>NW_027361793.1:10017500-10617500 GCF_039654945.1 Dendrobates tinctorius
CCTGCCGGGGGTCTGTGCGGGCCTGCCGGGGGTTGTGTGTGTGTGTGCAGGCATCGTCCGATGGGACTACAAGTCCCATCGGGCTATGCCTGCTACAGTGACAGCGATTGACACATTAGCCCATGATGGGACAGTAGTAGTCCCATCATCCGGCTAATGTGTTGAATGTAAAAAAAAACCATATATACTACATACATACTACATATATACAACATTCATACAACATACATGCATACTACATACATACTTCATATATACTACATTCATACAACATACATACATACTACATATATACTACATTCATACAACATACATACATGCATACTACATACATACTACATACAGTCATATGTAAAAGTTTGGGCACCCCTATTAATGTTAACCTTTTTCTTTATAAGAATTCTGGTTTTTGCAACAGGTATTTCAGTTTCATATATCTAATAACTGATGGACTCA
This sequence comes from Dendrobates tinctorius, assembly GCF_039654945.1. Lineage (NCBI taxonomy): Eukaryota > Metazoa > Chordata > Amphibia > Anura > Dendrobatidae > Dendrobates > Dendrobates tinctorius. The sequence goes on from NW_027361793.1 coordinate 10,017,957, forward strand.
GTTATATTTCTGGATTCAAATGAGGTTTATTATACTAACAGAAAATGTGCAATCTGCATTTAAACAAAATTTGACTGGTGCAAAAGTATGGGCACCCTTATCATTTTCTTGATTTGAACACTCCTAACTACTTTTTACTGACTTCCTGAAGCACTAAATTGGTTTTGTAACCTCATTGAGCTTTGAACTTCATAGCCAGGTGTATCAAATCATGAGAAAAGGTATTTAAGGTGGCCACTTGCAAGTAGTTCTCCTATTTGATTCTCCTATGAAGAGTGGCATCATGGGCTCCTCAAAACAACTCTCAAATGATCTGAAAACAAAGATTATTCAACATAGCTTTTCAGGGGAAGGATACAAAAAGTTGTCTCAGAGATTTAACCAGTCAGTTTCCACTGTGAGGAACATAGTAAGGAAATGGAAGAACACAGGTACAGTTCTTGTTAAGCCCAGAAGTGGCAGGCCAAGAAAAATATCAGAAAGGCAGAGAAGAAGAATGGTGAGAACAGTCAAGGACAATCCACAGACCACCTCCAAAGACCTGCAGCATCATCTTGCTGCAGATGGTGTCACTGTGCATCGGTCAACAATACAGCGCACTTTGCACAAGGAGAAGCTGTATGGGAGAGTGATGCGAAAGAAGCCGTTTCTGCAAGCACGCCACAAACAGAGTCGCCAAAAGCACATTTGGACAAGCCAGTTACATTTTGGAAGAAGGTCCTGTGAACTGATGAAACAAAGATTGAGTTGTTTGGTCATACAAAAAGGCGTTATGCATGCGCTGTATTGTTGACCGATGCACAGTGACACCATCTGCAGCAAGATGATGCTGCAGGTCTTTGGAGGTGGTCTGTGGATTGTCCTTGACTGTTCTCACCATTCTTCTTCTCTGCCTTTCTGATATTTTTCTTGGCCTGCCACTTCTGGGCTTAACAAGAACTGTACCTGTGTTCTTCCATTTCCTTACTATGTTCCTCACAGTGGAAACTGACTGGTTAAATCTCTGAGACAACTTTTTGTATCCTTCCCCTGAAAAGCTATGTTGAATAATCTTTGTTTTCAGATCATTTGAGAGTTGTTTTGAGGAGCCCATGATGCCACTCTTCATAGGAGTATCAAATAGGAGAACTACTTGCAAGTGGCCACTTTAAATACGTTTTCTCATGATTTGAAACACCTGGCTATGAAGTTCAAAGCTCAATGAGGTTACAAAACCAATTTAGTGCTTCAGGAAGTCAGTAAAAAGTAGTTAGGAGTGTTCAAATCAAGAAAATGATAAGGGTGCCCATACTTTTGCACCGGTCAAATTTTGTTTAAATGCAGATTGCACATTTTCTGTTAGTACAATAAACCTCATTTGAATCCAGAAATATAACTGAGTCCATCAGTTATTAGATATATGAAACTGAAATACCTGTTGCAAAAACCAAAATTGTTATAAAGAAAAAAGGTTAACATTAATAGGGGTGCCCAAACTTTCACATATGACTGTATATACTACTTTCATACAACATACATACTACATATATACTACATTCATACAACATACATACATACTACATACATACTACATATATACTACATTCATACAACATACATACATACTACATACATACAACATGCTACATACATCATACATATACCATACATGCTACATACATACTACATACATACTACATACAATACATTCATACAATACATACATATAGACATACAGTACATATAACATAGAGTACATATTCACCATCACTTGTCACTTTGATCCCCGAAGCCAGTGTCATCTCACTGTAAAAATTATTAAAATAACAAACAAGCGATAAACTCCCTGATCCGCAGAAATCCACGAGTGTCCCACGACGATCTCCTGCAGTGCATCACTGAGAGGTTACTATAGTTCACTGGTCTCACTTTATGGCAAAAGCTGCGAGGGAACTTTCTTACACAGCAATGCCAAAAGTGAGACTAGGGACTATTTTTTTACAGTGGCGGAGGAATACAGTGCGGAACGATACCTACCTCCCGTCATTGTATTCCTGGAGCCCCTAGAGAGCGGTGGCATCAGCTGATGCTGCTGTTCTCCACGGTAGATCGTCGTGGGACACTCGTGGATTTCTGCGGATCAGGAAGTATATCGGTTGTTTGTTATTTTAATATTTTTTACAGATGACACTGGCTTCGGGGATCAAAGTAACAAGTGATGGTGAGTATGTACTCTGTTATATGTACTGTATGTCTATATGTATGTATTGTATGAAAGTATGTTTGTATTGTATGTAGTATGTATGTAGTATGTATGTTGTATGTCTGTAGCATGTTTTATGTATGTAGTATGTATGTAGTATGTACTATGTATGCATGTACAGTATGTATGTTGTATGAATGTAGTATATATGTAGTATGTATGTATGTTGTATGAATGTAGTATATATGTAGTATGTATGTAGTATGTATGTATGTTGTATGAATGTAGTATATATGTAGTATGTATGTAGTATTTATGTTGTATGAATGTAGTATATATGAAGTATGTACAGTGGGGCAAAAAAGTATTTAGTCAGTCAGCAATAGTGCAAGTTCCACCACTTAAAAAGATGAGAGGAGTCTGTAATTTACATCATAGGTAGACCTCAACTATGGGAGACAAACTGAGAAAAAAAAATCCAGAAAATCACATTGTCTGTTTTTTTTTCATTTTATTTGCATATTATGGTGGAAAATAAGTATTTGGTCAGAAACAAGCAATCAAGATTTCTGGCTCTCACAGACCTGTAACTTCTTCTTTAAGAGTCTCCTCTTTCCTCCACTCATTACCTGTAGTAATGGCACCTGTTTAAACTTGTTATCAGTATAAAAGACACCTGTGCACACCCTCAAACAGTCTGACTCCAAACTCCACTATGGTGAAGACCAAAGAGCTGTCAAAGGACACCAGAAACAAAATTGTAGCCCTGCACCAGGCTGGGAAGACTGAATCTGCAATAGCCAACCAGCTTGGAGTGAAGAAATCAACTGTGGGAGCAATAATTAGAAAATGGAAGACATACAAGACCACTGATAATCTCCCTCGATCTGGTGCTCCACGCAAAATCCCACCCCGTGGGGTCAGAATGATCACAAGAACGGTGAGCAAAAATCCCAGAACCACACGGGGGGACCTAGTGAATGAACTGCAGAGAGCTGGGACCAATGTAACAAGGCCTACCATAAGTAACACACTACGCCACCATGGACTCAGATCCTGCAGTGCCAGACGTGTCCCACTGCTTAAGCCTGTACATGTCCGGGCCCGTCTGAAGTTTGCTAGAGAGCATTTGGATGATCCAGAGGAGTTTTGGGAGAATGTCCTATGGTCTGATGAAACCAAACTGGAACTGTTTGGTAGAAACACAACTTGTCGTGTTTGGAGGAAAAAGAATACTGAGTTGCATCCATCAAACACCATACCTACTGTAAAGCATGGTGGTGGAAACATCATGCTTTGGGGCTGTTTCTCTGCAAAGGGGCCAGGACGACTGATCCGGGTACATGAAAGAATGAATGGGGCCATGTATCGTGAGATTTTGAGTGTAAACCTCCTTCCATCAGCAAGGGCATTGAAGATGAAACGTGGCTGGGTCTTTCAACATGACAATGATCCAAAGCACACCGCCAGGGCAACGAAGGAGTGGCTTCGTAAGAAGCATTTCAAGGTCCTGGAGTGGCCTAGCCAGTCTCCAGATCTCAACCCTATAGAAAACCTTTGGAGGGAGTTGAAAGTCCGTGTTGCCAAGCGAAAAGCCAAAAACATCACTGCTCTAGAGGAGATCTGCATGGAGGAATGGGCCAACATACCAACAACAGTGTGTAGAAACCTTGTGAAGACTTACAGAAAACGTTTGACCTCTGTCATTGCCAACAAAGGATATATCACAAAGTATTGAGATGAAATCTTGTTTCTGACCAAATACTTATTTTCCACCATAATATGCAAATAAAATGAAAAAAAAAACAGACAATGTGATTTTCTTGAATTTTTTTTCTCAGTTTGTCTCCCATAGTTGAGGTCTACCTATGATGTAAATTACAGACGCCTCTCATCTTTTTAAGTGGTGGAACTTGCACTATTGCTGACTGACTAAATACTTTTTTGCCCCACTGTATGTAGTATGTATGTTGTATGAATGCAGTATATATGTTGTATGAATGTAGCATATATGTAGTATGTATGTATTATGTAGTATGTATGTTGTATGAATGTAGCATATATGAAGTATGTATGTTGTATGTAGTATGTATGTATGTTGTATGAATGTAGTATATATGTAGCATGTATGTAGTATGTATGTATGCATGTTGTATGAATGTAGTATATATGTAGTATGTATGTAGTATGTATGCATGTTGTATGAATGTAGTATATATGAAGAATGTATGTAGTATGTATATATGTTGTATGAATGTTGTATAAATGTAGTATGTATGGTTTTTTTTTTTTTTTTCACATTCAACACATTAGCCGGATGATGGGACTACTACTGTCCCATCATGGGCTAATGTGTCAATCACTGTCATTGTAAGTCCCATCGGACGATGCCTGCACACACACACAAACCCCGGCAGGCCCGCACAGACCCCCGGCAGCCTGCACAGACCCCCGGCAGGCCCGCACAGACCCCCGAGAGGTCTGTACAGACCCCGCCCGCACACACACACGCCCACGCACCGCCCACACTCTTCCCCCCTCCTGAACTGCATGTGCAAGGAAAGAAAGGGTTTATTTTCATTCCGATATTTGTGCCCCATTGACTTGCATGGGTTTCCGGTATCGGAATCGGCGATACCCGATATTTTGGGGCTTTCGGTCCGATCCAATCCGATCTTTCCCGATATCGGAAGGTATCGCTCAACACTAGACGTCACCCTTCAGGGCCTGTGGCACCATAAACCAGTAGAACTGCGCCTCAGCAGGAGGGGGTGTACTCAGCATTTATTTCAATTAGAACCCTGTGCGGATTAAGCTGGGGCTGTTCAGGAGTGGACAAACTAATTTATATATCACAATCTGTAAACAAAAATTCTCAGTATTTAACATAAAAGCGTATTTAATACAGTAGGACATATATACTGTATATACACACATACACACACATGTCGTATATATTGTGAATTTCGGAATTAGCTCACAGAATCATCATCTCCATGGCTAGATGTGCCCTTCAAGCACTCCAAGGCACAGTTCACACCAGGCATTCTTGATACAATCAGTACAGACAGCCACAACCAATTATATTGGGTCCGTACAACAGCAAAACAAATTAAAAAAATGAATCCTATGCAAAGTCCAAACTCACCAGAGTTGAGCCTAGTACATAGCTCCTAACTAGTGATGATCCAACATGCTGGAATAAAGTAACATAGTAACATAGTTAGCATGGCCGAAAAAAGACATTTGTCCATCCAGTTCAGCCTATATTCCATCAGAATAAATCCCCAGATCTACGTCCTTCTAAAGAACCTAATATCTGAAAGATACAATATTGTTACGCTCCAGGAAGACATCCAGGCCTCTCTTGAACCCCTCAACTGAGTTTGCCATCACCACCTCCTCAGGCAAGGAATTCCAGATTCTCACTGCCCTAACAGTAAAGAATCCTCTTCTATGTTGGTGGAAAAACCTTCTGTCCTCCAGACACAGAGAATGCCCCCTTGTGACTGTGACCTTCCTTGGTATAAACAGATCCTCGGAGAGATATTTGTAATGTCCCCTTATACACTTATACATGGTTATTAGATCACCCCTCAGTCGTCTTTTTTATAAACTAAATAATCCTAATTTTGCTAATCTCTCTGGGTATTGTAGTTTCCCCATCCCCTTTATTAATTTTGTTGCCCTCTTTTGTACTCGCTCTAGTTCCATTATATCCTTCTGACGACCGGTGCCCAAAACTGTACACAGTACTCCATGTGCGGTCTAACCAGAGATTTGTACCGAGGCAGTATAATACTCTCATCATGTGTATCCATGATCCTCTTTTAATGCACCTCATGATCATATTTTCTGAGCATGCTCAGGTGCTAACCGAGTGACTTCAGTGTGCTTGAAAAATATGTTTGAGTCCCACAGCTGCATGTTTCATGGCTGTTCGACAGTCACAATACATGCAGGGATTGACTGTTTCTTAGACAGCATCTTCCCAGGAGCAGAGCAAGAACCAGCAGCTTGTGGGCTCTGTGGCTTTATGCCACACCTGAGCATTGCAGGTGACTAGCCAGGGTTATAACCAATTCCCGGAGTGTCTCAACGGAGCAGGAATATACACAATTCGGTGCTACTAAACTGCCTGGCTAGTTTACGTATACATTCTAATGGTGCAGTCATACTTAGGACTGAGATTGGAACATAATGCTTGGACTGGCCGGGGGGCTCTGCGGGCCCAAGTGTGCAACTGCATAGTAGAAATACATGAAGCTGTCACAGTTGGGTCGGGAGACCCGCCTGTCAGTACGAGCATTGCGCTCCGATTTATATGGCCGTCTGACTGTACCCTTAGGCTTTATTCACACATCAGTATTTTTGATCAGTATTTCATCAGTGTTTGTATGCCAAAACCAGGAGTGTCTGCAAAACACATAACAGATGTCAATCTGTCAATGATAGTTTTTCTCTGTGAGCTCCTCTCCTGGTTTTAGCATATATACCCTGATGCGAAATACTGTCTGGATACTGATGTGTGAATAAGCCCTTAAATGGGCACCAGGAGGAAATGTACACAGCATCAAACACTGTCCCCTTTTATATATAAATTCGCATACTGCACTAACTCACAACTCTTTTTTATTCCTCCTGGAAACGTAGCAATAAACTGAGTCAATGAGACGTGCCCTTGCATAGTCTGACGCTCTTAGCAGTATTCCGTTAGTGTCATGGTGCTTTTGGACACTTTTTCTTGACAGGGGAACACTAATAGCCAATTAACAAATTATGTATACATTTCCAGGAAGAACAGCTTAGAAACTTTGCATAAAAATTGAAACCAGAACTATAAATTATTTTATGAGGAGTGAGGATATTTCCTGATAAAGGCATGTCAGGAGAGCCGACAGGTGCTCGGGTTATCTTCGTAATGTCTGATTATTTCTTCCAGGATGTTCTTTATGTGATGCAAGTCTTCTGGTTCTAATGTCAGGTTCTTGTTCTTACAGGTACGACTTCATTGAGATCCGGGATGGAGACAGTGAATCTGCAGAACTTCTAGGGAAACACTGTGGAAATATTGCTCCGTCTACAATCACTTCATCGGGCTCACACATCTACATCCGCTTTATCTCAGATTATGCTCGTCAGGGTGCCGGCTTTTCTCTACGTTATGAGATCTTTAAGACAGGTCAGTTTTAAAAACGTAAAAATACTTCAGTAAAACCAATGTGTACCTTCCACCCACGGTATAAAGACTCGTCATCTGCAGCAGCACACACATAGTCACTCCTTTACACGCAGAACATGACAACGTTTATTGGTAATTGGAATCCTTGAACACACTAACTGCAGCCCCCTTTATCTAGTCATGCTCTTATATGTGACTGAAAGGGGTTAAAAACACAAATCCCATTGCACCTATTCCAAGTCATTGCCCTCACCTAACCGATGCATCATTTAATAAAATGTGCATCATTTTCTGTTATCCTGACAGTGTGTCACGGATCCTGAAAGACTACTCTGATTGAAATTGATGCTATGTGTAATCAATACCTGCTTATGACTTCTTATACCTACTTCTCAGTCGGCTTTAAATAAGTCTGCCGCTGATCAGCCGAGTCTTAGATCAGTGCAAATCATTAGGACAGGACATTCCCTTTATTGCTTTTCCAATCAGGTGATGATTCTAGTGATGCATTGAAGCCAAGGGCAAAGTGTTGAAGGTCAATTGAGTTTTACAACCTCTAGACCCACAACCTCATCTCTTTGGTTATAGCCGCCTGTGAATCATTGTAGACTGAAGCGTAATTATTTGTATCCCTCCTATGAAATACTGTACTTGTACCGGCTTGATAAGACTGACTGAAGCTATAATTGATACATAGTTGACTTGCTGTTCATCCAAATCATTGCCTTCTGTTCACATGGGCCAACAAAGACATCCGATTTTTGAATGGAATTTGCAATTGAATGCTGTCCACTTTTCTTGCTTTTTTATGCACCATAGGTACCAACCAATAGTGCAGGTATACAGTAGGTGCCAGCCCACAGGATGAAACCCTGCACGTTTGCTTGTCCAGCTCCATCTTTTTTCTTTCTAGCTATATAGATGCTTATGACGTTTTAGATATACAGTGGGGAAAAAAAGTATTTAGTCAGTCAGCAATAGTGCAAGTTCCACCACTTAAAAAGATTAGAGGCGTCTGTAATTTACATCATAGGTAGACCTCAACTATGGGAGACAAACTGAGAAAAAAAAATCCAGAAAATCACATTGTCTGTTTTTTTTTCATTTTATTTGCATATTATGGTGGAAAATAAGTATTTGGTCAGAAACAAGCAATCAAGATTTCTGGCTCTCACAGACCTGTAACTTCTTCTTTAAGAGTCTCCTCTTTCCTCCACTCATTACCTGTAGTAATGGCACCTGTTTAAACTTGTTATCAGTATAAAAAGACACCTGTGCACACCCTCAAACAGTCTGACTCCAAACTCCACTATGGTGAAGACCAAAGAGCTGTCAAAGGACACCAGAAACAAAATTGTAGCCCTGCACCAGGCTGGGAAGACTGAATCTGCAATAGCCAACCAGCTTGGAGTGAAGAAATCAACTGTGGGAGCAATAATTAGAAAATGGAAGACATACAAGACCAGTGATAATCTCCCTCGATCTGGTGCTCCACGCAAAATCCCACCCCGTGGGGTCAGAATGATCACAAGAACGGTGAGCAAAAATCCCAGAACCACGCGGGGGGACCTAGTGAATGAACTGCAGAGAGCTGGGACCAATGTAACAAGGCCTACCATAAGTAACACACTACGCCACCATGGACTCAGATCCTGCAGTGCCAGACGTGTCCCACTGCTTTAGCCTGTACATGTCCGGGCCCGTCTGAAGTTTGCTAGAGAGCATTTGGATGATCCAGAGGAGTTTTGGGAGAATGTCCTATGGTCTGATGAAACCAAACTGGAACTGTTTGGTAGAAACACAACTTGTCGTGTTTGGAGGAAAAAGAATACTGAGTTGCATCCATCAAACACCATACCTACTTTAAAGCATGGTGGTGGAAACATCATGCTTTGGGGCTGTTTCTCTGCAAAGGGGCCAGGACGACTGATCCGGGTACATGAAAGAATGAATGGGGCCATGTATCGTGAGATTTTGAGTGCAAACCTCCTTCCATCAGCAAGGGCATTGAAGATGAAACGTGGCTGGGTCTTTCAACATGACAATGATCCAAAGCACACCGCCAGGGCAACGAAGGAGTGGCTTCGTAAGAAGCATTTCAAGGTCCTGGAGTGGCCTAGCCAGTCTCCAGATCTCAACCCTATAGAAAACCTTTGGAGGGAGTTGAAAGTCCGTGTTGCCAAGCGAAAAGCCAAAAACATCACTGCTCTAGAGGAGATCTGCATGGAGGAATGGGCCAACATACCAACAACAGTGTGTGGCAACCTTGTGAAGACTTACAGAAATCGTTTGACCTCTGTCATTGCCAACAAAGGATATATCACAAAGTATTGAGATGAAATTTTGTTTCTGACCAAATACTTATTTTCCACTATAATATGCAAATAAAATGAAAAAAAAACAGACAATGTGATTTTCTGGATTTTTTTTTCTCAGTTTGTCTCCCTTAGTTGAGGTCTACCTATGATGTAAATTACAGACGCCTCTCATCTTTTTAAGTGGTGGAACTTGCACTATTGCTGACTGACTAAATACTTTTTTTCCCCACTGTAGATACTGAAGTAATTGAAGTCAGATGGAGACTTAAATAGAAAATTACACAACCTCCATACATTGTCTATACACTGAGGCCTCCATCACATGTCCATGTTTAAATACGTATGTGAAATAGCGGTGCTGGTGCCATCATTGTGCAATCCGTGTGTCCATTTTTACCATCAGTGTCATTTGTGTTTTTCCAGTATGGTTAAAGAAAGGATTAAATTACAAAGTTTCTCTCATACTTTGCAATGTTAAACACGGACAGCACATGAACAGCACACGGACAGCACACTGATGGTACACTGATGGTACACAGATGCCATCTGTGAGCTGTATGTCTTTTTCATGGACTTGTATTGACCCTGGTCATCCATGCTGCCTGAAAAAAATGGCCATGTCTCTTTGTCTTTTGCACGGACACATGGTCCGTGTAAAAACATGGACATGTGAATAGCACCATTGACTGTCATGGCTATGTGTTGTATCTGGGAGAAAATCGCATACCACTTGTACGGAAAACACAGACATGTGAAGGAGGCCTAGCTAGATAATCCGCTTGGCCATAGATATCAAAGCACTGAACCATGAATAGAATTTGTAGGGAACTCACTTTACTATTTCTGGAAGAATGTGAGATTTGTTGCCCAACCTATGGACATTTTGACCATACCTATAGTGCCATTACTCCTATAGTAGATTGGTACGATAGAGCTGACTTGCAGTAATTTGTGCCGACAACTAATGTATACAGTTTATAGTAGAACAGTGAATAGACTAGAGTAGAGATGTCATTAGTTGGTTGCACGTGGATAAAAGCCTACACAAGATATTGGCTGATGGTGACACTATTAGAATATACAGTTTCCTTATCTTAACATATTTGGGTAAAATATTGGGGAAGTTAAAGTGATACATTGTATGTAAACTTACACCCACTGCCCCCACACATATTTGTAAGGGGAATAGGGTTAAGTGGAGATTGTGCGGCTTTCCACAGTCCTTTCTATGCATGCACAATTTAAGTTCATCAGTGACACTGTTCTGTTGGTAAGTCAGCAGGTCAATGTGCCTGCGGGGCTTTACTCTGTATTGGTGCAAAGGGGTTAAGAAGGAAATGACAAAGACAGCGTGTGCGAGCTTTAAAGTCAGCTATTTAGTACTTTTGGGGGCCAAGATCATGAGTACACTTAGCATAAAAAGTGGCTTAGAGTCTCTAGCCTTGAAAAAAGTAATCAGATTTATGACTTTTTATGCCTTTTCTGATCCTGCATACACCATGAAATTGCAGCATCCTTGTACTTTGTGCATACAAGGGACGTCATCTCTCTTATGCATTTTTAATGTTCGAGTTGCCGGCAGATCTTGAGAATACTACAGTATACTTGGTCTCATTTGTATTGCACAAGAATTGTAGAAATCTACCGTCTCATCAAGATATGGAATAGAAGAAAAAAGAGAGCCATTTGTGAAAGACTAGAGATATGCGGGCGGTTTTAGAGGTTTTCGGATGTGTGCTGTATCAGTGTTCTAGCTTTTGTCTTGGGTCTTAGGTACTGTATAAGCTCGCGCGTGTGAACAGAATCTCAGAGCAGATTCGGCACCTATCCCGGCTTGCGGCAGTATCAGTGTGTATCAGAGTGAAATATTTATGCACATAATATAGAAGACAAGCAAGATCTTGGGATAATTGAATAGTAAGCTGAAGGTTGAAGGTTACTGCATAAATATATTCAGGAAGGATTTCTGGTAGCATTCTGACTGTGCAGTAAATGAGGAATGTGGAGTTTGGTGTCAAGAAAAGAACATTCAGAACTATTACAAATTACATGGGGTTGGAGCCTTTGTTTTTACTCAGGTGCAGATCTTCGTATAGAACTTATAAGGCTGGAGAGTAATATTGCTATACTGACTTGATAATATACCTAAACGGCATGTAATAATACACATGTGTACATCATGCTTCACCTGTTAGGCTACATTCACACACGAGTATTACCATCTGAGAGAAACTGACTGATTTTTTTCCTGGTGTTATCATAGTTGCATCTGCTTTTTTTCTCATCCATTTTTTTTCACTGAAGCAGGTAGACCAATGGTCTTCAACCTTTTATTTTACCTTGAGAGCCTTATTAAGCTCTGGGAGACACACGTAAGCTACATCCAGCACCACCCTCCCCCAGAAATGTCACCCAGAGTCCCCCATTACCGGTATAACAGTAGAGCTCCCCCCACAGAAGACACACCAAGACCTTGTGCGCCACTCCCTTATAGGCAGTATGTTTACATCCAGGGGTTCCCATACACCCGTCATACAACTGCAACCAGCTTCAAGCACCCCTCCACCTGGCTGTATCATCCATATCCAGTTTACCTTATTTATCTTCCCTCCACATCCAGTATATACCCAACCACGTCTTCTCTTCTGTCACCATCTCCAGACCTTCTCATCATATCTATTTGCTAGACTGGGTGCTAATTCACCAAGCTGGCAGACAGCTGTGAGCCCCGCATCATGGGCCCACAAGCCATATGTGACTCCTGAGCCATAGGCTGGGAACCCCTGTGGTAGACTGAACCTTTTTATCCATTTACTCTCAACAATCTATCAGTTAAATACAGATGAAACTTAGATAGAACCTTGAAGTAAAAAGTATGTCATCTTTTTTACACTGATTCTCATAGATTTTAATGGAGCGCTTGATCCACAAAACGGATGATAATAGGATGTTCTCTGAGCCTCATGTGTATGGATCAATGAGACTCTATTAGTCAGTGTGCTGCCTGAGAAAATAATAAACAGCATTAGGATTAGGATGAAACTCTGGAAGTACAGAAAACACCTTCCTAAATTTGTCTTCTTTTGCTGTAAAGTTCTCATTACCATCTATGCTAAGCACTTGGATTCAAGAAGACACCTTCGCTCCACTGCTTTGTCTATAATATAAAAACACGAATTGTACAGCACACCTCTTTGCTGAGCTCCACCACCGCAGTCATCTGGATGGAATGGATCTGAAGGAAATTACCTCCTTCTTCAAATCTGTTTGAGGAGCATGCATAAAATCTTGTAGGCTGCCAAACATGCTGAACATAGTTTTATTCAGTTTCACTTCATCATTTATTTTCACGTTTAGTGTACTTTTATATCTATTTCATCACAATGATTTTCTGTTTATAAAAAAGTAGATTGCAAATTTCAGTCATTACAATGAAGGTGAAGTTGTTGTTCCAATGAGAATAAAGTAGAAACCAGGAAGGACTTGCCCTGCTGTTTTTTGAAGACGCAAATTTCAGAAAATTAATTAGACATCTGGTTTTATTCAATGCGTTTCAAAGTATAATACACTTCTTCCTCTTGAAAAAACATACCTATATGGTTAGCACAATCTGCTATTCTTAATTCTGAATATTTATTCAATAAGACCCTATTGCACTATTTTGTGTCCAGCCTATCTACTTCAGTTAAAATAAAATGGCAGTTTTTGGTACAATTAGGTGTTAAAAATATATTATTACACCTCCTTCAGTTAAGTAAACTGGTAAACACTAAGGGAAATGTTCCCTTGAAGACTCACATGGAAATTGCACAAAGTGTTTGAACAGATTTCTAATTGTTAAAGGCACACTTCTTTGACATTTTAGCTTGAACATGTGAAATAGGATAGTTGCCCCCTGTTTCAGTCTCTAAAGCATCCCCTTAAGGCACATCAGAGATATAGGACACACAGCAGGACTCTCTGCAGACTCAATACAATGGAAACCATTGTTGAAGTCTGTATTAATAGTCTTTGGCCTATTGGCAAGCACAATGCTTTCTTTAATCTACAGAAACTAAACAGCCATCTCTACTGTCTAGTGCCATTTCTTTCATGTTTGTCACTTTTTGAAAATTATTTAGGATGTGATCTCTGGTGATCTGATTTATTAAACAGGAGAAGACATAAGTGACAACTCTGCCACGTTGTACATTATGAACATGTGGAAATCTCACATGTCGACCATTTGTGGCATACTCAGGTTGAAGTAATTATGAATTAGTTGGATGAATAGTTTTGAGGGTTTTTTTACACTAAATTGTATAATTAATTATTCAATTCATAAAAATACGAATTTACAAATATGTTTGAGTGGATCCATCATACGGTTGTGGCCAAAAGTATTGACACCCCTGCAATTCTGTCAGATAATACTCAAGTTTCTTCCTGAAAATGAATGCAATCACAAATTCTTTGCTATTATTATCTTCATTTAATTTGTCTTAAATGAAAAAACACAAAAAGAATTGTCCTAAAGCCAAATTGGATATAATTCCACACCAAACATAAAAAAGAGGGTGGACAAAAGTTTTGGCACTGTTCAAAAATCATGTGATGCTTCTCTAATTTGTGTAATTAACAGCACCTGTAACTTACCTGTGGCACCTAACAGATGTTGGCAATAACTAAATCACACTTGCAGCCAGTTGACATGGATTAAAGTTGACTCAACCTCTGTCCTGTGTCCTTGTGTGTACCACATTGAGCATGGAGAAAAGAAAGAAGACCAAAGAACTGTCTGAGGACTTGAGAAACCAAATTGTGAGAAAGCATGAGCAATCTCAAGGCTGCAAGTCCATCTCCAAAGACCTGAATGTTCCTGTGTCTACCGTGCGCAATGTCATCAAGAAGTTTAAAGCCCATGACACTGTGGCTAACCTCCCTAGATGTGGACGGAAAATAAAAATTGACAAGAGATTTCAACGCAAGATTGTGCGGATGTTGGATAAAGAACCTCGACTAACATCCAAACAAGTTCAAGCTGCCCTGCAGTCCGAGGGTACAACAGTGTCAACCCGTACTATCCGTCGGCGTCTGAATGAAAAGGGACTGTATGGTAGGAGACCCAGGAAGACCCCACTTCTTACCCCGAGACATAATAAAGCCAGGCTGGAGCTTGCCAAAACTTACCTGAAAAAGCCTAAAACGTTTTGGAAGAATGTTCTCTGGTCAGATGAGACAAAAGTAGAGTTTTTTGGGCAAGGACATCAACATGGAGTTTACAGGAGAAAAAAAGAGGCATTCAAAGAAAAGAACACGGTCCCTACAGTCAAACATGGCGGAGGTTCCCTGATGTTTTGGGGTTGCTTTGCTGCCTCTGGCACTGGACTGCTTGACCGTGTGCATGGCATTATGAAGTCTGAAGACTACCAACAAATTTTGCAGCATAATGTAGGGCCCAGTGTGAGAAATCTGGGTCTCCCTCAGAGGTCATGGGTCTTCCAGCAGGACAATGACCCAAAACACACTTCAAAAAGCACTAGAAAATGGTTTGAGAGGAAGCACTGGAGACGTCTAAGGTGGCCAGCAATGAGTCCAGACCTGAATCCCATAGAACACCTGTGGAGAGATCTAAAAATGGCAGTTTGGAGAAGGCACCCTTCTAATATCAGGGACCTGGAGCAGTTTGCCAAAGAAGAATGGTCTAAAATTCCAGCAGAGCATTGCAAGAAACTCATTGATGGTTACCGGAAGTGGTTGGTCGCAGTTATTTTGGCTAAAGGTTGTACAACCAAGTATTAGGCTGAGGGTGCCAATACTTTTTTCTGGCCCATTTTTGGAGTTTTGTGTGAAATTGCTTTTTGCTTCATTCTCTTTTGTGTTTTTTATTTAGGACAGATTAAATGAAGATAATAATACCAAAGAATTTGTGTTTGCAATCATTTTCAGGAAGAAACTGAGTATTATCTGACAGAATTGCAGGGGTGTCAATACTTTTGGCCACAACTGTATTTCTACTACATCACTTGCAGATTTCGGTGTAAAATAACTTACACTCCATCTTTACATCATTCCGTGTCTTGATTTCTTGGGGTTAAAGAGGTCATTCAGCATTGTGTCAACCCTTCCTGTTTGTATAATTGCAGGCTCTGAAGACTGCTCTAGGAATTTCACCAACACTAATGGCACCATTGAGTCTCCTGGCTATCCAGACAAATACCCCCACAACCTGGACTGTGTATTTACTATCCTTGCCAAACCAAAGATGGAGATCATCCTGCATTTTTTGACCTTCGACCTAGAGCATGACCCTCTTCAAGTTGCAGAAGGGGATTGCAAATATGATTGGCTAGACATCTGGGATGGCATTCCGAATGGTAAGATGTAGGGGACGATAGAACTATAGAGACATATGGTAATGGATTTATATAGATGGATGGATGGATGGATGGGGGTGGGTGAGTGGATGGATGGGTGGATGGATGGATTAATGCATATGTGGGTGGGTGGTTGAATGAATTGATCAATGGATAGATAGTGTTTTTTTTTATGTACATTTGATTTTAGTACGCTACAGAAGAATATAGATAAAGTTGACACGTACAGCAAGTCATCACTTAGCCACTTCTTTACTTACACTTTCAACATCTTTGATTAAATATTTCTTTTCTTCAAGTATGTCCATTGAATCAGCTTTTCTACTTGTTTCTCTGTCTCATCTCTTCAAGATACTAAGCAATCAAATCACTACCTTGTGGACTGCAGAGCATTGTATTAGATTACTGGTATTTTCAGCTGTCTCCTGCATATACCATTACAGCTGGTAGTCTGTACAGGAGATAAGAAAGCACCAGAGTGCTATTAGTAAAACATAGAAGGAAATGACAGCGTCTAATGCCCTCAACTGATAACAATGATGCTCTTATTTTTCACCGTAGTTGGGCCCTTGATTGGCAGGTACTGTGGTACAAAGACCCCCTCCGAGATCCGGTCTTCAACTGGAATCCTCTCCCTCACCTTTCACACTGACATGGCGGTGGCTAAAGATGGGTTTTCTGCTCGCTATTACCTTGCCCCTCAGGAGGTCCCTGAAAGTAAGTAGAATATCTTTCTGCCTGGTTGGCAGGCGGCCTTGACAGTCTTTGTTTTCATCTGTCAGTCCACCTGCCAAGCACCTGTCTTATTTCCGCTTTGCAATACCTGAAATATTCTTGGTTTCTTGTGTCTTTTATATTATTTCTATGTCCTAGGTCCCTTAGCCTGGATTGTGATTACATGTTTTGTATCAGTCAAATGTTGTTAAAGCTGATGGTGTTATTTCGACAGTACAATAAGCTCACCGTCACCCTTGTAATTGTCTGACATGTTAGTCTCACCTCAAATCTCTTGTATTATTTTTCTTTCTCGTATCTTCATTAATAAAAGTTGTTTTTTCTCCAGATTGCATATATATATTTGTTACTGTTAGTTTAGCGAAGACTAAAATTTGTAGGAGGCGTACTCGTTTGCAGGCCAATTCCCACAATGTCTTGGGAATCATTTTCCCGCAGAGTGGCTTTAATTAAAGAACATCTTTTGAAAGCAAACTGTAATGCTTATAGGTTATGAGATTGAACACAATCATACATTGATGTTGATGTTTTTTTAATTAGCTTGTTCCTGCATTTTCCACTTATTATGCATCCTGCTTATTGTCTCAGTAGCACCTTATTGTCTGCAAAACTTCTCCAGTGTTAAAACGCAGCTCTGCTCTATGCGGCTGGAGCAACTGTACGACATTAATAATTATCATTTTTATATCATTAGTGCCAGATATAGTCTCGGAAACTTAATACAGACACCTCTGGGATGGAACCGATCCACAAGCAAAGACATCTGGCTACAATATTCAGTGTTGTCTCCTAAGAAAATAATTATATCAGCTAAATGCATGCACAGTATAAGACTAATGTTAGGAAGTAGGCCCAAATGTGTCCCTCTCTAGAGGCTTGTTTATGGATCAGACCCATAAATACGTATTTCGGCTAATTTGCTAAGGCTTAAATTGTAGGAGATTAGCAGCATTTTCTCTGATAAGCCTTTGTTTTGCCGGTTCTAATTTGTTCTGCTATTGCAAATTTTTACAATTAAGGCGCGTAAGATAGTGAAGCTTGTCTTTAGCCATTAGAAAGCTCATGAATGGGATAATTCAAGGAGATTCGCAAATTTGAAAGGATGTTCCTCAAATGTGTTTTTAATTTATCCACAGTATTAAAAGTCTTGAGAAAAAGAGCAGAGCATTACCTGATAGTTATTGCTGTGACATCTCCTTATGCATCAGGTTTACACATTTACCCAATCTTGTGTCTTCTGCAGATTTTCAATGTAATTTTCCTTTGGGATTGGAATCTAGGCGAATATCCAGTGAGCAGATCTCCGCGTCTACTACATATGCAGATGGTGGGTGGATGGCCCAACAAGCTAGACTGAACAGCGATGACAATGCTTGGGCACCCAATCATGATACCACTAGGGAATATCTGCAGGTGTGTTAAGTAAACTGTAGCTCTATCACCCAAATTGAAATGGAGCACCAAGGCTAGTCGCTTGGCCAATGAAAAATATGTACTTTTACATTTTACATGAACAGCAGTAAATTAAGTTCCTTTACAGTCTTGAGTAAAGGTACCCACAAAGTCAGATGGGCTGTCTTCACATGTCCAGTTTTGATCCGTTTATATCCAATAAAAACATAAGCCAAATTTTTCAATTTTAGCTGATTTGTCAAAGTCTGGTTTCAGTTTTGTGTTAATTTGTAATTTTTTTTTTTAACTGATCTGATACTAGAGGTATCTATGAACATCTCAAGTGTTCTGGGCATGTGCAATGCTAAAAAGATATTAACTTCCCAAGGACTTTAATGCTAAAAAAAAAAAGGAAATGGTCGTTGTGTCTGTTATCTCTCTTTTTTTTTTTTTTTTTTTTTTTGGGGGGGGGGTAAAAAAAATGAGCAGTCAAGATTTTCTTCACTGTTGGAAAAAACGGATAGCAGAGGAAACAAATAAAGGGCATTTTAAGACACTTCAGGACCTGTTCAAATGAAAGGATGATGTAACTGAAGGTATTATGCTCATCTAAATGCTTCCCAAATGCATTTAACAATGGAGAAAAAAAACTTGACATGAGAACAGAGAGATAGCTTTTGGTTGAACACTTATTTGGCCACCAGTTATCTCACCCAAACCCCCATCCTATATACATGAACATAAACGTTCAGCTTGGCTGAGTATGCTTTCAATGGGTAGAAGGTCACTGCCAGACTTATGTCCATGGAAATCATAAGGCTTCGGCGTCCAAATTCAGATTCCCCAAAGTGATTTGTTGGTAGGCCTCCATGCATATCAAATGGTCAGCTAGGTCCACCAACCTTAGGTTCCGTTTACATGGAATGACCTGCGTCACAATACAATTGCTGATCGGTAAAGCCTTATTGATCGGCGGTCATTTATTAGTCGAATATGTAAATATTGAACACTGAGTGTTCCGTAATAGATCTCTGAGTTCACAAAGGCTGCCATGGTTCTTGGCATCTTGACAGAGTGAGTCCTGTTTACACAGACGATGCACCACCAAGAGTGATGATCTTTTGCACTGCACAAAAGACCATTTTAGCATTTTGCTCATTCATCAGGTGACTGCAGCCCTTTAGACTGCAAGATAATCAGGAATCCAGCGTTTTAAAGAATGCTCATTCATGATTATCATTCAGCATAAATGCACAAGTAATGTGTCTTGAGGTGTTAAGTCGCAGACCATCGCAATACAGAGAACAAATGACTGTGCTGGATTCCCAACCTCCCATTGAGACTGATGATGTTCCACTCATCTTAGGGTATGTGGTCATGATCAGGATTGGCTCAGTATTTCCTCAGGATTTGATGCAGGTGAAATCTGCACCAAATCTGCATCTGTGTTCACTGGCAGGTCACCTGTGTTTTTGATGCGTTTTTTACATGCATTTTTTATGCAGTTTTTCCGCATGAGTTTTGATGCGTTTTTTCATTGCACGCGTTTTTTTGTCACTTGAAATAAAGCTACCGTAATTGAAAGTTGGCTTATGGGAAGAAAAAAAGTGATTTCTTGTATGCAGATTTATTGGGGTATGTTCCCACGGTCAGTAAACGCTGTGGGTTGGATGCTGCATACATCCGCAGCGTCAAAACCGCAGCAGCCAGATGTTACAGCATAGTGGATGGGATTCAAGAAATCCCATGCCCACTATGCGTGCACCGATGCCCGCGGCTCACCTGCAGAGATTAACATGCGGTGCGTCTTTCCAGACCGCAGCATGTCAATTTATATAGCGGAGACGCTCAGTCTCCGCTGCGTAAATTACCTATACACTTTCATTAGATGCGGTAAAACCGCATTATCTTCCTAGTCACATGTGTATTAAGTGCAGGAACGCAGCTTACTACGCATGTGTACTAATTTAAATAATGGTGAATCTTGTGACACAGCCAGAAGTACATGACACAGGATGTGAGGGAAAGCACAGAGAGACGTCCTCTCCTTTTTAATACATAAATAATAATTAAAAATAAATGGTGTTGGGTCCCCCTATATTTGTTAACCAGCCAGAGTAAAGCAGACTACTAGGACTGGTATTTCGGGATGGTAAGGATCCAATATCCATGAACCTTACCAGCCTGATAGTATCAGGCTACAGTAGTCTGCTTACCCTTGATGGTTAGCAAAAACAGTTGTATCCCCTCCAAAATAATAGCGTGGGGGCCCACTATTTTTGTTTACCTGCCAAGGAAAAAGCAAACAGCTGTGGCCTGGTTTTCTCATACTGGCGAGGCCCATGAATTTTGGCCCTCACCAGCCTTAAAATAGCACCCCGCAGCCACCCCACAATTGGCACATCTAAAGAAGCAACAATTGTGGCACTTTACCCGGCTCTTCCCACTTGCCCTGTAGCAGTGGCAAGTGGGGTAACATTTATGGGGTTGATGTCACCTTTGTATTGTCTGGTGACATCAAGCACACAGCTTAGTAATGGAGAAGCATCTACTGTATAAGACACCTATCCATTACTAATCCTATAGTTACATGGTAAATTAAGACACAGCAAGAATCAAGTCTTTTAATTGAAATAATGACACAGAATAGATCTTAATTAAACCATCCTTACTGAATCACCTATTCCACTGAGTTTTACCGAATCTAATGATAGTGAATGGGTAATTTGCGCAGCGGTCTGGAAAGACACGCTGCATGTCTGTTTCTGCAGGGACGCCTGAGGCGTCCTTGCATGCATAGGGGGGTACTCACTATGCTGTAACATCTGGTCGTTGTGGGTTAGACACTGCGGATGTAGGGAGGGTCCAACCCGCAGCGTTTACTGACAGTGGGAACATACCCTTAAGAGGAGCGTTAGTACATATAAAAGATACACCACCAACAATACCAACATTTCATGGGATAAGGTTGCAACTTGACTGACCTTTGCTGAGAAACAAAATGTGATTATCATATTAGAATAATTTTTATTGTGCAGTTTTAACTAGTGAGAATCAGCAGGAGAGACCCCGTCTCCTTCTCGGGCATTTTCTTTAACTTTAGAAGTGGAGATATCATTTGTATAAAAGCAGCGGTCTCATCCTTTTCATCCTACGTTAGCTAGTCTATTACACAACTTAAAATCTGTGTTCTAGGCTGTATTACATACCTGCAATGCCGCTGTGAGAATCATTTGGAAAGTAATGCCAATAGATGAGGGAAGAAGCTTATGCAGCAATGTCTAGTGGACTGGTTTAAATCAGGTATATTGATGTCTCACGCTGGGCCCCTGTCAAGCGCTCATTTGAATCCCTTACAGCAGTGTGGTTTGGAAGCCGTTGCTTTGCATTGGGAAGGGAGCCCTGTTAAGTGGATTTCACTGCACCATGCTCTGGATTAATTGTTAGTCAGGAGGCATAATGCAAAGGCTGGTGGGAGTGTTGTAATGAATTGATCCTCTGCAGAAACAGGCTGCAGCGCTTTAAATCACCCCGTCACCAGTCAGCTCCCTTAGGATGCGAGCCAAGTATAACTGGGATTTAGTGTACAGGAGAAAAGTCTAACTCCTTCTGAGCCAGTCTACATGGAGGATGAGGTTACTAAACTCTGGTTATGCTGTTGAACAGGAGGTCGATGAGGATCAGGTCTTGGAAGAGGGTTTCTTAGAATATACGTCTTCATACCGAAATGCATCAGATCTACGAACACTATATGTGTTACCGCCTCTAAGCTTCCTAGAACAGGATATGAATAATACATGTATATGACTTACCACATGTGAGTGTTACCCGCTCACAGCCTAGCACATCTCTTACCATGGGTCTTAGTAGTTTTTGTACTTGCCAATTGTGATCACCATACATTAGATAGAATGCATCTGATATGGGATGGTAATAACTGAGCATTCTCACTGTTACAGAGCTACAGGATAGTGCTTTAACCCTGTTAATGCTGAAAGAGCCTACAGCATCATGCCTGGACCTATCTGCCAACCTCTCCACCTCCACGCTCTGAAGATCGAGCAATGTTCAGACATTTCATAGTCCCATCTATAGTTCCAAGTGGAAGGTCATTGCCTCAGCAGGGCTATGTCCCACTGCCAGATACTAGGATAATTTATTCCACATTAGTAATCTGGCAGGAAAAAGAAGCCACCAAACAAAATGCAAAGTGTCTTGGACAGTTACTGCATTAACGTTTTTTTTCTAAGAAAATCGTCAAGACTGCGCAGTCTGATTCTTGCCTCTCAGTTTCTGCTGCTGAAAGAGCTTTAATCAACTTTAGAAAAGTTAGTTAGCAAGTGCTTTCTTCTTGTAGGGTTCACTCCCACAGTAAGATGGCAAGAGGCAGTGTCTGGATTTGGGTGCTGGAGGGGAAAGCTGTCCTGCATGATATTTGTTAGTCATGTTTATTATGTTGGGGCTTCTCTAGGACAGCAGTAGCATACATATGGTCAATATGGTCAGTATGGTGATATGATAGCTATCTTCTGGCTGAAAGTAGCTTGGCTGGCAGGTATCAACTCCAGATAATCCCTTAACATGTCCGACTGTAGAGGAGAAAGAGGGATGAAACGGTGTTAGGGACTTCTGGCACTGTGTGACTTGGGTTAATTGCCTGTAGAAATGGAAGCAATTAGAGCATACAAGTAACATGTCCTTGGGTTCTTCAGATTCTCTGCTGATTGGAATAGGGCAGGTGCCCAATTTGGTTTTATCATCTTTGCATATTTTTTTTAATAGTATAACCATATTTTTGTAGGGTTTTTATTGCTCAATAAATATGTTCTACATAAAGAAAAAAATGACCCCTCATATTTTTCATGAAATAGGTTGTATTAATTAAACCACGAAAATAACTGGTGTATCTGTTGCTGTAATTGGTCATTACCCTGTAATAAGTACAAAATGTCCTTAACATCCGGGTACTGCTAAACACAGTAAATTTAGAGAAGAGCTAAAAATAATTGACTTGTTGCTTACAATTGTATGTTGCTAACTGAATAGATGCATTTGCTACAATGTGAATATATTATGAATGTATATATGTACTTCATATACAGTATATGTCACAGCTGGAATGTAAAAAAGTATATCTTAATAATTGAGCTTGATGGTGAAATATTGATACACCTTGTGCGGAGTCATTCCCGCACTGCTAGAGGACGTGGCTGTATTACATCTTACATTTCTGCACAGTAATCAATGAATATAGCTGGAATGACTATGTCTTGCCGCAAACAGCCCAGATGTGTCTCACCTGGGATTAAAGTGTCAAACTGCTAGAAGGCTGTTCAACCCCAAAACAAAGTTATCACTAATGTATTTACAGATTGATCTTCGCTTCTTGACTTTGCTGAAAGCTGTGGCAACCCAAGGTGCTGTGTCGAAAAATACAGGAGTCTCCTACTATGTCAAATCATACAAGCTGGAAGTCAGCACCAACGGCGAGGATTGGATGATGTTCCGGAATGGTAAAAACCACAAGGTAAGGCAGCGTTTCTCAGCAGCTAATCATGTGTCATTGTGCATAAAATCGTTGGCAAATAGGAATATTATGGCTGAAATGCCAAGAGGGAGTTAAGGTTGGCTTCAGTTGGGCTTGTGACTACATGAGCATGTGTGGAAGTCATAAATAAGGACAGTACGATACCATGCAGAGATGATGACAGACTGACCTCACACATCGAGTCAGATCTGCCCCAGTGGAGGGATAGGCAGTACTTGCTGAATGGCATGAAGTGGGAATATCTCACCCACATCGGTTTGTCCACGTGGACATTCATCTCAACCAATAATGATTTGCTATGTAACATTGACAGTCTAGTCAGTCACTAGATTTCTGGCACTGATTCGTTTATTACAATGTTTCATCACACTTGATTTCTTCGATGAAATTATATTTAGGGCAGCTGTTTCCAATTGACTCAAATGAAACCATTTGTTGTGCTGTGTGTCACAAATCTTTCTAGCAGCGAAAAGATGTATTAATAGACAGGACTACTACATGGATTCCTAGTACTTGTCAGCAAAGTGAAGCAGACCTTGCCTTCTGACCTGATGTACAGTGCTTGACAGCAAGTCAAGGGGAAAATGTTTTCCCATGGTTGTGTCTCTTCCCTTGGTTGGAATTTGTGCAGAATTTATGCTCCTTCCCTCCACATGCTGTGAAAACAATCACAAAACCACATGAAGTGCCTGTTCAGGAACTAGTGAGGCCTAAAACTAAGACAGCAAGACTTTCTGCAAACAATTTCACTAACCGGAGCTGAATGTACACTTAATAGTCATGCCCCTCTTCTAACAGGATGATTACGACTAACAGGCATGTTCACTTATAAAACGAGGTTGGGGATAATAGGCATGTTATTTTGTACAATGGGCCTGCCCCATATGATCAGCTTGGCTTGATCCTATATTTTAACCAGCTATGACCAATAAGTGAATGAAGAAGTGTCGACCATCTTGGACTGTAAAGTCCATCAGCTTTATATTTTCATAAACCACATACTAATTCCTAGCAGCAGCCTGCTGTTAATCATTTCCCACTGTGACCAGATGTTTAATGTGTGATCAAATGTGATTAAATTGGCCAGAATATTATCATTCAAGGATCACCTTAATTGATCCATACCACATCCAAGAAATTTGCATGGGTGATCAGATCGAAGAAAAAGGGATGCAGACTGTCAGGGAAATCGGATCTGTTCTAGCAATCATGTTTGGCAAAGATGTATTGAGGCTTCCTTCTGCTACCACCATCTGTAGATTTTGGAAGGAAGTATGCTATGTTCTGTGTGTGTACCATGTTCCCGAGGGAGCATTAACCCCTGTTTTTTTTACCAGCAGTTGAACACAAATGTTGAAAAGGAATGAGGTAGTGGTTCTGGGTCACGGCACCCCATTTCCTATTAGACACGTGACAGACGTATCATGCAAAGAATATAATGATGAAAGCCCCTTCCTAAATGTAACATTCATCTTTTTCTTGTTGATCTGCTGTTTACATAGGTGCATACAATTATCCCGCTGTATACGATCGCTGTCTCAGAGGGTGCGACTGCAACCAGGCCCATGTGCGAGGGGGGGACATTATACCAAGAAGGAGCCTAGGATGGGGGAGATAATCACAAGAAGGAGCCAGGACGGGGGACGTTATTACATTGAGGGGGGCAAACATGTATGTCTTTGTGGGATCTAGAATGCTCAAGGGCCCATATATCTGACCAATATGCAGGTGGGGGCCAAGGACCAAATTTTGCATCGGGGCCCATCGGACTCTGGCCACATTGCAGCTCTACAATGGGTATATACACTGTTTCACTTCTCATCTACATATTAATGTAATTTGCCTTTCGCTATCATTCTGAAATGAGCTTGGCATTTATAACTGACAGATCTACATTATTATGTAACAGAATTTAGCCAACAGTGACAGGAGAGGAAAAACTTATCAGCAAAAAGTAAAAATGCTGATCAAATACACTTGTAGGAAGAAGAGGATTATTTATGTACGGGACCTGTGAGCAGGGCATCATGGCGGATCACTGCAGTATTATGAGCCGTGCAGTCATGCCAAGTAGATTTGTCATAACTGCCGCATCTTGACTCAGCGCCACAATAGAGGCAGGCGTTTAAATAAATGTATACAAGTCTATATACGTGTCAGGCCATTAAAGGCATCTCTGAATTACTCCCTGCTGCCTGATGGGTGGGCTCCATTCCAGCTGGAACAAGAAATCACAGCTTAAATGTACTTTCATAGCAGAGAGAAATAGAAAAAGTGAAAATATGCCTCCTGTGAGGGGAAAAATGAGTAAGTAATCCTTCCAGTGTGCAGGACTTCAGGTGCTTTAAGAGTGATGTAACTAATAGTCCCCAATCCTATAAATTACTACAGATTCCTCAATGTGCTGCTATGCTTTATATCAGTGACTTTATAGGTTTAGTTTAAGGTCAGCATGCCAGTAAAGTATAGGTAGGTGCAGCTAATACTAAGGTGCCTCAGATTGTAAGGGTTTTTGCTTTCCAGAAGAAAAGTGTCGCACACTGCATTGATTTGTCCCATTATAAAAACATTCACATAACAGAAACCTGGTGGACCCCGGTATAGTTAAGACGATCCTTTTGCTTGGGTTTGTAATAGATCCATATTCCACATGACTATCGCTTCTCTATTTTCAGATCTCAAAATCACAGTTGTGAACAAGGCCTTAAAGGGCACCAGTCACCAGAAAAGAACGCTATTAACCTTCTGACTTGGGGTCAACCTGCCTTTCAAGAGCATTATTAAATTGCTTGGCGCTCGCACTTAGATGAACGCTGCAGGGAAAAAATGGACTTCACCCCCCCCAACAGCTTCAGGATTCAGTCACGGGAGCTGCACGGGTTCAGTCAGATCGGGCGGTTGTAACCACACCTCTGGTACTGGGTCTACATTTTGGCCGGCCGACAGTTAGACTGTCAGCCAGGAGTGTGGTTACAACCCCCATTCTGTATACACATAACGGTGACAGAACCTGCACTGGTGCCGCCCCTGTGACTGAAACCCAAACACTGCCAGAGGGAATAAAGTTTATTTTCTTCCTGCAGTGTTCGGCTACGTGCAGGTGGAGGGCAATTTAATGACACTTTTAAACTGCAGAATAACTCCATATTTTCAGGGTAATAGCGTTTTTTCTTTAAGGCCATGTTCACACCTACGATTTTAAGACTGGTTCCCTTCAACTGCTCTAAGTAATGAACATGTAACTAATACAGTGCCACCTAGTGGCTATAAAATACCTTTAAACAAGAGTATTTATTTTAAGTAGAATTTGCATCCACACATCTAAATCGTGTTTTGGGGTCTAAGGTGTCACTAATGCTTGGACAGTGACATTAATTTATTTATTTTTTATGCTTTGCGTATATCGCGCCATTAATTCCTCAGCACTTTACATACTTTATCTCATCACTGTCCCCGATGGGGCTCACAATATAGATTCCCTATCAGTATGTCTTTGGAATGTGGGAGGAAACCGGAGAACCCGGAGGAAACCCACCAAACACGAGGAGAACATACAAACTCCTGGCAGATGTTGTCCTTGGTGGGATTTGAACCCAGGACACCAGACATGCTTTTTGCATAATAAGGAAGGTGAATATGTTCCTTAAAGGCAATCTGTCCTGTTGTACATGACGGCTTGCCCCTGTTCATACTTGTCTCATTCTGTTTGGAGGTGCTGGTCAGTTATTTTATTTTTGTAGCATACTCCTGTCTGACTGAGCACGCCTCCTCCCATCAGCCTAAGGTGTTTTTATTTATATTTGGATTCTGGCTGCCCATAAATGTGTAGTCTTTCAGCACAGGAGAGACATATTAGGTTAGTGTCCCATCAAAGAGGCACGCCTTGACATGACTGATGGGTTCTCATAAATTGGCTAATTTGTGCTCTAAGTACGTTCATTTTTTTTACATATTTTCTACAGCAGTAATGCAGTTCCAGTTTCATATATTCAATGTTTACATATTATATCATTTTAGAGTGCAGCTGTATATCCTTGGTTATATTGAATAGTTGTGGCGGCTTGCACTTGTTCACACTTGTCTTATTCTGTAGGTACTGGTCATTTTTTAATTTTTGTTGTACATGCAGTCTAATCTGTGCTTAGGTTTGTTGGAAAGAATTCAGCATAACTTGTATTTTATTTGTTGACGTCCCTGGTGTTTGTATGCTTATGAGTCCAGTGGGCGGTCCTACTCAGTGATTGACAGTGATCTGCACATGCATAGTCATAGGACCGCCCAGTTGACTCATTTGCACTCCAACACTAAGAATTTCAATGAATAAAATGGAATCATATTCAGAATTGAGAGTCCTTAGTGGTTGATACCTTTTAAAATGGAATCTTAACTGAAACTTTTCCCACTATAATGTACATCAGTGTGATCAGCTCCTCCTGCTCTATTACATCCCGCCTGCAGATCAGACACTATTTTTAACATGACAGGTTCTCTTTAAAGATATAAACAGTACATTCTAGTAATTCAGAATGGTAAAGTGCTGTGGAATATGTTGTCATAATAACATATAATTATTATTTATTAATGGTAATGTCTAGTGTTCTTTGATTTTATTCTCCAATAGTTTGCTCGGCAATTTTGGAAAATGGATTGTATTGCTTTTTTGCCTGAAATGTCCCTCACTGGGTACTAGCATTGCATATTGATGAATGCTAGCCGAAGCTTACCTCCTATATAATCTCTTTTCCTGACATTCACTAAATATTTTCATCGTTCTGATTACTCTCCGCTACTTCAATTTTCCATGGAATGTCTCAAATGTTATATCCGTAGCATAGAAAGTGCCAGGCATGTAGGAATGGAAAAGACCTTCTATGGTTATATTTTGCAGCAAGGGTAGTGAGTGTGTGTATTAGTATACCATCCAGAAGGGCTCTCAGTAATAGCATTAGATAGTCTCACTGGTTTGGGCAGTTGTTACATTACAGCTCCCTTGTACTTTTTTTCATATAAGTTATAATAATAGAATTGCCTGAAAATCCCTCTCTCCATTTTACTTTACGAACTAAGGATAGACAAGTAGTGATGCCTAATGCTGAATGCAAAAAGCAGAAATGAATTCCCTTCCCGCTGTCAATGGCACTAATACAGCATACTAAATGGAAAAGGATGGAGAGGGGAAGCCTGCTTAATGAGTTCTCATGACTGTACGTGCTGATAGCAAGAGAGAAGCCTCACAACGGCACCTCTGCTTCTGGGATGTCATTTGGCAGAAAGAAGGGACTCCATGTCCATACTTGTGTAGAAATCAGGTAAAATCCATCACATCCGATATGCTTCTCATTTACTAAGGGAAAGCCAAAACTTTTTTTTTACACATTTAAACATTTTTTTTCCTTAAGGCAGATGACATAAGCCATGTTTCAATATTTCTGACAATATACAGAGCTGTATCTTGAAGTTCCTAAGCAAAGAAAGATTATCAATGAAAAACCTATAAATGGGCCCATCTCTTATAATGTCTCATGTCTTGTGTGGTGCGACTACATCATTGCTCAGTTAGCATTTCTGTGCCTCTGCAGTACCTACTGTTATTCTCGCATGTTATGGAGCCCAAGGAGTCCCAGCAGCAGAAGTGCCTAATTTCTTATATTGCCTTTGGTGATATAATGGCCAATATGTCTGCCAAAGCCAACTTGGCACTCTCCACAAGTCTAAACTTTACCCCTTAGATGCACTGTCAGAAGCCTCTCCAATCAGTCAAACAGCTCTCCTGCTTTGCACTGAGGAGGGACAAACACCCCGAAACACGTCTGAAAACAGAATTTCTGGTTTGGCTTCTTACCCTAAGTCATGTGGCAAGGGTTGATAGCTAGAGTTCATGCTCTCGCTTCTCTGAAGAGGCTATTTGCCTACTTGTTTCCATATAAATGAATAAAGCTAGGGTTGCACGCCACATTTTAGCCTTGCAAAAAGGGGTTGTCCTCTACGGCACAACCCCAGCTTAATTGGATCAGGACCCTAATTAAAATATAAACAGTACATACTCACCTCCAGCAGCAGCGGCTTTCCAGTCAAGTTGTCGCCGCTGTTCCTAGAGATTGAAGTGACAATCCCTTAATATCGTAGGGCCACAAGTCACTGTGTAGTCATAGCTTGAAAGTAGAAATCTAGGAATGACTGATGCACTGTGGTATACTAAGTGCAATACTTGAAGCTAGTCTTTGCATTTCACATCGAAGTCCTGCACTAGTATATTCATTTTTCTTAGTGTTCATTGTTTTAACCCCTCTGTGACCAGGCGTGATTTTTCAAATCTGGCATAAGACACTTTATGTGACAATAACTCTGGAATGTGTCAACATATCCCAGTAATTTTGAGACAGTTTTTTTTGTGATGCATGTTTTGCATTCATTTATAAAAAATTGACAAAGCTTTTCAAAATGTTATCAATTTTCAAATTTTGAATGGTAGATAGTCAGACCACACAAAATAGTTAATACATAACATTTTCCTTGGAAAAATGTTCTTTCATTTTGTTAGGATGTTAGAAGGTTTACAAATGTAACAGCGATTTCTCATTTTTTTCAAGGAAATTTACACAATTAATATTTTCAAGGTCCATTGTAATTTTGAAGTGACTTTAGGGGACGTATATATTGGGAAAATCCCCAAAAGTGGTACCATTTTAAAAACAGCCCCTCCCCCTCAGAATAATGAAAACTGCTGTCAGGTAGTTTATTAACCCTTCAGGTGCTTTTCAGGAATTAACGCAAAGTGGCATGACCTGACAGAAAAATGTTAATTTTTACCACCTAAATGTTGCTCATTTCTGAACAGACCCCTATACCCAGCAGACTTTAAGGCCATTACTTGGCCACGAATGGCCATGGCACAATCAGACCCACACCATCATGATCTTAGGGTGATGATGGGCTTAAAGGGAATCTGTCACCCCTTTTTTGAGATATCATATAATGATATCATTCAATTGTGTGTCACATAAGGATTCTCTTAGCACTTCTGCTTCCCCCTGACCCCGCACCTTTCATGCATAAATACCTTTTTTATATCGGTTCAGATGTATGTAAACTGCCGCTGTCCGGTCCAATGGGCGGGACTTATTCAACTGCTCCCCCTCCTCCCTGTCTTGCTCTACACAAGAAGAAATGCGTAGAGCAAGACAGGGAGGGGGGAGCAGGTGAATAAGCCCCGCCCAGCGGACCGGACAGCGGCAGTTTACATACATCTGAACCGATATAAAAAAGGTATTTATGCATGAAAGGTGCGGGGTCAGGGGGAAGCAAAAGTACTAATAGAATCCGTATGTGACACACAATTGAATTGTATCATTATATGATATCTCAAAAAAGGGGTGACAGATTCCCTTTAAAGAGGGATCACTACAATCTGTTAACCATTTAGATGCTCCAGTCACTGTTGGCAGCAGCATCTAAGGTATTAAACGTCTATGGTGGGTGCCAACACTGATTGCGGCTGATGCAGCCAGGTGTCAGCTATTGTGTACAGCTGACCACTGTTGCATTGTCACCCATCAGGAGATGCTATTCGCTTATATCTCAGGTCAGTATTGGTGGTTACTAAGGGGTTTAAAGGCAACTATCATTTTTAATACTTTTATATACTATAGGGGATGCTATGTGCTGCTAATTGATCCGGTCTAGGATCTGAGACCCCAAACGATCAGTGAAAACACTGCTCTGAAGTCCATAGATCCCGCATGAGCCATGCGCACAGAGGTGGGTGTGCTCAATATAAGTCTGTGGGTCTGTACACAGTACTGTGATGAAAGTAGTAGCCCACAGACTTACTATTGAGCTTATACTGCTCTGTGTGCGGCTCATGCTGGAGTTGTGCACTTCTACATATAGATGAAAAAATATATTAAATCATCAAATTGGCCTAGTGGGGATTCTCATTGCTCTCTATGATACAATAGATATTTCTGTCACTTTTTCTTTAGAAGGCCAGAAAGTGTACAACCTGAAATTGCCCCCTTTAGTAAGGAGAATGTGTGGCCTAATTCTAACATAATGTGTTGTCCCTAGCGACCAATAAAATTTCAGTTTTTATCTCTACAGTAAAGGTTTCAAAATGAAAGAAATGATCTGATTGGTTGCTATGTAAAAACACTGGTAGTTTTTGTACAAACTGCTTTTTATGCATGAGGACCATGGTGTTTCCATGGTGATTGCAACATTACTGTATATTTAGTAGGCATGGAATCAAGTGGAAGATGCCTTTAGACAAGGCAATATCAGCTCCTTTGATCATGTCCTCAAACAAATATCATGTAAAAGGCACAACAGCTCTGTGTGTTTTAGCAGATAGATTTTCCACAAACGATATTTTCCTTTAATCATGTTATACAGGGAGACCCTGCCTTGATATCCTGGATGGAGTCAGTGCGTGCACGAAAGGATGTGTTTACAAGCGTCTTAAATAGGATGAACAGGGACATCTTCCTTCTGACAATCGATGCCTCATAAAATAAGTGAAACCTATAAAAAAAATCATATGATGCCATTTACTATGACTTACTTGTTTAACTTATGCCCATTAGGCCTGTTTCACACTTCCGTTTTTGACCATCAGTCAAAATCCGCCGTTTTGGCAAAAAAACGGATCCGCCATTTTTTTTGGCGGATCCGTTTTTTTCCCCATTGATTTGCATTACCGGCGGATCTTGACGGATGGCCATCCATTGGATCCGTTTTTTGCGGATCCGTCAATTTTTTTCCGTCCGCCGAGATGCCTGGACGGACCATGCAACGTTTTTTTTGCTGCAGGATCCACATTTTTATAGTGTGCATGCCCGGAGGAATGATGTCAGGAGGAAATTTAACCCTGAAAGCATTTCTGGCGGACAGAAAAAGTTCTCTCTCCCCGGGCTACGGTTCCTTTAAAATTCTTCAGTCATCGGATCCGTCAAAAAAACGGTCCGGTAACATCCGTTCACATCAGTTACCAACGAATCCGCTTTCCGCCATTTTGGCGGATTTTAACTGACACAGAAAAACTGAAGTGTGAAACAGGCCTTAGAGCATGAAGAGTCAGTCTTAAAGGGTTTGTCCAGTTTCGTGGACAGATTTTTTTCTTAATGGGAAATTGTCAGCAGGTTTTTGTATTTGAAACTCGTATCGTCTCTGTTAATTCACTGTAGTTTTGAATAAATCCATACCATAATTGTCGCACTCCTTATTCCGTTCCCTTTTTATGGTAATGAGCAGAAAGTGCTGAGGCTTGAACCTGCACAAACAGCTCTCTGGCCTCTCCATCTTTTCTTGCCCACTGCTGGCCTGCTGTCACTGACTGACAGGTCATTCTTCTCACAATGACCCGCTCACCCAACCACGATTTTGCACAATCGGTGTCATTTCCGGGGCTGTAAGGTCCTGAAGATATTATGAGACCCGGAATGTGGATTTGCACATACACTGTCCCCAGGAATGCGTGCGTGAGATCTCAGGTGGGGGATCAGAGCACTGAGAAAAGAGTCACCTGTCAGTCAGCAACAGGAGGCTGGCGGGGAAAGGGAAATACATCGGAGAGCTGTAAGTGCAGGCCAGCCCTCTGCACTTGCTGATTTTTAACATAAAAGTTAGAGAAGAGATTTATCTGAAACAGAAACACGAATTGCTAAAGCAAATGTATGGATTTATTCAGAATTATAGCGACTTAACATAGATGATATTAGTTTGGCATACAGACTCCTGCTGGCAGGTTCCCTTCAAATTCATGTAATCGGGGCTACAAGTCTTTTTTGCAATTCAGGCTTCCCTTAAAGAGTAACTATGATTTTCATTTTTATTTGATAAATCAACAGTACACATTAAAATAACAAACTGTGTATTATATATTATCAGAGAGATTTGCTTCTTTGCCAGAATTGATCAGCCATTATCAAAATTCTTAATTCTGAGGTAAAATCTGTACTCAGTGTAGACGGCCAGCCCCATTACTGAGAGAGGGGATGGCAGATAGTACTGATAAGAGTCTATGTAGATGAGATGGGGAGGGGCAAGAGGCAGAGCTCCTCCCTCCTCCTCCCCACTTCATAGAATCTTATACATAACATCTTCCATCTCCTATCTCGGTAATGGCTCTGCACTGAATACAGATTTTACCTCAGAATTGAGACTTTTGATAATGACTGATCAATTCTGGCAAAGAAAGAAGCAGATTTCTCTGATAAGATATATTACACAGTTGCTTATTTTCATGTGCACTACTGATTTACACAATAAAAATTAAAACGACGGTTACGCTTTAACCATTTCCATGGTTTCCCTTCTGTAGTCACTGCGCTGTCCATTGTTGGCTGTAGAATGAGATGAATAAGAATCCGTCAGTCATGCATCTTTGACAGTCTGACAGGGATTTTTTAACTCTTTCACCTGCCGTTTTCTGAGCTCCTCAGCTGATTTAGGACCACCAACCACTTCAAATTTGAAACAAAAAGCCTGTAAAAGCCAAAATGTGCAGCGTTTTTAATGGAACCCAATAGTAAAAATGTTTGAAGCCGCAAATATATGCTTTTAAGTGAAAAATAAAGACCCCAAAGGTGAATGCATGGATATAATTCATTGTAAAGTACAGGACATGAGTACACGCACTCTGTGCCTTTCCTTTTAAGCAGTCAGACATGAAAAGTCTCTATTAAGACACCATATAATGATTCCATGCAGGTGGCACGGCCGTAATAATACCCTACTCGTCATTCCTCCAGCCGAAGAAATTTCTTATCTGAATTTTTTTTCCTACAATCCCCAAATTCCACACGGATGAAGTTTTGAAATCCTAATCCTGTTAGTACACCGACTTCTGAAGCAGTTTCTTCCTCACCCCCTTTCGCTGTATATATTTATGGAGGGAGGGGGCGCTTAATCCTACAAAGGGCCTACAGGTGCAGTACAAACGCACAGATGGCAGAAAGAGCCACAAGTCAACGATCAGAAATGTCTGCACCATTTAAGCATGCAGCATAATGATGGCCGAAGCATAAAAGAAAGGAGAGGAAGTTCAAAGCTGTAAATTATGTTAGGATTCAACAGGGTTTTATTGTTATCAGAAATTAATAGGTTTTCTAAACAGCCTGAAATGAATGCAAAATGGAAATTATCTACAACTTTAGGAGAAAAATAAAATGACAGCTGAATATGCCGGGAATCTACACTGATGCCTATTTTATAAAATGTTGCATTTTTTGGATTGTATGAAAAAAAAGGCCAGTCAAATGCACATAAAAAAGAAAATATATTAAAAAAATATTAGCTTGTGATTAGGCTATGATTTTTTACCTAAGCAAGCACTGTCAATCAAAGCCCAGAATGACAGAAATAATGCATTGTGTAGATTTTGTATTTTCATAGAAGTTGCTCAAAGGCTTCTCACAATGAAAAATGTAGGGAGAAACAAGGAACAGCAATTTGTTAGCACAACATTTGAATAGTACAAGTGTAATTAAGTCTTTAATGTGCAGCTCATCTATCTTGTTTGCTTTTCTGTCTTCATCGCTCTGCTGTGCAAAGATTGGACTCTGAGATTTTTATATTACCAGAGTGATATAAACGATGGAGCTTGTGATTTGTGATTAGATCATGCACAACGATCAGTTTTGGTGACAGTAAATTGGTTTATCAATTCTATCACATGCACATTTTCAATGTGAGCATCGCATGGCTCTATCTTGATGTGCACAGAGTCAGTCTAGTTATCTGTAGAGGCTTTCATCTTGGAGATGGGAAAAAAGGAATTAAGCATAAAAAATAGCAAAACAAGTTCCTTCTCTACACAAGCATTTTTTACATGTAATGGAAATACTTAGGCCGGGTGCACACGGTCAGTAACCGGCAGCGCTTTAGACGCATCACATGTCTGCTGCATCCAAAGCACTGACGGCTTTTGAGTGCAGGTGATTCCGGACGGGATGTGTTCATTGAACCATGCGGAATCACTTCGTCCAACACATTTTATGGGTGAGAATTATCTTGCAGAGACTCTCATCTCCGCAAGATAAATTGACATGCTGCGGTCTGGAGAGACGCGCCGCATGTCCGTCTCCACATGTGAGCTGCGGGTGTCTGTGCATGCAGCGTGGGCATGGGATTTCTTGAAATCCCATCTACTAAGGCTACTTTCACACTAGCGTTTCCTGGAGCTGTGGAGGGATGCGCACGGCTGCTGTGAAGCTCCGCCCACGGCCGCACCTCCTCTGGTCAGCTCCGTCTATGGGCGCATGACTCTGCATGCGACCTGCGTGCCTTATCTTTAGCATTGGGTATGCAGGCTGTGTGCAGGTATGTGTTTGCCGGCGCATGCGTCCTTTTGACGGTGCGCCGAGTGCACCAAAATGAAACATGGTGCGTTTAGCGCAGGTCGGCGCTCCGTCAAAAGGATGCATATGCCAGCAAATGCATACCTGCGCACGGCCTGCGTACCCAAAGCTAAAGATACGGTATGCAGGTCGCATGCAGCGTCATGCGCTCATAGACGGAGCTGACCGGAGGAGGTGCGGCCATGGGCGGAGCTTCACGGCGGCCGTGCGCATCCCTCCACACCTCCAGGAAACGGTAGTGTGAGAGTAGCCTAAGCTGTAACATCTGGCCGCTGTGGGTTGGACGCTGTGGATGTACGCAGCGTCCAACCCACAGCGTTTACTGACTGTGGGAACATACTGTTATACTTGTGGCGCCCCTGAGGCTCGGTCGCCACAGAGGTACTTCACCTTCTCCTAAGGTGTAGTGCCCCACCGTCCAGGTAAGGTGGGAACTCCTTTCCACACTCCAACACTCGCACCCCATGCACAACAGGGTAGTTCTGCACAACCACATTGCAGCTCAGTGCTTATAGAGTAGCAGAGCACCTTTGGTGGTTCCCTGCTTGGAACACTGGATGTGCTGGGAGGTGGGTGGAGCTAAGATACATAAAAGATTGGGAAAGTGTAGGATGACAGGTCAGTCTGACAGAAGGTCAGTCGGGTAGGAAGTCACTGAGACAGGAGTGAGGATCCCTGGAAGAAGGGATGGAGGAAGGAGTGCTGCAGCTGCCTCAATGATCTGAGCCAGCTGGCACGGGAAAGGAAAAGAAGGAGAAAGACGTAGAACTGAAACCAAAGCTTCCATAAGAGAAAGTCAAGTACAGAATGAAGGAGTAAGGAGAACAGAGAGGACGTGGGTTAGAAGAGGAACCCTGCCTATAGGTTCTCAGCGCAAGGCCGGGGCCCGGTCCCCGAGGTTGTATGGACACTTATGGTTCTGCAGCAGACACCGGTGGAGTAGTTGGCTCTAAATGCACTACTCCCATCTAAGACTTGGGGCACAACAGCAACTGGATAGAGAGCCGAGACTCAGGAGAAGGGAGTCCCCGAAGCAGGCTACAGCTGTCTGCCATACAGGTATAGTTCTTGGGAACATCAGTCAGGAGGAACTTCAGTGTAACTCAGTACTAGGAGATCTTCACACTTTAAGGCACTATAGAGGAGTCATTGAGAAAGGTACATGTTGGCGGAGTGTTGGAGGGGAGCGTTCCATCTTGCCTGGAGGTTGACTGAGTTTCTGACCCGGAGGACACGGCCCGAAGGCAGGCACCTTTGTGTACCGCAGACTGTGAGTAAAGCTTTGGAACTACAAGCCCCGGTGTCCTCCATTCATTCTTGCGCCAGCCTGCTCAGCGCCGCTACATCTGGGTACCATCCTTTACACTGCCTTCGCCTCTCCTCATCCATTGTAACTACACGGCCCTGGGGCTACAGCTTCACCTGTGGGGAGCTACACCATCTGTGCTGCAACACACCACCAGCCCCAGAGGATCCGCATACAGCGTTGGCCTGGCATCTCACTTGCCGAACACCACAGGTGGCGTCACGAACTATTCCACTTAAACTACATTACAAACTCCCATTGATTTTTGGGTGCCGGGGCCACGGACCGGGTCACCGCTGCTGTGACACATCCCCCTGACACCGGCCCGGTACCGAGTACACCACGGCCCTGGGAGGGCGACCCATACTTGTGCAGACCCACGTAAAAGGTGATCTGTACACCTAGTAAATGGTTACTCAGCCAGCAACTATTGTTTCAGACATTTCTGTACACATGCATGCTCAGTTTGGCTGTTGTCCATTGTCATCATGAATGAAAGCATCAGAGTAAAGGGCCTGTCACACTAAGAGATATCGCTAGCAATATCGCTATAACTAGTGACGTTATAGCGATATTGCTAGCGATATCTCTGTGTCTGATACTTACCTACGACCGGCTCCCCCGCTGGTTATCGCTGATCTCACGAGAACGTTCAGGAATGTTTCTTGTCGTCAGCTTCCTGTGGCGCTTCCTGCTGTGAAGACGAGCGACGCGTGGAGCCGGGCGGGAGGACGCAGGATCGCCTGGTGTGACAGGTAAGTAGCGATCCCCGTCCCCAGCGATGTCGCTAGTGAGATCTGCCTATGTGGCAGCTCACTAGCGACTACTTAGCGATGTACCAGCGATCCTGACCGCGTCATATCGCTGGTCGGGATCTCTGGTACATCGCTAAGTGTGACAGTACCTTTAGGAAGCCCTCATTCACATAACGTATTCAGGTTGTCCCACCTTAATTGTCTGATTTTCTACTATCGTGCATGGGCACTAAAAGTACCTTTGGTGAAATAATATAAAGCAATAGACACTTATTATGCCCCTGTTGTTTGACCCCATATTTTTTATATATTTTTCTCTGGACGCAATGCTTCCAAGGTAGAATAGGACAGTCATAGGACATCAACTAATGCATGCTACCTCTGAAGTCGGAGTTGGATGGGAAAATAATAGGGTCCATAAAATGCTACATTTATGAGTGCTGTATCACAATTTTTTATGGAGCATAAGCTCCACATACAAAATAGGTAGATGTTGGACTGTCTGACAGCTATCTCTTAGTCCCCCATACACAGGAACGTACAGCTTGGCCGAGTGCTCCTGTGTTATCTATGAGAAAAGGTTGCCAACTTGTGGGGAAACAATATTTTTACATACACATTGGAAAACAATAATAAGTCATTATGATTATAAGGGATACGTATCCACAGCCCATAATTCTGATATGAAGACATGAGCTGCATTCACTGTAAATTGTAAAACAATGATAATTATGGTCAAAATAGTTTATATAAGTTTCTTCAGCTCAAAAAATGGAGGCCTTGAATTTTTATTTACGGACAGGGCAAAAAAGTGCTTTATTTTTACAGACTGTCCTGGGAATTCTGGATGGTTAGGAACTCTGAAACAAACCAGACAGGCCTAAATGCATCTGCACTTAGATTTTTTCCTCTTTTTGAGGTTTTCATGTTAGAGTAGGACTGACAAATGTAAGGAACTTTGACATTAGTTTTCCAGCTTCCGTATTAAGGCCTTACTATCAACCAATACCTTACATATATTGATATGGTTAGGAACTCTGTATGAGAGAACTGCTATAGCGGCTTATCTCCCAGAGAACAAAAGGATCACTTAGAAATTAAGGGGCATTTATACTGCAAGATAATCCTGAACGAGCGTTGTAAAGGTGCTCATTTCACGATAATCTCTCCACATAAACAGGCTCCCGATCACCCAATGAACGAGCAAAGTTGCAGTGATCTTTATAACAGCATAAAAAAAATAGTCGTTCGTGGCGGTGGCTCATTTTGTGTGAACAGGACTGAAATTGCCAAGAACAATGGCAGCCTAGCACTGACTAGTATAGGTTGCTCAGTGTACATCATTTACTTTGATCTACCTGTGGAAACATTTACTGATCAGCGACCATATGATGCCACGAGTTGGTTTGTGTTGGTCTGTGTAAATGGACACTTAGATCTTTCTCTTCCACCATAACTTTTGGATGGGAGTCTGGAGGCCCCGTTACACTTTAGACTGTTGGACAATTTTGCAGATATTGACAGGTTTGGACGATGCTACTATGTGTAGGGGTGCCTTTACTGCTGGCAATATATACATTATTATCATATTGATATGATAGCTGGTGAGTTAGATGAATATATCAATACTGTTACCTGGAAAATCAAAAATGGTTCCAATGTACGATCTGTGCAATTACTAGCATGTGTCACTTTTTTGGATCCTTTTATGTTAAGCCATTGAGTAATAATGTGCTTGTGAACAATTGCCTCATAATGGAACACCAACATAGAAGCTTGTATGTTGTCCTACTGCACAGGATGTTTTCCCACTTATACAAAGTGTAGTATTTTCCCTGAATCTCCAAAGGAAGTCTTTTCAACTTATTAACTCTAATTAATGCCAGGAATCCCATACCCCTTTCATTTGCCTTTCCCATCCAGTGACTTGTAATTTATTTTTCATCTCATTTGTATGTGGAAGGCATATCTACTCTCTGATCGCTCTCAGCTCATGGAAACACTCCATCCTTCATTTGGGAATGTTTGATGAGATTGTTTACAGTTTTTAGATCTGGAACCAGAGGGCAATAAAGCATTAACCACATCAAGAAAATTAGCTTTATTTACTGATCTTCATTAAAGAGATTTCTTATGTCTGCATCTATTAGGGATGAAGCTATGACTAGCATATGTTTAAGTTTCAATGTGGATGTATCTTGTATTCGTTCTTCCCATTCTTTTTTATATTCCTTAATTTTCTTTATTGGCTTGGGTGCTACAGTAATTCCCCCAATTAAAGGAAATACACTTGCTTTGATGATCATGTAGGGGGAAAACGTGTTGTCTATAGACTACTATTTATGGCCTTTATGTCTTTATTTGCAAATGTGTTTGTTTGCCATGAGTGCAATGTGGTCAAGAATGATACTTTTCTAAAGATCAAAGGAAATTGATATAAAGCTCAGATTAATAAAAACTTTTGTCATTTGAGGTTTACAAAATTTATTTCCAGTGAACAACTTCAGTTACATCAGTTCATGTTTTTTCTGCTCTTTTTTAGATTTTCCCTGGAAATAATGACACTTCGGAAGTGGTATTGAACAAGTTCCCTCAGCCAGTGCTGACTCGATTTGTCCGTTTTCGCCCTCAGACATGGAATGTGGGAATAGGAATGAGAGTGGAGCTTTATGGCTGCCAGATCACAGGTCCACATTACATATTTCATATGCTTATCAGAACTTTTTTCTAATTGTTTTAACTTATACTGTGAGACAGAATAATCCTGATTTGTTATTGAACGTAATTGAGTATAACAATATTTATTTTGACTGTCATCTCTCTTTGGCTTTTCAGATGGTCCTTGCTCCAACATGCTGGGAATGATGTCTGGTCTTATTTCAGACTCTCAGATTACAGCATCTTCCACCAGAGAGTATCTATGGCCTCCTGGTGGGGCACGTTTGGTCAGCAGTCGATCAGGCTGGTATTCCCGTATGACTTCTGAGCAAGCAGGAAAAGAATGGTTACAGGTTGATCTTGGAACCCTTAAGACTGTGAAAGGAATTATTATAC
Source organism: Dendrobates tinctorius (assembly GCF_039654945.1). Lineage (NCBI taxonomy): Eukaryota > Metazoa > Chordata > Amphibia > Anura > Dendrobatidae > Dendrobates > Dendrobates tinctorius. The sequence goes on from NW_027361793.1 coordinate 10,059,141, forward strand.
AGGGCGCTCGAGGGGGAGATACAAGTACCGAAAACAGGGCATTTGTGCGGAAATTCAAAGTGGCGTACAGTCTAAATGGAAATGATTGGGAGTATATTCAGGACTCTAAAGCCGAACAGGCCAAGGTACGGACAGTATTTTCAATACCTAAGGAGACACTTGTGAACTTTGGCATTAGTACATTTGATGGTAATTGTAGAAATGTGTTATATATTTGAGAAGCGTTTATGATAATTTAGAAATCGCAGTACATTGAAAAGTTGGCTAAAACTGGATTTAGATATTAGATTATTGAATCCACTAATTTCAGTGGGATTTAATGACCCTAAATGTGTATGGGGTTTTCTCGACTCCAGTGGCAGATGTAGATTATTCTGTTCTCAGAGATAGGCTGCTGCTAGGTGTGTGACAGCGGCTTACCCTACTCTCCATATTCAATAAATGCGTATGAGGGGCCAAGAGGCATGGCTGTCTACCAAACAAGTGTTCGGCTGACAGCAACCTGAAGTGTTAAGAGAATGTGCAGGGAATCTTTGTTTTGTAATAGCTGGAACGTCAAACGTTGCACAATTTTAAGATTAGTTACAGGCTTACTTCTTGCTAACTTGCAGTTTCACAGTATATTCAGGCCTCTACTTTCTCTACTACGTATAGTACTTTTTTTAACCCCTGCACATCGCAGCCCATTTTGTTTTTTCTGTTTCCGTTTTTTCCTCCCCTGTTTCCCAGAGTCGTAACTCTTGTATTTTTCTCTCCACATAGACATATGAGGGCTTGTTTTTTGAGGGATGAGTTGTACTTTTGAATGACACCATTCATTTTCCCACCTTGTGTACTCGAAAACGAGAAAAAATTTCCAAGTGCGGAGAAATTGTAAAAAAAAGACCCCACAATTCTGACTTTGTTTTTTGGGAATTGTTTTTAAGGTCTACATTTTGTGGTAAAAATTACCATTCAATATGATTCTCCTCATCAATATAATTACAGTGATGCCAAACATGTCCAGTTTTTTATATTATTTTATTGGTGAACAAAACTCTGAAGTTTGCTAAATTTTTGGAGTTGTGTCGCCATTTTGCCAGACCCGTAAAACGTTTTTATTTTTCATCCGATAGAGCTGTATGATAGCTTATTTTTTGTGGGTTGAGACTATGTTTTTATTAGTACCATTTTGGGAGAGATGTAATTTTTTGATCGCTTATTACATCATTTTTTGTGGAATTGTGGTGACAAAAAACTTAATTTTGACGTTCTTGAATTTTTTCAGTTTACGGTGTTTACTGATCAGGTTAATTGCTTTTATATTTTGATAGATCAGACTTTTCTGATTTTCTGTAATTGTTTTTACATTTTTTTTTCACTGGGGTAAAAGGGGGATGATTAGAACTTTTATTTTTTATTTATTTTTTCATATCTTTTAAAGCTTTTTTTTTTACTTTTCACTTCTTTTGTTGGCCCCTTTAAGAGGCTTGACGATGCCTCAGCATCACAGTCTCCTTTGAAGCTCTGCCACAGGAGTTCTGTAATGACAGTCACGGGTGTCATCAGCTGACTGCCGACTGTCATGACAACTCATCGGCAACCTGCAATCACGTCACGGGTGCGCCGATGGGCAGAAGTAAAGACACGCATGCTTGTTGGAGATTGACACCAGTATTTAACATGTTAACAATCGTGGGCAGATCACTGCGATTGTTAGCGGCAGGTCCTTGCTGTAACATGCTGCCGGTTATGAGGTGGGCTCGCTGTTTTTTTGGAGTTGTATTGGAGGTTATTATTAATTATAAAACTATTTGTTAAAACCTATGTTTTACTACACTGATATGAGCTTTATTGGTACACATCAGAGGTGTTTACTGTGATTTATTGTAGTTGTTTCTCTCTGATCATATAGCTTGGTGTTCCCTCATTTGATTTCGATTCTAGTCTATTATTTAAAAACAACTTAAATGTTGCCTTTAATCTGTTTTTAGGTGTTTGAGGGAAACATGCATTATGATACCCCTGAAGTGCGTAGATTCGACCCTGTAGCTGCACAGTTTGTACGAGTATATCCAGAAAGGTGGTCTCCAGCTGGCATGGGCATGAGGATGGAGATACTGGGTTGTGATAGAACAGGTAAGATGATCTAGAAAGGAACAAGAATATGGAAAATACTTGTACACATTTATCTTCAAAGAATGACACTTTCATGCACATGATTCATTATTAACATATTTAATAGAGTCAGTATCTTCCCTATTATGTTCTAGTCACTATTTTCATCAAGTGGCAATAAATCTGTCCTACTTTTCTCAATATTGGTAGATACAATGAAGAACTCATAGATTTATGAACCCTTTTTTCCTGTGACTTATAAATTTTGTGTGATCATGTCAGATAGGTTTCACCCTATTAAGGTTTTACAAATGATGTTTCTTCACTGTTATCACTTTTTTATGTAATGGAAGAAAACTGCAATGTTCTTGTGAATCAATAAAACTTTTGGGATCAGATCTGCACCAACTATTTGATAAGTTAAAAAAAAAACAACTGAAACTCTGTGTAATTGTTGTCTTTCTAAAATTCTCTTCATGACATGTTTACATATAAGGTAAGTCTTCCATACCGTTGCCAAATTAGTCAAAGAAGGACAGAAGGTATTTTTAAATCTGACAAACAGAAAGAAGTAGGAGCACAGACCGCCTCTGAGTATCCATGAACATGTTTACAAGCAAGTGTTACAGGTTGGGTTATATCAACCTAGGTAAAGTCAGAAGTCCTGTTCCAGCAGACCAGCTTCAAAATAAGCGACTCAAAGTAGTGGCTTTGATATTTCATTTTAAAGGAAGCTTGCTACAGGAATTGCTTATGAAACACTGAAAACCTATCTCTGCTCACCAGATGTGCCTCGGTGACAGCCCCTGGAGTTATACTAACCACATCTGGGAAACACATCTCGCTTACTTGTCATTGCAGGAAGTAGAAAAGATTGTTCCTTAATATATGACTTCTCAATGGCCAACCCAAAAACGTAACTCATATCTTTTTTTCACAGTAATGATGCTGACATCTTCAAATCCATGAACCTTGTCTCCAGCCCATGGGCTTAGGTTGAAAATTAAAGTTTCTATACCAAACAGCAACGTTAGATTTACGAAGTTGATTGATTTCTCTAGTAAACACACAAACTTCTACCATATTACTAAATTAGTCCGACATTATAGTGGTAAAACTGATTGACTTTGTAAAAAGAATGCGGTATATTGACATATATTATTTTAGTGAAAATGGGATTTTCCAGCATATAAATGATGAGTGTCTATTTGTGGCTTTGATACAAACACTTCATCATGACCTGTGGAGTCTTGGATATGAAATCTGAGTTCTCATTGCTTAATCCCGCCTGTCTTCACCTTATTCTTACTTTCAAAAAAACTTTGAAAACAAATCTCTCCTCTTCAATATTGCATTCATGATCTAAGCTATGTGAGTGAGGATGACAGCTGGCACCTCTATGTTCCTTCCTTTTCCGCCAGTCTCAGATACCATAGGACTGGCTGCCCGGGGTTAATAGCTGGCCAGCACTGGGCTGAGGTTACGGCTTACTAAAGGTTGAACATATCATATGACTTTGGGTCTCTAAAGGAAGACGCACTCTGGTCATGGTTTTTTAACTCCCTGGTGAGCTGCCATCTGATTTTCCACCAGAGACTAACTTCCACATAACTCTGGTTAGCTAAACACTAATGACTCCAGATGACTTGGCCTTTTATAGACCCATGTAATGCCCAGTGGGGGCTGTCACGTTTCTTGTCAGTATGCTTTGTGATATATTGTTTTAACATGTAACATGTAATTAGTGTAAAAAGAAACAATTAGATATAGTGGCAGGGCCTTTATTGAGTAGCAGAATAACAGATCTACTAAGAAGTGGAAAAGGGTTAAATATGTTCCATTTAGCCACGCGTGGTGTCTTACTTTACAATTCTATAGATATATGTAATTATATATTCATATATAATAATTTATGATTACTTTGAAATTATATATTTTTTATAATGTCATTGTAAAGTAGGACGCAAAATGGAACATCTTTAACCCTTTTCCACTGCTTGCTAGATCTGTGATTCTGAAGTTTAATAAAGGCTCTGAAACTACATCTAACTTTTCCTTGTAACACTAATTTCATGTAATATCATTTATACTTACATTTGTTCAGTGTGGTTTCATGGCTTAAGCCTATTCCCTTCAATGGAACTGACCTGTTTTACCAGACCCAACCCATGAACAGGTGTGAAAGAAAGAAGCCATATTTTTCTAATCCTACACAACCCCTTTAGTTATAACTAATTTAGAATCCGTCTTTTACAGTTACCACTCAAAGCATGAAAATGCATGCTCAAAAAAATATAGCATCCATTTAGTACAATGTGAACAGGTGAGATGACAACCATTTGCACATCCCAACATTACCTGCAATGATAATTGTATATATAATAATTGATCAGATCAATCAGTGATAAATACTTTTAGGGTATATTCACACTTAGCTTTGAAGTATGGTTGAAAACTATGTATGCATTTTTAAATGTGATTTGCTGATGATTCGTGATGCGGGAATTGGTGCATTTTTTATACATTTATTTTATGTTTCACAACAGAAATATGAGGGCCAATTTCCAAAACACAAAGCAATGTCAAATTGTGACAAAAAAACAAACGTGTTTTATTTTCAGATGTGGTTTTCAACCAGAACTCGACTGGTAAGTGTGAATATTTTGCAATGCTGAGAAATAATCTGAACAATTGCATTTAAAGTGTTCACTTTGTAATTACAACCTTTCGGAGTAAATGGGTCTTTGGGCTGAGGCTTTTTTTTGTAAATATCTTTAACCACTTATAGATTTTGGGAACAGTATTCCAGCTGCTCCAGGAAGAGAGTAAACTGGCTCTAGCCCAAATATCGAGCACCTGACAACTCGTTCTCTAGGTCCAGCTTCCCTCTGATGTGTTCCGCTGCTCTCAGACATGCCCTGCATCTGCTATGGATCTTTTTTTGAAGTTCCAAGCGTCTGCTTTCAATTACTGCACTGTTGGGCATCTCAATCTGGAATTTCTTAGTGCTGCCGGTCTGTGCTCAGAAGGGGGGGTTTCTCCTATTCACTTTCTATTTCGCACACCACTGTTTCTTTTCCATTATCTCAGACAAATGTTTGGCTCTGTTGTAGAATAATGAGATACACAAACAATTGTTATGTCACCCACCAATTACATGCTTCTATGTCCAAGAGTTGATATTTTTATGACTAGTTGGGGGGCCGGAATTGAAGATGTAAAAAAAATTATTTTCGTTTTATGTCATGGAAATATTGAGGAGTCTGGATAGTGGATGTATCAGTAAATATATGCTCATTTTTTTTACAAATTCCTTTTATTAATAATGAAAGGTATGACATCGTAACAAATCTGTTTTCCGATGGATTCTATTAGACACTGATAAAGTCCATAAACTTTAAATGGGATCTGTTGAAGTTCTGATAGTTTTGACAGCAAAGACTGCTCTTCTCGCTGCCTGTAATATCAGAAGGGCTGACGGAATCCCTAAAGGAGGACCTCAAGCCATGTGCCTTCAAAGCCTTAAATATATTCAATTTTGGTGGTCATATCATTTATTTTATCATTTTACTTGTTTATTACATTGAAAAATAAGTAGTCCCAGGAAAATATATACATTTTTAGCTTTACATTATCTTTGGGTATTGACAGTTGTAGCTATTCTATTTTTTCCTAGATTTGTTTTGCTATCATTCGTGTAATAAAGAGCATCGAGAAGCACTTCCTCCAGTTGTTACTCTCTAACAAAACACATCCACACACAAATAGGCATGGCTCTTAAAATACCATGTGATAAAGTAAGTTTCCCCAGTGGTGTTCCACCGGATGCCAGTTAAACAGCTCTTTAATATTATATAATATTATCCAAGGAATTTACTTTAAAGTCTGGGTATAAATTAATGTGTTCACTTTTTTGACATGCCGTAATCTAATTTTAATCATCTATGACATATTGGAATAGCAATGCTGGAAAGTAGGTAGCTAGAACCTAGAGGATTGTGCTAACAACGTAGGGGGCCCAATAAGCACAACTGTAAGTCATTATTAAATGTAGTTACGTCTGTAGACTATTCCATCTAATCAGTCTTTTTATACAATATACGTACTGTATATCCATATAATGGTGAAATAATTAGCTGAGTGCTTAGATTCCTGCTTGTGAAGGTTTTTTAAGCAAAGAAGCATAATCGTCTGTAATAGGGGTATTAGGATGATGTGAGGAAGTTATTAGAGGCATGCCAAATGGTTAAATACATGGGATCCAGACCAGACAAAGGAAATACATTTAAAACACATAAACTTCATGTAGAAGAATAGTTTAAGTCTGGGTGCTATAATTGCTGTTTGGAGATTATCACTCAGGAAGTCCTTTTGATTAGAATGCTATATGATATTAGCAGATTTTGTGCTAACATATTATTTTGGACTTTACTTCTGAAGGTTCTCTGTCTTATACATTTTATATGACAGCCTAGTAATCCAGAATATTTGATCATCCCAAACCTATATGGTCCACTTAAAGAGGTTGTCAAGTACTTTTATTGTGATTGCCTATCCGTAGAATGTCATTAATATTTGTGTGGGTGCAACCCCAGACACCCCCACTAATTAGCTGTTCCCAAGGCCTCATGTTGCCAGATATGATTAGTTGGGGAGTGGAACAGCACATCTTTGTCATCTGTATATTCAAATAAATAAGGATTGATCTGAAGTGCCATCCCATACAGTTATTGAAGCTGTACTGTTCCGCTCCATGACTGATTACATCTGGCTGCCACCAGCAATGCTAACAAGTGATCGGGGGGGAAGGGGTCATGAAGCAGTTGGTGGTACCAGGTGTTGTATTCCCCGAAAATGATATTGATAACCTATCCTAAGGATAACCCATCAATATAAAAGTACTGGACAACTCCATCATGAAATTTTACTGTAATGCTACATTTTGTCAAAAACTATACTATTGTCTGTTATTGAAGTTTCTTTTTTGTTTTTTATCTTACGTCGTATGTTAAGGCCCTTTAGAGGATTTATATTGACTTTATTTTACTCATTTATATAGCGCCATTAATTCCACCGCGCTTTACAGACATCATCACTGTACCTGATGGGGCAAACATAGAGGAAACCCACGGAAACTCAAGGAGAACATTTAAACTCCTTGCAGATGTTGTCCTTGGTGGGATTTGAACCCAGGACCCCAGCGCTGCAAGGCTGCAGTTCTAACCACTTATACCTCCATTGTGAGGCACTAAAGTTCTGAAGAAGCTTTTCTTGCATATGAGTACTTATAGTTGCAACGTTATGTTGAGTATAATATTTTTATTTTTATTTAATATCTAAAAGTCAATTATATTGCATATCTTCACACCATTATATATCATCTCTCCTTCTCTTGTACTTTACTTTTTTACCACTTTGCAGTTATAAGGCCCCTAGGCATGTGGTTGGCAAGTTTCCTTTCACACCAGTTATTTATAAAGTAACATGGAACTTCTTTGGAAGGAAATGTCTCTCCTCCATCTTCCGCTTGTTAATTAGCAACTATTCTCGTCCACTTCCCATTCATACCAGTCACTTCTGACTTTGAACTACACTCTGATTACTCACCACAGTTACATGCGGTGTATGAAATATTATAACCCATTCCCTACAATCCTACAAAGTAAGGAAGTAAAATATTTGACAAGATTGAATTCAACTTGTTGACAAACTTGTCACTATGTCTTGCTTAGAGACTAGATTGAAGAGCAACAGTCTTGGGTTTCTCTGTGGACCTAAGAAGTGCAGTTTAAATACATTAATAAAGCAACTTTTCTACTATATATCACATAATAACAGACTGAGTAAATGGAGGATAACAGTTGTACATTGTTCTATTGGTTGTTTTTCAATTTGACATGTATTCCTAAAACTTCTTTTGGCATACAAATGTGTCCACCATACCATTATCATTGGTCAAATTTGGTTAACGACTCCCCATTCTCAGAAAACAAATTCAGTATATTGTCACTACTTGCTAGCAATACCATGGACAACCTGCAATCCACATATCAACCACTGGATGGCCACCTATAGATAAATATAGCATAGATGTCTATTGAGTGCATCAAAATCATGTTATTTTCAAAGCTAGTCATCTTGTGCCAGAATATGTCCAGCCAAGGGCAAAGGTATGAAATGATACAGCTGTACATTGATGACCTTGACTTGGTCATCAGTTCATTGGTTGACTATGTATAATATTCTTCTAGATTAGCCAAATAGGGTTTCATTTTTGAAGTTCATACACTTTCAAAACTTTGTCGAGAAACCTAAGTGATGTTATGTAACTTTGAACCTTCAAATAGTCAAAAACAAAAAAATTCAAGTAAAGGTGGCTGTCTTGACTATAAGATTCTTTAATGCCAACCACTCTACGTATAGTATAAAATAATTCTTGACATATCAACATGATTTCAATATCAACTTTGAACTTTGCAACTAATTGCTGCAAAAAAGACCTATACACCTCTCAATGTAGGAGTAGACAGATGGTATTTGTACTTGTGACTGGTCTTTCTACCAATCTTTAAGTTTTTTTACCCTTTAAACCTCAACAGCCTACACCGGTCCCTCGAGGAGATTGGGTTCAACTAACCACAATATTGTATAGCATATCTAAAATGTAGTTGCAACAAGAGTATGCATTATTCGTATATTAGTTGTCATGCTCAATAATCACAAAGAGCTGACTTTGAAGGAAAACAAGTCATAATGATTGGCGTGAAAGCATAAAAGTTCTTTGAACATTTTTTAAATTCCCTAGTTGAAGATACAGGATCCGTTGCAAGGGTGTGTAGCACGGAAGACCCCGTCCTGGAGTTTACAAGAAACAGATTGCACAGCCAGATAGTCTTACTCAAGTTTTCCCATATGAGTAATCTCTGAGTGTCTAGAGATGTATACTCATCTAATTTATTATTCTACTGTGCAGCACTTTAAATCCATATCACCATCGGAACAAAAATTCCTTTTATAAGTGCACAGTCCAACAATTCCTTGGGGCTGTGTTCGCTAGCAGCACAGCAGAATATGGTGCATTTTTAAGTAAATCCTTATTCAAATGGCAAGACCCTTTTTATACAATACAGTGCTTTATCAGGGATGTACATGTATAGAAACTTGGGATTGTAAGGAGAGCTCTTCTGAATCTCACTAGAAACTCTGATGATTGTTGATAGTAATAAGATCAGTAAATGCATAAGACACGGAACAGACATTGTTCGAGTTAAACTTATATAGGCATCTGGTAGAGACATTGCTGCTTTCAAAATCAACAACCTGGCATTAAATAGTGAGCCATCTGCTAATCCCGAGCACTCTATAAATACATTACCTTTTATAGTATTGCTTCGCTCTTTCACATTCAGTGTAAACATCAGACCTGCTAACTAGAACAAAGAACGAGAATTACCGTTGCTTGAAAATGAAGAATCTGACCAAGGAAAAGGAAAAGATCAAAGAGATTTTCTATTTTTTTTTTTAAATTCAAGAGGGAAATTATCCTCACATCACAGATTTTGGCTGCTTTTTGTTCCATTCACATTCAGCTTTCTCAATGTACAACACATGGGCGTAATGATGCAGTCGTCTGTTAACTTTTTCCGTACCGTGTCCAGTCCATCCTGATTTTTATGAAGCAAGAACTTACCTTTTCCACAAGTAGCTTTCTGTTAATTAAACACATTATTCTGTAGAGTTTTTATGCTATCAAATATACCTATATTCTTTCTATTGAAAATGCTAGCTAATACTTTTTTTTTCTTCTCATTTCAAAATGATATCCAACAATACAGGCATTAAATGTCTGCAAAATATCAAGTTAGTCATAGACATGAGATTTTTCTACCGATTGTAAGTGCTGAGATCTGTTGAGAATCTGATGACTGTGTAGTCTTTTATACATACATTGCCATTATTAACATAGGAAACTGTTTTTTGGTTTTGGAAATGTTAGAAACAACTGATGCATAAAAACAGATGCCATACGAGTTGCATAAAGGTGGCAGACAGATCACTATACAGATGAAAAATTGTTCTTTTTTATGGATAATAATCAGTCGATTTTATTTTTCTCTTGTGAACTTAACCTAAGATTAACAGCAGATGTTACTAAATAGGCTGTGACCTGACAATAGTCAGCATGTAAAGGGTTTATTGATTCAGAGAGATGAGTGGACAGGTATAGGCAACCTTTAGGCTACTTTCACACTTGCGTTTTTTTGCTGCGCGTTTTTTGCGCACACAAATGCATGAAAAAAACGCATCATGCGCTTGTGTGCGTTTTTTTGCGGGTTTTGGTGCATTGCAATGCGCACATATGCTCACCCATAGACTTTAATGGGTGTTTTGCTGTAAAAAAAAGCGCATTGCGTGCGCATGCAGTTTTTTGGGGCAAGTCGGACGCACAAAAAATGCAACAGGATGCATTTTGTGCGCCCGAGCGCACACTGCAAAAAACGCATGCGCATACAAACGCGTACGTGCGCATATGTATGCGCACATATGCGCACCCATGTTAAAGTATAGGGGAAAAAACGCAAGCGTTTTTTTGCACTAAAAAGAAGCGCAAAAAAACGCAAGTTTGAAACCAGCCTTACACATTGCACTTAAGACAAAATGCGACCCCCAAGATTATAGATGCATTTAATGATATCTATCTATATTGGTATACATTTTCACTTTCTGAAACCTATATACCTCTATTTTTACAGAAATGGCACCTACCTCAGAGACAATGAAACCTACTATGAAAATTGAAGAGACGACCACACAAGTAGCGGTTGAAGACGATACCAGTGACTCCTCAGATACTGAAGGTAGTAATATACCTATTTATTATCAAATATTGTATATGTATGTATTATATACCGAGCAGAGATGACTAGTGGCAATGCACGTCCATGGCTCTGTTCATTATAAATCGATGGGAGGTACAAAGACAGACTCTGTGGAAACAGGCAAAGAATCTGGAAACCTCAGTTTAAAAATGCCTAAAGAAATAATAATCAAAAACACACACATATACAGTATATAGTTATATTTATATATCTATACTTTTTATATTATTACTATCTATTTAGGCATTTTTAAACGGAGGTTTCCAGATCCTTTGCCTGTTTTCAAAGAGTCTGTTTCCCTATCTCCCATCAACTATAATGGACAGAGCCATGGACGTGCATTGCCTACTAGTCATTTCTTCTCTGTCCAAGTGCAGTGGTCATCCTGGCGGAAGGTTATGAGACCATTACAGGGCTATTCACTTCTTTATAAATGGGTATTACTGAATGTAAAATCAAGCAGTTTTGCAGCTGTATTGTAGAAATACTTGGCCCTCATATAGGTGTATAAAAAGGAAATCTATTGAACATAGAAAATCCAGAAAGATAAGAGACACTTCAGTCAACACTTTTGACCGAAACGTCTCTTATCTTTCTGGGTTTTCTATGTTCAATACATTTCCTTTGAATACACCTATACAAGTGCCAAGTGTTTCTACAATATCTGACGGATTTGGTTATCTTACTTGTGCACCATTATATTTCCAGAAGTGATGTATTTTCCTGCTATGTAATTCTGCAGTTTGTTGCTTATTGAAATTTTCATCTTTGAATTATTAACACTTTTTTTCTGTTGTTTTAGTGCTGATCTACTTGGGGACTGACCATCACTGCCAGGCAGCAGAATGTGCTCAGTGCTTACAATCTCTTTTCTTTTGAGCTTGTAAGCACTGTTTTGAAGCTGTCCAGAATCATTGTAGTGTGCTGTTACCTCCTGATCCCAGCTTACTTCAGCGCAGTGCATACAAGCTAGACAGCAGCGGTGGTCGGTCTCCTAGTCAAGAGTTGTAAACAGAGGAAAAGTGCTAATATCTCAAAAGCCTGCGATTTTTTTATAAGCTCATATGTGTTAGAAAACTAGCAAGGATCCAATTATTATAGTGTACAGGAGAACTATAGGTAACACCATCTTCACCAACTCCCAATGCAGATTTTACAAGGTTTTGTTTTGTATGGTGGATACCGGCAGATCGTTTCCACCCCAGGCTATTTAGTTTGTTTCCTTTGTTTTGTTGGTGGGATTAAATGGGCTTCGGTCTATCACAACTAACGTCAAGTTTGAGACATGTGAGTGCGCTAAAAGGATCCCAGAAGATGTAGGTTTATAGTATACAATGTTCCAGCAATTTAACGATGGAAAAGCAAGGCTTAGCTAAGTGCAAAATAAACTAGACAGACAAATATACCTTTTTTACCTCTTTCATTATAGATTGTGTGGCTCCATTGGGATTCAATTGCAATTTTGACCAATCTGAAGACGTTTGCAGCTGGACACATGATATTAAAGCTAACTTCACATGGTCATTCCATCCCAATAGCACCTGGATGGGACAATTTGGCTCTAATCCTGGTAAGTCTGCTAGATTTCTTGTGGGTTTTTTTTTGACCTACCAAAGTGTTCATTAAGCGTACAGTGTGATGCATTGTATGATGGTTCATACATTGTTGGGAAATATGCTCCATAAAAATTACAAATTGTTGGTAACTTGATGTACAGACTACCCTAACGTTGTGTAACGTAACTGGTGAGTATAAAACATTACGCAAACAATACTTCTAATTTTATATGTATCCAAGATAAAGCAGCCCCTTATTTCCTGGCGCCCACTGCGTAAAATACTTTGAGAGAGTAATGATATAGAGGTTTTCAATATGCCTCCAAACTCCAACAGCTCATTCTATTTTACTGGAACTTGATGTATAGTATAATGATGCTGCATATCTTATTTTCATCCACCTACAAGGTTTTCTTTTACACACATTTTATAGAAAAGGTACAGTTACACCTCACTCCTCAGCATGACTTATTTTAATGACTTTCCTCATTCTCATGTTTTGTTGTGATTTTCCCTTCGCCATATAAAACAGATACTTTATTATAGTTTCCATTTATTAAAGCTAATGCTCAAGTGGGAAACTGCAACTTTCATAGCCGCATCTGTAAAGAACTCCATGTCCCATAATCCTTCTGCAGGCTGTAGTCTTCCCGAAATCTGCAATATACTGTAGTTATATCCGAACAATCAATAAATCAGATTTAGTTATGGATATGATTACTATTATTTCCAGGCAAGTTCACCCTATAGCTTACAGGGGCTGGTAATCCATTTGGACCCCTTAGGCAGAAAATATGTGCTTGCAGCAACAGGAAGAACACTTACCAAAGGTCTCTGTAGAAATCACTGCCTGCCCATCTCCATCAGCCTAATAATGTTTAATTAATATAATGAGCCTTTTGCATGAAGGGAAGGGCCTATTTTTATAACCTATTGCTGGATTTCGCTTTTCATTTCCTCTCCCCTGGGATATTATAATTGCCTGTTATTTTGTTAACCTTTCGTGTACCTCCAGAAAAGCAGCTTATGGCACCAAATATCAGAGATGAACCTGTGTACTGTGTATATATCCATAGTGGATATGGTTTGTTGTATTAATATGTGGTGGAGAAACTACTGAGATAAACTAGATAAGTCACAGCGTTTTACTAGGGCTCTTTAGCATTCTTTAGGATATTTGTTTACAGTCATTGTCTCTTCATGACATGGCCATTTTCCGCTTTTTTATTCTCATGTATTTTCCTCCCCCATACTTTTATTTTTCTGTCAATGTAGCCATCATATGATGTTTTTTTTTGTGGGCTGAGTTGTACTTTTGAATGACACTATTGATTTTACCATATATATTGCACTAGAAAGTAGGAAAAGTATGGTGAAATTTTAAAAAAAAAAGTGCAATTCCACAATTGTTTTTTAGGTTTTTTGTTTACCTTGTTAACTATATGATAAAATTGATCTGGCAATATGATTAATGGCGGGATTTAACAGGTTATCAGCGGCAGGTGGAGCGCCGATCCAGTGTTAAAGCACATGATGCAGCTTCAGTGTCGGAACGATCATCAAAGTCAGGGACCCAACATATGACGTAAATGTACGTCATATGTAGTGAAGGGGTTAAAGGGTTATTCCCATTTTCATAAATGGTTACTGTAGGATAGTGCTTGTAAATACAAGCAATTTTGCAATTTATGACTTTTTAACATTTTTAGCTGTTCTTAAGAAATTAACCCTTTTTTCTGTTCTTTTGTTTACAGCTAGTGACACTGGAAACTGGCTGCTGCTGCTAGATAGTGGGACTGGTGCAGTGCTTACAAGCTTTTTTTCTATAATTTTTGTAAGCACTGGTTTGAAACTGGCCAGGATGGCTGGCACACTCCATTACTTCCTAACCGTTTTAGCCCAGTGCTTACAAGCTACACAGCAGTGATGGCCTGTCTCCTAGGCAACGAGCTGTAAATAGAAAGAAAAGGCTTACAATCTCAAGAAATTCTCTGATTTTAAATAAGCAGCAAATTGTAAAAGTGCTTGTTTTAACAACAATATCCATCTACAACATATGAAAATAAGGATAATCAAAAGAAAAACAAAACAATTGTAGATGACAGGGGTTGTGGAAAGTATTTAAAATGTCCTTAAAGGGAATCTGTCTGCAATCGGTGTTAGATCAGCAGCAGATTATCACTGTCTGACGAGGTCTCACATGCACAGCAGGCAATCTGTGTAACCCCGCCCCCACACTGATTAGCAGCTTACTGACAATGTGCGTCGTGCGCAGGAATCTGCCAATCAGTGGCGTGGATGGGGTTATATAGAGCTCAGCATTATGACCACTATCAGTGACCGGCCCCCCTGCCGGGTATCGCTGATTGCTGTTTAAATGTCTGGACATTTTTGGGGTCGCTGGTCTCCCGCTGGTCAGCACGCATCGCTGCGTGTGACAGGCGGGAGACCAGCGACCAGCGAGCAGGAGCTGGTAACTAAGGTACACATCGGGTTATTAAGGGGGCGCGCTGCGCCTAGAAACCCAATGTGTACCTTAGTTACCAGCGCGCTGATGCAGGGAAAAACCAGGGGAAGAGTCTTGAGGAGATCATTTGCATATTCCCAGTGCCTTCTGGGATAAGTGAAGAGTCTCCGCGAGCTCAACGATCACTGGGTTTTGGCCGTTGCAGCTGAAAAGAGGAAATCGGAAAACCAGGGGAAGAGTCTTGAGGAGATCATTTGCATATTCCCAGTGCCTTCTGGGATAAGTGAAGAGTCTCCGCGAGCTCAACGATCACTGGGTTTTGGCCGTTGCAGCTGAAAAGAGGAAATCGGAAAACCAGGGGAAGAGTCTTGAGGAGATCATTTGCATATTCCCAGTGCCTTCTGGGATAAGTGAAGAGTCTCCGCGAGCTCAACGATCACTGGGTTTTGGCCGTTGCAGCTGAAAAGAGGAAATCGGAAAAACCATGCGACGATTGGTTCATCTTTCATCGTTTTTAAGAAATCTCAAGATGGAAGAGGCCAGGAGCCATTTGGTGAGCTGCATTTCTTGCTACATGTTCACAGACTTACCAGTGGAAAAGCCAAACTTCACATGCCACAAATGCAAGCTTGTGTCCCTGTTGGAGGAAAAGTTGCAAAATCTCGAAGAGAGGTTGGCTACGTTGAAGATCATTAAGGAAGGTGAAGAGTTCTTGGACAGAGCAGAATTATCTCTTCATGTTACAGAAAGAGAAGAAATTCGAAGTGCACCTGAAGAAACAGAGGAATGGAGACATGTGACCCAGAGAAGCAGGAGGATCAGGAGGCAGTCAGCACCCATACTGCTCAGAAACCAGTACCAGGCTCTCACGCAGGAAAATGATGAAGAAATACATCAGGATAAGACTTTGCCAACAAACAGCAACCTTGTACGCCTTCAGAGTCCTCCTGGATGGAGAAAGAAAAATGTTGTGAAGAAGAAACGGAGAGTGGTGGTCATGGGGGATTCCCTGTTGAGAGGAACAGAGGCCGCTATCTGCAGACCGGATATAACTTCAAGAGAAATGTGCTGTCTTCCAGGTGCAAAAATTAAAGATGTGTCTGACAGGATATCAGGACTCTTCAGACCTACAGATGACTACCCATTCCTGCTACTACATGTGGGGACAAATGACACCGCAAGAAACGACCTGGAAACCATCTGCAGAGACTTTGAAGACTTAGGCAAGAAAGTGAAAGAACTGGGAGCGCAGGTGGTCTTCTCTTCCATCCTCCCAGTGGATGGCCATGGACCAAGGAGGTGGAATAAGATTCTGCAGGTGAACAACTGGCTACGTCGATGGTGCCGTCAGCAACGATTTGGATTTCTGGATCACGGAGTGAACTACTTATACGATGGACTACTTGCTAGAGATGGGGTGCACCTTACGAAGACTGGAAAGCATGTATTTGGAAGTCGCCTTGCTACACTTGTAAGGAGAGCTTTAAACTAGAACAACATGGGAAGGGAAGCAAAAGACCAGAAAAAGCCATACACCTGACAAATGCTATTGAGAACTCTGCTAATAGAAGTGGAAAGGAAGAACAAAGACGAAATAATCTAATTAATAAAAATATTGGAGAAAGAGAAACCAATCACAAACTAAAATGTTTCTATACTAATGCACAAAGCATGGGCAACAAACAAGGAGAATTGGAACTACTAACACAGGAAAAGAAATATGATGTCATTGGAATCACTGAAACTTGGTGGGACGATACACATGATTGGAATACAAGACTAGAAGGATACAACTTATTTGCAAGAAACAGACTTGATAAACGAGGAGGGGGTGTTGCATTGTATGTTAGAAACGCGTATATCTGCACAGAGATTGAAGCTTCAGAGACTGGGAGTTCTGTGGAAACTGTTTGGGTAAGAATACAAGGACAGAACAATGGAAAGGACACCATTGTAGGCATTTACTACAGGCCGCCTGTGCAAGCTGAAGATATGGATGAACTCTTTATGCATCAAATGGCCAAGTTCTCCAAAAAATATGACATAGTTGTCATGGGAGATTTCAACTATCCAGACATTTGTTGGGAATCTCTCTCAGGCAAAACTAACAGGTCAAGGAAATTCTTATCCTCTCTTGCTGACAACTTTATCTCCCAAAAGGTAGGGGAGAAAACAAGGGGAACTGCTACCTTGGATCTAATCCTTATAAACAGGGAGGAAATGGTTGAGGAGGTAAAAGTGGCTGGAACCCTAGGAGGTAGCGACCATGCTATTTTAGAATTTTGGATAACTAGAGGCGGAAGACCTGTGAAGACTCAGACGTCAAGGTTAGATTTCAGAAAGGCAGATTTTAAGGGATTCAGAAAGAGAATTGGAGGGATCCAATGGCTGGATATCCTTAAAGACAAAAATGTCCAGGAAGGATGGGAAATCTTGAAAAATGAAATTCTCAAAGCACAGTTGTTAACAATTCCGAAAAGAGGGAAGAATAGGAAGCATTTAAGGAAACCAGGATGGGTGAACACAGAACTTAAGCACATGCTAAAAAGGAAGAAAAAAATGTTTATAAAATGGAAAGAGGGAGGCATATCTAAAGAAGAATATAATGCTGTCTGCAGAATCTGCAGGGCACAAATCAGATTAGCTAAAGCTGAAAATGAATTGAGGCTTGCAAGAGATGTCAAAAGCAATAATAAAGGATTTTGGGGATATGTCAAAAGTAAAAGAAAAGTCAAAGATGCTATAGGATTTTTACAGGATGAAAATGATGAAATGGTAAGACAGGATGTTGAGAAGGCTGAACTTTTAAATTCCTATTTTGCATCTGTTTTCTCTCAGAAAGGAAATGTAACACCAACTGTTATTCACTGTCCTATTAAGGGAATAGAAGAATCCAGGATATCTATAAACAGAAAGATAGTGAGGAAACACTTAGCTAACCTAAATGAATTCAAGTCTCCAGGTCCAGATGAATTACACCCCAGAGTACTGAAGGAGATAGCAGAAGAAATTTCTGAACCACTCTCCATAATCTTTGAAAATTCTTGGAGAACAGGAGAAGTGCCAGAAGACTGGAGAAGAGCAAATGTTGTTCCTATCTTCAAAAAGGGGAAGAAGGTGGACCCAGGCAACTATAGGCCGGTGAGTCTGACTTCTATACCAGGAAAGATCTTTGAACAAATTATTAAACAACATTTAAGTCAATACCTGGATAAGAATGAAGTGATCAAACAGAGTCAGCATGGGTTTGTAACTAATAAGTCATGTCAGACTAACTTAATTTCCTTCTATGACGGTATCACTGATTGGGTGGATCAAGGAAATGCTGTAGATATAGTATATCTTGACTTCAGCAAAGCATTTGACAAAGTCTCTCATACAATCCTTATTGAAAAAATGACTAAGTATGGAATGGACAAGGCAACTGTTAGGTGGATTCATAGCTGGCTTAGTGATCGGACCCAAAGAGTGGTCGTAAATGGCTGCACATCCAGTTGGAAGAATGTCTCAAGTGGGGTACCACAGGGCTCTGTCCTGGGCCCTGTATTGTTCAACATCTTTATCAACGATTTAGATGAAGGAATTGAGGGTAAACTGATTAAATTTCCTGATGACACAAAGCTAGGAGGGATAGCTAATACTAGAGAAGAGAGAGAGAGGATTCAAAAAGATTTAAATAAACTGGAGAAGTGGGCAGTAACTAACAGAATGGTTTTTAACAGGGAGAAATGCAAAGTACTACATCTGGGCAATAAAAATGAAAAAAGCATATATAGAATGGGAGGAATAGGGCTAAGTGACAGCACATGTGAAAAAGACTTGGGTATACTAATAGATCACAGACTGAATATGAGTCAACAGTGTGATGCAGCAGCAAAAAAGGCAAATGCAGTTCTAGGATGTATTAACAGAAGCATACAGTCTAGATCACGTGAAGTCATTATTTCCCTCTACTCCTCTTTGGTCAGACCTCATCTGGAATATTGTGTCCAGTTTTGGGCACCACATTTTAAAAAAGACATCAACAAACTGGAGCAAGTTCAGAAAAGAGCGACCAGAATGGTGACCGGTCTGCAAACCCTGTCTTATGAGGAAAGGTTGCAGGATTTGGGAATGTTTAGTTTGCAAAAGAGAAGACTGAGAGGAGACTTAATTGCTGTCTACAAATATCTAAAGGGCTGTCACATTGTAGAAGGATCAACTTTATTCTCATTTGCACAAGGAAAGACTAGAAGCAATGGGATGAAACTGAATGGGAGGAGACACAGATTAGATATTAGAAAAAACTTTTTGACAGTTAGAGTGATCAATGAGTGGAACAGGCTGCCACGAGAAGTGGTGAGTTCTCCTTCAATGGAAGTCTTAAAACAGAGGCTGGACAGACATCTGACTGGGATGATTTAGCGAATCCTGCTTTGAGCAGGGGGTTGGACCAGATGGCCCAGGAGGTCCCTTCCAACTCTACGATTCTATGATTCTACACATCGGGTTTCTAAGTGCTGCGCGCCCCTTAGAAACCTGATGTGTACCTTGGTTACCAGCTCCCTGCATCAGCGCGCTGGTAACTAAGATACACTGTGGGTAACTAAGCGACATGCGTCGCTTGTTACCCGCGTGTCGCTGGTCCTGATCGCTGGTGAAGCTATTTGTTTGACAGCTCACCAGCGATCACATAGCGACTCACCAGCGATCCTGACAAGGTGATATCGTTGTCGGGATCGCTGGTGAGTCGCTATGTATGACAGGGCCCTAAGTCCGAAATCTCCAGCAAAACGGGGTCCAGACACATGCGCCGATAAGGCCATAGACTGTAAAGGTAATGGCGTAGTAAGCACGCGCTCTGACGTGCCCATTTTTGGGAGTGTACGCCTACAGGAGGTAGACACTCAGACGTAGTAGACGTCAGAGCGCATGTTCACTCTGCCATCACCATTATAGTCTATGGGGCCCCATTGGTGCATATGTCTGGGCTCTGTTGTGTGAGGAATTTAGGACTTATGTCCAACGGGGACACAGAACACAATGTGAAAGCACCCTAAGTGATACATAATTGCAATCAGTCTCTCCTGCTCTATATGATGCTGTTCTCACGTTACATATCAAAAACCTGCTTACACTTTCCCTTTAAAACAATCAAACCCCACCTTCCCCCATTCCTCACCAAAAAAAAAACAAAACAGAAAACAGAATCTTTACCTATACAGCAGTGAAGAATGCAATAGAATATTGGGTGAAATGACTGTGTATACATGATGGTATTCCTTCACTGATCACTACTAAAATACCATATTGGGCACTGCCACTTAACCTAAAGCACTAGTCTAAAATTAGAAAAAATAGCTTTTGTTGCTAGTGCAGTGTCATCACTATTTGTGAACTGTGGGGGGGGGGGGGGGCTGTTTATGGTTTTATAGATTCTATATTATTACATATACTGTACTGTATGTAAATCCAACAATGTAGACCGGCTCACTCCTGTGAACCACCTGGAACCTCAGCTGACCTGGTTAACTCCGTTGTGCCCGGATCTGGATGTAGGAGTCCATCCATACAAATGTGAACAACGACAAAGCAAAGTCCAGCAATAACGTGAGCAATCCAGGATGCTGTTAAAAAATTTTTTCTTTTTATTCATAAATCCATTAAAATGCAATGGTCCAAGCAGTTCAAAACAGCAATAACGCAGGAAAGTCGTGCAGATAGGACTACTCGTTTCAGCGGTAGAATCCGCCTTCTTCACGGTCCAGAATCTAATCTGCTTTCCAAACATGGAACCTTATATACATCCCACTCCCATCAGGGTAATTATAAACATATGTGAGAGACTTAAAAACATGTGCTATAAAAGCAGATCTTTAATATTGATAACCCATACAAGGATAATATTGTTTGGCTGGGGAGATTTATTGATGATCTGATATTTGTCTGGAGGGGTAGTCTCTCGTCTGCAAAAAGTTTCTTTTCTTATTTGGATTTGAATGATTTCAATCTAAAATTTACTAGTAGTGGTCATGAAGCATTAACTTCTTGGATTTGAAACTGACCGCAGATCTGGACAATGATGGGGTTCTGATATCTCCCTATAAAAAATCCATTGCATGCAATAGTATTTTAATGGCTTCCTCTAATCACCCCAAACATGGCATTCAGAATATTCCTGTGGGGGAGCTTATTAGACTAAAAAGGAATACTACATCTAGTGACAAATTGGAGGAAGGAATTGAAATGACCTGTAATAATTTAAAAAAAAGGGGGTATCCTAATTGGTCCTTGGACAGAGCCAGGAAATTGGTAGCAGGCATGGATAGGGTTAAGCTGTTGGAATCTACTGAGAAAAAAAGACAGTTTGACTCTAAAAAATCTAGGGTGGTTTTCAGTACCAATTATAGTCCTCAGTTTAATTCTATTGTTAAAATCATCAAAAAATATCTTCCTTTGTTATCTCAGAATGATATTTTGAAAAATATTGTGGAAAATAATGATATTGCCTTTGTGGCAAGAAGAGCCCCGACTTTAGCTACATTATTATCACCCAGCGTGTTCAAAGATCCGGATAAAATTTCCCCTAGCAATTGGTTAAAAACAACAGGATTTTTTAAACGCAGTGCCAATATCTGTAAGTGCTGCGGTTTTGCTAATAAATCTAAAACATTTACATCTATCTCCAATAAAAAACAGTTTAATGTTTGTTCTTTTATAAACTGTAATACGGAGAATGTAGTGTATCTAATTAATTGCAATATATGCCGTATGCAATATGTAGGTTGCACGATGAACCCCCTTAAAACTAGAATCCGCAAACACCTATCAGACGCTAGTAATTTGCCTATGGTTGGTGCATCAGTAGTATCCCGACATTTTTCAAAAAAACATAATGGGGATTTACGCGGTTTCTCTTTTATGGGCACAGAGCATGTAAAAAAACCATTGAGAGGGGGAGATTTTCATAAAAAAGTGCTTGCAAGAGAAAGTAGGTGGATATTTGAGTTGGGGACTCGCATGCCACAGGGCTTTAATAACCGCCTGGATATCATTATGCACTATTGATATATTTGTATTATATAATGCTGGTTAATATTATTATTCTATGTTTTTGTACCACTGGGGCTATGTGCACACGGTGCCGATTCTGCTGTGGAATTTTCCGTGTAGATTTTGCTAAATCTTTAGGTAAGATGATCTGCGTTTTGCCTGCAGATTTGTCGCAGATTTGGTGCAGTTTTTTTGCGGATTTCCCCTGCAGTTTCCGCCTGCAGATTTCTATAATGGAGCAGGTGGAGAGCTGCAGCAGAGCCGCACAGGAGAAGCGATATGCTGCTTCTTTTATTCTGCACCAGATCTGCGCAGAAAAATCTGCAGCATGTGCACAGCCTTTTTTGTTTTACATAGCCTTAAATGGTACTGTGCATCACGTGCTGTTCTGTTGCTTTTCTGCTGAGGTTCTGCAGGGCCAAATCTGCTGCGGAACTGCACGGAGTCTGCACTGTGTGCACAGGGCCTTAAATCTTATGGTCAGGTTATTGGACATTCCTAATGTACTTTTCTCCAATATGTTGAATTCTTTCCTTATAATCTTTATGCATGTTGTATACTGATCAATATGTGGATAGTTTATATGTTTGATCTGCTTTTATAGCACATGTTTTTAAGTCTCTCACATATGTTTATAATTACCCTGATGGGAGTGGGATGTATATAAGGTTCCATGTTTGGAAAGCAGATTAGATTCTGGACCGTGAAGAAGGCGGGTTCTACCGCTGAAACGCGTAGTCCTATCTGCACGACTTTCCTGCGTTATTGCTGTTTTGAACTGCTTGGACCATTGCATTTTAATGGATTTATGAATAAAAAGAAAAAAAAATTTAACAGCATCCTGGATTGCTCACGTTATTGATGGACTTTGCTTTGTCGTTGTTCACTGTACTGTATGTATAGCATTTGTTTTACACCGCTGCAGACAATATACTCAGGTAGAAAATCTATGTTATGTTTCTGATGTTACCTAAGTAGAATAATGTATTACTGTCATGTACTCTAGTACTGCTTAGTGAGGAGCCATGATGCTAGAGTTACAGCGCTGATGATTCAATATTGTGTTGCTCTTTGTAGTTTCCTTTTTTCCTTTCAGCCATGTTTAAAATATCAAATATAGGATATCATTGCATATGAACAGAAAGCCTTAGTGTTCCGGGCCCCTTACAGAAGCTTCTCTCATGCATCAAAACTGTCTGTAAAGAAAGATTTGTCACAGGCCTTGTTATTGCCTTTCATGCTTGTGGACCAAGAATTCCCACAGTGGTCACATCTGACACTGGACAGAGGGGATATGTGTGTGTCTACAACAAAGCAGGGTGCACACAACACGGATATTGAGAACTTGTGACTTTCGGGTGGACAGGACACACCTTCTGTTTCTATTCACAATACCGTTTGAAAATCTGTAAAAAGGAAGGAACATCAATATCATTTCTAAAGGATTCTATTATCTAGATAGAATGTATGATGCATCTATGTTCTTAGCACATGCAATTATTGGTATTTCATCATCATTAAGAACACGTTGAACAGTATCATTATCACCTCTTTACAATGGATTTTAAAGACTAACCATTGTTTTAATTTCTATTGCATCAATCAATAGTATACATGAAAATAAGCTACTTTGTAATATATTTTATCATGGAAATCTGCTTCTTTCGCTGCCAGGCCATATAATTCATTTTTAAAATTCTCATTTTACAGGTAAAATTGGTACTCAGTGAAGACAGATTGTTATATTACTGAGATAGAAGATGGCAGTTTCTATGGATAAGATTCTATGTAGATGACAGGAGGGAGGGACTCTGTTGTTAGCGCTTCCCTACGCCCCTCCTATCTCAGTAATGTGACAATCTGTCTTCACTGAATACAGATTTTACCTGTGAATTGAGAATCTTGAAAATGAATAATCAGTCCTGAAGGAGAAAGAAGCAGATTTCTCTGATAAGATATATGACAAAGGTGGCTTGTTTTTATTTGTACTATTGATTTATGAAATAAAAATTAAAATGACGGTTAGTTCTTAAAGGTTTGGAATAAAGTCTTAATTTTAGTCTATTTGGATCGAGTTGGACAGACCCCACCTCCTCTTCTTTGTCCCCATCTATGTTCATATTTATCATTCTACCACTCTATAGTTTCCTTCTAATCTGATTTGCCTCTATTTCTAAGGTAAGCTGATTTATGATAACAAGTGGTCATCAACACTTACAACATTTGTTGCTTACTGTGCCGACCTCAGGTTTTTCTTGAACTACATTTTACTATTGTAGATACTTTTTACTTTCAACTGTTATTTTTAGGAGCCAGACGGAAGAAGAGAGGGTTATGGATGCTCTCAGTTCAGGGTGGTCTTCCTCTTTGAAGAAAGACAACAGCGGCTTAGGAGGGAGAAACAGCTGTTATAAGTTCTCTGAGCATGAAAAACAGGAGTTTTATCAATGTTTAGACCAGGATTCACTTACAGTTAAATAAATGCATGCTTCTTTGTTTAACTTTGTGACATCCACAAGTCTTGAAACAGAGTCAGGATACGCAGACACAAGAAGACTGGTTACACCGATACATTGATATCACAACAGCGTTTACTGAAATCTATCAAAGTAGTACAAATATTGCTAACATTGGGCTACAGTAGCTGTCCAAGCCGTATTCATGTGGCTGTCATGACTGCCACAACATAGAAACTAAAGAAGTAGAGATGTCAGTTTTGGTTAGAAATACAATGTTGTTTTTAATCACTAATATTTTTGTCGTTTTTACTCTTTTTTTAATAGCCAACAGTAAGAATTATCTGAGACTGCCCAGCAGTGGAAGAAGAGAGGGCCAACATGCCCGTTTACTCAGCCCTAGAATGCATCAGCCCAGGTGTGCCTTTTGCTTGGCATTCCGTTATAGAGCGTCGGGAACCAGTGGTGCCACATTGCGAGTGCTCAGAAATTCAAGTCAGGAGAACAGTTTGCTGTGGAAAATTCGAGAAGAACCGGGAAGTGAATGGAAAGATGGCAGAATCCTCCTGACAAGCTATGATGGAGATTACCAGGTACGAAAAGTTAAATGATTGTTGGAATCAAAACATTTCATCAGATCATAAAAAAAAAATCTTTGTAAGGGTCCATGCACACGACCCATTATATCGCACTTGTACCAATGAGATTGTATGGGGCTGTGCACAAGTCCAGGAAGAAAATTAGAGTCATGTTTGCTTTTGATCTTAGTGTCAGATCAAAATCAGCAATGCAATTCTATGTGTCAGGGAAAAATATTGGACTGCACTTGGATAACATCTGAGTGTGGTCCAATATACATGGACTGACAGAATAGAGAAGATGGAGAAACTGTTTTTTTCTCCCCAATTCCGAGAAAAATTGGTGCCACCCTGATTAGAATAATAGGAGCATTTTTCTCTGATGGAGAGAAGACGGTCGCATGCACCTACCCTAACAGTGTGCCTGTATACTGTGAACTACTCAAGGCTCTAGACATGGGATTATTGGTTGATTCCAAGCAGATATTCTGTATATGGTATAGGATTTGTACGTGCACTAGTTTGCATGTATTAGGCATCCAAGAAGCAACAAAACATTCTATTGCGACTTTCCCAGCCTCCATGATCAGCTTTTAGGGGTTGAGCTAATTTGGAATCTCGGCTTACTGTTATCAGCCATTATACAGTAAATCTACATAAGCTTTGCCGAGCGTCTCACAAAGGAACAAAAAGCTTTAATTTGTTGGTTTGTCCTAACAAACGTTGTGGTTCTTTCCACATCGTTTTTCCCAATTGTGCCCCTCATCATCATAGCAATTAGTTCACGTGTCACCTGGAGGTATCAAATTGTTCTTCATTACATAGAGCCCTAAATTTGTTCCCGGCGCCATTAGACAGATTTTGCAAGCCCTGATGCTCTGCAGTGTGCATATATCATGAGGTTAATAAATTGTCAGCGGGCTCTAGGAGACAATCCAACTTCCAGGAGATTTGAATTAAAGGGACAGTTCTGGCAGATATGCAATAAGAGATTTGTATTAAGAGGATTTATAGTGTTTATTTTAATATTACAGGAGAATCTGGATGGCTCCCATCGGAGACTTCAGTTAAGCAGAATTGTTTTCATTCTGTTTCTCCTGTTGTTATAGCAACTAAATGGTACGCTGCTTGTTATTCAGAAAGCACTGATCTATAGCAGCATTTGGGTCTTTGTGGATGGCATTAGGCTTTTGATGTATTCGGCAGAATGTTATAGTCTTGTCTTGCTAGGAAAAAAAAGTGTTCTCCACTCCCCATAGCGTCGACATGTAGGTATCGGCTCGCTGTTCCAAGTGTGATTGTAATCTAATAGAGATGACACCTCGGCACAAACAGACAGTGTAAGTAGAAGAAAGGCAGTCTTTGAAGAGTACATGAATATTACCCAATGTGTTACAAGAGATGATTTTTTATATGATGCTTATGTGTGGCAGGAACTTTGGAATATTCTCACTTCTTTTCTGAAAAATGTTTATAGTCAACTGGGAGCCACTCATGTCAAGTAGTCAATCAGTGACAAAAACTGCTACAGTAGTTCTGTTCCTTCACGTGGAATGGGCAAGAGCTGGTTTTATATATGCTATATATATATATATATATATATATATATATATATATATATATATATATATTCATATGTTAAAGTTTGGGCACCCCTGTTAATGTTAACCTTTTTTCTTTATAACAATTTTGGTTTTTGCAACAGCTATTTCAGTTTCATATATCTAATAACTGATGGACTCGGTTATATTTCTGGATACAAATGAGGTTTATTGTACTAACAGAAAATGTGCAATCTGCATTTAAACAAAATTTGACCGGTGCAAAAGTATGGGCACCCTTATCATTTTCTTGATTTGAACACTCCTAACTACTTTTTACTGACTTCCTGAAGCACTAAATTGGTTTTGTAACCTCATTGAGCTTTGAACTTCATAGCCAGGTGTATCAAATCATGAGAAAAGTTATTTAAGGTGGCCACTTGCAAGTAGTTCTCATCAAGACCGGCATGAACAATGCCAGACTTGATGAATTGAGTCCCATGTATGTATTATGTTCCATATCCGAGGGTAATAACAACAATGACTAGTTAAATGTCTAAAAAGAAACACTGTATAGTCAGTTTATTTTCCTTTTATCTGAATGTACTTATT
The DNA here is from genome assembly GCF_039654945.1 of Dendrobates tinctorius. Lineage (NCBI taxonomy): Eukaryota > Metazoa > Chordata > Amphibia > Anura > Dendrobatidae > Dendrobates > Dendrobates tinctorius. Next base: position 10,086,359 of record NW_027361793.1, read on the forward strand.
TACTTTTCCAATATTTTTATTTTTAACAAGGGTATAGAGGGGGGGGTAGAGGGGATGGGGGGGGAGGGAGTTGATGTAAGGGTAGGGCAGTAAACATAACAACAAACATAAATTTGCAAGGCAGCAACAATTTGACCCAAGTAAAGCAAGGGAAGCAGCCCTTGAAAAAATAGCATTGTAAACAACAAACTATGGTATACAGAATAGAAGCAAACAGTGCTATGATAGAACATGACTTTGACCTTAACATTATAAAGACCAATATAAGATAATACAGAGGCCAAGAATAATTAAATATAAATGCAAATGCTAATCAGGTAAGTGATGGAGGGAAAGATTGATCCCATTTGTGCCACTTTCTGTAGAATTGGCCGAAACTATTGTTGGACAGAGCGAACTTAAGTTCGAGGTCTCTGTGTTGTGTAATTAGTTTGACAATGAAGTCAACATCAGGTAAAGTATGACTTTTCCAGTGAAAGGCGATAGCATTTTTGGCGACCATGCAAATATGTATAACAATTCGTTGAAGAGAATTATCTAAGGCAGAGGTATTCAGAGAGAGCAGGGCTAATTGTGGTGTGAAGGTAAATGGTGAACCAGAGAGTTTGGTGATTATAGAGGAAATTCCTGACCAAAAGGTAACAACAGTAGGGCAGCTCCAGAAAATGTGTAATAAATCCCCCTTACAGCCGCATTTTCTCCAACAAAGTGGGGAGTTGGAGACATCTATGTGAGCTAGTCTAGATGGTGTATAGTACCGTCTGGTGTATACCTTGAGGTGTGATTCCAGGAGAGGCATAGATATCGTAGACCGGTTGGATAATGAAAATGTTTCCTCCCATTCATCTGCAGAGGTAGTGAGGTTGAGAGATTTCTCCCAAGTGAGCATATGGGCGCTTTTTGTAAGAGACAAGTCTTTGTTGAAACAATCATAAATAAATTTATGTCCCCAGAAGATTTGGTGATGCAGGTTAACCAAAATTTTTAGAGACGCCTCTGTAAATCTAGGTTTATTACTTAAGAATAATTTGATATGTTCTCTTAGTAACAAATATTCATGGAAGAAAGAAGAAGGTACTTTGAAGTTATTCTTTATTAAACTGAAACTCAAGTAGTTGGGGCCATTGAAGATGTCACCTATTCTATTTATTTTGAAGTCAGCCCAGTGAGGGGGTGTAGTTTTTTCCCAAGAATGTATAGACATGGGTTAAAGGTAGTCTATACAGCGTGGACATTTTTTGGCTACGGCCATCTAATCTAGAGATTTTACACCAGGCCAAGGAAATTGCCTGAAATATCGGGTGAGTGTGGTTATTTGTAGTCAGATTAGATATGGCTTTGAAAACCAGAGATTTGAGATGATTACCTTTGTTGATGTCTACCTCCAGGTCATGCCATGCGGGAACACTCGTGTCTGATAACCAATGTATACTCTGTTTAATTAACAAAGTATAATAATGAGCGGAGATATTCGGAAGACTAAATCCACCATGAAGTTTCTTTTTGAATAATGTTCTGGTGTCAGTTCTTGGTTTTTTGTGGTTCCAAATAATATTGTTTATTTGCGACTGAATGGCCGTTAGGCATGCCGTGGAGATAGGAAGTGGTATGCATCTGAGAATATACAGAATTTTAGGTAATGTAAACAATTTCACCGCTAGGTTCCTCCCCCACCAGGTCAGGTCTCTATGAATGTACTTATTTACAAACATACAGTACATGCTTGATTAAGTGGATCAAAGCTACAGACTTCAGTGAAACAGAGCCCCCTATGGGCATCATGCTGCACATTCTTCGAAAATAAAAATATCTGTTATTTCTCTTCCTAATAATTCTGCAGCTTTCTGTACAGTTGTTGGATGTGATATGTTCTGCAGACACAGGAATGGAATTGCTTTCCATTTTAGAGAATATATACACTCTTTGGGGCCCTGCTCTGTTTTCATCTGGAAGGGAATGTTGTTTACATATACTTCCATGTAGTAATGTCCTTATCATCATAAGGCATGCATTGTCTATGCTTAAAGTATGCCAGACAAACATGGACCACAACTTTTCTTTTATTTATGGCCTTTCCTGTATTTCATCTTGGGTAATGACAAATAGTCACTTCCAGTGAATACAGTCCAGATGTACACTGATTCCCAAGGTATGTGCACACAGTGACTTTTTCAGGCAGATTGTGCTTGAAGTCTGAATTATAAACCGCTCAATAAACGTTCAAAATAATGAACAACTTGCTGTGCAAATAGTCATTATTTTTACCTTATTTTAACTGCATAAAGTTTTCAAAGCTGTGAAATAGCTGAAAGAAGTGACTGGGTCATTCTTTGGGAGGCTGTTTAATAACTTTAATATGTATATAATATATACATATACAGACCTACAGTTGTGTGAAAAAGTGTTTTCCCCCTTCCTGATTTCCTATGTTTTTGCATATTTGTCACACTTAAATGTTTCAGATCACCAATTAAATTAAAATATTAGACAAAGATAATACAAGCAAATACAAAATACAGTTTTTAAATAAAGGTCTTTATTATTAAAGGAAAAGGAAATCGAAACCTTCAGAGCCCTGTGCGAAAAAGTGATTGCCCCTTCCCCCCTGTAAAACATAAATTAACTATGGTTTATCACATCTTTGGGAAGGTGAGTTCAAATTCACCAACCAAACCCAGGCCTGATTACTGCCACACCTGTTCTTAGTCAAGAAATCACTTAAATAGGAACTGCCTGACAAAGTGAAGTAGACCAAGAGAACCTCAAAAGCTAGACATCATGCTGAGATCCAAAGAAATTTTTGAACAAACGAGGAGCAAATTATTTAAGATCTATCAGTCTGTAAAAGGTTAGAAAGCCATTTCTAAAGCTTTGGGACTATAGTGAATCACAGTGAGAACCATTATCCACAAATGTCAAAAATATGGAATAGTGGTGAACCTTCCCAGGAGTGGCTGGCCAAGCAAAATTACATCCAAGAGGTCACAAAAGACCCCACAACAACATCCAAAGGATTGCAGGCTTAATTTGCCTCAGTTAAGATCAGTGTTCATGACTTCACCATAAGAGAGAGACTGGGCAAAAATGGCCTGCATGGCAGAATTCCAAGACAAAAACCATGGCTGAACAATAAAAACATAAAGGCTCATCTCAGGTTTGCCAGACATCTTGATGAGACTTTTGTGAGAATACTCTGTGGACTGTCAAAACAAAAGGTGAACTTTTTGGAAGGTGTATGTCCTATTACATCTGGTGTAGAAGTAACATAGCATTTCAGAAAAGACACATCATGCCAACAGTAAAATATGGTGGTGGGAGTGTGATGCTCTGGGGCTGTTTTGCTGTTTCAGGACCTGGAAGACTTGCTGTGGTAAATGGAACCATGAATTCTGCTGTCTACCAAAAAATCCTGATGGAGAATTTCTGGCCATTTGTTTATGACCTCAAGATGAAGCACACTTGGGTTATGCAGCAGGACAATGATCCAAAACACACCAGCAAGTCCATCTCTGAATGGCTTAAGAAAAACAAAATTAAGACTTTGGAGTGGCCTAGTCAAAGTCCTGAACTTAATCCGTTTGAAATGCTGTGGCATGACCTTAGAAAGGTGGTTCATGCTTGGAAACCCTCCAATGTGGCTGAATTTCAACAATTCTGCAAATACAAGTAGGCCAAAATTCCTCCAGAGCTATGTAAAAGACTCATTGCCAGTTATCACAAATGCTTGATTGCAGTTGTTGCTGTTAAGGGCGGCCCAACCAGGTATTAGGTTTAAGTGGCAATCACTTAAGTGGCAAGTCACACAGGGCCCTGTAGGTTTGGATTTCTTTTTCCCTTAATAATAAAGATCTTAATTTAAAAACTGCATTTTGTGATTACTTGTGTTATCTTTGTCTAAATTTGTTTGGTGATCTGAAACATTTCAGTGTGACAAACATGAAAAAGAATAGGAAATCAGGAAGGGGGCAAACAGTTTTTCACACAACTGTACATGTTTTGTCAACCTTTTGATAACGTTAGCAGAAAGACAATAGTTTGGAGACCGCATCGGCATTCCCGCATAGTACAGTATATATATATACACACACGTTATTTATGGGTGGTGCCATGGGTGTATTAAAAGTGGACCTGTTGCCAAGTCAAAAATGTGCAGTGTTTGCTCTTATCTTATTCCCACTGCTCCCCTGAGTATTGTTATTTTTTTGTTACGTCATATGGTTCCAGAGATACGAGCCTTTCTAGTAAATGTTAATGTGTTTGGTTTCTACTAAGAGGGCGTGGCACTTATCTGGGGGCGTGTCATTTGCGTGCTCTGCATAGTTACCTGTGAGCCACACCCCCTTAAAAACTATAAATAGAAGCAGTAAATAAAAAGTCCCATGTCTGTAAGGGGTACTTCACACTAAGCGAGATCACTAAAGAGATCGCTGATGCATCACCAAATTTGTGACGCATCAGCGATCTCGCCAGCGATCTCGCTGTGTGTGGCACGCATCAGCGACCGCCCCCCCCCGCCGGGTATTGCTGAACGCCATTTTTTTGATCGTCGGTCTCCCGCTGGCCAGCACGCATCGCTGCGTGTGGCAGTGGGAGACCAACGATCAGCGAGCTCCCAGCGCTGTAAACAGACGCTGGGAGCTGGTAACCAGGGTAAATACGATTTAGTTACCCGCTGTTTTCCTTGGATACCAGCTCCCAGTGCGAGCACGCTGGTATTCAGGGTAAACATCGGGTAACTAAGCGACGCACGCGCTTAGTTACCCACTATTTACCCTGATTACCAGCGTCCTCGCTGGTCCTGATCGCTGGTGAGTCTGCCTGTTAGAGAGCTCACCAGCGATCATGTAGTGACGCACCAGCGATCCTGACCAGGTCGTATCGTTGTCGGGATCGCTGGTGTGTCGTTTAGTGTAACAGGAACAGTACGGCAGATTTAAAAAAAAAAAAAAATTGCGTTTTTATTCTGCCTGGCTCCGGCAGTTAGGCAAATGCTGCGGGGAGAAAATTAACTTTATTTTCCCCAGCAGCCTTGGGTTTTAGTCATGGGGGCGGCGCTGGCGCTGGTTCACTCACTGTTCTAAGTACACAGAGTAGTGACTGTGACTGCGCCCCTAATGCAGAGCCAGTGTCAGTCAAGTCCAGGGGGTGTGATTACAACCGCTGCTTTAGAGCAGTGACTGAACCAGTGCCAGTGCCGACCCTGTGACTCACACTATTAACTTGCAGATTAACCCCATGTCTACAGGCTAATAGCTTTTTTACTTTTCTGGTGACAGGTGCCCTTTAAAGGGAATCTGCTGAGACTGCTGATGGCAGTGTGATCAGCGCCTTATCTGTGAATTTTTCTACGTGATTGAATGAAGTTCCGCAAATATAATTGATGCAAATGATGTGGCAGATATGCTGAGGGAGTTACTGCTAATTATTGCGCAAATTAACACATCTATGGATGAAACGTGAAGGGGAAATAATGTGAAGTATGTAAGGTACAATCTGCAAAATGATATATGTCAATGACTTCCTGTGTATGTCCTGATGACAGTCACACGTACATAGCTGAAAATGTATAAAAGAAGTCTGACTGATACAAGCAGGTGATAATAAGGTGGGAATATGATATAATGTGTGCCTACACCTGGCACATGACTGATTCTATAGGTAGCTGAGAAAATATATTGTGTTAATCAGTTAGCTTAGCTATATAGGGTTTGGTGCATACTGTATAACATTCTCCATCTGGGGAATATTTTTTTTTTACAGTTTTCTATTAGCGCTAATTTCTTGTTCACATGGCAATTTTAAGATATGAATTTTTCACTCATCTGCCAGATTAGTGTGTGTAAATAAAGGAATATGAAATGTCACTATATGCCGCATTACTTGCAAGATTTCATTGTTCATTTAGTCTAATTTGAGCTGCAGGCACTGATTTTTTTATTTGCTGTAAAGAAAAGGATTCCAGATTAGGCAGCCATATTTGACATCTAATTAAATATGGTAATCATTTTCCTGTTTATGTTAATGACCCTTTAAGGAAAGGGTATAGTTCAAAGTTGAAAGCATTTCTTATAATTTCCCATTAAAAGGCTAAGCTGTCATTTTTTCCTGTGCTGTTGCTTTTAAGGCTTGATTGCATTGATTATTGAAGAGGTAAGCAACTGTATTAATCAGCTCTGAGTGAGGAAGTGTCGGTGCTGGAAAGAAATTGCATTTTAAATTCTAATTGTTGCGTCCTCAGTCGGAGAGACCTGCAGCTAATGTGCAGCAGCAGGCTTCCTTGTGCTTTTCTTGGTAGCCACTAGCAACACGGTTCTACTGAACACATACTCAAAAATGAATCCGGAGTATAAATTATGTACATAGCGCCGTCCCTGTAGAACTATATTTAACAAAACAGTCGGTGCATTGACTGCGAGCCAAGTCGTAGCATGGCAGGAGGGGGAGAGATGTAAGTTACAATCTGCTTTGTCTACATTAAATGCAAACAGGTAGAGAATATTTGTTGACACTAAGAGCAGGGATTCAGTCCGTCCATTCACTATCTGTCCTTTTGTGAAAAGAGATAAATGGACATTCTACTGATAGTTTACTAAAACGTGAAACAGTAGACATAACACTAGGTAATGAATGCCAGAGAGGCACAGGCAGATCCGGCGGCCTAGTTTGTATGATGTATTGAATACGTGTAATCAATTGAAATTTATATCATTTAAAGGGAAACTGTCATCAGATTTCCTAATACAGATTGCGTATATTTTATTATTTTCACAGTAAGTACCTTAGCCTCATCAGTAGATCTATTTAATAATTTAGGCAGTTTGTATTGTGACATATGGCAACATATTTTATTTGAAAGGGATTGTCCACTGTTTGGACAACCCCTTCTCAATCCCTTTCCCCAGTAAAATAATAACACCTATAGTCTCTTCCGGAGTCGGTGCCGTTCTATTGATGTCGGCAGTGGCTCTCCAGGGGCTTGCATGACATTTTTATGTCACTCGATCCCTGACGCTAATCATTGCTGACTGCACTCTCCTTTTCTATGGACATCTGGGGGAAGTAAGAGGTTTGGCTTCTCTCTCACTTCTTCCAGATCTCTTGATTTGCTGAAGGGGAGAGTCAAACCTGCGCTAATTGGCCGCAGAGACCGTGTGACATAACAATGTCACACAATGCCCTGGGAGAGCCAGTGCCCACACCGTTGGAATGGCATTGGTACCGGAGGTGAGTATAAGTGTTATTATTTAACTGGGGGAAAACGCAGGAGTTGAGAATAGCATTGTCTGAGTGGTGGGCAACCCCTTTATTCTTGATTGTATACTTTAAAGAAGATCTCCCACTAACATTGTTATTGTTTAAATGGGTATATGGATGTAAAGTAGTATGAGTGTATTAACATATTCACTTACCACTGCTGTCCGGTGCCGTTCTTCTCCTCATCTCAGTGACAAGTCACCCCTCTGCAGACTCCCCAGGTCACACTGTGCTCTGCGTGACTCGGAAGTGGCTTCTACAATGTAAGCTTATGGAGAGTCAGAATTAGGCTGCATAGGATTTCATTGTAAAGGTACTGTCACACTTAGCGATGTACCAGCGATCCCAACCAGCGATATGACGCGGTCAGGATCGCTGGTACATCGCTAAGTGGTCGCTAGTGAGCTGCCACACAGGCAGATCTCACCAGCGACATCGCAGGGGTCGGGGTTCGCTACTTACCTGTCTGACGAGGCGATCCTGACGTCCTCCTGCCCGGCTCCACGCTCGTCGATCGTCTCTCCACAGGAAGCGCCGCAGGAAGCTGACGACGAGAAGCGGTCAAGGACGTTCTCGCACGATCAGCGATAACCAGTGGGGGAGCGGATCGTAGGTAAGTATCAGACACAGCGATGTTGCTAGCAATATCGCTATAACGTCACAAGTTATAGCGATATTGCTAGCGATATCGCTTAGTGTGACAGTACCTTTACAGTGACTTCCGGCTCATGCATGGAATGTAGAATGAGCTGGCAGGTCTCATTTGTGGTGATGTCACTGAGAAGAGCAGAAGAACGGCACTGGATCCCAGAGAGAGCAGGGGAAGATTAGTATATTATCATATTGACACTACATTAAATTTGTGTACACACACATTTAAGCAATAAAAATGTTCGTTGGGAGTGTTTCTTTAAATTGGTCACTACTGGATGACAATCCTATGTAGAGGATATTACAGTAGTTTGTACCAACAAATGACAGTCCCTACTCCTAAGAATTGCTTAGATTATTAGATATGTATCTTTACATATTTCTTTTTTTTTCTTGCAGGTTGTCATAGAAGGAATAGTTGGAAAGGGCCAATCAGGAGAGATTGCTGTGGATGATATTCGGATAGCTAATGATATCCCCCTGGAAAACTGCATGGGTAAGAGGATTGTGATTCTAAGACCCATAGCATGACCCAAGCTGTTATAGTAATATTATCGCAATGTGATGTATAGTATAACAGGCTGCTGGTTAAAGTGGGCGATGGTGCAGAAGAGCTCTCTGACATTAGAGATGTATCAAAGGCCCAATTTGCATTCTCAATGTCTTATATAAGAATATTAATGTATTGCTGACCTCTTTATTAGATTTTTTTTACCTATTTAAAATCCCAATCTCTTCTTTGGTTAAGGAGTTTCTTTTGCTGACATTGTTGTTTTCATGAATAGCACTTGGCTCCTTACTAGAGAAAATTGGTTTATAGATTTAGCCCCCCCCCCCTTCAACAAAGTGTTTACCCCAGAAAGCCAGCATAAAACACTTTGAAAATTTGCAAAATTTTTGTGCAACACGAAGTTCAACAAAATTGTTGTGACTTTTAGCATTTTGTCACCAGTTTTGAACAATCCCTGACTGGAGTAATGTATCTGGCGAGGTACATGGATGCGCACGCCACTGAAAAGGTTAGACAGATTTATTAAGTGACGTGCGCATAAAAAAGAATTGATGCATCTTATTTCTGCACACCGCTCGTTAAGACTGATGTATTACATCCAAGTCTTCATGAATCGGGACTTTAGTTTTCTTTAAATGTGTGGTTCCTCATCAACCCCTTATATCACGTGGTATGAGCCAAAAGATATTATGTCTGATATTATGGGGTGTTGGGGCAGGATTCGACTATCTGGAAAACCTTTCAAGTAATCCACAAAGTAGCAGACCTGTGGAAATGTATTCTACATTGAACGTAAAATTTTACAGTCCACTTGAGCCTTGAATATTGAACCAAGCGTTTAAAAGCTTCCACATATCCCGTCCACCAGTGAGGTATCTATGCTGTAAGTTTTAGTGTAGTATCAGTGGATGAGATAATACATCATCAGGCTATCAACAAACAGAAAGATGTAAAATACTGTATCAATGTATCGTCATTCTCAGCCATGTTCACATTACCATCCTCTCCCAAGAGATGCAATTCAGCTGCTGCTCAGCAATCTTCACATTTAAACGTCGATGGAGAATTAAAACTGCTTTTTAACCCTTCTCTTACTATGAGTGATGCAACATAACGCATTGGCAACTTTGAGTTTAGGTTAACCATTGGCACTTACATAGAGCCTAATGACCCAAAGTGATACTATTTATAAAATCAGAAAAACCCTATTAGTATTGTAAATTGCCATAATCTTATAAGACTCCTACCCATTGATCTTGGGTTGAAAGAGAATCTGTCAGTAGGATCGACCCTCCTAAGCCGTCTATATGGTCATGTAGGTGATAGGAAGCTGAATAAAATGATACCTTGATGTGCGATCCGATGTCTTATTCCAGAGAAATCCACAATTTACCTATACGTAAATAAGCTGCTATGATCTATCGACCGGACACTGATTTGTATGAGAATCAAGAGATTATTTTAAATGAAAGGGGGTGTTACCAATGAGAGACAAGTAGTGACTGAAACTTTGCTCTCATAATCACACACAGTACTGCAGATCTAACATAGTACAGCTGATGTAAAACAGTACTGCAGAGCTCACACAGTACTGCAGAGTTAACACAGTACTGCAGAGCTAACACAGTACTGCAAATCTATCACAGTACAGCAGAGATAACAATAGTACAGCCGATGTAACACAGTACAGCAGATCTAACACAGTACTTCAAATCTATCATAGTACAGCAGAGCTAACACAGTACTGCAGATCTAACACAGTGCTGCAAATCTATCTTAGTACAGCAGAGCTAACACAGCACAGCAGCTCTAACACAGTACAGCAGAGCTAACATAGTACAGCAGAGCTAACATAGTACAGCAGAGCTAACATGGTACAGCAGAGCTAACACAGTAATGGCAGAGCTAACACAGTAATGCAGAGCTAACACTGCAATGAGACAAAGTACACTTGTGTTGTACTAACGCATTTGCACTGCAGGTGTGCTCTCATAGTGCTTCAGCTTCCATCTCACAGGCAGCCAGTGTGTGGAGGAAGGGTAATACAGCAGAGCTGACATCACTGCAAATATGTTTGCAATGAGACAAGGTTCAAATTGTAGGGATTCGACTCGCTTAGGTGCAGCGGGAGACAATTATGAGGCAGTTTTTCCCAAAGTCCATGAGGTTTATTTGCTTCATAAACCATAACTCAGCATATCACCAAAAAGATCATAAACGTCCGTGGCTTCAGACTCGGACTGAGAGTCTCAGCTCATGCTGGGAGGTGTAGTCCTCCCCATATACAACTAATACATTGGCCAGGGCAATGTCCCGAGCAGCGCTCTCTCTGCAGCCGCTGACACAGAAAAGGTTTCTCCTTCCTTAGCACACAGGCCACTCTCTGTAGTGTCCCACCTGGACACAGGGAAGTCTGTCCACCCTCTGACAGACTCTCACACACACTCACATGTGCCAAACACCTCAATTACATAGCCCTGTAACCACACCCACAGGTGATCACATGGCCATGATATCACTAAAGGCTGTATTGCACATAGACACACACAGGCTTCCCTGACACAGTGTAACAGAAAGATCAGCAGTACCTCTGCTGATCAATACACCCTGGAGCCTGCATCCCAAGGCCACCCACCTTGAGACCCATAATGGTCATTTAGGACCCTGCTCCTGTTACCACACTGAATGTGCCTGTACACCCGTCCTGGGACACCCACACAGCGCCCCCTAGCTGACATAGTGGTCACTACACCACATACCTCCCCTCTCTGTTCAAACTTGTGGGGTTGAACACATGATATCAACCAGGTATCTTAAGACCTGGCACCCATGTCACCTTGCCCTACAAGTCGAGAGGACCATCTCCGTCTGTTTCGGTAGTCATACTGCATCATATTTACGTTAGGCCTCCCCCGCCCCCAGCGGTCAGTATCTCGGCCCTGGGCTTTGGCCTTCCCGTCAACGTTCGTCAGTGTTACCAGACACTCTTTAGTCTCCACCTGTCTGCAGTGCGCTCCGTCACCTGACCTTTCTCTCACTGGCCGGCTCTCCCAGTTCGTACGGTCATGAGTCCCACGTCCAGTTGGGCTAACTGGCTGGTCTGAGTTTGACCCAATGTCGCTATGTCCACCACCGGGTCTCGTTCGTATGTCACTAAGATTAGAACGGCCACTTGCGGACTCTTGACGTTCTTGCCTTCGACTACCTGTCCTTTCATTCCTTGGAGGATCCCTTCGGGTCCTTACACCTTGGGTTGGAGGTGGACGCCACCTGACGTTCTCTATCTGCTCATTCATCTGCAGTCGATCCTGTCTTAGCTGCTCAATCTCCTTCAGGTACGCTACCCGATATTCCAGGAGCATGCGAAGCTTCCCAATGCTTTCCACCGAACCAACCACAATGACAGGAACCATGTGATCTTCAACAACGACTTGGATTTCACCAGCAGGTGGGATCCTCACTCTCTTCACACTGGATCGATTCACCATCTCCTGCATCACCTTTCCAAGTCTGCCAACGACTTTCCCCACCAGATTTCTGGGTACCGGAATTATGTCTTCCACAAAGCCCAGCCGACTTTGAGCTTCCCTTGCAAGCTCCAGACGTCGAGCGGCTTTCCTATTACGCTCCACGAGCATCTGTTTCGTGCGGAGACATTGTAGGTGCATCTCCTTCAGGACAGCCACCCTTCTCTCTGTGTCTTCCGTTTCTGCCAGTATCAACAACTGGTTTGTTTCTGGTGCCCAGCTCACACTATAGGCCTTTACTGCCTTTTTAAATGTCTCATGCACACCTTCGCTGGCACATGCTTCTCGCACGTCTTCGGGTACCTCCATCACGCACTTGAAGGTCATGGACTTGCTCTCATCCTGGACAGATGGCTCTGGGTTCCCCACGGACACTCCCCTCAAGGTATCTGCCAAGACCGGGTGACTGTCTTGTGCAGCTCTTGGCTCACCATCTTCCTGAGATTTACAGTCTTCAGGACCCTTTCCCGTTCGACATGTTCTGTTACAGTCTCCTTTGTCAGCTGTATCTCACGATCTTGTTCTCTTTTGGCCAGCACGTGTCTCACCACTACCTCTTTAATTATATCAAAGGGTACCACTGGGTCAGTCACACCAGTTGAGTGAACCCTCCAGTTACCGTCCAGCACCAATGTGTCTAGTCCAGTCGTCTCATCTCCCAGCCCACCATCTGTCTTATCACGAGACGTCAGGTCCGTAAGTTTGGCAGATGTCCTTCTTCCGGTCAGTTCTACCTCTGACCTGTCCACGTCAGGAGCCATCACTGTCTCAGTATCCGCTGGCCCCACAGTCGAAGCATCTCCATCGTCATCAAACAAAAGAAAGTCCCGGCCCCTCTCCCAGGCATAGACTAAGTCCTGTGGTATTCCTCCGCCTTGGCAGTCACCACCTTTGGTCCCCTCAAACACTACTCTGTCTACTGGGTAGTTCACCGTGACCCCGTGTTTACAGCGAACCCTGACGTTTTTCTCGGACAGAGAGAAAACGAGAAGAGTTCCTGTCAGAGTCACCTGACTCTCTGAGTCCAGCCGACCAAAGGCTCCTTCCTGGTGCAGCATCACTGTACACATCTGTGGCCCGTCATTACTCCCCGGAAAGGATATTCCACATTCTGAAAAAGACCTGCACATACACTGCGGTACTCCAGACATACCTACCGAGTCACCCAGTGCTGTCACTTCTTCACACTTGGCCCCTTTCTGGACCACCACCCCACTTTGGGTTGCCACTCCAATTTGGGTCACCGCCCCCTTTTGGGACTCCACCCCTTTTTGGGTTACCACTCCAATTTGGGTCACCGCCCCCTTTTGTGACTCCACCCCTTTTTGTATTACCACTCCGATTTGTGTTACTGCCCCCTTTTGGGACTCCATCCCTTTTTTGGTTACCACTCCCTTTTGGGTCACCGCCCCTTTTTGGGTCTCCACCCCATTTTGGGTTACCACTCCCTTTTGGGTCACCGCCCACTTTTGGGACTCCACCCCTTTTTGGGTTACCACTCCAGTTTGGGTCACCGCCCCCTTTTGGGACTCTACCCCTTTTTGGGTTACCACTCCCTTTTGGGATTTCCCCATGTCCGTTCTGCAGAACTTCTTATGCCACAGTTCACACAGTACAGTTTGTCTTTTAACGATACCACACAAGTCTTTGTTGGCACCACCACAGCTCCTGCTGTCACCGATCATCGGCACCTCCGGCTGCTGTTCACACACACAGCGGCTGGTGTCACTGCAGCTCCTGCTGCACCATCTTCGTGGACCCGCCAATCCACCGGAAGCCGCTTGTCACCTTCGTAACCCCGCCAGGTTACAGGAAGCCGCTTGTCACCCCTCAATAGTTGTGTAAAGCCACAACTACTGTATCCGCTTAGTCACATGCCATAAAGCTGCAGCAGGATGGCGTAGACAGACAGCGTTTGCTACCAATGCTCCCAGGGCAGATCCCAAAAAGAAAACACCAGGTCCCTGTGCTGCGAGACCTTCGTGACCCCACTGAGCCACAGCAAGCACCTTCAGGTTTTGTACAGGAAAAGAAAAAAAATAAAACACATGCACAGACTCTCACATGTCCTGTCCGTGTGCTGTTCAGGACGTACCGTTTCCGCCTGAGACCGTTCAACACACAGGCGCACACCAGGTGCTATTCAGGGAGCAGCCCTCCTCCCAGGGTTTCCCAACACACCGGTCTCACCAGGTCCAGGGGCTCAGCGGGTGCTCTTCAGGACATCCGTCTCCGCCTGAGACTGCCCAACACTCACGCCTCACCAGGTCCAAGGTCATACCACGTGTTCCAGGGATCCGATTCCTCTCGCAGAATCTCCCAACACTGACCCTCCAGGACCTTGCTCACTGACCCCTCCAGGAACACAGTCTCTCACTGACCCTGGTCAGCGCAACACAGACTCCTGTCTGTTACCTGTGTCGGCCACACAGGTTCCTGGACGCCTCTTCTCCTCAGAGGTATCCCACAAATATTAATAGTCACTTTCTCTGACCTCGGTCAGTATTACTCACGGTTGTCAGACCGTCTGCTCTCGTGGCTCAGAATCGCCAGCACTGCCACACGTGCTTCTGGGAATCACTGCCCGCGTTCTCCGCCAATTGTAGGGATTCGACTCGCTTAGGTGCAGCGGGAGACAATTATGAGGCAGGTTTTCCCAAAGTCCATGAGGTTTATTTGCTTCATAAACCATAACTCAGCACATCACCAAAAAGATCATAAACGTCCGTGGCTTCAGACTCGGACTGAGAGTCTCAGCTCATGCTGGGAGGTGTAGTCCTCCCCATATACAACTAATACACCGGCCAGGGCAATGTCCCGAGCAGCGCTCTCTCTGCAGCCGCTGACACAGAAAAGGTTTCTCCTTCCTTAGCACACAGGCCACTCTCTGTAGTGTCCCACCTGGACACAGGGAAGTCTGTCCACCCTCTGACAGACTCTCTCACACACACTCACATGTGCCAAACACCTCAATTACATAGCCCTGTAACCACACCCACAGGTGATCACATGGCCATGATATCACTAAAGGCTGTATTGCACATAGACACACACAGGCTTCCCTGACACAGTGTAACAGAAAGATCAGCAGTACCTCTGCTGATCAATACACCCTGGAGCCTGCATCCCAAGGCCACCCACCTTGAGACCCATAATGGTCATTTAGGACCCTGCTCCTGTTACCACACTGAATGTGGCTGTACACCCGTCCTGGGACACCCACACAGCGCCCCCTAGCTGACATAGTGGTCACTACACCACAAACTCTACTGTACTGTGTTAGTTATACTCCAAGACTGGTCTGCAGCAGAGCTTCCAGCACTATGAGAGGACAAGTGGTGCTGAAAATGGTTGTAAGGAGACAAAGTTCGCTCCCGCTCTACTGTGTTAGTTCTTATCTCAGTGCAGAGCTGTGTGACATTAGCAAAGTGTCAGTCATTACTTGGTCCACACTGTAATGCCCTCTTTTATTTACAATAACCTCTGGAGGCAGATTGACAGGCAGATCAGTGTCCGGCCCATAGTCCTGAACAGATGATTTACATCTAACAAAAACGTGGATTTCTCTGGAATAAGACATTGGATCACAGATATCAAGGTATCATTTTATTCAGCATCCTGAAAACATACATACCCATAAAGTTGGCTTAAGAGGGACGATCCTACTGACAGATTCAATTTAAGGACAAAGAGTAATAACCAGGACAACGTTAAAGTCCCTTAAAAAACAGGATTGTATCATTTCCCGAAACGTACAATACAGATTAAAAATATTAACTTCGTATTGGAAATTATCTCTCCACCTTAGTCCCTCTTTTATTTTACTGTGAAAATTGAGATTCAGGGAAATAATTGTCTATTCAGTTAAGAATGCTTTATTGATCATAGATTTTTACCCTCAGTAGTGCAGAAGTTTATATGTTCTATGTCACAATCCTTTGATGGCATCGATTGAGCATGGTCTTTTTATCGTAGGCAAATATTTATACAACACTGATGTATAACCCATGGAGCACGCTTAGAATCACAGGAATTGTAGTTCTGTAATAACAATAGATATGGTACTGTGTATTATTATTGGTAGCCATGAGAGCATCATTGTCTTATCCCATTTAAAGATGACACAGCAGTGAGTGTTTGCTGCGTTTCATGGACTGAACGTCTAATCAATACGCATCTCTTGCACACATGCTTTGCATCGGCATTGCATATTAAATGAAATGTAATGAATCCGGAGGGAGGATTGTGCTTGTATCTGAAATTAACTCACTAATGTGGTTTACGGCAAGATATCTATGATGGCCGTGTACCAACATGAGCATAAATGCTTGGAATATAGCAGTGTAAAATGAAATAATACATATATAATGTTAACAAACATAACTGTTCAGATGATTGAACTGCAACTAAAAGAAAACATTTTTTGTTCTCCATTCTAGAACCGATCTCTGCTTTTCCCAAACCAACAGTGTATCCAGGTAAGCATGGCATCATGTATAACTTGCATTTACAATTAATTAATTTAGAAACAGGTCAGGTGCATAAACTATAAGACCCCCATGCACAGAGAAAAGTCAGCGAAACCTGCCAATTTTCACAGAATCACTCAGTCATCTAATGTTTGTGAGGCTCTCCTGATTTTACATTGACAGATGATTTCGGGAGAGAGAAATTGAGGAATTTTGCAGCTAAAGGCAACCTGTGACTAGATGCATGCAGTATTATTCATGGCTTGGCTGCACAATTGCATCAAGTTTCAGAAAACGCAAAGTTTAAAAAGCCGCCTGGGGGCTATGGAGAGAGACCTCACTAGTCTGGTGTTGCTCCTGCCAGATTTGTCCCTGCCTCTCTCCATTGATTGACAGGTCTCTCCCTCCTTACACATATGGGAAAAGCCTGTCAATTAACTGGTGCCGGGCAGAGCGAAGGCAGGAGGAATTACAGGGAGAGACCTTACATTTCCAGCGTGGCCCCCAGCCGGCTTCCCGCCTTCCTGCTCCAGTTGATTGGCTTTTCCAACTATGTTTTCTCTAAAATGCTTCAGCTTTTTAGAGTAAGACATGAAAAACTGATCTTTTGATCAATGGGTTTTTTGTTCTTATACCTCCACCAATCATTGTAGCAAAGGGGCAGTAGCATCCTGCTCAGCACTGTTCCTCTGAAGCTCTTTTGAGCAATATACTGCAGAGGCTCTGAGAAAGAATATGGTCCATACCTTATAAAGACCACTTCTCCCAGAAGAGACAGAGAGTAGAATCATAGATGAAGGACCACAGCACTCGGTGCTTTGTGTTCCACCTTTGGGGTCTCCACACCTGGATATCCTTTAATCACTGACATGTCAGACATTTTTGGACACGATTTCTACCTTTTCAGGATTTTTGCTAACCATGAAGAAGGGTTTTAGATCGTCAGCTGCCTGCCTATAAACTCAGTCATTTCACAGATCCATGTTTCTCAGTCCCCACACATGGATTGCGTTGTACAGACTAGTCGCAGATCTTCTGATCTGGATTCAACAGTTTTATAGTCATATATGAGGCTGATGAGTTCGGGTCAGGACACCTGCAGTTGGTCTGTACATCGCATTGTGTAATTGGATCGTGAAACACGGATGTATGAAATGGCTTACCTTAACTTCCTGGATCCGAGTGAGAATGGGAAGATGGATTTTAGATGAAATTGTTAAATAGTAGCCATTGTTTCCATTTTTCTTTCATAAATCAATAGTACATGTAAATATAAGAAACTTGGTAATATGTCTTAGTATAGAAATTTGCAGCTTTCTCCTGAAATAATTATTCATTCTCAATAATTATAGGTTGTAACCAGGAATTGAGAGTGAAAGACCAATCCTTGAGGAGACAGAAGCAAATTTATCTGATAAGATATATTACAAACCTGCTTGTTTCCATGTGTACTATTAATTTATGAAATACAAATTAAAACAACAGTTACTCTTTAAAAATTGAGTTAAATACCTTGTAAAAAATATCTGAGCTCACCTGATTTTGAGTATATTTTCTGCTTTGTACTGCATCAATCTATTGCAGAGATATTCACATTTGTTGCTTTCGAAGCGCAATATGTGAAACCTCTACTTGTAGTGCAACTGGGAATTTCTTCACAATTTACTTTGGAGACGTACTTTCACCCCTTCCTCCCAGATGCTGTCAATCATAGCTCAGCAGCTGGTTTAGCAGTCTAGCAATCTGATCTGCTGCCGAGCTAAGATCGTAAGCATCTCAGAGGGCAAAGTGAAAGTGGCCACCTCCAGAGAAGACTGTGAAGAACTCACAGTTGCACTACAAGCAGAAATTTCACATGCTGTGCGTCAAAAGTAACAAATGTGAATATCTCTGCAATGGAGCGACGCAGCTCAAAACAGAAAAAAACTGCAGATTCAGGGGGCACAGGGATTTTTACAATGTATTTAAAGCAATTGTTTTGAACAGGTGACAGGTCTTCTTTAAGTTAGGCTTTAATATTAAATCGGTTGATCTCTGTTGCAGGTAAGTGATTAAACATTGATTTAGCTTACCTTTTATAAATAAAAAAATAACACTTAGGAATTATTTTGATTGAGAATTTACATTTAGCCTATATGATAGAGTTATAGATCTTGAGTGGGTGGGTTATGTTCTGGAGGTAGGCAGATATCATCACCAGTCTTATGTGTGTCTGGTGAGTCAGATATGTCTAAGTTTCTTGTGGCAAGTGTTACTTGTTGTGCGTCATTAACCCTTGACACATCATAAATATTAAGTAATTGAAAATACTTTTGCATTACATTTGCATAGAGAGCTTTATTGATTTTCAGGTTGTTGGATATTGGCTTGGATAATTCATAGACATTTTACTAACATATAAGAAACACGTAGCCAATAAGTTAAAGAGTCCTATCTTACTAATGGGCAACATGCCTGCCTTTTGTTTTCTGTGAAATATTAGTAGCTATATACAGACACAGGGGATTTTTTGACCTCTGCTGACCTTAAAATTGTGTGTCAGTAAAAATGAATTTATCAATATGCAGTACAGTAATGTACGACGTCTCCTTATCTCAGCACTAATAGGAAAGCAATAGATGACTTCATTGTAAATCTCACATTAAAGGTAGTAATAATATGAAATTGCTATTGTCGTCTACAGCATCAGATGGTGCCACGCTTCAGACCAATGGTTTTGATGGCGGCTGTGTCTGGGAAACAGGTCTTTGTTTAAGGACTTTAACCATTGTGTAGTTTTTCGTCTCAGTCTCTTAATAACATTTCACTCTGATTAGCTTTAATAGTTGTATCTTGAAAGTACAGGTTCTCCAGTAATGTTACAAGTGAAGGATTTTGTTTCTTTTATTAGAATATGCAATTGCATCTTAATAAAAAATAAATAAAACAATTTTAATAATTTGTATTTATAGAGTGCCAACATATTCCACAGCACTTTACACTTCAGAGAGTCCATGTACAAACGATAACCTAGTGTCTGTGCTACCCTGTACTCTGCACTGGGTTGTAGCTGACTCTATATGCCATCTTCTTTCAGTTTGTTCTGAAAATTGTATCAGACATGTGCAACTACACCAATGACTTGGTAAGAGTTCTGTCTGTAGACTATCCATGTTGCATACGGACAGGACGCAGGTGTCATTCGTTTACCATACTATATACTTCTTCTTTGCTTCTTTTCTGAAAAAAAAACAAATGTATAATTATATCTGCAGTCCAGGTAGTGTACATACTATCCCATCCCCTTTAATATTTCTGTGCTATGTAAAACCATATATTTTGGGGAAAAGAGAGCCGATCTTACCCATAATATTGCTCTCAGCTGGAAGATTATTCAGCAAACCGCCATTTTCAGTGACCTAGATGTTGTTCAGGATAAGGAGCTGAAAGTGACACCACTTACCTATGTGAGCGGAGGGATTGTGCGGAGTATCATGCCTGCATGGTGCAGCACAGGAGTAGCTGGAGGAAGCAATGCTCATTGTAGAGATTTTCACATACTAAAATGTGGATGTATTCTCTGTATGTGTTGGTGCTATATATGGCCAGTTTCACACGTCAGTGGCTCCGGTACGTGTAGTGACAGTTTTCTCACGTACCGGAGACACTGACACACGTAGACCCATTCTAATGAATGTGTCTATGCAGATGTCAGCGTGTTTTCACGGACCGTGCGTCTGTGTGCAAAATACGCTGACATGTCCGTTTTTGTGCAGCAGCACGGATCACACGGACCCATACAAGTCAATGGGTCCGTGTAAACACGTACCGCACACGGATGGCGTCCATGTGCCATCCGTGTGCATTTTTAGAAGTCATAGGGTTAACATTGAAACCAATTTTTTCAATACACAGACACACGGACAGGACACAGATGGTACACACAGACATACGGATAGCACACGGATCACACTCGGATGGCCTATGTATCCACACGGACACGGATAGCTCCAGTACCAGTTTTTCCGGTACCGGAATTATCTGGACGTGTGAAACTGCCCTATATAATGGAAACCGGAATGGCATATAAAGACTGGCACATGTATTCTGTGCCCAAATCAGTTACAGATTTACGAGCTTTTAAACCTAGAAAATAAATAAAATAAAAATGCACACTTCTGAAGAAGTTCTATCGCTCTCATGTCAAAGCCTCAGCGTGAATTAGGCAGCAGCTACTCCTCTGCAGACTTCCGTAACTCTGCAGCCCTACAAATATGCAAAGTTCGCCCCCAACTCACCCCCGCCCTCCTCTCCACTTGCTTGTTGTTTTTCTTCTTTAGATGCTTTTATAACCAAACCAGAAAAAAAATGCGATGTCTTGCCAAGACCGTTGTTGAATATTTACTCGTGCTCCAGGACTGGAATAATGAGGAGTTTTGCAACAGCAGCCTCTCTCCCTTTGTATTCAGTTGTCCGGTCTTTCCACTGGTCATTGTGTTTGTCAGCAATATTTGATTTGTCTTCAGGGCTGCCGAGGGTCCTCTAGTGTAAAAGCTCAATCATGCTGCTTAGGATTTTTTTTTTTGCTTTGCTGTCTGGCACCTTATTTAGCTATTTTAACTCTGCCTTTTCCCTGATACGTTCCACTTAGACATGTCTGAAATATCTTTTTTTGTTTTTCCATATTCATCAGTATAATGCTAAAGTCTAAAGCAGAGCCAGCAAAAACATAGCAACAGTTTGGCTGGATGCTAGAGAATAGCTTGTTCTCCCACAGTTATTCTCCCAAATCATGCATTATTCATTATAACCTGTCCTGTTTAATCTCACATTCACACTAAACTGGAAATTATCTATTTATTGAGTAATGGATAATTGTCATATTTACAATATTAATAACTATTAAGTGCTATATCCATCTTATTAAAATACCCATTATCCTACAGACCTCATTCACAAGTTACCTCCCAGGAGGCTGGAAGGAGGTACAGCAGTTATTTAACAATCACATTTCCTTTTTTTCCCCACTTATGGTAATTCATTATCTGTTTTGCCCACATTTCTAACACATTTTTAAAGCTGTTTGCCATTTTTATATTTTTGTTCATCATTGTGTTTGTTGTTAGACAACAATTCAATTTTTGGGCCTAATTGATCACTTGTCACTTTTTAAAAGTGGCACACCTTTTGCGCAAATGTGCTTCACTACATCCTTGGCACATTTTTTTGTGCTTATGTCTTTTTCACAGTCTATTCTACACTAACGTGTGACATTTTGTGCAACTTTTAACTAAAAAAGGCACAAAACAAGCAAAAGAGCAAAAATTATGAATTTGGCACAAAAGTCACCTGCGCAAAAACGAAAGACATGGTACCAAAATATTCTCCCCAGAATACAGAATCCAGCAAGATAGTTTGGGATGAAACTCTCGCTATTTGATACAATGGTACAAGATCCAATAGGTGCGTTCACACTTTGCGTTTTTTGCATCTTTTTTTAATGAGTTCTTTTGTGCAAATTATCAGCTGTGTTTTACAGTACCAGCAAAGTCTATGAGATTTCAGATATCTCATGCACACGACTTGGCTTTTTGGTCCTTAGTATTTTGTGCCGTACATTGGTCTTTGCCAAATGCACATGTCACTTCTTTCAGCTTTTTTACGTATTGAAAGTAATGGGTGGTGCAAATAAAAAAAAACACTGAAAAAAAGCAAGTATCAGTCTTTGCTGTGTTTTTGGTGCCAAAACCTGATGAAGTTGAATCAGATATTATTTTTGCACTAAACTTTATCAGCATACACAAAAGACAAATGTACCATGGCAAAAACGCAGTAAAAAAAACGCACCAAAAAATGCAACCAAAACTAAACAAAACTTGCTTTTTTTGAAGCAAGTTTCTTACTGCCAAGAGGGCAGGTTTGGCTTGCAGAAAAAAATTAATAAAAAACTCAACTTGTGAACATAACCTTACTTCTCCACACAACCTGGTGTTTCTGTAGACCCGTCATATGCTCAAGTACAAGAGGCGTAATCCTTTGTCTTTTTTTTTCCTGAACTAGTAATGGCACATTTATTGTAGAACTGATGGATACGACTGAGAACAATGGCTTCAGTCATGATTACTCACACATACATTTTATCTTGTTCCCTAAAGTTAGCACTTTAGTTAGGAAAGTCTTGGATTCAGGCAATCTTAAACCGTATGAGTTGAAAATCCTCTATTATTAGATTTATTAGATTAGAGTTGAAAAGCTTCATAGAGCAGATGGATTTGTGTAAAAAATGGTGTCCTGTCCTCTGTTTTGTTTCTTGTCACACAAAATGAAATGTGAAGCTTCTCCGTGAAAGTCCTTGGATCTGTGTTATTCACATTGCCTGTGATTGTGCCTCGTTATCCGACTCATTATCTGTACCTAGTACACCCCCTTTCAATAGCAGCTGATGTGCAATAGTTTCAGGACAAGAGGTGACCAGGGGAACAGGGTGCTGTTTGTTCCCAGATTTTGATTTTACATTTGGGGACGTTCACAGAGAAAGTTTTACTGTGACACATTCATTGCGGCAAATAATGAACAATGGAGTGCGAGGCCAGGAAATTGTCATAGCCATGAATCTGCTGCAGGAATGTTCGCGCACACATCCTCGGCACTTCACTATACCTAGATTCCTTCCTATAAGAGTAAAGTTTTGAAAATAAGCAAGCAACGCTGTTATACTGCAGAGCGGCATCTCCCGGAATAAAGATACTTCAGCATAAAATCACATTAAAATCAGTTCAAATCCAGTGCTGTGGCTCAGGTTCTAAAGCCATGAAAATGCACTGTGTCTGATATGTGGTACGTGCTGCCCAATCCGTGCACTGTGTATCAGGCTCTGGCTGTGCATTCCCAGCCAGGTAAGTTTTACTCTGAAACGCTGTGGTATTTCTGAGATTGACATACGATTAGTAGCTGCCGGGGACCGAGCCGTGCAGCAGACTGATCAGACCGGTGAGTCCCTGGCAGCTTCTCCCCGCCTGTTGACAGTCACTGACAGGTCTCTGCTTATACATGCACATAGGCCGAAACCTAGGGTAGCGGGCGGGGAGAAACTGCCGGTTTTCGCCTCTGACTAGTCTGCCGCCCGGCCCAGTCACCTGCAGCTACTAAAAGTATATTTTTCTCTGAAACACCGCAGCATTTAAGAGTAAGGGTATGTGCACACGCTGCGGATTTTGCTGCAGATCTGCAGCGGATTTGGCCCTTCGGATCCGCAGCAGTTCTGCAGACAGTGTGCAGTACCATGTAACTCTATGGGATTTACAATCCGCAGTGCACATGCTGCGTTTTTTTCACTGCAGAAAAGCTGCGGTTTTAAAATCCGCATAAAGAATTGACATGTCAATTCTTTCTGCGGATCCCGCTGTGGTTTGACATCTATTCAATTGTCCAGGTGTCAAACCGCAGGGGAAAACCGCTGGCCAATCCACAGGAAAACCGCAGGTCACTTTACCTGCGGTTTTACCTGCGGATCCGCACGGAAAAAATCCGCTGGTGAATCCTCAGCGTGTGCACATAGCCTGAAACATACCTGAAATCGTATAACCAAAGCCTTGTACATATTGCCCACAAATTGGGCAGCATGCGTCAGATGTCAGATTCTCTTTAAGGCTGAAATCATACATACAGTATTTGTTGCGGTTTTTTATGCCGTTTATTTAGCCAAAGTGGAATGGGAAATATAAAAGAGAACCTGTCACTAAATTAATTTTATATGATCCACAGACAGCATTAATTAGAGCCTGGCTGTACAATTGCAGCCAATGATATCTGTCTCTGAAACACTGCCGCATTTCAGAAAAAACAGTTTGAAAAGCGCCGGCCAGGAATCATAGGGAGATATCTGACAAGACTGGTGCTGCCCCAGCCAACTTCTTTCCACCCTGCTCTACTTGATTGACAGATCTGGGGGCCGCACTGGAGCAGACTTTCCCTATGACTCCTGGCTGACTTTTTTTGTATTCTCGGAAACACCGTAGCGTTACAAAGATAGACATACCTGATTGCATTTGTTTGATTTGGGAAGCATGAATTTAGTGACAGGAACCCTATAAAAGGAATCTGTCACCGGGTTTTTGTGACTTAATCTGAGAGCAGTATAATGTAGAGACAGATACCCCGATACCAGCAGTGTGTCACTTACTGGGCTGCTGAGAGAAGAAAAAGAACCACTGCAAATAGCGCACACTGAACCAGTACAAAAACAATGTTTTATTGATGCAGCAATACAATTAAAAACATAATAAAAACATATGAAGCATCCCACAATATATAACAGTGAAGTATGGCATATCACAATTATAGATTATGCTGTAATAACCTGTATATCAACCATGTGGTCCAACCTCACTGCAATAAATCACAACAACCACCCCATAAACCTGCTCATGGAGACCAAGGGCCCTAATATTGCACAATCACTGCATGAAATAATTCCATGCATGTGTCCCTAAATATTCACTGGTTAGGGCACACAGGCCATAATAAGCCAACAGCAATATGGCCAATGCCCACAATCCAATATTCAATTGTACCACACAAAAATTACTCCAGAGCAACCAATAATAAGGTCGCAGTGAAAATACAGCTATAACCAAGTGGGTGCTACACCCAGGATCATACCCCACGCGTATCGCCTCAACCCATGCGGCTTCATCAGGGGAGGTACACTGATCATGATCCAACAGCCTTATATACCTTACTAAGACTCAAATGACTCGCACATGCACCACAGGTGAACTGCCCCCATCCAAAAGTTCCAATCACTACAAAAAGACCGGCGTCCCGGTCAATGAAGGAACATGGCTGCCGCGCATGCGCAATGAGCTGTGTGAGGAGTGTTGATAAAACAGGGGAGGGAAAAAAAAAAAAAAAAATCCCCCCAAAAATTTTTTCTTGAAAAAAATTCTTTTCCCCTTTTTCCTTTTTTTTTTTTCTCTCCCCGGCGGCCATGTTCCTTCATTGACCGGGACGCCGGTCTTTTTGTAGTGATTGGAACTTTTGGATGGGGGCAGTTCACCTGTGGTGCATGTGCGAGTCATTTGAGTCTTAGTAAGGTACATAAGGCTGTTGGATCATGATCAGTGTACCTCCCCTGATGAAGCCGCATGGGTTGAGGCGATACGCGTGGGGTATGATCCTGGGTGTAGCACCCACTTGGTTATAGCTGTATTTTCACTGCGACCTTATTATTGGTTGCTCTGGAGTAATTTTTGTGTGGTACAATTGAATATTGGATTGTGGGCATTGGCAATATTGCTGTTGGCTTATTATGGCCTGTGTGCCCTAACCAGTGAATATTTAGGGACACATGCATGGAATTATTTCATGCAGTGATTGTGCAATATTAGGGCCCTTGGTCTCCATGAGCAGGTTTATGGGGTGGTTGTTGTGATTTATTGCAGTGAGGTTGGACCACATGGTTGATATACAGGTTATTACAGCATAATCTATAATTGTGATATGCCATACTTCACTGTTATATATTGTGGGATGCTTCATATGTTTTTATTATGTTTTTAATTGTATTGCTGCATCAATAAAACATTGTTTTTGTACTGGTTCAGTGTGCGCTGTTTGCAGTGGTTCTTTTTCTTCTCTTCTCATGTTTATTATTCCACTGTTGCTGCACCTAAACCTTCATTTATATATTTGTGATTGGTACAGTTGGTGCGCCCCATTTTTGTTATATATAACTTACTGGGCTGCTAGCTGTATATTTGATATAAAACAAGCACAGTTTTATCATCAGGAGATAACCACTAGTGGACTAGTAAACCTGCTGCCAGGTAGTCCTCCTTATTCAGGAGCTCTGTATAACCCTGTCTGCACCACTGATTGGCAGCTTTCTGTCTATGCACAGTGTACACAGAAAGGTGCCAATCATTGGTGTGGGTGGGGTTATACAGAGCTAACATTCAGAGCACTGCTAAATCTGCAGTAGGAAAAACCATGAAGGTATCAAAACTGCAGCAAGCAGCCAAGTAAGTCTACTTTCACACTAGCGTTGTGTGACGTACGTCGCAATGCGCCGTTTTGGAGAAAAAACGCATCCTGCAAAGTTGCCCGCAGGATGCGTTTTTTCTCCATAGACTTGCATTGGCGACGCATTGCGACGTATGGCCACACGTCGCATCCATCGTGCGATGGATGCGTCGTGTTTTGGCGGCCGCGGCGCACACAAAAACGTTGCATGTAGCGTTTTAGTGCGTCGTGTCCGCCATTTTCGACCGCGCATGTGCGGCCGAAACTCCGCCCCCGCCTTCTTGGACATTACAATGGGGCAGCGGATGCGTTGAAAAACTGCATCCGCTGCCCCCGTTGTGCAAATCTTTCACAACGTGCGTCGGTACGTCGGCCCGACGCATTGCGACGGGCCCGTACCGACGCAAATGTGAAAGTAGCCTTAGTGACACATCTCTGGAATTGGGTTCACTGTCCCTACACTGTGCTGCTCTCAGATTACATAGCAAAAGCCTGCTGACAGAACGTCTTATATTCCTGTTTTTTTAAAGTTTTCACTTCTGTCTCAAAAAAACTGCAGTGGCCTTTTTTCATAATGCTGTGTGGGAAACCACTACCAAATTAATAAGTTTTCACTGAATATTAATGTGTTAAGGAACAGACGTGCAAGAGCTAATTAGGCATTTATGATTCAATGAGAAGCCACAATCAAGTCCTAGCGGCATGTTGCCTGGACACTACACAGATTTAGTCGAATTTTCTTAGATTTCTTAGACTAACCAATCGATTCACATATGTGGAAACGATTTTCAGTGTAGGAAAAAAAATTCTGCGGTATAGGAGCACACCCCTATGTACAAAAAGTGCTGAACAGAGAAACCCGTCAGCAGCAAATTGTTGACAACTCCCTTTTAGCAGTGTTGTATTTTTCTAACCTGGACTGAGTACAAATGATTAAGAAATATATGACATAAAGTAATGAAGCTGTGTTTTACAGATTTACTGATTGTTAATCATAGTTAGTGTCTCAGTAAATCTCACCTTATGGATAATAAATAATAATTAGGAAATCCTGTTCTACCAATGGTCCATTAAAGACAGCAGTTGTAGGTATTTTACTGCTGCCTTAATTTCTCCTCAGCCCATTAATTTTGTAGCCACATTGTATATAATTAATATTCAGGAAGCTGTTCATATTTTGAAGGAGGTGAAGGCAAGCTCCAATACTGAACATTTTACTTCTTATTCTGCAGCACACATCTTCTAAGCCTCTGACATATGAATAGTTACAGAGAGGTTGACTTACCCTTGAGAAGGAAAAAAAAAGTGCATTGCCTGTTCAAGTTAAGTTGACAAATTAAGAAAGAGAACAGTATTGCTGAGCAGGCAACATATAGACAAATCTACATGATAAGGGATTTGGCTGACCCTGTGTTATTGGAAACTGTAGATTTTGTCAAGGTCCAGCGTACATTCTGTGGTATTTCATACACCTCCAAGAATTTAACTGGATGTCTTTCGCTCAACATAAATTTAGGTGCAGCCAAGGCTAGTGTAGTTCAGAGACAAGCAATTTCCGAAAAGTTACAGAATTCGTACTTGCTTTAGTCAAGTAGATTTAAAGGCATCCTTTTCATTTTACGTTTCTCATTACAAATCGTCTTGCAGATCAAGTCAACATCTCCCGTCCCGGTTTATGCACTTCATAAACTTCAGGCAGACATTAATAGACCAAATATTTGTAGTCAATGTTTGTTTGAAATTGTTTTTGAGATGTTCAGCTGCCTGAACTTGTGCAGTCTTGGAACATATTAATGGCTCCTGCTTATGAGGTGCTTAAGAGGAGTGGGGACATTTTTTAGAGAGGTTTGTGTGGTCATTAATTTCAAGCAGCTCAGCACATTACTAGATACAATCTTATGGTGTCTGGTCTAAAATGAAAAGTTGGCAGTCGCTTGTATTGAGCGAGGCGGGTTCTGCATATCGCATACCTGACTGCTGTTCCCAAGGCAGAGAATGGCAAATCCTCACAGCACACAGAGTGGCTCACAACTTTTCATTTTAGACTGAACAGCCCCTTTAAGTACATGACTATTTTTTTTGGCTCTAAGTTAAACAAAAAAAGGGACAAACGGTACATCATTGAGTCATACCATCATACCACCCATATTGTGTGGATGGTAGTTATACCCTTGGCCTATCTATATCAGATGTAGAGATTGTGATAGTATAATTATAGAAGAATCTAGGTGTGTTGTTATGACTGATAACCATTCCCTTTTCTTCACCTTAAGAACTAATTCACACAAACCTATAGCGGCTGTATGTTCTCACCCATATTTCATCAGAAAGTCCTAACCCGCCTATGTGCTCTGGGACACAGACTCCTAGGCATATACAGGTCTGTTCTGGTTACGGAACCCAAAGAGACTCATGGATGGAATATGAATGAAGAAAAACTCTACATCTCTACAAGACGCTATGGTTATGTGAATTACTGCAAAATAAGTGCATGAACGGCCACCATTGAAATTAAGTTTTCTTACTCTGCATTTGTAACTACAGCTGTTTGGTTCATAGACTATTGTAGCTCGAATCACTCTCTAGAGAGAAATCCCTATGCTTTGTATGAATTCTATTACATTCTACCTTTAGGACTGAGCATGTATAATTTTATAATTATTACTTATGTTATTATTGCAAATGCTTTCTTTAGTCATGGAAAGTTTTCAATAATAGCTATTGTGGCAGTCAGAAATTTTTAAGGTGTAGATTTCCTTTATTATAACATAGTTATACATTATAGATTTTTTATTCTGCTAGATTACTGATAGTGTATTTTATCAATACAATTGGAAAAGCATTTAAAAGCATGTGTGATGTTTCTTGATCTTAGTCCTCCTACATCCCACCTAGCAACGCTCTTCTGTGTCTCTCCACCAGGGGGCACCCTTCTACCAGGGAGCGAGCCCACAGTGGATACGGTGTCAGTGCAGCCCATCCCAGTCTACTGGTATTACGTTATGGCAGCAGGAGGCGCTGTTCTGGTGCTGGTCTCCGTCGCACTAGCCTTGGTGCTCCACTACCACCGATTCCGCTATGCGGCCAAGAAGAGTGACCCAGCCATCACCTACAAAACCTCACACTACGCTAATGGGGCACCTCTGGCAGTGGAGCCTACCTTAACTATAAAACTAGAGCAAGATGATCCCGATCACAGTTCACGTTGCTGAGGGCGATATGGATGCTGGATCTAGACTTAAAAGACTCAAGAACTGTTGGCTCAATTTGCACTTTTATTCTCCCTTTCCTTATAAACCCAACAATACTTTGTTCTGCATATTTCTGAACTCATAGACATCTCGACCCCTCTTGACTGTCTCTAAAATCTAATGCTGCATCTTGGAATACGTTTGAGATAAAGGGGCAATGCCTTTTAGAACCTGAATGCTCTTTATTTTATTTTCAAAGACAATTATTTTTCCAAGTTTTTTTTTCCCCGGATGGAAAACAAATATTGCCTGACAACATGGAGGAAAGTTTGTAAGAGTATACATACATGCATATCCATGTTCTTGTGTGTATGAAGTAGAACGAGAAAAGTGATGAAAGCCACTAATAGAAGAAATGTATTTCAGTGAGCCCACCAACATTAATGCCATTCAGGACTATCCACGGTAGAGGCCCACATGTAAAACTTTTGGGGACAAATCTATAATGTTTGTGAATATTATTGTACATTTACTATAGTACATACAATAATGTTATTTTGCGACTTCTTAATTCCCATTTGCCTATACTCCTTACACACTAACATTTCAGGAATTTTCTAAGCACAAGTTATTCTCTTAAATGATTGTGCCAATTTTCCAACTTGTGCTTAGGAAACAGATCTTGAAAACATGGTAGTCACATTAAGAAATACAATGTTACTGAAGGAGTAGTAGGAAAAATATATCTGCCAATACTGTGGAGCTCACTGCAGTACATTTTAGACAGCTTAGAGTACATATATGCAATTACAAAAAAAAGGAAAAATTATTTTTGTTTCTTGAGAACTGTTCTTTTTGTAAACTTTCAGAAATCCATTTTGCTTAAGCAACTATTTTTATGGCATCACATCATACAAAATAATACTCATTGGGCCTGTTTTCAAGACATGAGTTATGGACAAATGACAAGAAGAGGGGTACAGCATAAAAATGGAAGCAAAATAAAGCAATAGTATCCCATGAGAAAGGTGAAAAGCATGCCAACTGATTGATTACTTTGAGGAGCACCACTATCTCTGCTCTGCACTGGTCTTTATACATTTCCCCAGGTATAATTCACCTACTCATTTTTGCTCTCACTGATCATAGTCAGAGGAGGTGCCCTGGCGTGCTGGCCATTGGTCATGTATTTCAATAACGAACCACTGGAATATCAAATTGTTTCCCTTATTATCTAATTGAGTCACTTATTTCTTACCTCTGAGCCATCTTTTATTTGCCACTATTTGCCCAGGTTATGAATGAAGTCATTTCTGCTTAATGTGTTCAGCACCTTTCTATATCACTACATTATATAATTATCACTGCCTTATCTAGTAATAGTCATTATAGTGACTATGTAGTCAGTATTATTAACAAAGACCCTGTGAACATTGCTGTAAAGTGATATCTACAGTAAGGAGTGAAATGACAATAGATATGTTGATTTATCTGGACTTTCAAGGGCAATCGGCAGCCAATGCTCCATTTGTTTTCCTGCAGTGGAGAAGTACCAATGGAGCAAAAATTGCTCATAACAACACAATGGGTTAAACTACATGCACGCTAACATTTTATGCTCCTTCGCACCCTCCTGTCTTCTGTATAAGTTTTTAAAGATAACTGAGCAAAGAGGGAAGCCCATAGGAGAGATAAAAAGTGGCCATACAGACCTCTGTGCCATCCATCAGATAGCAACACGGCTGATGAAGAGACATATGCATTCATTTTATGTACTGTAATAGAGAAATAGTGGTCACTACAAATTACATGAACCATTGGTATGTACCACGTTTTAATTAACCCATTTCTAATAGGATTAGCAGATTTATACATTAAAGTTCAGAGCTACAAATATTACATATGGTATTTACATCTGCAGTAACTGTGGCTCTAAGTTTCCCACCTTTGGAATTGGAAATGTCACGCTCTGGTAGTGTTTAATGGAATCACTAACAAAAATGTCCAAGGTAATATGAACACTATAACATATATGCTTGCAATTGGTATAAGAGATTGTTACTTACGTTCCAATATGGGACCTTCAAGTAGTACAAGATTAGAAAACAGGATCTTTATTGCAGAAGCAGCCCAGTCTCGCCTTTTGGGCAGGTGCAGGCGGCCATTTTATCGGTCCGAGTGCAAATTGACAACACATTGGATCACACCCAGACTTGTGCTAGTCTATGGTGCGTGCACGTGTCTGATGTTGTTCCTCATCTTCTCCTCACAGTGAGTTCCGATTCTCTCATCCCAGAAAATCATAGCACAATATGCTGACACTCTGATCATACTCTGATCATTGTGTCATTTGTATAATAGATCCGATTCTCTCCGATGGGAGAAACTACCGCTAAGGCTGGTATTGCACCTCAGCACCATCAAAGTGACTGCTATTTCTGGTCTAAAATTAATAATATTAAAAAAATGTGCAACGCTATGTTCTAATCTTGTACTATGCCATCTACATAGGTGCTACTAAAAAATAACAAAAATATTCCATTAGGTTACCAGGGCCTTGTTATAGCTAATTTCAACCATTTCTGCAGCATTTTTTACCATATTTAAAAAGTAAACCAAAAATTGAAATCTTAGTGCTACAACTCTTTAGTTTGGGTCATACATTTCAGGAGACAATTCTCATCACCTGACCTTTATTTCTGGTCCTGAAGAAGACACATCTCTAATCGATGAGACACATGCACTTTTGCCATGTGTTTTTATTTAATTTTCCGTAATGTATATAACAATTGTGGCTCACACATTTTGCAGTTTCAGTGTTAGTGGAGCTTAAGATTAATAAGTTTTACTTATTTTTTTAGGTAGCAAATGGGTGGCCTTATATGCTAAAGTGACATAGAAATGTATATTTTTTTTGTATCCATGCTGTTCTTTGGGTGTTTGAATGTATTTCTTACAGAAATGCTAGTATACAGTTCACTGCTGTGTATAATGATTTTGAGCCTTTTTGTATTAGATTGGTTTTGTCCATTTGGCATTACTGGTAATTATTTTTCTGTGATGTAATGCGCACAAAATTATGTGCCTAGAAGTTGAAATGTTTTGTACATTGTAAAGTAGCTGTATACCATAAGGCTAAACAGGAAGAAGTGTAGAGTGATAAAACCCAGATAAAATTCAGCCAGCTTTAAATTTCCATGTTTCTTCTACTTCACATGTAACAAAATCATTTATTAGTTTTAAGGCAACCTAATGTTCACTGTTTCTTGTCGTTTTCTGTTATATTATTTTTCTCGGTAGACTTCCAAATTCTGTTAATCCCTGTTGTCCAACTGGTGCCGCCTAGATGAGACGAGGTTCTCAGTGGCCTTGACTTTGTATGTCTTCTTGCTTGACATAGTCTACAAACTTTTGTAGGTCTCATCACGGGAACACTTGGACAGCATAACAGTGTAAGGAAGAAGGGTGTTAAGTCTATATGTGGTGATTACCAATATTCTTCAGGGATCTATGTTGCAAGAATTAATTCTCATGATCCACTTAGTCTGTTATCACGCCAACTTGCTGCACTATGCATTATAAACCCATTTACAAAGAAAGTGGTTCTTACAAAATGGCTTCCTTCCGGAGCTATGTTTTCTTATACAGATGTTTTTTTCATAGAGCCTAATTACAGGAGGAAATTTATTGTGACTTTAAAAAAAAATACATCAGTCCAAAACTGTAAGTGAAATTCTGCTGCTAGCCTTCTTCTGTCTGTTTAATCTAACAGCAGTATCTAAGGCTTACCATCTGCTGCCACATAATTAGAACAAACGTTCCTTGATTGTAAATAGCATTTACTGTTTGGCTCAATCGAAAATGATATTTATACCTATGTATAAGTGTGTAGATATATATATGCACACACGCAGCCACACACAGACAGCATATACATGTACACATACAAAGAGGTAACTAGCTACACAAAGAAAAAGAACTAAACAAAAGGAACAAATAAAACAAGGCACCTTTTGGCTCTCAGTGTCCTATTTTTTTGGTAAACTGTTCATCATTAATGTGTTTTTCTTCTACATCTTTTCTGCATTTTTAGATGCTTGTGTTATTGTTGTTGTCGGTTCTAAAATCGGAAAGAAGTTGATAAAAAGACAAATATCATGAAATGTATGTTCTCTTTCCCAGCAATGTAAAGTCTTCTTCGTTGCAATGTTTGTCATCTTGCTGTCTGGTTCTGAAGCGGTTGCTTTAAAACATTTAACAAACACAATTATCGAAGTCTACGATACAAAACTAATTGGGCTCGGTAGTCAGTCAAACACAGTTTCTTTGTAGAAAAGGCATACACTGTTGTAAGAAAAAATACAGTTTCAATTTATGCCTTGTGGCAAGGGGGAGATGTTATGTTATTTTATTAAAGGGATAATCACATTAAAGGGAAGCTGAATGCAGAATGCCACTCCTCCGGTTGCCTATACAAAAATGCCACCTTTTTGGTTGGTTGCTTGCCCAACACTTGCTGATGGTTGCCCAACATTCAAGTCTCATAAGAGAAGCAACAACTATTTGAACTAATACTCTGTAATAGGCAAGTAATAATAATAATGGATCTTTATAATCATATTGGTTTATTGGTCAAGTGCTCTTCAACGTCCTGGTCTAGAGGTTATGGCGTTTCTCAGCCATGATTCTGCCCACATTCTAGATACTCCAGAGAAATCTTTCATTTAATGTGATTATCTAAGTGCTTTGACTGAAGGCACAGCTCTTTAATATAAAATCACGCCATAAATTGTATCCATGTTTCTACATGTTAATTATTTACAATTGGGCATGAAGAATGCTGTTCCTTACCTATATGCTGTAAATTGTTATTTTCTATGAAAAGCCTGGTAAAATCACTATTGGAAAAATATGATATCCAATAATTTTCTCCCTTATAATTGCGCATTTCTTGCTTTGTCCTCTGCCTGAGAATGAAAGAAAAAAAATATGGAAATTTGAAACTTATTTGATCATGTGTTGTGTGGAATGTAATTAAAGGATAATATTTTTGTACAAATATCTGTTTCTCTTTACTTACCACTGGAAATGGTTGGGATAAATGATGCTGGCTCTCAAGCACTTAAACAAATTCACAGCTTTTTTTGGTTCCCCATCATCTTCTCTGTCTTATGGTATCAGCATTTTGCTTACTGTCTTGAAGTTTCAATCAGCCTGTCACCTGAGACGACAATGATGGTAGTTCCGGGATTTTGCTAAAGTTGCTAAGTGCTAAATTGCCCGAATGTGATTATAATGAAGATTGTCCTCTCTCTGGGGTAATCAACAAAATGGGACATCATTTTTCCCTTTCCCTAAAGGACAGAAGTAAGCAACACAATCATCCTGGTGTGCATCAGCAGCTTAGCCGAAATCTATTGTGATGATCTCACCAGACTTCGTTTCTCAGCTGATGCAATGTTCATCCAGTATTTTGTGAAAAGCTGTATGTACAGTGAAAAAGGAGTGGAAAGTGATATTGGAAAGTATGGGATGTAACTGCGCCTCTCTAAGATTCACATGTGGCCTGTAACCTCCGATTCAGCACATTATCTTTTATGCGATTAGGCAATCTGGTATAACAAGATGAGTCGGTATGCAAATGGATTATAGGATTAAAACCCTTCCTTGGCTTGCCAATATTATATGAGCATGACTGATTTTCTAATACATTGGTCCTTTAGATAATTAGTCATTTTTAGGCAACAGAAATCTTTGGTAAAATACCTCAAATTGTGTCTATACTAGTTCAGTCTGTTTGTGATGGAGGCTTTATTTTTATATTCACATAACTGTATTCGCAAGAACAGAAAAATAAATCTGAAATAAGGTACAAAGTTGCATATATACACTGAAATATATAGTATTCTCAGAAATATAAACTGTCTGGTTTAGCGGGATTGATATGGTTGCCAACTAGCATGCACTAACTGATCTGGTATGACGTGAGCAGTCCATGGCATGGATCATTTTAGCTGCTCAGAACTAATATGTTTCCTGGTGGCGATTTACAAATTCATTATTGACAGTGCTAAAAATGGCTTATTTTCTAGACAAGTAACTATAGACTTATAATAACCAATCTTGAACTAGAGACTTCCCGTTACTTTTACTCTCTTTCTGGTATATTGAAAGATGTAGATAATATTTGCAAAAAAATAACAAAAATAAGTTTTGATTTGTTCTTTTCTGCACTCTAGCATGGCTAATTAAAAAAAACTTTGATGCAACATTACATCTCACATAGAAAATCTTAATCAGGCAAAGATATGTGTGGGCTGCCCAAAGTAACCAGTCAGATCATTCATTTTTTTCCCCTAACTTTCCTACAAATTTCGGAACTTGGATTTTTGTCCTTGAGCAGCAAAAGATTATGGTCCTATAGCATATACATATATTTTTTTAATACTACCATCAAAAGTTAAATTGTCAGTTTGGATTGTTATATAGCCTTTGCAAAATAATAACACATACCTCGCACACATTAATAACATTTGCAAAATGTAGAGAAAACTGAAACCTTCAAACTGTTTGATAGTTGAAAGTATAAATTATAATGTCCGTTATATAATTTATATAATGTATGCATTTTGCTTCTGAATTTTCTCTAAACGATTTTAACTTGTTTACTTGTCACATAAAAAATGTTTTATTTTGTGCTTTTTTTTTTAGTGGATGTTCCAGTCATAAGACATCATGATCCACAAGGACGTAGCTATGGAGGGAAAATAAGTAAGAGACCCTGTTATTCTCTCTGTTCTATCTTTCCTGTTATATATTGAATATTGTACTATATATTGGTGTTTGATTCATAATAAATGTTTATTGTATTGTAGGTGACTATGAATCCCACACAACGTTCCCCACAAATAATGTGGTAACTCCAAGATCTGATAAAGAAGAAAGTTGGCTTTATACGTTAGATCCAATTTTGGTTACCATTATTGCGATGAGTTCTCTCGGAGTCCTTCTTGGGGCTATTTGTGCTGGTTTACTACTCTACTGCACGTGCTCCTACACAGGCCTTTCCTCTCGCAGCTCTACAACATTGGAGAACTACAATTTTGAGCTTTATGATGGGATAAAACATAAGGTGAAAATGAATCCACAGAAATGTTGTTCTGAGGCATGACGGAATGCTCCAGCTATGTGATTGTGTACAATTGGTAATGCCTGTTCTCCTAGCCATCAGATGTGGTGGCAATAAAGTAGCTGTTTCAGCTGCTTTTCTTCATTAGGACACTGAAACTGTGTTTCTACAAAAAACAAATTGAAGGATATAGTTTAAGAAGAATGAACAATTTTCATGTTCAATCAATGCCTCCCAAAACTACAATGCCTCCTAATGTTGCAGACCTGATGTATAACTTTTCAGACTGTCTACACATGACATGTCTCTCCATGGAGGAGTGATGTGAATTAAAATCTCGTATCAGTGCTGTTTGTGTTGTCACTCGGACCCTTGGGAAACAGCACTTTTAGCATATCGAGATCAACTTCTCCCAGCCAGGAGTGAAGAGTTGCACGACAGCATCTAGATATGAGTAGAAGAGCCTTAAGATTACTTGTGATTCACAGCCATTTTCTACAGTCAGGTCTCTAATGGAAATGTGACCATCTTCTTCAGGTGGTCTATTACAGTTTTTTTTCAAAATGCCTAAATCTAAGGACACATTTTTAAAGGGTTTTATATTCAGAGCTGGCTTTGATTGTACCTTTTATGTATTTTATGTTTGGGTGGGTGGGGATGATTGCAATTCATGTATTGTTTTCTGGTGAAGCTTTTTAAAGTTACATTTGACCCCTAAACTGCTATCAGTGTGCCGTAGAAAGATTTGTTAAAGTGTGCCCTTCTTTAAAAAATACTAGAGACAGCCATTCTATAGCATTCTAAACTTCATAAATCTTGGCTTGTTGGTACTAGTAAATTTCTATGTTACATTCCTTTGAGCATTGGATTAACTTCAAAATGGCTGCCTTTTCTATACGACTAGAGAGAAGCACTTTAGTAACCTATCTAGTCATTTTTCTTTTCAGGTGGATTAAAGAAAGAGAACAATAGATTACGGACATTTTGAGAAGCTCATTTTCACCAATGGTCAGGATACTCAGTGCCCACTTTTAAATGCCTGTTATCTTGGTTCACTTTCTGCGATTGTACTAGTGCAACATATTTATTGAGCGAGAGAAAATAATGGCATATTCATTAATCTTCCATATCACTACAATGAGAAAGCGAACAGGCAAGTCATTCTGGCATTTATGTCATGCACACATTATGTAATATTTTCTTCATAGAGACTTCCATAGGAGACCCATGACCCATTCTCTCCTTCAATAGATACTGTCCTTGATGGTAGAAATAAGAGCAGTATTTATAGCTCTCAAATCCAAGCAATGTGGAAGCTGTATATATATATATATATATATATATATATATATATATATATATATATATATATATATATATTGTCCATCTGTCCAATTTCCAAAGTCTGCCTGTCCAGTGCATGCAAGTATGAACAGCCTTAAAATATGCATATTCAGCTGGGTAGCAAAGCATGCTAGGAGTAAACTAATAGCCACTTCTTAGCTGTGCCTGCCTTAACTATATGTAGCATAACTCATCAGCCATTTGTTAACATGTAGTGGTCATGTAGCATTAATTCATATCAAAGTAAATGGCATGCATTTGGTCTACCCAATGAACATGGCACATTTACACAGTTCTGATGTGGAGAGTATATCAATATTAAATCCAAAAAACTAAGTGAAATGTAAGAGTTACTTTCTCTTGTTTCTTGAGGATCCCATACCAGTTTAGGATCTGCTTCTTTACGAATGTTGGCTACTTTGTGTCACTAAGAATTTGGTACAGCAAAGCAAAGAAAACCCAACATCAGCCCACACAAAGATAACAAATTGTCAGATTAGCTGAATATATTTAGATTAGGTTTTCATAGGTGCTATCTCTCACATTAAGTAGCACTTAGTAGCAATTCAAGGGGCAATACCTGGCATTTTTGACACTTTGGTGCCTATTTGTTGACTTTTGTTTAATGGGTTATATTTATGGATTGTAATGCCCAGTTCATTGTACTGTGTATGATTGTTTTTTTTTGTTTTGGTAAAATAGAAGAAGCTAGTGTCTTATACCTATGAGAAGCTGTTTTCTTGTTGTATTTTTGATTAGGAAATAGGGGCTGTTTACATATCAGGAGCAGCTTCATTCATCACTTTTACTTTTAACATAGTCCTATTTCCTACTTAAGTGCCTTGGATATTCAGAAGATGGAACTTATTATATATTGCCATGATCTCCTGAGGGCCCTTTTAAATGTGAATGTGATCTACATGTTTAGAACTTGGTTTGGGAAAAAACTGTTGTAAGTAAGTGTGTAGTTCCTGTTGCCAAAGTTTGAATAAATATAGCCATTGGATGATTATTCGTACAGGATCTGGGGTCATGGAGAAGGTTCATTTACTTACATTAATGGTGCATACTCTATCATTACAGATTAGTCAAATGCTGAACTGCCTTTTGAAATTACAAGAATTAATCCCATTAAACCATTCTTATGCTTAGTACTACAGTGGAAGGAAAAGTGAATGTTTTGTTGCAGTTGCCAACTGTTCAGTGCCTCTTTAGGGTTAAAGTTTATACCTATTGCATAGGATGCAGCAGGGCAGAATTTTATTATTGGAGTGGAAAGTGCGACTTTTTTTGATGTCTAAGAATAGTTTGCAAAATTTTCTTTAGTTTGTTTGCTTTCGTGTACAAACATGACCTCTAAACCACCACGGCAAGTAACTATGCCCTGATGATCAGTTACAGTACACTGCTGTTGTGAGTTCATTTTCCCCTTCTTCACTGGATTCTAGTGAACTCCCTATTCTGGTGAAGGAAGGTAATGAGCCTGATTATCAGGCACCTGAGTCTAATGAGGATGACTGGCTGAGTGGAGTCACAGACTGGATATAAGGCTGCCGACGCCCTTCTGCCCTGCGGGTGATTTCTCTGTGGACTCCTAGGACACCAGTCTGATTCCTGCTCCTAAAGCTAAGTTTTCTGTTTTGGCTGTTAGCCTTTTTGTTTTGTTTTTTGTTTTCCTTGCTTTTCAGTATTCTGCCATCCCCTGCTGGGGTGAGCTGAATCTCCTTTTGCCTGTAGCTCTGTCTTCAGTATATTCCTGAGTGCTGACATAGCTTTTTGAAGCCTAGCGTCTTCAGGGCCTTTTTCACTGTCAGTTTGTTGGCTCTTATTTTCATAGGGTTTTTCACGGATTGCAGACAGCAGCCTTCCTGTCCTTTCCTATGTAGTTAGCTTGGACCCCTCTTTGCTCTGTCTATCTTTCTGTCTGTGTTAGTATTTTCATCTTGCTTCACCGTCATTATATGTTGGGGGCTGCCTATTGCTTTGGGGTCTGCTCTGGGGCAGTGTAGATTTCCCCTTTCTTTCATTAGGCCTATTTAATTCTCCGGCTGTGATCGAGGGGTCTAGGACATCGTAGGAACCCCCCACGGCTACTGCTAGTTGTGTTGATAGGTTCAGGGGTCTGCAATCCGATAGCTGCCAACTTCTCTGGTTTTCTGGACTTAGCTAGCATTTCTGTTTTTGCCTCCTACGGTGACTCAATCATAACACACTGCTATCTGAGAATGTATCCAGACCTCGAGGTAGGCCTTCCAGACCAGGCTACCATCCCTGAATGGAACCTATATAGTTAAACTGATAAAGGCAGAAGGTGGTTGCTCATGTATGAAGACTTGCTTACCTTTGAAACATATAGTGGCAGAATTACCCTGCTGTAAGTACACTTAGGGAAGTGGTAATCTACTTTTTTTAAAATTATTATTGAGAACGTTGGGTGTGATTCTACTGTCAGGAAGCACTGCGGATTGGATGCTGCGTACATCCACAGCGTCCAATCCGCAGCGGCCAGATGTTACAGCATAGGGGAGAGGATTTTATGAAATCCCATCTCCACTATGAATTCAAAGACGCAGGTGGCTGACCCGCGTATACACACATGCTGCACATCTTTATAGACTGCAGCATGTCTATTTATCTTGCAGAGACGCTCAGTCTCCGCAAGATAAATTATGCAGTCTATGTATAGGGTGCGGTGATTCCACATGGTTTAATGAACACATGCGGAATCACCGCGCGTACAAAAGGGGGCAGCGCTTTGGGCAGAGCTGCGTCCAAAGGGCTGCATATACAGAACGTGGAAACATACCCTTATACATGAATTTCTAATACCTCAAAATTTTGGCTACAAACACTGATGTTACAAGCCCTTAAACTGTTTCATGGAAAGAGAACTATAGAATGACATTGTATCAAATGCATATTTTGCCCTTTGTCTTCTGGGAGAGTTCAGCAGGAACCTGCACTTCTTTGTAGAGGCTTTTGAACGTTTTGAGTAAATAATGTCCATAATAAGAAATACAAAATGCTTATACTATTAATCAGTCTAATATTCAATCATTAGTATGGTTACTTTTGCAAAGACAAATAAGGAACTGGTCAATCTGTATTTCAATGGTGTGTGCATATAGATGTGTAAAAGGAATGGAATAGAAACAAAAGCATAAAAAAAACTAAAAATGATAGAAATGTTCAGTTTACCAACCAATGCATACATTATTATCAATTACATTGAAAAAAAAATCTGGATTTAAAATGTAACAATCAGTAACTGTACAGATTCAGGCATTATGTAACATGTAAGCAAATGATTCATTCCTTGCCAGTTATGAGATTGACTCAAGATTTTTTCCATAGAATTAACTACCTTCTACTCATTTAGTGAATGGCCATCTCAGTTAGTGATAGCTATATAATATCTGAGTCAGCTGTATTCTGTATGGGTTTCTGGAGTTGTCATCATAGGAATTGGCTTGAAAACGAGATTATTCTAAAAAATGAATCAGATTAACAAATCAGATGATCATACTAGCTCTGAATCTTTATAGAGAGTGGAACTTCCAAAAGTGGTGAGATGATAAAGACTTTTCTTTTATTACGGTTTTATGTCTGGTGCAAGACTCAAGGGGGGCAGTGCATAACACATGGATTTTGTGAACACCAAAGAGAAGCCCTCTGTCATGTAGCGCCCCCTCTAGTTTCTGCACTAGTCCAAACCTTTTTGGAATCTTCCCTAAGAAAATAGTTGAGCTTGATTCTCTACACTGGAGGAACATTTCCCCATCAGGAGATAATCAGATCCCTTTAGTTTTGCAAAACGTGAATTTTGAAATCAGCAAGGACTCTTCGGATGACAATGGGAATATAAACAGTCTTACTGATATGAATGTGCCCAGGGTAAATAATTGATCAGCAGCTAGAACTTTATATAGGACACTCAGAATGTTTTTGTAGATTCTAAGGGTCTGCTCTTACATCCATAATTTAAATTGTATTTGTTTATTTAATGTGTAATGTTACAGCAGCAATGTATTATACTCAGCAAATTTCACATTTTTTTTTTTTCCAGAAAAATCAGTCACTTTCCTATCCTCCATCAGTGTTTGGTTTTAAAAGGATTTAGTAACTGAATTTTTGCCACAGAATCTGAGAACATCATGATGTAGGTGCAGAGACCCTGATTCCAGTGATGTGTCACTTACTGGGCTGCTTATTGTAGTTTTTATAAAATCTCTTTTATTAACAGTAGCTTATCACTAGAGGACTAGTAAATCTGCTGCCAGGTAGTCCAACCACATGCCAACCACAGATTGGCAGATGCGTGTGCAGAAAGCAGCCAATCAGTGGTGTGGGTGGGGTTACACAGAGCTGTGCACTCAGAAAACTGGTAGCTCTGCAGTAGATAAAACCATTTTTAATCAAAACTGCAGCAAGGAGCCCAGTAAGTGACACATCTCTGGAATCATCATGCTGCTCTCAGATGGGGTAGCAAAATCATGCTGACACATCCTCTTTAAAAGTGATTATAATTTGTAGAATGTTTTATGAACATAATTAGACTAAAACATTTTATCATGTGTAAATAATTTATGTCAGTACTTACTGTACCTCCCTCTCTATTTATGATGACCTTCAATCTTTTAAATCTTTATGTACATTTGAAATTTGCGTTGAGTATTTTGTCACCTGCTGCATTTTTAATCCTTTCACAGAGGAGCTTGGAATGGCTTGGTAATTGCATGCTCCTTTGGTAGCAGAGGGGTTAAATGACATCATTCCATTTGCTGGCTGAGCCAGAATGAATGGATTTAAGAGCTTTACTGTGATTCTTTATGTAAAGAATTAGAGATACAATGTAAACTGTGTTATGGAATTTGTATAAACATTTTTTTAAATAACTATTTAATAAAATAAGAAGCCAGAATTTTCTATTGTCAAGTTTAATTTTCGTCTACCACTTTATTCTTTGAGAACTGTCAGTTCTACAATAGCTGAGCTTCAGCAGGAACTGGCACCCATTCTTCATCTTTCCGCTGTATTGCAAACAATATTGGCGTGGTGAGCTTCTTCACTTCTTTCTTCTACAAACTCATATTATTCTTTGTCTTTGTACTTCATGTGATCAGGAAGTTGTCAATGACTATACTCTGAAAGCAAACCCTGAGTTTGCAAAATATACTGTCAATTCCATAGAAACCACAAATTTACAACTGGGCCATGCTGTAATAAATCATTTCTAGGGATCTTTACAAGAAAATATTGTCACTCTTCTCCATGGACTGTGGTTAGTGTTCATCCACATTTAAGTGAATGAAGATGAGCTGCGATAGTCGAGTCTAGTATGACTCTCAGTCATTCTATCGATCGGTGATCACCAGGTACAGTCATATGTTAAAGTTTGGGCACCCCTATTAATGTTAACCTTTTTTCTTTATAACAATTTTGGTTTGTGCAACAGCTATTTCAGTTTCATATATCTAATAACTGATGGATTCAGTTATATTTCTGGATTCAAATGAGGTTTATTGTACTAACAGAAAATGTGCAATCTGCATTTTAACAAAATTTGACCAGTGCAAAAGTATGGGCACCTCAACATGAAAGTGACATTAATATTTCATAGATCCTCCTTTTGCAAAAATAACAGCCTCTAGTCGCTTCCTGTAGCTATTAATGAGTTCCTGGATCCTGGATGAAGGTATTTGTGACCATTCCTGTTTACAAAACAATTCCAGTTCAGTTAAGTTTGATGGTCGCCGAGCATGGACAGCCCGTTTCAAATCATCCCACAGATGTTCAATGATATTCAGGTCTGGGGACTGGGATGGCCATTCCAGAACATTGTAATTGTTCCTCTGCATGAATACCTGAGTAGATTTGGAGCGGTGTCTTGCTGAAATATCCATCCCTTGCGTAACTTCAATTTCGTCACTGATTCTTGCACATTATTGTCAAGAATCTGCTGATACGACTTTAACAAGA
This sequence comes from Dendrobates tinctorius, assembly GCF_039654945.1. Lineage (NCBI taxonomy): Eukaryota > Metazoa > Chordata > Amphibia > Anura > Dendrobatidae > Dendrobates > Dendrobates tinctorius. The sequence continues at coordinate 10,130,416 of NW_027361793.1, forward strand.
TTCCCGGTGCTGGCATAGGCCACACAGCCCCAAAGCATGATGGAACCTCCACCAAATTTTACTGTGGGTAGCAAGTGTTTTTTTTGGAATGCTGTGTTTTTTAGCCTCCATGCCTCCATGCCTCCTCCTTTTTGTATGACCAAACAACTCAATCTTTGTTTCATCAGTCCAGGACCTTTTTCCAAAATGTAACTGGCTTGTCCAAATGTGCTTTTGCATACCTCAGACGACTCTGTTTGTGGCGTGCTTGCAGAAACGGCTTTTTTCGCATCACTCTCCCATACTCTCCTTGTTCAAAGTGCGCTGTATTGTTGACCGATGCACAGTGACACCATCTGCAGCAAGATGATGCTGCAGGTCTTTGGAGGTGGTCTGTGGATTGACCTTGACTGTTCTCACCATTCTTCTTCTCTGCCTTTCTGATATTTTTCTTGGCCTGCCACTTCTGGGCTTAACAAGAACTGTACCTGTGTTCTTCCATTTCCTTACTATGTTCCTCTCAGTGGAAACTGACAGGTTAAATCTCTGAGACAACTTTTTGTATCCTTCCCCTGAAAAGCTATTTTGAATAATGTTTGTTTTCAGATCATTTGAGAGTTGTTTTGAAGAGCCCATGATGCCACTCTTCATAGGAGAATCAAATAGGAGAACTACTTGCAAGTGGCCACCTTAAATACGTTTTCTCATGATTTGATACACCTGGCTATGAAGTTCAAAGCTCAATGAGGTTACAAAACCAATTTAGTGCTTCAGGAAGTCAGTAAAAAGTAGTTAGGAGTGTTCAAATCAAGAAAATGATAAAGGTGCCCATACTTTTGCACCGGTCTAATTTTGTTTAAATGCAGATTGCACATTTTCTGTTAGTACAATAAACCTCATTTGAATCCAGAAATATAACTCAGTCCATCAGTTATTAGATATATGAAACTGAAATAGCTGTTGCAAAAACCAAAATTGTTATAAAGAAAAAAGGTTAACATTAATAGGGGTGCCCAAACTTTAACATATGACTGTATATCCTGCGTTGCTTCTTTCAGATTGCCAATGATCATTCACATGTCGCTCTTAATGGTGTTAATCCTGCAAACCAAGGGATCTTGGCTATCCTCTTCTTTTGCCACTGAACAATCTAAGCATGATGTATTTCTCCAACAACTGGCTCTTCATAATGTGGCCAAAATAAGCTATTTTTATTTGGTTATCTGCACTTCCAGCGACAGTTTTGGCTTGACTTGGTCCAAGACATCTCTGTTGGTGATTGTCGCTGTCCTTGGAATCCATAGTATTTTACACGCCTTGTCTGCTATCAGTGAGGTTACTAATGATTGTCTGAAGAATATTCTGTCATGCTGAATGCACTTGGACTATGAAATCATCAAGATCCGCTGCTGGCAACTCCCTTTGCAGTTGCCGCCCAATGTCGTCCCAGATGTGCTCAATGTGAGACAAGTCCAAAGATGTTGCCATCCATGGTAGTACATATAGGCCACACATGATGCTCACAGTAACACAAGCAACATGTGATCTGACAGAGTCATGTTGAAAAACAGCTCCTGGAGCACTTTCGAGAAACCACCATACCAGTGATACCACAACTGATCCATTCTGCATTGCAAGTGAAATTATATGTCACATACCAGGCCTAAGTTATCAAGCCATAGAAAGGCGATAGCATGACATGACATTGGGCTATAAGCCAGACATCCAGCTACAGGTGTTCCATTAACGTTGTGCCACCACTCACAAGGGCTGTCATGGTGCAGAGCAAGATGGCAATGGAGGCTGGATTGGAGGTCTGTCTTCTTCAGCGATGAGTTTCACTTTTGTCTTGGATGCAATGATAGTCATAGATTGATTGGTCTGGAGACCATGTGGGCAAAATCTAAAGAGACCTTCATCAGTAAATGTGAGAGTGTCAAAAGAGACATTTTTCAATAGAATGCCAGGCCGCTTGTTGTTTATACTACTGTGATCAGCCAATATGGCATAAACATGCTACCATAGTCTCCAGCGTCTCTGGACTTGTCTTTCATTGAGTATATGTGAAATGTAATTGGTCAGTAATTGCAAAGGGAGCTGCCAGCAGTGGATCTTTTTATTGATTTGCAGCCCAAGTGCATTCAGCGTGGCAGAACACTCCTCAGACAACCATTAATAATCTAATTTATAGCATTCCAAGGTATTCAAATGCATGTATTTCTGCACTTAGCGGTCAGACTTAAAACTAAATGAATTGATAAATTGAAATATTTTGAAAATATATTATGTTTATATGTGAATATGTTTCCATTTGTTTATCATCTGCTTATTTAACTAGCAATCATTTGTCATTTACATATCATTACATTTTTGTAATTTCAATGTTGAGGAGTGTGTGTAAAATATATTTATATAAAAATAAATATGTATACAGCTCTGGCAAAAATTAAAGGAAACCTGTCACCCCCCCTGAGCGGTTTTAACTAAAAGAACCACCTTCAGCAGCACTAAGGCTGCATTCTGTGAAGGTGGCTATTCCGTTTCTGAACCCCAGTAACGCTGAAATATTAACTCATAAATAGGTGCTCATACCTGTAATGCGTCCCATAGGCATGGTGTGTCCCCCTGAATCAGCCGCCTCCCCCCTGCTCTGCCGTCTGTGCCCCGCCTCCCATAGCCGTCCATCATGCCCCTGCTCTGCTTTTGTTCGCCACCTCCTTCTATCTCCTATGCCAACGCCTGCTCTGTGAAAACAGTTCTCGGGCATGCACAGTGCGTGCTGCCCATGAACTGACATCAGGCGATCACGCCTGTGTGTTGTGGAGGCCCCCAAATTCCCAGCCCCGCAGTGTGAATACTTCATAACACACACTCCGCGGGGCAGGATCTGGGGCCTCCTCAACATGCAGGCATGATCGCCTGATGTCAGTTCACGGGCGCACTGCCCAAGAACTGTTTTCACAGAGCAGGCGCCGGCATAGGAGACAGAAGGAGGCAGGGAACAGAAGCAGATAAGGGGCATGATGGATGGCTATGGGAGGCGGGGCACAGACGGCAGAGCGGGGGCATGATGGATGGCTATGGGAGGCGGAGCACAGACGGCAGAGCAGGGGCATGATGGACGGCTATGGGAGGCGGGGCACAGACGGCAGAGCAGGGGCATGATGGACGGCTATGGGAGGCGGGCCACAGATGGCAGCACAGGGGTATGATGGACGGCTATGGGAGGCGGGGCCCAGACGCTACAGAGACATGATTGACGGCGGGGAGGAGGCTGCTTCAGGGGGACACAGCATACCTATGGGACGCATTTCAGGTATGACGACCTATTTCTAAAAGTTAATATTTTGGCATTACTGGGGGTCAGAAACAGAAGAGCCACCTTCACAGAATGCAGCCTTAGTGCTGCTGAAGGTGGCTCTTTTAGTTAAAAACACCCAGGGGGGTGACAGGTTCCCTTTAAAAGACCACTGCACAGTTTTATAAAAGTCAGCTTCTCTACATGGCTGACAGCCATTCCATTCCAGTGTAAGTTGATTTCCAGCCAGAGTACTCCTCATTCTACTTAATGTTCTTCTGACTAGGTGATCACCCGAACAAAATCTTATTTAATGAAGGAAAGTTTAAAAAACCCTGCTGTGCTGTTCACAGTCCTCTTGTAATGGGACAAGCTGGATGGCAAAACAAGTCCTAGTAATATCCCAAAAGTAATAGGAATGAAAAAATAACTTTTAACCATGACAAAGGAGTTGAAAAGAAAATTCTTGAGTGACGAAAAGAATGTCTCAATTCTGGCTTTAGTAGCAGAGGGATACAGTGAGAGTCGTTGCCTCCATCCTTAAAATTTGTAAGACGGCAGTCCATTACAACGAGGTCAAGCAGCAGACATTTTGTACAACAAAGCTACAGACATGTAGATGGTGAAAATGACTCTCCATTGACCGGGATTACCGTCATCTTATTTGAATGTCACTCAGCAACCGCAGGATGACATCAAGTGACCTCCAAAATGAATAACAAATGGCAGTTGGGGTGAAGTACATGGCAAAAACAGTTCGTAACAGGCTCCTAGACGCAGGGCTCAAGTCATGTAAAGCTAGAAAAAGCCTTTCATCAATGAGAAGCAAAAGAGAGCCAGGCTGAAGTTTGCCAAAGACCATAAGGATTGGACCATAGAGGACTGGAGTAAGGTAATCTTCTCTGATGAGTCTAATTTTCAGCTTTGCCCAATACCTGGTCGTCTAATGGTTTAGATGGAGACCTGAAGATGCGTACAAGCCACAGTGTCTTGCACCCACTGTGAAATTTTGTGGAGGAGCAGTGATGATCTGGGGATTCTTCAGCAAGCCTGGAATTGGGCAGGTTAATTCTTGCGAAGGACGTATGAACCAAGCCGCACACAAGATTATCCTGGAAAAACACTTGATTCCGTCTGCTCAGGCAATGTTCCCCAATTCTGAGGACTGTTTTTTTCCAGCAGGACCACCACATCAAATCCCTGTCATGGCCAGCCCAATCTCCAGACCTGAACCCCATTGAAAACCTCTGGAATGTAATCAAGAGGATGATGGATAGTCACAAGCCATCAAACATAGAAGAACTGCTTAAATTTTTGTACCAGGAGTGGTATAAGGTCACCCAAAAGCAGTGTGAAAGGCTGGTGGAAAGCATGCCAAGACGCATGAAAGCTGGGATTAACAATCATGGTTATTCCACAAAATATTGATTTCTGAACTCTTCCTGAGTTAAAATATTAGTATTGTTGTTTCTAAATGATTATGGACTTGTTTTCTTAGCATTATTTGAGGTCTGCAAGCACTGCATTTTTTTGTTATTTTGACCATTTCTCATTTTTTGAAAATAAAAAAAAAAATTAGTGCTTGGAAATACAAAGACATGTTGTCAGTAGTTTATAGAAGAAAAGAACAATTTACATTTTTCTCAAAAATATACCTATAAAAAAAAATCAGACAAACTGAAAATTTCGCAATGGTCTCTTAATTTTTGCCAGAGCTGTATATACAGTATATATGTGTGTCACTGACATATACAGTGCATATATATATATATACTACTGTTCAAAAGTTTGGGGTCACACCCAGACAATTGTGTGTTTTCCATGAAAACTCATACTTTTATTAATCAAATGAGTTGCCAAATGAATTTAAAATCTATTCCAGACATTGACAAGGTTCAAAAAAAGGATTTTTATTTGAAATAATAATTTTCTCCTTCAAATTTTGCTTTCGTCAAAGAATGCTCCCTTCGCAGCAATTACAGCATTGCAGACCTTTGGCATTCTAGCAGTTGATTTGCTGAGGTAATTTGGAGACATTTCACCCCATGCTTCCAGAATCCCTTCCCACAACTTGGTTTGGCTTAATGGGCACTTTTTGCATACCATACGGTCAAGCTGCTCCCACAACAGCTCAATGGGGTTGAGATCTGGTGACTGCGCTGGCCACTCCATTACAGATAGAATACCCGCTGCCTGCTTCTTTTCTAAATAGTTCTTGCATAATTTGGAGGTGTGTTTTGGGTCATCGTCCTGTTTGTAGGATGAAATTGGCTTCAATCAAGCGCTGTCCACAGGGTATGGCATGGCGTTGCAAAATGGAGTAATAGCTTTCCTTATTCAAAATCCCTTTTACCTTATACAAATCTCCCACTTTACCAGAACCAAAGCAACCCCAGACCATCACATTACCTCCACCATGCTTGACAGATGGTGTCAGGCACTCTTCTAGCATCTTTTCAGTTGTTCTGCGTCTCACAAATGTTCTGTGTGATCCAAACACCTCAATCTTGGTTTCGTCTCTCCTTAACACTTTTTTCCAATCTTCCTCTGTCCAATGTCTGTGTTCTTTTGCCCATATTAATCTTTTCCTTTTATTAGCCAGTCTCAGATATGGCTTTTTCTTTGCCACTCTGCCCTGAAGGCCAGCATCCCGAAGTCACCTCTTCACTGTAGACGTTGACACTGGCGTTTTGTGTGTACTATTTAATGAAGCTGCCAGTTGAGGACCTGTGAGGTGTTGATTTCTCAAACTACAGACTCTAATGTGTTTGTCTTGTTTCTCAGTTGTGCAGCGGGGCCTCCCACTTCTCTGTACTCTGGTTAGAGCCTGTTTGTGCTCTTCTCTGAAGGGAGTAGTACACATTGTTGTAGGAAATCTTCAGTTTCTTGGCAATTTCTTGCATGAAATAGCCTTCACTTTTAAGAACAAGAATAGACTGACGAGTTTCACATGAAAGTTCTTTTCTTCTGGCCATTTTGAGAATTTAATGGAACCAAAAAATGTAATGTTCCAGATTCTCAACTAGCTCAAAGGAAGTCACCAAAAGAAACACAATGAAGGGGTAAAAAGATCCAAAAATACAAATTTTATTAGACTATGAGTAAAAAGCATATCATAGCAACACCATATACATATTAATAAAGTACAGAGTATATAAAGGGAGGTCAATACCTAACCTTGTTTATCAAAAAATCATTGTTGTGAATACAGAACGAATTGTAAAAGATCACAACCAAGGCCTAAAGCAGCAATGATCCATGTCCTTTATGGCACTCAATGTGCACCATATAGGAGTATGAAATATCCCTGTATGCTCATGTGGCGCCCCTGAGGCTCGGTCGCCACAGAGGTACTGCACCTTCTCCTAAGGTGTGTGCCCCACCGTCCAGGTAAGGTGGGAAATCCTTTCCGCACTCCAACACTCGCACCACATTGCGGCTCAGTGCTTAGAGAGTAGCAGAGCACCTTTGGTGGTTCCCTGCTTGGAACACTGGATGTGCTGGGAGGTGGGTGGAGTTAAGATACATAAAAGAGTGGGAAAGTGTAGGATGACAGGTCAGTCTGACAGAAGGTCAGTCGGGTAGGAAGTCACTCAGGAGTGAGGATCCCTGGAAGAAGGGATGGAGGTAGGAGTGCTGCAGCTGCCTCAGTGATCTGAGCCAGCTGGCATGGGAAAGGAAAAGAAGGAGAAAGACGTAGAACTGAAACCTAAGCTTCCATAAGAGAGAGAAAGACAAGTACGGAATGAAGGAGTAAGGAGAACAGAGAGGACGTGGGTTGGAAGAGGAACCCTGCCTATAGGTTCTCTGCACAAGGCTGGGGCACGGACCCCGAGATGGTATAGATACTTATGGTTCTGAAGCAGACACCAGTGGAGTAGTTGGCTGTAAATGCACTGCTCCCATCTAAGACTTGGGGCACAACAGCAACTGGATAGAGAGCCGGGACTCAGGAGAAGGGAGTCCCCGAAGCAGGCTACAGCTGTCTGTCGTACAAGTAGAGTTCTTGGGAACATCAGGAGGAACTCCAGTGTACCACGGTACTGGAGATCTTCACACTTTAAGGCGCTATAGAGGAGTCGTTCAGGAAGGTACATGTTGGCGGAGTGTTGGAGAGGAGCTTTCCATCTTGCCTGGAGGTGGGCTGAGTCTCTGACCCGGAGGACACGGCCCGGAGGCAGGCACCATTGTGTACCGCAGACTGTGAGTAAAGCTTTGGAACTACAAGCCCCGGTGTCCTCCATTCTTTCTTGCGCCAACCCACTCAGCACTGCTACATCTGGGTACCATCCTTTACACTGCCTGCGCTTCTCCTCATCCATTGCAACTACACGGCCCTGGGGCTACAGCTTCACCTGTGGGGAGCTACACCATCTATGCTGCAACACACCACCAGCCCCAGAGGATCTGCATGCAGCGTCGGCCTAACATCTCACTTGCCGAACACCACAGGTGGCGTCACAAACTATTCTATTCCACTTAAACTACATTACAAACTTCCATTGATTTTTGGGTGCCCAGGGCCACGGACCGGGTCACCGCTGCTGTGACACATTCCCCTGACACCGGCCCGGTACCGAGTACCCCATGGCCCTGGGAGGGCGACCCACTCAGAGTATCAAGGTGCAACAAATCACCATAGAGCGTGACACATAATAATCACCATATATTAGCTGCCAGTATACCTGTAGTCATGCTGCCATCTGGTTGTGTGAGCCTGTAACACACCCCGACGTGCGTTTCACTGCCTCTGCAGTTCCTCTGATGAAACTGGAGAGGCGGTGAAACGCGCGTCGGGGTGCATTACAGGCTCACACAACCAGATGGCAACGTGACTACAGGTAAACTGGCAGCTAATATATGGTGATTATTATATGTGTCATGCTCTATGGTGATTTGTTGCACCTTGATACTCTGAGCATATAGGGATATTTCATCCTCCTATATGGTGCGCATTGAGTGCCTTAAAGAACATGGATCATTGTTGCTTTAGGCCTTGGTTGTTGTGATCTTTTACAATTCGTCCTGTATTCACAACTATGATTTTTTGATAAACAAGGTTAGGTATTGACCTCCCTTTATATACTCTGTATTTCATTAATATGTATATGCTATTGCTATGATATGCATTTTACTCATAGTCTAATAAATTTTGTATTTTTGGATTTTTTTACTCCATTGTGTTTCTTTTGGTGATGTTAAGTCTGAAGGGATCAGTATTTATAATGATTTGATGTATATATTTGTTCGGATTGATGTTAGCTCAAAGGAAGGTAAGGATTATAGCTTCTCTATTCAGCCAACCTGTTTTCAGCTGTGCTAACATACTTGCACAAGGGTTTTCAAGGGTATTCTAACCATCCATTGGCCTTCCTACACAGTTAGCAAACACAAAGTACCATAAGAACACTGGAGTGATGGTTGTTGGAAATGGGCCTCTATACACCTATGAAGATATTGCATTACAAACCAGATGTTTGCAGCTAGAATAGTCATTTACCACATTAACATTGTATAGAGTGTATTTCTGAATCATTAATGCTAGCTTCATTGGAAAAAACTGCTTTTCTTTAAAAAACAAGGACATTTCTAAGTGACCCTAAACTTTTGAACGGTAGTGTGTATATATACACTCACTGGCCACTTTATTAGGTACACCTGTCCAACTGTGTGTTAAGACTTAATTTCTAATCAGCCAATCACATGGCGGCAACTCAGTGCATTTAGGCATGTAGACATGGTCAAGACAATCTCCTGCAGTTCAAACCGAGCATCAGTATGGGGAAGAAAGGTGATTTGAGTGCCTTTGAACGTGGCATGATTGTTGGTGCCAGAAGGGCTGGTCTGAGTATTTCAGAAACTGCTGATCTACTGGGATTTTCACGCACAACCATCTCTAGGGTTTACAGAGAATGGTCCGAAAAATAAAAAAAATCCAGTGAGCGGCAGTTCTGTGGCCGGAAATGCCTTGTTGATGCCAGAGGTCAGAGGAGAATGGGCAGACTGGTTCGAGCTGATAGAAAGGCAACAGTGACTCAAATTGCCACCCGTTACAACCAAGGTAGGCAGAAGAGCATCTCTGAACGCACAGTGCGTCGAACTTTGAGGCAGATGGGCTACAGCAGCAGAAGACCACACTGGGTACCACTCCTCTCAGCTAAGAACAGGAAACTGAGGCTACAATTTGCACAAGCTCATCGAAATTGGACAGTAGAAGATTGGAAAAACGTTGCCTGGTCTGATGAGTCTCGATTTCTGCTGCGACATTCGGATGGTAGGGTCAGAATTTGGCGTAAACAACATGAAAGCATGGATCCATCCTGCCTTGTATCAACGGTTCAGGCTGGTGGTGGTGGTGTCATGGTGTGGGGAATTTTTTCTTGGCACTCTTTGGGCCCCTTGGTACCAATTGAGCATCGTTGCAACGCCACAGCCTACCTGAGTATTGTTGCTGACCATGTCCATCCCTTTATGACCACAATGTACCCAACATCTGATGGCTACTTTCAGCAGGATAATGCGCCATGTCATAAAGCTCGAATCATCTCAGATTGGTTTCTTGAACATGACAATGAGTTCACTGTACTCAAATGGCCTCCTCAGTCACCAGATCTCAATCCAATAGAGCATCTTTGGGATGTGGTGGAACGGGAGATTCGCATCAGGGATGTGCAGCCGACAAATCTGCGCCAACTGTGTGATGCCATCATGTCAATATGGTCCAAAATCTCTGAGGAATGCTTCCAGCACCTTGTTGAATCTCTGCCACGAAGAATTGAGGCAGTTCTGAAGGCAAAAGGGGGTCCAACCCGTTACTAGCATGGTGTACCTAATAAAGTGGCCAGTGAGTGTATATATATATATATATATATATATATATATACATACAGTGTATGTATATATATATATATATATATATACTAGCTGAAGAGCCCGGCGCTGCCCGGGCATAGTAACTAACTGTGGTTAGTTATAGCAAATTATAATTATCCTCCATCCCATAGTTCCGTGCCCATATACCCATCATACATATCCACGATCCCATAGACCCGTGCCCATATACCCATCATACATATCCTCCATCCCATAGTCGAGTGCCCATATACCAATCACACATCCTCCATCCCATAGTCCCATGCCCATATACCCATCACACATCCTCCATCCCATAGTCCCATGCCCATATACCCATCATACATATTCGCCATCCCATAGTCGAGTGCCCATATACCCATCACATATCCTTCATCTCATAGTCACATGCCTATATACCCATCATACATATCCTCCATCCCATAGTCCCGTGCCCATATACCCGTCATACATATCCTCCATCCCATAGTCTAGTGCCCATATACCCATCACACATCCTCCATCCCATAGTCAACCATTATGACATCATAATGAGCGGTGGGACTTGCAACCTATGATGACATCAGCGTCGCCATGGCAACCATTATGACATCATAATGAGGGGCGGGGCTTGATACACACTTTTTCCCCAGGGTAAATGTAGATGTAAATGTTTATGTAGATAGGGGCAAAATTGTTTGGTGAATTGGAACACGCGGGGTTAAAATTTCGCCTCACAACATAGCCTAGGACACTCTCGGGGTCCAAACGTGTGACTGCCAAATTTTGTGGCTGTAGCTGCGACGGTGCGGATGCCAATCCCGGACATACACACATACATACATACACACATACATATATACATACACACACTTGAGCTTTATATATTATATATATATATATATATATATATACTGTATATGCACACCTATTCTATGTGTACATGCAATCTATTCTAACCTATTATATTCTATTCTGTACGCAGCAGATCATTTGCCGGCTTTTAATCTATCTATATATCTATCTTATATATATATATATATATATATATATATATATATATATATACTACCGTTCAAAAGTTTAGGGTCACTTAGAAATTTCTATCTATCTATCTAGTACATCAGCAATTGGATAGGAATAAAATATAACTTTTATTTCAAAATTTATAAAATCTACAAAAGTGCAAGGTGCTCAAATAGACAACATACAACAAGAAAAACTGGTATACAGAACCTCAATCAACAATTCCTTGATTGAAAGTGTCCTTCAATCATATATCCAAACGGACTCTATATTTATGGCCTTAGGTAGAATGGCTGCCTCAAATCAATGGGTTTAGTAGAGGGGGTGTAGCCCCCAAAAATATAATACCCTAATAGTAGCTATTGCAATTTGCCCACCAGGCCATCAGTCAGTGATATCCAATGAGAATGAGTGTCTAATGAACAAACAAAATGCCTACTATTTCAGGCTCACATCCGGCATATCCAAATATACTCATCTCATGGTATTTTTTCGGCATATAGGGTATAATCAAATCCCATTTTAACAAACCCCTGAGAGCCCACTGACATAAATTAGTGGAATATTACCACAGACCAGCTTTATAGACCTCAGTTATGTATTCACTGCAGGCTTTACTTATACACATAAATGCACGTGTGTTCATGACCTCATGGTGCTTCATTCGTGTCACATTTGAGGTATTATATTTAACATATCAGAGCATATCACCTCAGTTGAGGAGTTATTTTTTACAAATATATGCATATAACCTCATTATATCATTGCACACCTCATCTTTCTATTTGAGGTATTTTCCATGACACAAAATTCTCATAGCATGTATGCAAAAAGAACGGTCTCACCAAATTGCGGGATTCTAATCAGGTATGCTTCCAACCCGTGAATGGTGAATAAGATACCCCTTCTCCCGACGCGTTTCGTTATAGCTCATCAGGGGAGTCAATGGGGGCCAAAGTTGCCATGTATATCAGGTGACCGTTTTATATCCAGAATGACATCATGCGTGCATATAGTTGCGCGTTACCTACTTTTATATGTTCGCGCCTTGCCGCCCAGGGAAGCCGATGCTTCCGGTTCCTTGTTTGCATCACATCCTGTGGCTGAGCCACACATGTCATCAGCGCACTCGCTCTGTGGAACGCATCACGCGCTAAGAGCGCGCCGATCAGCCTCTGGGCATGCGCCAAAAACACTGCCCTGATTGGAAGGGAATGTTGTGCCGCATACGTCATTTAAAGCGCTCATCCCGTGGAGCACATAATTCACTAATATTGCGGCATATATGCAAAATTGCAGGCAATAAGTTCTGCTTTGCTTACATAACGGGGATATTCAGCAATATATGTGATTCCCAATAAAATACCTTATTCTACACCCTTCCTTTATTAGTTTATAATCTAGCACAATCTAGCTGAAAGAAAAATCCATTCAAACTATATACTAGATTATTCACCACTGACCATATGCAGGTACCCCATCATAGGGGACTTTTTCGGATGTCTCTTAGGGATTCTCGAAATATGCATTTTTTGAAAATGATACACTCCCTCAAATAATTTAAAGATGTACATTCATGCATGTTTAAGGAATCAAATTTGTTTAAATCATGACGTGTTTTTAACCAACTGACTTTCTCATACAAAACATGGGTACAAAGAACACCGAAGGGTGAAAAAGGGAAAGATACTATATAGTCCCTAGGGTTACCACTAGTATAACTGTTCCCTACCTACCGCGGAGATTGGCACCCTAGAAACCTGCGCAAAGGCGTCCCCACTTGACAAGTGGGTATTCGTGATCCCTGTGTTCTCGTTCCTCACCCATCTTGTAACTCAATCGCCCGACCTCTGATCGGCCCCCCCAAACCCATCACTGTACCACGTAAATTAATCACCAGACATTGTATTGGATAAAATAGCCACAGCAGCCTTTTATTAATATAAAGTATAACAATTTTTCCAACAAATACCAAAATAGGGGGAGGGGCAATCATCGAGGCCCCAAACTGTATCAGCCTCGGATCAATATCCTACAAAACTTGTCACCCCCGGCCGAATCCTGTCTCCAGCCATTAAACACCAAATCAGAGCCCTTAAGAGACTCGCCCGGCCAAACTCTGCCGTAACTGCCCACGGCTCCCATATTAACTTGTCAGTATCACAATACCGTTACATTCCACGTGATCCACCCAAGGGGGAGTCAAGGACCTTTGTGACCCCCTCTCCAATCCGCCATTTTCTAGCACCACCAATCTCGAGGACCTCCCCCCCACGCTGCGCTGCCGTGACAAAAGTGCATATAACTTGGTTAGACACAGACACCCTTTTTTTTGTTGGACCTCTTCTTCCCCTATACACTATCAACTTAACTAACCAGTATAACAATTAACAAAGGGGCGGGTGGGTGGGAGCTTGTTATCTCTGCTATGGGGCACCTAAAATGGTTGCCCTAGCCATGTGACCATCCCCTTTATAGTGCTCCCCCTCCCTTCTCCCTTCCACAATCCCTCCTACCATCCCACAGCCCTATCCCTTCGCACGCACGTACTCAAAACAATTTACCCTATCTGAACCAGCCCTATACACTTGCTCCCCCATCTATGGTCCCCTTAACCTTGCCTTGTCATGATGGCCTCCCTTCTAAGGCCTGTGGCCCCACAGTACGGCCTCACTTGACAAGTGGGTATTCGTGATCCCAGTGATCTCACTCCTCACCCATCTTGTAACTCAATTGCCCGACCTCTGATTGGCCCCCCAAACCCATCACCGTGCCACGTAAATTAATCACCAGACATTGTATTGGATAAAATGGCCACAGCAGCCTTTTATTAATATAAAGTTTAACAATTTTAACAACAAATACCAAAATAAGGGGAGGGGCGATCCTCGAGGCCCCAAACTGTATCAGCCTCGGATCAATATCCTACAAAACTTTTCACCCCCGGCCGAATCCTGTCTTCAGCCGTTAAACACCAGCTCAGAGACCTTAAGAGACTCGCCCGGCCAAACTCTGCCGTAACCGCCCACGGCTCCCATATTATCTTGTCGGTATCACTATACCGTTACATTCCACGTGATCCACCCAAGGGGGACTCCAGGACCTTTGCGATCAACCCCTCAAATCCTTCCTTTTCTAGCACCACCAACCTCGAAGACCTCCCCCCCACGCCACAGACACAAATGCTCTGACCCCTCAGACATTTATGTCCCGCCAAACTCGTTTGCTTTTCTCAATGGCTTCCTGAATTGCCAAGCACCATAAATCAAGGCCCACTGCATTCAGATGGATACCGTCCTTTCTCCAGAATTCCCCTTCACCCGACTCCAAATCTGTATGATATACCACAATAGCTCCATTTCGAACCATGAATCGGGACACTGCTCTATTCAGTTTAATCCTGGCTCTATTTACGCCTTGCACCGACCTACCCCCATACCACACCTTCCTGGGAATTATATCCGACCACACTACCAGTAAACTAGGAAACATGGACCAAAGCCTCAACATATCAAATTTAATATGCCTAAGTAATTCCCTACAAGTGCGCTTAGCCAAATCATTTCCCCCTAAGTGTATCACTAGCACATTCAGTGCTCGGTCAAGCTGAACGAACCTGTGAAACTCAGGTACCAGTTGCTTCCATACCATCCCTCTTTTTCCGATCCACCTTAACAACGCTAATGTCCTTGGCACGCCCAGCTGCCTCCCATTCGGGCGAACATCTGCTCTTAGGGCTGCCCAAAATACAAAAGAATGGCCCATAATCCAGGTAAGTAGCTGACACGTACCTACAAAACAGAAAAATTAAAGTAATACAACCACAAAATATAACAACACAAATATAGGTCGTTTTACACCATTGATGGGCGAACATAAGAACGGAATCTCGCTGACTCCCAGCGCCCGATCTTCTTTACTGTCTCTTCTCCCAGACCCCTCCTCGCTGCCTCCGTAGCTGCTCCGATGCAAAAGGAGTGTCCGCTATAATATTTCGCCGAAATGCCCCCTCTTTCTAAACAACGTCTGAATACCATCATGAACTGAAAACGTGATAAAAAAGAGCCATCATCGTGTACTAACAACGGGTCGTTTTCATTTCCTACCTCGCTTAAAAAATTCTTCAAGCTCCATACCGGGCATGGAGGGGAACCTTTTACCTCAAAAAGTACCACCCTGCAACCTCTGCCGTCTGGGTCCGTCTTTGACGAACGCAGAAATATTGTCACCCTGTCCCCCTGCATCTCTAGATCGCCTCTAAGTAACTCTCCTTTGCGCGATTTAGATGGATTAATCAGCTCCCCTAAACGGAAAGCCCCGAAGAACGCCAACGAGAAAGCCACTTTAAACAACGCTACTTCCCTCCGGGACATACAGATCTCACCCAAACGCATGGCCAAAATTAGTAACACATCATAAGACACCGGACGTCTACTGTCCGACACCATACAGCCTTTCCTATACCCCCTTACCACTTGACGCACCATAGACGCCTTCGTTAAATCCCGCAAGCCCCTGAACCTAAAACCAAACGCCAAACCTACTAAGAATTTATTAATTTTTGGAACTAACCAACCGGATTCCCAATTGTGGCCTACCACCAAAACTAATTTGTATTCATCCTCTAGTTCCTCACCTAATCTTTTCCCCCAATCTACCCAACTGTCCCATGCTTTCTTATAAAGAGACCAGGTTCCAGCTGACAGGGACCTGGATAGTAAAACCCTCACTGCCCCAAGGGAAGATTCCACAGTTCTTCCGGACATTCCATTCTCTTGAAATCCGCTTGAAATCCCGTCTCTCGAGCGCGCTCCCACTGTGAACAAGAAAGAGCTTCAAAACTAAGGTAGTCTCCCTCAAACCTCTCTTCCTCAGTAACCCATATGTTGTGAGTTCATTCTCTGGTTCACCAGTTGTGAGTTCTCCTTCCAGACTCCCTCTGGTGGTAACAGGAGGTAGTGAGGCTGATTTGATAGGTGGAGATTTGCCACCTGAGATTGAGGATGACGATTGGACCTCAGGAGTCTCAGATTGGATTTAAGACAGCCGATGCCCTATTCAGTTCCTGGTGATTCCTTCTGGCTTGTCAGCTCTTGGTTTTCAGCTCTGTTCCAGTCATCCAAAGCTAAGTTTTTCTGCTAATGTTCACACTTGATTTTGTTGGTCTATTCAGTTTTTTGTGTGGTCAGCCAGTCCCGGCTGGGGGCTGTGCTGAATTTCCACTCTTATTTATCAGTATTTTGCCAATTTGATTTTTGTCCCTTACTAGTTTGGTCACTTTTTACTCTGCCTCAGAATATTTCAGAGTGCTGATATAGTGGGGGAAGTCTAGTGACTTCAGGGTTAATTTTGCTATCAGGAGTGTTGGACATTATTTTTGTAGGGTTTTTTGCAGGTTGCAGACAGTGTCTTTCCTTTCCTTTCCTGTCTAGTTAGTTTGGGCCCCATCATTTGCTTAGCCTATTTCCCTGCCTGTGTTTGTGCCTTCATCTTGTTTCACCGTCAATACATGTGTGGGGGCTGTCTATTCCTTTGGGGTCTGCTCTGGGGCAGTTAGTTTTCCCCTTTTCATGCTTCAGGCTTATTTAGTCCTCCGGCCGTGACGAGGCGTCTAGGTTCATCGGATGTACGCTCCACGGCTGCTGCTAGTTGTGTGGTAGGATCAGTGATCTGCAATCTGCATAGTTACCAACCTCTCTGGTTTTCTGTGACTTAGCTTGTTTTGCTTTTTTTCTCCTCGGTGACCCATTCATAACAGAATCACCAGCCATACGGCAGATTCTAGGGTACTCAAAAGCAGGAAAAAGTTGTTAAAAAAAAAAAAAGTGTCAGAATGTTTTTTTTTATATTTTTTCCTCTTTTTTCTCTGGGGCCGTAGGAGGATTTTTTTTTCTTTTTCCTAATGGAGATTATGCAATTGTCTGATCGTGTGGAGCAACTGGCTGCTGAAGTGCAGGGAATTTCCACCTACCTCATTCAGTCACATGCTGCTGAACCTAAGATCCCTACTCCTGATGTGTTTTCTGGGGATCAGTCTAAATTTCTGAATTTTAAGAATAATTGTAAATTATTTCTGGCCTTGAAGCCTAACTCATCGGGGAGCTCTGTGCAGCAGGTTAATATTATCATCTCCTTGCTGCGCAGCGATCCCCAGGATTGGGCTTTTTCTCTGACACCTGAAAAATAGAGTTGAGCGACTTTTGCTTTTTTAGGGTCGAGTTACGTTTCATGAAACCCGGCTGGGCATCAGTGCACTTGTGTCGCCCCCAGGAGTACGGTCGCCACAGTGGCATTATCTTCCTCCTAGGGAGTGTGATGTCATGCTTGGGAGCAACGAAGGATCTCTCTAGCAGGTTAACTGATTGGGCGGCGTTATTCCCACGAGTCACGACCCTCCAAACAGCGTTCATGAAGACAAAGTGTTTGTTTTACGTAGGCAGTATGGTTGCAAAGCTGAACCTTAATGGAATGTCCAGAAGGGCACCACCAGGAGTGGAGCCTACGGCGTAATTTGACTCAACATGGGCAACCTCAACCATCCAGCAACAAAAAAGATGCACACATTGCAAGCTTAATTCCGTTAACGAACGAGACTCCGTCATGCCCCTCGGTCCGAGTCTGGCTTACTAGAGGGACACGCGAGGCTCTGGCACGTGAGATTGGCCAATAACTGGTGTGTCATGCCCTTACATGTCCGTGGCTGCATGTGCGCTACACTGAAAAGGCCAGCGTTTGTCGCTTACAGGTGCAGATAACCCGCTGAACAACGTTAGTGATGGGGATCTGGGATTACAATTATTACCCGCGAACGATGATTTCCCAGTAAGTGCAGGTCAACCGCAGTTCCGGAATTAGGCCTAACAGTCATTCCTGAAAAAATGAAAAACTTACGTGTGCAAACCACAGGTGCTGTAGCTTGCTTAACAGCTCGCCAGCCGTTCTCAGGCCCAGTATGGATTACACGTGATTGCACAAAGGTGAGAAAGGGTACCGTATCCCCGGATAACATGTATGGATAGCATAGTGTACACATTCAAAATATATGTCTATAGATCAGGAGGCAGGCTCAAACGGTGTCAGGCCCAGTATAGATTACACGTGATTGCACAAAAGTGAGAAAGGGTACCGTATCCCCGGATAACATGTATGGATAGCATAGTGTACACATTCAAAATATGAGGCGCTGACCTGGGTACTTTGGCAATATGGGTGAGTGATTATGCACTTGATGTGGAGATATGGATATATATTCCTGTTAATTCACTGTGATTTGACCTGCATGGGGTGCATGTGGTAATAGGCTGCTAATGATTGCTTACGTCTATAATTGGTACTGATATTGCTGCACTGCCATCTAGGCTTATTTTTATACCCTGTATCTTACATATTGGGACTCACACCTGTAATATTTTCTTGCCGCTGAGTATTATTTATACCATTTTAGCTCCTCACTGCTGATTGTTTTCTGGATTGCACCTTCTAGATACCTCTTATATTATAAGTGTTTGATATTTTTAACTTTAATAAAGATGTGTTTTCTATACAATCTACCTCATCCTTTTTTGTGGTTCATGGTTACTCCACTTAGTCTTTTTGTTTGCATGCTATTGGGAGTACTCCACACTTATTCTTATGTCCATATACTAAGGGGGAGTTAGAGTGGGTTTTCACTGTCTCCTGGCCTATTAACCCCTTCCTGACATCAGACGTACTATCCCGTCCATGGGACCTGGGCCCCTATGCCCATGGACGGGATAGTACGTCTACCGCGATCAGCGGCGCCCACATGGTGAGCGCCGCTGATCGCGGCCGGGTGTCAGCTGATTATCACAGCTGACACCCGGCACAATGTGTCAGGGGTGGTCATGGACCGCCCCCGACACGTTAACCCCTTGCACACCGCGATCAAACATGATCGTGGTGTACCGGGGGTTAAAGGGAAGCATCAGCAGGGAGGGGGCTCCCTCCGTGCTTCCCTGAGCCCCCCACGGCAGCGCAATGTGCAGCGCTGCTGCCGGGGGCTCCTTTCCTGCAGGCCCCCGAATCCAAGATGGCGACGGGGGCCTTCGGGGGCCTGCAGGAAGCTGGCTTCCTCAGTGCCTGCAAAGCGCAGGCATGAGGAAGCCTTGTGCACTGCCTGTGACAGATCGCTGATCTGTCACAATGATCTGTGATGTGACAGATCAGCAATCTGTCACAGAACAGTGATGTCCCACCTGGGACTATTTAATAAAGTAAAAAAAAAATTTAAAAAACGTGTTAAAATAATTTAAAAAAAATCGCCAAATATATTACAAAAAAAAAAAATATTCCCCCAAATAAATCCATTTTTTGAAAATAAAAACAAAACAAAACAATAAAAGTACACATATTAAGTATTGCCACGTCCGTAACGACCCGCCCTATAAAACTGTCCCATTAGTTAACCCCTTTAGTGAACCCCTTAAAAAATAAAAAACGAAGCAAAAAATAATGATTTATTATCATACCGCCAAACAAAAAGTGTAATAACGCGCCATCAAAAAGACTCATATAAATATCCATGGTACTGCTGAAAACGTCATCTTGTCCCGCAAAAAACGAGCTGTGACACAGCATCATCAGTGAAAAAATAAAAAAGTTATAGCTCGCAGAATAAAGCGATGCAAAAATAATTATTTTTTATATAAAATAGTTTTCATTGCATAAAACCGACAAAACATAAAAAAACGACCTAAATGAGGTATCGCTGTAACCGTACTGACCCGAAGAATAAAACCGCTTTATCAATTTTACCGCACGCGGAACGGTGTAAACGCACCCCCCCAAAAGAAATTCATGAAACGCTGGTTTTTGTTCATTCTGCGTCCCAAAAATCAGAATAAAATGCGAACAAAAAATGTCACGTGCCCGAAAATGGTACCAATAAAAACGTCAACTCGTCCCACAAAAAATAAGACCTCACATGACTCAGTGGGTCAAAATACGGAAAAATTATAGCTCTCAATATGTGGTGATGCAAAAACTATTTTTACAATAAAAAGCGTCTTTTAGTGTGCGACAGCCGCCAAACATAAAAACCGTCATAAATAGTAAATCAAACCCCCCGTTATCACCCCCTTAGTTAGGGAAAAATAATAAAATAAAAAAATGTATTTATTTCCATTTTTCCATTACGGTTAGGGTTAGGACTAGGGTTAGGGTTAGGGTTAGGGTAGGGTTAGGGTTAGGGTTAGGGCTAGGGCTAGGGTTAGGGCTAGGGTTAGGGCTAGGGTTAGGGCTAAGGTTAGGGTTAGGGCTGAGATTAGGGTTAGGGGTGTGTTGGGGTTCGGGCTGGAGTTAGAATAGGGGGTTTCCACTGTTTGGGCACATCAGGGGCTCTCCAAATGCAACATGGCGTCTGATTTCAATTCCAGCCAATTCTGAGTTGAA
This sequence comes from Dendrobates tinctorius, assembly GCF_039654945.1. Lineage (NCBI taxonomy): Eukaryota > Metazoa > Chordata > Amphibia > Anura > Dendrobatidae > Dendrobates > Dendrobates tinctorius. The sequence continues at coordinate 10,150,982 of NW_027361793.1, forward strand.
AAAGTCAAATGGTGCTCCTTCCCTTCCAAGCTCTGACATGCGCCCAAACAGTGTTTTACCCCCACATGTAGGGTATCAGCCTACTCAGGACAAATTGCAAAACAATTTTTGGGGTCCAATTTCTCCTGTTACCCTTAGGAAAATAAAAAATTGGGGGCAAAAATATCATTTTTGTGGGAAAAAATGATTTTTTTATTTTCACGTCCGAGCGTTATAAACTTCTGTGAAGCACTTGGGGGTTCAAAGTGCTCACCACACATCTAGATAAGTTCCGTGGGGGGTCTAGTGTCCAAAATGGGGTCACTTGTGGGGTGTTTCCACTGTTTAGGTACATTAGGGGCTCTCCAAAGGCAACATGACACCCGCAGAACATTCCCTCAAAGTCTGCATTCCAAAACGTCACTTCTTCCCTTCCGAGCCCCGACGTGTGTCCATACAGTAGTTTTCTCCCACATATGGGGCGTCAGCGTACTCAGGACAAATTGGACAACAACTTTTGGGGTTCAATTTCTTCTGTTACCCTTGGGAAAATAAAAAAATTGGGGACTAATTGATCATGTTTGTGCAAAAAATACGATTTTTTATTTTCATGCCCGGGCATTATAAACTTCTGTGAAGCCCTTGGGGGTTCAAAGTGCTCACCTCACATCTAGATAAGTTCATTAGGGGGTCTAGTTTTCAAAATGGGGTCATTTGTGGGGGGTTTCCACTGTTTAGGTACATTAGGGGCTCTCCAAAGGCAACATGACACCCGCAGACCATTCCATCAAAGTCTGCATTCCAAAACGTCACTACTTCCCTTCCGAGCCCTGACGTGTGTCCATACAGTAGTTTTCTCCCACATATGGGGCGTCAGCGTACTCAGGACAAATTGGACAACAACTTTTGGGGTTCAATTTCTCCTGTTACCCTTTGGAAAATAAAAAAATTGGGGACTAATTGATCATGTTTGTGGAAAAAATACGATTTTTTTATTTTCATGCCTGGGCATTATAAACTTCTGTGAAGCCCTTGGGGGTTCAAAGTGCTCACCTCACATCTAGATAAGTTTCTTAGGGGGTCTAGTTTTCAAAATGGGGTCATTTGTGGGGGGTTTCCACTGTTTAGGTACATTAGGGGCTCTCCAAAGGCAACATGACACCCGCAGACCATTCCATCAAAGTCTGCATTCCTAAACGTCACTACTTCCCTTCCGAGCCCCGACGTGTGCCCATACAGTAGTTTTCTCCCACATATGGGGTATCAGCATACTCAGGACAAATTGGACAACAACTTTTGGGGTCCAATTTCTCCTGGTACCCTTGGGAAAAAAAAATGGTGACTAAAAGATCATGTTTGTGGAAAAAATACAAATTTTTTATTTTCACGCCCGGGCGTTATAAACTTCTGTGAAGCACTGGGGGGTTCAAAGTGCTCACCACACATCTAGATAAGTTCCTTGGGGGGTCTAGTTTACAAAATGGTGTCATTTGTGGGGGGTTTCCACTGTTTAGGTACATCAGGGGTTTTCCAATCGCGACATTGTGTCCGATCTCAATTCCAGCCAAAAACGTCAAATGGCGCTGCTTCCCTTCCGAGCTCTGCCATGCGCCCAAATAGTGGTTTACCCCCACATGTGGTGTATCAGCGTACTCAGGACAAATTGCACAATAACTTTTAGGGTCCTGTTACCCTTGGAAAAATAAGAATTGAGGGTGAAACGATCATTTTTGTGGAAAAAATATGATTTTTTAATTGTACGGCTTTATGTTATAAACTTCTGTGAAGCCCTTGGGGGTTCAAAGTTCTCACCACACATCTAGATAAGTTCCTTAGGGGGTCTAGTTTCCAAAATGGTGTAATTTGTGGGGGGTTTCCACTGTTTTGGTACATCAGGGGTTTTCCAATCGCGACATGATGTCCGATCTCAATTCCAGCCAAAACGTCAAATGGCGCTGCTTCCCTTCCGAGCTCTGCCATACACCCAAATAGTGGTTTACCCCCACATGTGGGGTATCAGCGTACTCAGGACAAATTGCACAATAACTTTTAGGGTCCTGTTACCCTTGGGAAAATAAAAATTGGGGTGAAAAGATCATTTTTGTGGAAAAAATATGATTTTTTAATTGTACCGCTGTACGTTATAAACTTCTGTAAAGCCCTTGTGGGTTCAAAGTTCTCATCACATATCTAGATAAGTTCCTTGGGGGGTCTAGTTTCCAAAATGGGGTCACTTGTAGGGGGTTTCCACTGTTTAGGTACATCAGGGACTCTCCAAACGTGACATGGCGTCCGATCTGAATTCCAGACAATTTTGCATTGAAAAAGTCAAACGGCGCTCCTTCCATTCTGAGCTCTGCCATGTGCCGAAACAGTCGTTCCCCCCACATATCAGGTATCAGCGTACTCAGGACAAATTGCACAATAACTTTTGCAGTCCAATTTCTCCAGTTACCCTTGGTAAAATAAAAAAAATTGAACCTGAAGTATTTTTTTTGTGAAAAAAGTTAGATGTTCATTTTTTTTTAAATATTCAAAAAAATTCCTGTGACGCACCTAAAGGGTTAATAAACTTCTTGAATGTGGTTTTGAGCACCTTAAGGGGTGTAGTTTTTAGAATGGTGTCACTTTTGGGTATTTTCTATCATATAGACCCCTCAAAGTGGCTTCAAATGTGATGTGGTCTGTAAAAATAAAGTGGTGCTGTAAAAATGAGAAATCGCTGGTCAACTTTTAACCCTTATAACTTCCTAACAAAAAAAAATTTTGGTTCCAAAATTGTGCTGATGTAAAGTAAACATGTGGCAAATGTTAGTTATCAAGTTTTTTGGGTGCCATATCTCTGTGATTTAAGGGCTTAAAAATTCAAAGTTGGAAAATTGCGAAATTTTTAAAATTTTCGCCAAATTTCCGTTTTTCTCACAAATAAACGCAAGTTATTTGAATGAAATTTTACCACTAACATGAAGTACAATATGTCACGAGAAAATGTCAGAATCACCAGGATCCATGGAAGCGTTCCAGAGTTATGACCTCATAAAGGTACAGTGGTCAGAATTCTAAAAATTGGCCCGGTCATGAACGTGCAAACCACCCTTGGGGGTGAAGGGGTTAATAGAATTATGTATGTTTTGATACTTTGGTTGACATTCAAAATATATGTCTATAGATCAGGAGGCAGGCTCAGACGGTGTCAGGCCCAGTATGGATTTGACGGCCCAGACTACACAGCGGAGGAGCAGGGAGAGGTAAAGATTGCAAATGCTAGGGCCCTGCCCAAGCAAGGGGGGCCCACTCGTGGGCGTCGGTACTGGCACTGGGCCCCTCATAGTACGGCGGTGTGTCTGACGGAGGGTGTGTACCACCACCGTCAGAGACACTTGATTGCACTATGAGGGACCCTGTGCCAGTGCCCGCGCCCGAGTCGGCCTACCCACCTGACCAGGGCAATGGCACTCGCACGGTTTCGTGCGCTAGGTGGTGACCCCGGCCATGTGGGGGGAGGCAGCACAGTTAGGGAGTTTTAGAAAGTGGCATATGTTGATGTTGGACATTCAGCTGATGCAAAAGGCGAAATTGTTCAAGTCCCAGGAAGAGGACCAAAGCAAGCCATTTTTCTGTCACCCTATGTGTCATCAGGGGAAGGTGGGACAAAATCCTTGGAAACCCATGCATGGTTCATTTTAATGAAGGTTAGATCATCCACATTTTGGGTTGACAGACGGGTCCTTTTTTCTGTCAGGATTGAACCAGCTGCACTGAAGACTCTTTCCGATAGCACACTTGCAGCTGGGCAAGCGAGCTCCTGTAAGGCATATTGTGCCAATTCAGGCCAGGTGTCCAGTTTAGCGGCCCAATAGTCAAAGGGGAATGACCTGTGCGGGAGAACATCGATATGGGAGGAAAAGTAGTTTGTAACCATAGTTGACAACTGCTGTCTCCTGTCACTTTCCATCGATGCAGTATTACCAGTTGTGTGAGCGGTACTTGAAAAATCAGTCCACAACATGGTCATGAAACCCCTGTCTCCAACGCCACTTCTGCTGTGTGGACCATGAACACCTCTGCCAAGCTGCCCCCCGCCTGTACGGCTCGTGTGAGAACCATCACCGCTGCTGTGTGCTGGGAATGCCTCAACCAACCGGTTTACCAGAGTTGCTTGTTTATTAGCCAATATTAGGTCAAGGTTCTCGTGTGGCATGATGTTTTGTAATTTGCCTTTATAGCGTAGATCCAGGATGCTGGCCAACCAGTAGTCGTCATCATTCATCATTTTGGCAATGCAGGGGTCCCATTTTAGGATCTGCAAGGCATAATCTGACATGTGGGCCAATGTTCCCGGTGTCAATGATGCACTGCGAGTGCTGGTTGGAGGAGCACTTTCTGGCAAATCCACATCCCTCCAGTCACGCACAAACCCTGTACCAGACCTTGCCGCGCCAACATTTTCACTTGCCCCACGAGATGCATCCTCCTCCCCTAAGTAATCATCCCCATCATCATCCTCCTCCTCCTCTTCTTCCTCCACCTCGTCCAGGAGAGGTCCCTGAGCAGACAATGGCTGAATGTCATCAAGGATTCTCTCCTCCTCTTCCTCCTCGTCAACATTGGCTGCAGACGCCTGCTCCTTAAGGTGCGTCAAAGTTTGCATGAGCAGACGCATAAGTGGGATGCTCATGCTTAGGATGGCGTCGTCTGCGCTTACCAGCCGTGTGCATTCCTCAAAACTCTGAAGAACTTTACAGAGGTCTTTCAGCTTCGACCACTGCACACTTGTCAACTCCATGTCTGCTCTCAAAGTGCCTGGCCGTGTATCCTCCCACAAATGCATTATGGCCTGCCTCTCTTCGCACAGCCGCTCAACCATGTGCAGGGTGGAGTTCCACCTTGTTGCAATGTCGATAATGAGGCTGTGGTTGGGAAGGTGGAGCAATCACTGCAGCTTCTGCATATGAATGGAGTGTACAGGCGACCGGCGGATGTGCGCGCACAGTCTTCGCACCTTCTGGAGCAGGGCTGTTAACTCCGGATAATTGTTGAGGAAGCACTGCACCACCAGGTTCAAGGTGTGAGCCAAGCAAGGTATGTGGCTGAGTTTTGAAAGGGCTATGGCTGCCACAAAATTACGGCCGTTATCACTAACTACCTTGCCTGCCTTAAGATGTATACTGCCCAGCCATGACTCAGTTTGTCACTGAAAGTACTCGGCCAGCACCTCCGCGGTGTGTCTGTCGCCCAAACACATCATCTGCAACACAGCCTGCTGACACTTTCCACTAGCTGCTCGATAGGGGGACACCTTGTGTGCAACAGTGGCAGCTGCAGATGGAGTGCTCGTACGACTGCGCTCTGTGGACGAGTTTTCGCTTCTGGAGGAGGAGGAGGGTCGAACGCCTACAGCCAACTGTTTCCTATACCGTGGGCTAGGCAGCACTGTCCCACCACCGCTGTCCCCTGTGGACCCTGCATCCACCACATTAACCCAGTGCGCAGTGATGGACACGTAACGGCCCTGGCTATGCCGACTGGACCATGCATCTGTTGTGAGGTGCACCTTTCTACTCACTGACTGCTTGAGTGCATGGACAATGCGGTCTTTCACATGATGGTGGAGGGATGGGATGGCTTTGCGAGAGACGAAGTGGCGACTGGGTAGGTCATAGCGTGGTACTGCATAGGCCATGAGTTCGCGGAAAGCTGCGCTTTCCACCAACCGGTAGGGCATCATCTCTAACGAGATTAGTTTGGCAATGTGGGCGTTCAAACCTAGTGTACGCGGATGAGAGACTGAGTAATTTCTTGACCTACTCATAGTCTCTGGGAGGGTGAGCTGGACTTGAGAGCTGCATATGGTGGAACTAGCGGTGGACAGGGTGGACTGAGAGAGGGTTGATGATGGTGATGGAGTTGGTGTTCTTTCTGATGGCCTAGATTCAGTCTTTCGATGATATAACAGTGGGATTCCCTGACTGCTTTGGCCTTGCAACGATACCTCACTCAACATTTGCTGCTGTGCTAACCGGTGGGCTTACAGTGGGGGAAACAATGTAGCGTTGCTGACTACCTTCTTTGTGATCAGTTGCACATGTGGTACTTGAGGTTTGGTTTTGTGTCCACGCTTGCAAGTGCATGCTGGTTAAATGTCTAAGCATGCAGCTGGTATTCAAATTTTTCAGATTTTTCCCTCGGCTAAAGGTCTTTGCGCACTTCTTACAGATAACCTTGGCCTGATCATGAGGATTTTGTTCAAAAAAGTGCCACACTGCACTCTTCCTACTTTGGAAGACATTTTGTGGCCTGACACGCTGTGCTATTTTGACCGTCTGGACAAGCTGTCCAGCAACTCTTTTGATTTTTGGAACCTGTCTTTGGAGTGCTCCGGGCCTGCCAGATAACAGCTGTTGCTATGTCGATGTCTGCTATGGATGCTCCTCCTCCTCATCTGAGCTATTGGAAGCAGCACCCTCTTCCCCCAATGGATGCCAATCTGGGTCAACAACTGGGTCATCCATCACCTCCTCTTCAATGTCATGTGCACCTTCCTCTGTGTCACCGTGTATGGTGGTATAGTATGCGGAAAGGGGCACCTGAGTCTCATCAGGGTCAGAATCTGGCTCATTACACTGTGAGGACAATGTAGCGCTCTGACTGAATGTACCAGCAGAATCATCTATCAGTGGCTGTGCATCAGTGCACTCCATGTCAGATTCGTCTTGGCCTGGGTAATTCACCATTTCACTTGATAATCCATGCATGGTATGTGAAAACAGCTCCATGGAGTAATCAGTAGTATGGCCTGCGTCATCCTTCAATCTTGGTTGGGGTGAAGGACACAAGGAAAGGTGTGGTTCATGAACATGAGCCTCCAATGACGACTCAGTGCTTTTACTTTTTACAACTGAAGAAGAGGAGGCGATAGAGCTGGAGGCTGAGTCAGCAATGTAAGCCAAAACTTTTTCCTGAAGCTTTGGCTTTAAAAGCGGTTTGCCAACTCCTAGAAAACTAAGCCTTCGAGGCCTTGTGGAGCCAGACGTTGACGCAGGCTCAACACCTCCTGCATTCGGTCCTATATTGCTTTTGCCACTACCATCAGATCCAACACCATCATTACCAGCTGGCAACCCCCGCCCAATTCCACGGCCTCTTCTACCAGCCTTCCTCATTTTTGGTAAAAATGTACACAAAATCTCACAAACTATATAGTAATGTAAAACAAGGTTCAAGGTGTATATAGGACAGGGGAGACGTAGAATTTCTGAACACACTTGTGGACACTGTTGGATTGTGTGAGGCCCAGTTAATATCACACCGCTATGTCACAGGCTCAATGTCGCAGGTGTGAAAAATGTCACGATAGGACAGGGGAGATGTAGAATTTCTGAACACACTTGTGGACACTGTTGTGTGAGGCCCAGTTAATATCACACCGCTATGTCACAGGCTCAATGTCGCAGGTGTGAAAAATGTCATGATAGGACAGGGGAGATGTAGAATTTCTGAACACACTTGTGGACACTGTTGGATTGTGTGAGGCCCAGTTAATATCACACCGCTATGTCACAGGCTCAATGTCGCAGGTGTGAAAAATGTCACTATAGGACAGGGGAGATGTAGAATTTCTGAACACACTTGTGGACACTGTTGGATTGTGTGAGGCCCAGTTAATATCACACCGCTATGTCACAGGCTCAATGTCGCAGATGTGAAAAATGTCACTATAGGACAGGGGAGATTTAGAGTTTCTGAACACACTTGTGGACACTGTTGGATTGTGTGAGGCCCAGTTAATATCACACCGCTATGTCACAGGCTCAATGTCGCAGGTGTGAAAAATGTCACTATAGGACAGGGGAGATGTAGAATTTCTGAACACACTTGTGGACACTGTTGGATTGTGTGAGGCCCAGTTAATATCACACCGCTATGTCACAGGCTCAATGTCGTAGGTGTGAAAAATGTCACTATAGGACAGGGGAGATGTAGAATTTCTGAACACACTTGTGGACACTGTTGGATTGTGTGAGGCCCAGTGAATATTACACCGCTATGTCAAAGGCAGAAATTGGCTAGTGTATGACAAACTACAAGGTGTATATAGAATTGGGCAGAATAGGAATCTCCCTAGAGTGTAGGTCAGTAAGAACAGAACATGTCCTCGACTTATCCTTACAGAGTGACACACAGATAGCTTCACTGTGGCCGTGATAACAGCCGTTACACGGTACTGAGAGAGGAGCGTGCACGTACACCACTGTCCGGTGTCCGTAAAATTGTCAAGCTCCGTGTTTTTTAAGTATACGGACTGACACACGCTGTCTCTCTATAGTTTTGAATGTGATCAAACAGCAAATATACTTAACTGTTTGAAAAGCAGACAAAACTAGAAGGTGGAGGTCTGTAAGAATGGAACATGTCCTTGACTTATTCTTACAGAGTCACACACAGATAGCTTCACTGTGGCCGTGATAACAGCAGTTACACGGTACTGTGTGAGGAGCGTACACCGCTGTATGGTGTGAAAAAATGCACGCTCAGTACCTCACCAGGACAAAAAAAAAATTTGGATTGCTTTTAAAAAAGCAGTTTGCAGAGCAGTGGGAAAACAGCAATGCAGCTATCAGGAAGCCTTATAAGGCAGCCTAACAACCAACACAGCTGATCCAGCAAAATATAGCCTCCACTTGCACTGCACAAACAGTGACTGATGTGTTGTACAGGCAAAATCGCTAGCAGCAGAAGCAGTTTTTGGTGTCTTCTTCCCTGCCTAACGCTCTCCCTACAGAATCAGCAGCAGCAGCTCTCCCTATTCTGAGATCAGCATGAGTAACATGGCGGTCGGGCTGCACGCCCTTTTATAACCCCTGTGACGCCCCCCAAAGCAAGCCAATCACTTGCATGCCCTTCTCAAAGATGGTGGTGACCCCTGCCTATGTCATCACGTTGCCCACAGTGTCCGTGGATCCTGATTGGCTGAAAAAGGGCGGAAAACAAACTTTTGAAACGCGACTTTGGCGCTAAAGTCGCCGAGCTCGTGGCCGACCTCACCCTAGGGTCGGGTTTCGTTTCATGAAACCCGACTTTACCAAAAGTCAGCGACTTTTGAAATTTTTCGACTCGTTTCGCTCAACTCTATTGAAAATCCTTTTCTGACTAATGTGGATGCATTTTTTCAAGCCTTGGGGTTGTTGTATGATGAACCTAATGCTGTTGATCAAGCTGAGAGAACCCTGTTGGTATTAAACCAGGGTCAGGATTCTGCAGAGTTATACTGTCAAAAATTCCGAAAGTGGGAAAGTGGGCGGTCCTTACTACATGGAATGATAGTGCATTGGCAGCTCTCTTTCGGAAGGGTTTATCAGAGACCGTAAAAGATGTTATGGTGGGATTTCCTGTTCCCTCTGGTCTGGATGATTCTATGTCATTAGCCATTCAAGTTGATCGGCGTTTATGTGAAAGTAAAACTACACGGAAGGCGCTGCCACCTTTTGAACAAACATCTGAACCTATGCAATGTGATGGTGTTTTGTCTAGGGCGCAACATCAGGAGTTTAGAAGGCGTATTAAGCTGTGTTTTTTCTGTGGAGACATCTCTGATACTATTTCTGTCTGCCCAAAATGAGAGAAACGTTTTGCACACACATTTGCTGTGGACAGTATACAACCTACCGTAAGTTTCTTTTGGCAATTACTCTGATCTGCTTCTTATCCACGTTTTCCACGAAGGCTTTTGTGGATTCAGGAGCAGCGTTGAATCTGAGGGATTTGGACTTTGCTAAACGTTGTGGTTTTTCCATGACGCCTCTGCAGACGCCTATTCCTTTGAGGGGTATTGATGCTACTCCTTTGGCGGAGAATAAACCTCAGTTTTGGACCCAGGTGACAATGCGAGTTGCCCCAGACCACCAAGAAAATTGTAAATTTTTGGTGCTGCATAATTTGCATGATACTATTGTTCTGGGCTTTCCTTGGCTGCAAACTCATAATCCTGTTTTGGATTGGAAATCTGGGTCTGTGGTGAGTTGGGGTTGTCAGTGTGTTCTTAGGGGCGCTCCTGTTTTCTCCACCTCTCCTCAGTCTTATGATATTCCTGATTATCTAGCCAATTTTTCTGATGTATTTAGTGAGAGCAAGTCTGTGTCTTTGCCTCCTCATAGGAGTTATGACTGTGCAATTGAGTTGATGCCTGGGTGCAAATTTCCCAAGGGTCGGCTTTTCAACTTATCAGTACCCGAACATGATGCTATGTGATCCTATATTAAGGAGTCATTGGAGAAGAGTCATATTAAACCATCCTTGTCACCTTTAGGTGCTGTTTTTTTTGTGGCCAAGAAAGATGGTTCATTAAGACCGTGTATTGACATGAAAACACATAAAGAAAAAAAGTATATGCACACAAATAGGGATCACCACAAGGATATGATAATCAAAAAGTATCAATTTTATTAATGGACACAACAAACAGACACTTTGTTTAAAAACAATTAAAAAGTCTGAACAACCAGACACTGATAACAAAACAAAGACCGTGTATTGATTATCGTTCCCTTAACAAGATGACAGTTAAATATCAGTACCCGTTACCTCTGATGTCTGATTTATTCTCCAGAGTTAAGAGTGCCTGCTGGTTTACTAAGCTTGACCTCAGGGGGGCGTATAATCTTATTCGCATCAAGCACGGGGATGAATGGAAGACGGCGTTTAATACTCCGGAGGGACATTTTGAGTACCTGGTGATGCCTTTTGGGCTCACTAATGCCCCTTCTGTCTTCCAGTCCTTTATGAATGATATTTTCCGTGACTTTGTGGTTAAGTTTTTGATCATCTATCATCTATTTTGATCTTTTCTAGTGATTGGGATTCTCATGTGGAACACGTCCGGATTGTGTTCCGGATTTTGAGGGAGAATTCCCTGTTTGTTAAGGGATCGAAATGCCTCTTTGGTGTACAGAGGATTTCATTTTTGGGATTTATCTGATCTCCATCGACTATTGAAATGGACCCAGCCAAGGTACAGGCCATTTATGATTGGTTTCAGCCTACTTCTTTGAAGGCCCTCCAGAAGTTTTTTTTGGTTTTGCTAATTTCTATCATAAATTTATAGGTAATTTTTCTGGTATTGTCAAACCACTGACTGATCTGACCAAGAAGGACGCTGATGTGCTGAATTGGTCTCCTGAGGCTATCTCAGCACTCAGCATTTCAGGAGCTTAAGCAGAGATTTACTTCAGCTCCAGTTTCACGGCAACCTGATGTCTCACTTCCATTTCAGGTGGAGGTAGATGCTTCTGAGATTGGTGCAGGAGCTGTTTTGTCCCAAAAAGACCCTGTGACTTCTAAGATGAATCCCTGTGCCTTCTTTTCTCGTAAGTTCTCCCCATCTGAACGCAACTATGACGTGGGGAATCGGGAATTGTTGGCCATGAATTGGGCATTTGAGGAGTGGAGACATTGGTTGGAGGGAGCTAGACATCAAGTTGTGTTCCTCACCGATCACAAGAATTTGACTTATCTGGAGTCGGCCAAACCCTTGAATCCTAGACAGGCTAGATGGGCCTTGTTTTTCACGAGATTTAATTTTGTGGTCTCTTTTCTTTCGGGCACTAAGAATGTTAAGGCAGACGCCCTTTCTAGGAGTTTCTTTGCCGATTCTCTTAGTGTGACCGAGCCTACTACCATCCTAGATGAGGGGTAGTTCTTTCTGCCATTTCGCGCGATTTGAGACGCGCCCTGGAGGAATTTCAGGAGGATAAACCTGAGCGTTGCCCTATGGGAAAATTGTATGTTCCTGACCAGTGGAGAAAGAGAGTGATGTCTGAAATTCATTGCTCCGCATTGGCTGGTCATCCAGGTATTTTTGGTACCAGAGATTTGGTGAGTCGGTCCTTTTGGTGGCCTCCTTATCTCGTGACGTCAGGAATTTTGTACAGTCCTGTGGGACTTGTTCTCGGTCTAAACCCTGTTCTCGTTCTAGTGGGTTGCTGATGCCCTTGCCGGTGCCCAAGAGGCCATGGACCCATATCTCAATGGATTTTATTTCTGATCTTCCTGTCTCAGAGAATGACTGTTATCTGGGTGATTTGTGATAGATTTTCGAAGATGGTCCATCTTGTACCACTCCGAAAGTTGCCATCTTCCGCTGAGTTGGTGCCCTTGTTTTTACAACAGGTGGTTCGGTTACATGGGATTCCTGAGAACATTGTGTCCGACAGAGGAGTCCAGTTTGTTTCCAGATTCTGGAAAGCCTTTTGTTCCAATCTGGGAATTCAGTTATCCTTCTCCTCCGCGTTTCATCCCTAGACCAATGGACAGACTGAGAGAACAAACCAGACCTCGGAGTCTTATTTGATATGTTTTATATCTGCTGATCAGGATGATTGGGTCTCATTTTTGCCCTTGGCTGAATTCGCACTGAATAATAGAGCTAGTTCTGCCACTTTGATGTCACCCTTTTTCTGTAATTTTGGGTTTCATCCTCGATTCTCTTCAGGGCAAGTGGAATCTTCGTCCTGCCCAGGTGTGGACACTGTGGTTAAGAGAATGCAGCAGATATGGGACCAAGTGGTGGATAAGTTGTCACTCTCTCAGGAAAAGGCCCAGCGATTTTCCAACCGGCATAGGACCATTGGTCCCCGGTTTAAAGTGGATGATATGGTTTGGTTGTCGTCTAAGAATATTCCTATGAAGGTTGCATCTCCTAAATTTAAGCCAAGATTTATTGGTCCTTATAAGATTTTGGAAATTCTTAATCCTGTTTCGTTTCGATTGGCTCTTCCAGTTACGTTCAAGATCCATAACGCATTTCACAAATCTCAGTTGATGAGGTTTGTTGAGCCAGTGGTTCCTATGACAGCACCTTCTGACCCTGTGTTGGTTGAAGGCAATGTGGAATATGAGGTAGAGAAAATATTGGATTCTTGTTTAGTTAGATGGAGACTCCAGTATTTGGTCAAATGGAAGGGTTATGGTCAGGAGGATAATTCTTGGGTCTCTGCCTCTGATATTCATGCCAATAGATTGGTTTCTGCTTTTCACCGGGCCCATCCTGATAGGCCTGGTGGCGTGGATGAGGGTTCGGTGACCCCTCCTCAAGGGGGGGTACTGTTGTGAGTTCATTCTCTGGTTCACCAGTTGTGAGTTTTCCTTCCAGACTCCCTCTGGTGGTAACAGGAGGCTGATTTGATCGGTGGAGATCTGCCACCTGAGAATGAGGATGACGATTGGACCTCAGGAGTCTCAGATTGGATTTAAGACAGCCGACGCCCTATTCATTTGCTGGTGATTCTTTCTGGCTTGTCAGCTCTTGGTTTTCAGCTCTGTTCCAGTCATCTAAAGCTAAGTTTTTCTGCTAATGTTCACACTTAATTTTGTTGGTCTATTCAGTTTTTTGTGTGGTCAGCCAGCCCCGGCTGGGGGATATGCTGAATTTCCACTCTTATTTATCAGTATTTTGCCAATTTGCTTTTTGTCCCTTACTAGTTTGGTCACTTTTTGCTCTGTCTCAGAATATTTCAGAGTGCTGATATAGTGGGGGAAGTCTAGTGACTTCAGGGTTAATTTTGCTATCAGAAGTGTTGGACATTATTTTTGTAGGGTTTTTTTGCAGGTTGCAGACAGTGTCTTTCCTTTCCTTTCCTTTCCTGTCTAGTTAGTTTGGGCCCCATCGTTTGCTCAGCCTATTTTCCTGCCTGTGTTTGTGCCTTCATCTTGTTTCACCGTCAATACATGTGTGGGGGCTGTCTATTCCTTTGGGGTCTGCTATGGGGCAGTTAGTTTTCCCCTTTTCATGCTTCAGGCTGATTTAGTCCTCCGGCTGTGACGAGGCGTCTAGGTTCATCGTAGGTACGCTCCACAGCTGCAGCTAGTTGTGTGGTAGGATCAGGGATCTGCAATCTGCATAGTTACCAACCTCTCTGGTTTTCTGTGACTTAGCTTGTTTTGCTTTTTTCTCCTCGGTGACCCTTTCATAACACCCATAAGTTAAAACTCAACCCTACCCAAACCAAATACTGAAGAACCCTCATCAAAGCTAGATCCGACGAAGATAGCGAATTGATTGCCTTCAGTGCCCCCACTGACTTGCAGCTGAAGCCAATTTTTTTGTTCTGCACCTCCTTTCCCCACAACGATAATGCTACAACTATGGGAAACACCTCGCGTAGTACCTGATTAGCCGAAAAACCCTTCTCGATCCAACAACACAGCCACCGTTCTTCCACCCCTTCTCCTTGAAAAAACAAAATGAAACCTTGCTCCTCTGCTGATCCTATCAAAAACCCCAGAGACTCTACCGACACCTTTGGTGCCATCCAGATGGATCTCCCATTATAGGAATCCAGGAAAAGCTCCCAAACCTTTAGATCATCTTTCAACTCCTTCTTCAGCCTAATGAAGTGTGATGGTGCCTTAATCCCCGCCGTCACCAAAGACAATCTCCAACAAAAGGCCCTGCCCATCGGCATGATCCGACACGCGAAGTTTAACTTTCCTAGTAATGACTGGACCTCCAGCAACATAGCCTTCTTCAAACCCCCAACCCGCTTCATTTCAGATCTCATGTCCAATATTTTCTCGTCCGGGATCCTACACTCCCTTGCCACCGTGTCAATTTCCATTCCTAGGAAACTCAATGATGTCACTGGGCGTACCATTTTTTCTGCCGCCAAAGGGACTCCGAATTTTTTTAGACACACCCTCCATCATGTGCAATAACACAGAGCAATCAGGAGACTGCGCCGTACCAACGAACAAGAAGTCATCCAGGTAATGAATACAGGACCTGAGCCCCGACACCTATTTCACCGTCCATTCTAAAAATGTGCTGAATACTTCAAAATAAGCACATGACAGCGAGCACCCCATCGGCAAACAACGATCCACGAAGAAACCCCCATCCCAAAAACAACCTAACAAGTGTATGCTGTCAGGATGCACTGGCAACAAACGAAAAGCCGCCTCATTGTCAGTCTTGGCCAAACGGGCCCCCTGGACGCACTCTCTAACTAACTTCACGGCCGCATCAAAGGACGTGTATAAAACCGAACACAACTGAGGATCTATACCGTCATTAACCGATAACCCCTTTGGAAATGAAAGGTGATGTATAAACCTGAATTTATTAGGCTCCTTTTTTGGCACTACCCCCAAAGGAGATACCCTTAAATTATTAATGGGAGCAGAGTCAAAAGGTCCTGCCATTCTACCTAGGGCCACTTCCTTGTGTAGTTTTTCCGTGACCACTTCTGGAAACTGATAAGCAGATTTCAAATTTTTGGTTGACAGCTTCACCTCAACATCTACAAAGGGGATTTTAAAACCATCCCTGAAACCGTCACATATGAGAACCGCCGCTTCCGTATCCAGATAACTATTTAGAAAATGCTCCATCTCTGCTAGCCGGACTGGGGTCTCCCCTTTTGTCAGTTCCCTCCACCCCTTTTTGCTTTCTTGCCCTGAAACATTTGGAACGCCCATGATTACCTCCGCATGACAAACATTCGTGTTTAAATTTACACTTTGTCCCGAATCTACATGCTCCCTCGTTGAAAGAGAAGCACAGTCCTTTCTGTACTGCCACCGAGAGTCCTGACTGTCCTGAACCCCCGGTGCCCCCAAGAAAAGGCTGATAACTCTGCACTGGCCTGGCTGGCGCCGTCACTCTCACCCATAAAGAAATATCTTCATGGTCCCAGCGAATACTAGGCCTAATTGCTTTCCGTTGACAAAATTGTTCGTCATATCTCAACCATCCCTGTCCCCCATAAACTCTATATGCCTCGCCAATTATGTAATTGTAACAGAACAGAGGGGAACAGTTCTTTGGCAATTTTTCCCCTATTATGCTGGCTAATATGGCGAAAGCTTGTAGCCAGTTACTGAATGTGCGGGAGATTAATCTAAACCTCCTCTTGTCTTCATCCTCCTTTTTCGAGTCATCTCTTCTAAACCTGTCTAAATTAAAACGATCCAGAGAAAAAATTTCTACATACTCCCCTTTCCATATCCTTTCTCTGACCTCCTGCTTCAAATGCGCCCCTATTGGTCCCTCAAAGCAGACGTACACTTCACCTTTGGCTGAATCATCCAGCCATACTGTCTCTTCCTTATCCTTGTCGACACTGTCTCCCGACACTGCCTGCCCCCCAACTCACCTTCCGACCTTAAATCCCTCATAGACACTGAACCCTCAGCCCCGGCTCCCTGTACCGTATTGAATGAACTTGTGGCTCTATCATCCCCTGGCAACCCCCTATCCCCCCTGCTACCTACCCAAGCTGATACTGGAGATGATTCACTTTGCCCACTTCCCAATTCCCACAATCTGACTAACTCCTTCAAACCCTGCAAGACTACCCCTATACCGGCACTAGCTCCCCCCGACCGCTTCCCCCTGTACCTGTACATGAGGAGCTAATGACATTTGCAAAATTGATAATGGTTCTGCCTCACCTGGCTGCCTGGGTGCTGTGTTCCCAGCAGCCACCAGTCCTGGATCCGGACGTATGCGCTCCGCGTTCTGTCCTCCTCTGCTTGCTTGATTCGATGCTGCTGTCATCCCATGCAGCCGGCCTGGACTGACCGCTGCACACTCCATAAAATGAGGCTGCTGGCGTGGCACAAAGAGGCCTGCTGGTAACCCAGGGCATGCAGGCTGCTGATGTACATCATGGGGTCCCCCTTCCCCCCTCACTGCCATGACAGTAATCCCGCATATCCCCTCCATCACCCCTCGTCCCGCTGGGCCCAGCATATTGCCGGCCATCATCCTTGCCATACTCCGCAGTGACCAGTGAGTGAGTGGGACTACCGCGCCTGCACTCACTGGCCAATCGGCGGTCTCCTGCTTGCAATGGCGGTCCTCGCCGCCGTGATGCTCCTCCCCTCTGCGGTGCAGCGCGGGCCGCCAGAGCTGTACCTGCCGCGGCGCCTGTAGCGACGTCATCCCGGACCGCCGTTGAGCGGGTAGGTCCACCTGGCCTTGCGCCCAATAAAGGCGCCTGCACGGCAGGCCCCCGTGCCAGATTGCTCCTTCGCTGAGCTGGGCCAGCTGTGAAAACCTGCGCCGAAGCCGCTTCCGGTCCAGGCCCCCTCTCCCAATGCGTCGCCTGTGTAGAAGGGGAGGCTGACACCTCCCCCCGCTGCAGATCCCGCCTCACAGGGGGATTCCTCCCAGCTCTTGGCTCCCGCGCACCCGGCCTACAGCGCACATTGGGAGCTGGAGGGTCCCCGGAGGGGCTCCTGACAAGGTGCCGGATCCTGGGGGTTACCTTAGGGCTGAGGTGCTCCGGAGGCCTGGTCCTCTGAGGCCATCGCCCAACATCCTGAGCCTGAGGATGACCGGCTCCCCCTTGTAGCAGGCCCTGGATCGAAGCCTGCAGCCACCCTGGGCCCCTGGAGCTGGCAGCATCCCTCAGTTGTTGCAGCATGAGGTCGACCTCCATTGCATAAGTATGGAACTTGTTATCTCTGCTATGGGGCACCTAAAATGGTTGCCCTAGCCATGTGACCATCCCTTTTATAGTGCTCCCCCTCCCTTCTCCCTTCCACAATCCCTCCTACCATCCCACAGCACTATCCCTTCGCACGCACGTACTCAAAACAATTAACCCTATCTGAACCAGCCCTATACACTTGCTCCCCCACCTATCCCCCTCAACCTTGTCATGATGGCCTCCCTTCTAAGGCCTGTGGCCCCACAGTGCGGCCTCACTCAATGGCGGCTATCCCTCTCTAATGGCCCTACTAGACCCTACACTAAATAAAAGAAGCAAAGGAAAGTTGGTCATTAAGGCCCTTTGGATGTATAGTTTGCAGCCAAAAGATCCATTTTGTCTCTTTTTGGAGGATCATTTGGTCCCAGTTGCTGCCGCTTATGGGTGGGTTGATTTTATCTATCCCCTTAAATGTAATTGTCTTAGAGTCGCCCTGATGGTACTTATTCACATGATTAGTTATAGAGGTGTCCCTTTCATTTGCGATATCTCTTAGATGTTCCCCTATTCTCCTACGGAACTCTCTCTTCGTCTTTCCTATGTACTCCATTTCACATTCGCATGTTGCTTTATAAACCACACCTGTACTCTGACAGTTAATAAACTGTCTAATCGAGTATGTTTTTCCAGTATTGTTACTCTTGAAAGTTTTTCCTGTAAAATAGATACACAGGCTTTACATTTACCGCATCTATAGCATCCTATCGGGGGTGATCCCAACCATGTGTGACTTTTTGGGTTCTGAAAGTGACTGTGGACCAATCTGTCCCTCAGTGATCTACCTCTACGAAAGGTGACCTGAGGGACAGGGCCAATCATGTCCCTGACATCTATGTCCATACTAAATTCAATGTGTCCCAATAAATGCTAACCCAAAAGCTGGCACTTAAATACATGATTTAAATCCTTATTCGGAATAACACCAAAAAGGTACCTGAAAATTAAGAGATTCAGCAATATAACAAAAAATATTAATTTTATTATTACAATATTTTCATACATAATAAACAGCAATGCCCAGTAGAAGACACGACAAAACACTGATTTATGTATTGCCACAATAATCTATTTTATATAGTATGAATATACCAAATTATGCAGCATAAATGTCTTATAACTTAAATAAATATAATTATTAAAGAACAATGTCTGTAAAAAACCATTCATGTGCCACATTTTCCCTAATATAAAGGGACCAAATACATATCACATTCAAAGCGGTACCCATTATCATAAGGAATCAATCACTATACCCATAACTATATATAATGAAATATCACGGCCATGAAAGTAAAAAGCGCTTGTCTAAATAGCCAGGGTAATGCCGATATAAATATTCGACATGGGACAACTATGATATTACCTTAAAATTAGTGGAGCATTGGTGGCGCAGTGTAGCATGTCCTCCCTCACCCCTACGTGTGTTTCGCACGGGCTTCTTCAATCGGCGTGTCATGGCAGTGAATGTTAAATACCCCTTAGCACCAATCAGGATCGTACACGTCACGAAGGTATCTGACTCATCCCATGTTAATCCTTAGATCAAGCAGCGCATGCACAGATCTGGCCTACTGAATGAAAAAATACTTCCTGTGATGCGCTCACATTGGATCGTAAGCGGGGACGCTAAACGACACAACATAAGAGCGCTCACCGAAGTAAGCAGTGCTCCAGTCTCCACGCAGGCGCATAATACAGAAATAACTGGGGGCCAATATTGTGCAAAAAAGCTGATAGTAATAGAGTGCAAATACTCAAGATATTGTGCAAAAAGAAATAAATAATATGTATAAATAATAATATCCCTTGAATACTAATAATTTTTAAAAATTTAAAGTGCCCATAAAAAAATAATGGAATAAATAATAATAAAGTGAATGGTGCAAATAAATAACATATATAATAGTTATATATAAAAAAAATATATTATCCATAATAAATGTAAAAATAATAAAAAATCCAACAATGATAAATTACATATTCATAATATAAATATAAAGTGCTAATGTGCTATAATATGTACAAAAAAATATACATAAAGCATTATATAATAAACCATTCCCCATTTATTTTAAAGAGAAAACAGAGGAAAAAATCCCCATAATTGTCCAAAGTTCTTGTTAACAATTTTCTAAGGATGCTTGAAGGTAGTCTTCTAAAAGAATTGACGGAACATCTCGCTAACAGTCCTACAGATCCTGAAGATCAAGTTTTTTACAGACATTGTTCTTTAATAATTATATTTATTTAAGTTATAAGACATTTATGCTGCATAATTTGGTATATTCATACTATATAAAATAGATTATTGTGGCAATACATAAATCAGTGCTTTGTCATGTCTTCTACTTGCCATTGCTGTTTATTATGTATGAAAATATTGTAATAATAAAATTAATATTTTTTGTAATATTGCTGGATCTCTTAATTTTCAGGTACCTTTTGGGTGTTATTCTGAATAAGGATTTAATTCATGTATTTAAGTGCCAGCTTTTGGGTTAGCATTTATTGGGACACATTGAATTTAATAATTGCCTTTGCTGTTTTTAGAACAGAATAGTCCTACCAGTATGGATCTCAAAGCCAAGGAAACGTCTTGGCGAACAAAAGCATCTGACATGTTTAAACAGAATTCCCAGAGTGTTTCACAGGATGTTACAAAGGATCATAAAGAGCTAATGTATCGATATAGAAATATGCTACACTGAAAAACAAAATTATGGTGGAATTGAAGTTCTTTAGAAAATTATTTAACAACTAAAATTATTCCCCGTGGATTAAGGATACATCTATATCCTACATATCAATTGGATAGGGAAGATTTGACAAAGAGATGGATATCTGCCGCTACTGAATGTTCTTTCCAATTTATACAGATCCTAGTGGATAAAAATACCGCTTCTTTACAAGAGATCGATGAGGAATTAGATACTATTCAAAAAAATTTACAAAAAGATATTCCTAAAGAGAGCTTTGAAAAATGGCTCAAAGAACTAGAAGCGGATTCTATAAAATGGGATGAGGAAGTGAGCCTCACTAAATTAAAAAAAATTCAACGAGACACTGCTGATTTTGAGACTGGGAAGATCTTTAAATGGCAACAGAAAAAACAGTTTACCCATAGACAAAGATCACGAGACCCTTCAGAAACATCTGTATATGGAGCTGAGAGTACTGCCTCTACTAGTGATAATGAACGCCGGAGAGATTTTTCACTTAGAAGCGGCAATCAGAGAAGAAGGTTTCCAGAAATGTTTAAATCACAAAGAGGAAGAAAGGGAAATGATCACTTCAAGGTAGTGAACCTCTCAGATCACAATTTATCTATGATACAGTTGAATGTATTGGAAAAGGGTTTAACGTTTTCACCTTCTGTTAACATTGATTCATTTACAGCGGTAAAAGATACCCATCTATTCTCATGTAAATTGATACTTAAGAAACTACATTATAAAGCTCAAAGTCAGGATATTTTCATTACTAAGGAAGAAATGGATGCTTTGGAAATCTTGAGATCTCTTGAAAACGAAAATACCATGAAACAGGTGAGTACAATTCCAAATCATCTAATCGGTAAATCCAAAAAATTCCATGCTTTGGGATTGTGCCCTGCAATTGATACCTTCACCAAATTGGTGACTAATGATATTGAACTTTTGGCTAAGGTTAAAAAAGGAAGATCCAATTTTACCAGAAATGAACGACTAGCCTTGGAAGAACTTAAGACATGGGATGATGTCATGTTCAAGGAAGCTGACAAAGGAGGTAATCTCGTAATTTGGCCGACCAAAATGTATGAAAATCAGGCCAATATTCTCCTTAGCGATACAAATTGTTATCGCAAATTGACATTCAATCCCATGTCTTCTTGTCAGGCGAAACTAGTCAATATCTTGGACAGTGCCTTTTCGCAGGGTTTAATCTCAAGGAAATTGTTGGACAATATAAGAAATTTACAGCCCAGATTGGCAACATTCTATTTAATCCCAAAACTCCACAAAAATCCTCTGGACCCGCCTGGACGCCCCATCGTGGCAGGTAATTCAGGTCTTTGTGAAATTATTTCAGATATTGTGGATTTTTTTCTTAAACCTTTGGTTGCCGATTTACCGTCATTTGTGAGAGACACCACATCCGCCTTGCAGCGAACTGATCAAATTCAGTTGGAACCTAATATGATACTTGTTGCGGCAGATGTGGAGTCTTTATATACTTCAATAAAACATCAAGACAGCTTGGCAGCCACAAAATGGTTTTTAGGCTCCAGTAACATTGATCCCCCCATTGCTGACCTTGTTTTATTACTATTGGAATTTTTATTGAATCACAATGTTTTTACATTTAATGGGGAAATTTTTTTACAGATGCAAGGTACAGCAATGGGGGCGTCCTGTGCCCCGGCTTGACGGCCTGACGTCATCATGATGCGCGGTGTGTGCGCATCATGATGCGCCGTCATTTCGGGCCTTCCGGGGGTCTCTGCCGGCCTGCCGGGGGGCTGTGCCGGCCTGCCGGGGGGCTGTGTGGACTGCCCGGGGTCTGTACCGGCCTGCCGGGGTGCTGTGCCGGCCTGCCGGTGGTCTGTGCACCCTGTGGGGGTCTGTACCGGCCTGCCGGGGGGCTGTGCCGGCCTGCCGGGGGGCTGTGCTGATGTCCGGGGGTCTGTGCAAGCATCGTCCGATGGGACTACAAGTCCCATCGGGCGATGCCTGCTACCATGACAGTGATTGACACATTAGCCAATGATGGGACAGTAGTAGTCCCATCATCCGGCTAATGTGTTAAATGTTAAAAAAAAAATAAAAAAAAAATACTACATACATACTACATGCATGCTACATACATACTACATGCATGCTACATACATACTACATATATACTACATACATACTACATACATGCTACATACATACTGCATGCTACATACATACTACATACATACTACATGCATGCTACATACATACTACATATATACTACATACATACTACATACATGCTACATACATACTGCATGCTACATACATACTACATACATACTACATGCATGCTACATACATACTACATACATACTACATACATACTACATACATGCTACATACATACTGCATGCTACATACATACTACATACATACTACATACATACTACATGCATGCTACATACATACTACATATATACTACATGCATGCTACATACATACTACATGCTACATACATACTACATATATACTACATACATACTACATACATGCTACATACATACTGCATGCTACATACATACTACATACATACTACATACATACTACATACATACTACATGCATGCTACATACATACTACATGCATGCTACATACATACTACATGCATGCTACATACATACCACATACATACTACATGCTACATACATACCACATATATACTACATACATACAATACATTCATACAATACATACATAGACATACAGTACATATAACATAGAGTAACATACTTACCAATACTTGTCACATTGTTCCCCGAAGCCATTGTCTTTTCCGGGATAAATATTAACATAACAAACCACAAAAATACTCACCCACGATCCGAAGCAGTCCACGAGTGTGTCCCACGACGATCTTGGGTAGAGAACTGCAGCATCAGATGATGCTGCCGTTCTCTACGGGCTGCAGGAATCCAATGACGGAAGGTAGGTATCCTTCCGCACTGTATTCCTCCACCACTTAAAAAAAAAAAGTCCCTAGTCTCACTTTATGCCATTGCTGTGTGGGAATTTCCCACACAGCAATGGCATAAAGTGAGACTAGGGACTTTTTTTTTTTTAAGTGGCGGAGGAATACAGTGCGGAAGGATACCTACCTTCCGTCATTGGATTCCTGCAGCCCGTAGAGAACGGCAGCATCATCTGATGCTGCAGTTCTCTACCCAAGATCGTCGTGGGACACACTCGTGGACTGCTTCGGATCGTGGGTGAGTATTTTTGTGGTTTGTTATGTTAATATTTATCCCGGAAAAGACAATGGCTTCGGGGAACAATGTGACAAGTATTGGTAAGTATGTTACTCTATGTTATATGTACTGTATGTCTATGTATGTATTGTATGAATGTATTGTATGTATGTAGTATATATGTGGTATGCATGTAGTATGTATGTAGTATGTATGTAGCATGCATGTAGTATGTATGTAGCATGTATGTAGTATGTATGTAGTATATATGTAGTATGTAGTATGAATGTAGTATATATGTAGTATGTATGTAGCATGTAGTATGTAGCATGCATGTAGTATATATGTAGTATGTATGTAGCATGTAGTATGTATGTAGCATGCATGTAGTATATATGTAGTATGTATGTAGCATGTAGTATGTATGTAGCATGCATGTAGTATATATGTAGTATGTAGCATGTAGTATGTATGTAGCATGCATGTAGTATGTAGCATGTAGTATGTATGTAGCATGCATGTAGTATATATGTAGTATGTATGTAGCATGTAGTATGTATGTAGCATGCATGTAGTATATATGTAGTATGTAGCATGTAGTATGTATGTAGCATGCATGTAGTATGTAGCATGTAGTATGTATGTAGCATGCATGTAGTATATATGTGTTATGTATGTAGCATGTAGCATGCATGTAGCATGCATGTAGTATGTATGTAGTATATATGTGGTATGTATGTAGCATGCAGTATGTATGTAGCATGCATGTAGTATATATGTAGTATGTATGTTGCATGTAGTATTTATGTAGTATGAATGTAGCATGTATGTAGTATGTAGTATGAATGTAGCATGTATGTAGTATGCATGTTGTATGTATGTAGCATGTAATTTTTTTTTTTTTTTTTTTTTTACATTTAACACATTAGCCGGATGATGGGACTACTACTGTCCCATCATTGGCTAATGTGTCAATCACTGTCATGGTAGCAGGCATCGCCCGATGGGACTTGTAGTCCCATCGGACGATGCCTGCACAGACCCCCGGAGCCTGCACAGACCACCGGCAGGCCGGCACAGCCCCCCGGCAGGCCGGCACAGCCCCCCGGAGCCTGCACAGCCCCCCGGCAGGCCGGCACAGCCCCCCGGCAGGCCGGCACAGCCCCCCGGCAGGCCGGCACAGCCCCCCGGAGCCTGCACAGACCACCGGCAGGCCGGCACAGACCACCGGAGCCTGCACAGACCCCCTGGCAGGCCGGCACAGCACCCCGAAAGGCCCGTACAGACCCCAGAGAGGCTGTACAAGGGCAGGAAAGGGTTTTTCTTATTCCGATACCGGAAGTCCCATAGACTTGAATGGGACTTCCGGTATCGGAATCGGCGATACCGATACTTTTTTTAAAGATCGGCCGATACCATCCGATACGATACTTTGAAGTATCGGACGGTATCGCTCAACTCTAATCTTGACACATTACTTTCTGTTGTCGATAGTGTGGGGTTTAATAGATCCCTACGATTTTTTGTCAAAGAATCCTTATATGCTTCTGTCAGAATGTTTTTTGGGTATCCTCTTTCCAGGAATCTTTCTTTTAAATTGTCTGCCTGATCCTTATAGTTGGTCATATCTGAGCAGTTCCGGCCGATTCTTAAGTATAGTCCCTTCGGGATACCTTTTTTCAGGGATCTAGGCTGACAACTTTCCCATCTAAGAAGGAAGTTTGTGGCAGTAGGTTTACAATAGTTCTTGGTTATTATCTCGCCATTCTCGCCTTTCTGGACTAGGATGTCAAGGAACGCCAGACTACATTTGCTAACTTCATAAGTGAAGTGTAGTCCTATTTGGTTATCATTCAATCCTTTCACAAACATCTCAAAGTCTGCTTCCGTGCATCTCCATATGACAAACACATCGTCGATGTAGCGTAACCACAGAGCCACTCTGTCACCCAGCTCATTTGACGTGTCATGAAAAAACGATATTCTCCTCCCACCAGTCCAGGAGCAAATTAGCATACATAGGGGTACAAGGGCTCCCATTGCTGTGCACCAGAGCTGGTGGAAGAATTTGGTGTTCTTTGTACCCATGTTTTTTATGAGAAAGTTGGTTGGTTAAAAACACGTTATGATTTATACAAATTTGATTCCTTAAACATGCATGAATGTAGATATTTAAATTATTCGAGGGAGTGTATCATTTTCAAAAAATGCATATTTTGAGAATCCCTAAGAGACATCCAAAAAAGTCCCCTGTGATGGGGTACCTGCATATGGTCAGTGGTGAATAATCTAGTATATAGTTTGAATGGATTTTTCTTTCAGCTAGATTGTGCTAGATTATAAACTAATAAAGGAAGGGTGCAGAATAAGGTATTTTATTGGGAATCACATATATTGCTGAATATCCCCGTTATGTAAGCAAAGCAGAACTTATTGCCTGCAATTTTGCTTATATGTTAGTGTATTATGTGCTCCAAGGGATGAGCGCTTTAAATGACGTATGCGGCACAACATTCCCTTCCAATCAGGGCAGTGTTTTTGGCGCATGCCCAGAGGCTGATTGGCGCACTCTCAGCGCGTGATGCGTTCCACAGAGCGAGCGCGCTGATGACATGTGCGGCTCAGCCACAGGATGTGATGCAAACAAGGAACCGGAAGCGTCAGCTTCCCTGGGTGGCAAGGCGTGATCATATAAAAGTAGGTAATGCGCAACTATATGCACGCATGATGTCATTCTGGATATAAAACGGCCACCTGATATACATGGCAACTTTGGCCCCCATTGGCTCCCCTGATCAGCTATAACGAAACGTGTCAGGAGAAGGGGTATCGTATTCACCATTCAAGGGGTTGGAAGCATACCTGATTAGAATCCTGCAATTTGGTGAGACCGTTCTTTTTGCACACATGCTATGAGATTTTTGTGTCATGGAAAATACCTCAAATAGAAAGATGAGGTGTGCAATGATATAATGAGGTTTTATGCATATATTTGTAAAGGGCCTGTCACACTAAGCGATATCGCTAGCAATATCACTATAACGTCACTGGTTTTGTGACGTTATAGCGATATTGCTAGCGATATCGCTATGTCTGATACTTAGCTCCGACCGGCTCCCCCGCTAATTATCGCTGATCGAGCGAGAATGTCCTGGAACATTTCTCTTCGTCAGCTTCCTGCTGGGCTTCCTGTGGCGCCGATGAGCGACGCGTGGACATGGGCTGGAGGACGTCAGGATCGCCTCGTCTGACAGGTAAGTAGCGACCCCCGACAGCTGCTTTGTCGCTGGTGAGATCTGCCTGTGTGGCAGCTCACTAGCGACCACTTAGCGATGCACCAGCGATCCTGACCGCGTTATATCGCTGGTCGGGATCGCTAAGTGTGACAGTACTTAAAAAACAACTACTCAATTGAGGTGATATGCTCTGATATGTTAAATATAATACCTCAAATGTGACGCGTATGAAGCACCATGAGGTCATGAACACACGTGCATTTATGTGTATAAAATAAAGCCTGCAGTGAATACATAACTGAGGTCTATAAAGCTGGTCTGTGTAATATTCCACTAATATATGTCAGTGGGCTAGCAGGGGTTTGATAAAATGGGATATGATTATACCCTATATGCCAAAAAAAATACCATGAGATGAGTATATTTGGATATGCCGGATGTGAGCCTGAAATAGTTGTCATTTTGTTTATTCATTAGACACTCATTCTCGTTGGATATCACTGACTGATGGCCTGGTGGCAAATTGCGATAGCTATTATTAGGGTATTATATTTTTTTGGGCTACGCCCCTCTACTACTGTATACCTAATGATTTGAGGCAGCCATTCTACCTAAGGCCATATATATAGAGTCCGTTTGGATATATGATTGAAGGACACTTTCAATCAAGGAATTGTTGATTGAGGTTCTGTATACCAGTTTTTCTTGTTGTATGTTGTCTATTTGAGCACCTTGCTCTTTTGTAGATTTTATAAATTTTGAAATAGAAGTTATATTTTATTCCTATCCAATTGCTGATGTACTATTAAGAGGAGTGGATATACCAGTGCTACTTGTCTATGTATCTATCTATTGTGAGGTAGCGCTGTCATTCAAGTAGGGGATACTCGCTCAGCAGTCACAAAATCAGATCCAGCATAGCGTCCGTGACAGAGTTCAGCTCTGTTACTCTGTAGTCATACAGGTTAAACATACACAGGATTTCTAGGCTCGGTTATCTCACCCACATCAGGGTCACTCATGGTTCCTTGACTATCATGCGGCAGACGTCCATTCCCTCCAGGGAATTACCAGGCATGTGCAGCCATTAACACAGAGTTCACTTGCTGTCAGAAGGCAGCCGCATCTCACTCAGACGAGACCTTCCACACTGGACCAACCA
Source organism: Dendrobates tinctorius (assembly GCF_039654945.1). Taxonomy (NCBI): domain Eukaryota; kingdom Metazoa; phylum Chordata; class Amphibia; order Anura; family Dendrobatidae; genus Dendrobates; species Dendrobates tinctorius. Next base: position 10,178,789 of record NW_027361793.1, read on the forward strand.
GGTCCCAGCATTCACCACATGTGACCTACCCTGGCCACATTATATGGTCCATAGCCACGCCCACCGGGTCACATGGCTCTGACATCAACACAGGTCCTTCAAACATTTACACACTCTTTACAACAGTGTTCTTTAAACACACCCCCTGGGTGGGTTTGTAGGTAACCAGGTCCGCCCATCTCTCTAGTTACCTGGAGACTTTTCCCTGACACATTGAAGCAACACCTCAGCAATGTCATTGCTGATCCACACACATACATAAGTCTCCATCTCAAGGTCACCCACCTTGAGATACATAACGGTCCTTCCATATTCTGCCACTCATCCTCTCTCTTGGGACCTCCACACAGCGCCCCCAGTGGACACAGTGGTCATTACACCACATACCTCCCCCCTCTGTTCAAACTTGTGGTGTTGAACACACAACCTTACATCAGGCTCTCGAGACCGGGCACTCATTACACCTTGCCCTACAGGTTGAGAGAACCATCTCCTTCTATCATACAGCCTCATCTCTACATTAGGCCTCCCCCCACCCCCAGTGGTCAGAATATCGGCCCTAATCTTTTGCCCTCCAGTTACAGTCTGTCTGCATCATCAGACACTGTCTAGTCACCACATTCCTCTCCCTGTTTGTTCCGTTCCCCGACCAGCTCCCTCGGTTGGTACGGTCATCAGTCTTAGTTGGGCCTACTGTCTGGCCTGAGTCTGACTCATTCAGTGTCTCACAGGAACTAATGTCTCTCAGCCTCGTATAGCCTGTCGAACTGCCAGTTGCTGACATTCTTTGGCCACCTGCCATGTCACTACTTGGAGGAACCCTTCGGGTCCTTACATCTTGGGTTGGAGGCGGCCGCCACTTGGTGTTCCGAACCTCTTTATTCGCCGATTGTCCAGCCTCAACTGCTCAATCTCTTGCAGGTACCCCACTCGATACTCCAAGAGCATCCGAAAGTTTCTCAGGCTTTCCACGGAGTCAACCACCAGGATGGGAATCTTACCCTCTTCACTGGATACCTGGTCTTCATCATCAGGAGGGATCCTCACCCTCACCACACCGGAGATATTCACAAGGTCTTGCATTACCTTCCTGGATCTTCCAATGATTCTCCCAATCAGAGATTTGGGTACCAGAACCACATCTTTCTGCAAACCCAGCCGATCCATAGCCTCCATTGCTATCTCTAGGCGTCGAGCAGCCTTCACATTACTCCACCTGACCAGCTGTTTGGCGTGGAGACATTGTAGATGCATCTCCTTCAGGACAGCTACTCGGTTTGATGTATCTTTTCTGGCTGATACTATCACCAACTGCCGAGTCTCAGGTACCCAGTGCACCTTACACGCTTTGGCCGCCTCTTTGAAAGCCTCATGCACACCTTCCTCAGCACAGGCTTCTTGCATGTCCTCTGGTACATCAATCACAGATGGGAAGGTCGTGGTCTTGCTCTCTTCCTGGACCGAAGGCTCTAGCTTTACCACAGACACTTCCCTGACTACCATTGACCCGACCGGGTGACTGTCTTCTTCAGTTCTTAGTTCCCCAACTTCACTAGATCTCATCTCTTCATGTCCGTCTGCCAAGACGGGCACCAGCAGCTCCGTTCCACCACCAGTCGGACCCGGCTGCTGTTCATCAAAGTTCTTCTCCCGCAGAAGACCACTTACAGTTTCTTTGAGCTCCAAGACTTCTTTCTCGAGCTCCTCAACTCTGTGCTCGGCCATTGGTCTCTGGACTCTTTCTTGTTCGAGATGTCCTTCCACTGTCTCCTTTATCAGCTTTATCCCACGATCCTGTTCTCTTTTGGCCAGCATGTGTCTCTCAACTACCTCTTTAATTATATTGTCAAAGGGTACCACTGGGTTAGTCCCACCAGTCGTCTCATCTCCCAGCCCACCATCCGTCATATCACGAGACGTCAGGTCCGTAAGTTGGGCAGATGTACTTCTTCTTCCGGTCAGTTCTACCTCTGTCCTGTCCACGTCAGGAGCTGTCACTGTCTCAGTGTCTGCTGGCCCCATAGTTGAAACGTCTCCATTGTCCGACCATACATCATCAAACAAAACAAAGTCCCGGCCCCTCTCCAAGGCATAGACTAAGTCCCGTGGTATCCCGCTACCTTGGCACTCACCACCTTTGGTCCCCTCAAACATTACTCTGTCTACTGCATAGTTCACCGTGACCCCATGTTTACAGCGAACCCTGGCGTTTTTTCGGTCAGAGATAAAACGAGAGGAGTTCCTGTCAGAGTCACCTGACTTTCTGAGTCCAGTCTACCAGAGACTCCTTCCCGATGCAGCATCATGGTACACACCTGTGGCCCATCATTATCGGGAAAATACATGCCGCACTCCTCAAAACTCATACAGACACACTGCGGTTCCCCAGACATACCCACTGAGGCAACCAGTGCTGCCATTTCCTGAACCACCCCAATTTGGGTCACCGCCCCCTCCCGGGACTCCACCCCTTTTTAGGTTACCACCCCAATTTGGGTCACCGCCCCCCTCTGGGATGCCACTTCTTTTTGGGTTACCACCCCAATTTGGGTCACCGCCCCCTTCTGGGACTCCACCCCCTTTTGGGCTACCACCCCGATTTGAGCCACCGCCCCCTTTCGGGATTTCCCCATGTCCGTTATACCGGTCTTCTCAGACCACAGTTCACACAACACAGTTTGTCTCTTTTACGATACCACACAAGTCTTTGTTGGCACCACCACAGCTCCTGCTGTCACCGATCACAGACACCACCAGCTGCTGTTCACACACACAGCATCTGGTGTCCTCTTCGTAACCCCGCCGAGTTACAGGAAGCCGCTTGTCCCCTTCGTAACCCCGCCGAGTTACAGCAAGCCGCTTGTCACCTTCTTGACTCCCACTGAGCCAACGCAGGCTGAGTTGAGAAAAGAAGAAAAAAACACCACACAAAATCTCACGTGTCCTTTCTGTGTGCTAATCAGGACGTACCGTCTCTGCCTGAGACCGTCCAACACACAGGGTGCACTGGGTGCTATTCAGGGAGCCGACCCTCCTCCCAGGGTTTCCCAACACACCGGCCTCACCAGGTCCTGGGGCTTAGCGGGTGCTATTCAGGACATCCGTCTCCACCTGAGACTGCCAAACACTCCCGCCTCACCAGGTCCAAGGTCATACCACGTGCTCCAGGGATCCGATTCTTCTCCTAGAATCTCCCAACACTGACCCTCCAGGACCTTGCTCACTGAACCCTCCAGGTACACAGTCTTTCACACTGACCCCAGTCAGTACAACACGAACACCTGTTCATTACCTGTGTCGGCCACACAGGTCCTCGGATACATCTTCTCCACAGAGGCACCCTATCAATCACCAGTCTCTTTCTCACTGACCCCGGTCAGTACAACACGGTTTTCACGACCGTCACCTGCTGGCCGCGCAGGTTCTCGGACCCCTCTACCGCAGAGGTATCCTATAAGTCTCTTTCTCCTGGGGAAAGTGGTCATTACACCACACTATCTATCTATCTATCTATCTATCTATCTATCTATCTATCTATCTATCTATCTATCTGTAATGGAGTGTGGGTTGGACCAATGTAAATGAGGAGGATGGACAGAAATGACATCACAAATCTTTTTTTTTGTTCATATCTTTATTTAGCTTACAAAACTGATACAAATCTGCAGGCAAAACTGCACTGAAAAACTGCATCAAATCCGCGGCAAAAACGCACTTGCGTCTTCTGCCAAAAACTGTGGTTTTTGTGTGGAAAAATCTGTCGGAGAATCCGCAACTTGTGCACACACCTTAAGGGTATGTGCAAACATTGTGGATTAGCCTTCGGATTTTTCCGTGCGGATTTTGCTAAATCCGCAGGTAAAATGACCTGCGTTTTACCTGTGGATTTAGTGCAGATTTCCTGCGGATTTTCTGCAGTTTTTGTGCAAATTTCACCTGCATTTTTACACCTGTGGATTCCTATAATGGAAGAGGTGTAAAAACTCTGCGGAATCCGCACAAAGAATTGACATGCTGCAGATCCAAAACCACAGCAAATCTGCACGGAAATATCCGCAGCATGTGCACAGCGTTTTTCATTTTACATTGACTTTAATGGTACTGTACACCGCAGGAGAATCTGCTGCGGATCCGCAGTGCCAAATCCACTGCGGATCCGCAGCAGAATCCGCAACATGTGCACATACATAATTGAAACCAGATTGTGATATTTTAATCTGTATTTCTGATTGCATAAAATTATATTCTGTTTTCTTAACACTTATGTAAGCTGCTCTCTTGCCTGTTTGGAGATATGGACATTGCACATGTGCATGTATATACAGTATATATTACAAGACATTATAGGAGACTACTTTATTTCCTTGCAAGGTTTTTCAATACATGTTCTCTAGTGATGAATGAGTATACTCAATGCTCGGGTTTTCCCAAGCATGCTTGGGTGATCTCCGAGTATTTTGGCGTGCTCGGAGATTTAGTGTTTGTCGACACAGCTGCATGATTTGCGGCTGCTAGACAGGCTGAATACATGTGTGGAATTCCTAATAAACAGGCAATCCCCACATGTATTCAGCCTGTCTAGCAGCCATAAATCATTCAGCTACGTTTACAAACACTAAATCTCCAAGCATGCCAAAATACTAGGAGATCACCTGAACATGCTTGGGAAAACCTGAGCAACAAGTATGCTCGCTCATCACTAAATTGTTCTCATGTTTAGTGACATGCAAATGTCATTATGCAGGAAGTGGGAAGAGGTGAGCTGTGACTAGTGTTGAGCATTCCGATACTGCAATATCGGGTATCGGCCGATATTCGCGGTATCGGAGTTCCAATACTGAGTTCCGATACTTTTAGAATATCGAATACCGGAATCGGAAGTTCCCATAATGCAATGAGCCAGTTTGATTTTATTCAGCCAATGAGGAATCTTAAGAAGTGTGGGCACATCCTGTAATGCATGTTAGGCATGTTAACTAATGGCATGGCTGTGATTGGCTGCTGAAATGATGTCATGATGCACTAGAAAAGCCGCCCCCGCCATTTTGGGTTCACTCTGCTGTGAATTAACTTAGGGACAGGGCGTTGCTGTCCTGAGTCTGAGGGACAGTTTCAGCTAGCAATTTGCTTTATTGTGCTTTACCCAGGCTACCTTAGCAACCGCTGTGTGAGAAGCTTTCTTTTGCCTTGCAGAGCTGTTCACAGCTGTCTGCGAGGTCTCTGTGTGTGAGTGCAGCTCACGCTGTAGTGTGTTCTGCAGCCACCTCCGGTTGTAGTCCGCCCAGCGTGCGTCACTGCCTCCTCATACATTGTCCTTTTTTGCATTAGTGCAGCTCATTTTTCCTGATTTCTCCTATTAGTGTGGTTCCATCCGTATCCAGCTAGATTGCTTGAAAACTCTATATAGGAGTAGATAGAGGAGCTTTTCTGCAGCCTTGCAGTGCTGTTCACGGCTGTATGCGAGGTCTCTGTGTGTGAGTGCAGCTCATGCTGTAGTGTGTTCTGCAGCCACTTCTGGTTGTAGTCCGCTCAGCGTGCGTCACTGCCTCATACATTGTCCTTTTTTGCATAAGTGCTGCTCATTTTTCCACATTTCTCCTAGTAGTGTGGTTCCATCCATATCCAGCTAGAATATTTGCAAACGCCATATAGGAGTAGATAGAGGAGCCTTTCTGCTGGCATGTGCCCTGCAGCCCCAGCCAGATTAGTATTAGCCTATTTTTTGGAGCCTCATCTATTGCATTGTAGGTTACCTTCCTGCATTGTAATAGCTACAAAAAGTTTGTGATACTATCGGTTTTACACCTTTGGGCACATCCAGTGTCTTTTTGTGAAAAAAAAGTTAATAAAGTTCACCAAACACTCCACTTTACAGTTGTATAGGCCACATTAGCTCATATTAAAGTCTAGTCCACACTTTATAAAATTAGTGTTTCTTATACCTGTTAGCAGCTGTTCAGGAATAAGCACACTAAGCCCTTAGTACTTTTCTGCCTATCTTTATCAGTCTACCAAGATGAAGAAGGCAGGGAGTAAGGCACGTGGTCGTGGGCGTGGAGTTTCTGCAGGGAGAGGACCTGGGGATTCTGTGCCTGCTTCGGGCACCATTGACTCAGCATCCCCCAGTTTTAACAGGGAACAGTCCTTTAAGCGCAGCTTTGTAGGAGCTTGCCGTACCCCACTGCTGCGGGACGAACAAATTGAAGCCATTGTCGGATGGATGGCAGCTAACGCATCGACTTCAATTAGTTCCAGATCCTCTCAGGTCCAGAGCACTGAAGAGCACCCATCTGTCTCTTCACCACCTGCCAAATTGCCCAGGCAGTCAGAGAGCCCTGGACAGGAGCCATCTCTACTTCTGTTCTCTGAATCTGTTGGCTTGGAAAGAGGGGGTCAGCCAAGCAGCATTCGAGAATTTGAAGAAGAAGTAGTATGCAGTGATGCGCAACAACTTTGTCTCTCTGAATCTGAAGAGGCGGGTGGGCCAGTGCCTATGGTCAGCACACCTCAGTTCGCATCTGATGATGAGACTCCGGTGCCACTTTCTGGTGCATACTGTGCTGTCGAGACTACCCAGGAGAAGCAGTCGTTTGAAGAGGGTAGTGTAGATGATGAGGTCCTTGACCCATCATGGCGTGAGGTACAGGAAGGTGGTGGGAGCAGCTCTGAGGAAAAGATTCCCCGAACGGCCAAAAAAGGAGGGAGGGGGCAGACTCGGTTGCCTGTAGCCTCCACTTCGGCACCCATTAGGAGCATGCCTCTTCCAAAACCCAAAACGGGCGCTCCCAAGACTTGCAGTGCCTGGTCCTTTTTTGACACAGTTGCAGATGACATTTGCTTTGTCAAGTGCAAGCTGTGTAATCAGAAAGTGAAAAGAGGGAAAAGTGTCAGCAACCTCAATACCACAAATATGTGGAAACATGTGCGGACCAAGCAAGTGGTGGAGTTACAAAGACACACTGGAGACATAGGCCATCCTACAGCGCCACCTACCATCTCTTCAGCTCATGCTGTAGCCTCTTCCTCCAGCTCACACACAGCTGGTTCGGCTTCCTCACAGGATCGCCATGGAAGAACCTCTGGCACTGTTGTACAGAGACACAGTGTCATTCCACCCACAGCACCACGTTCCCTGTCACCCTCACACTCCCAGGCCAGTCTACAGCCATCGGTAGCACAGGCACGGGAGAAAAGGCGCCCATACTCGGCAAACCACCCCCGAGCACATGCTCTGAATGCTGGCATTGCAAAACTACTGTTCCCTGAAATGCTCTCATTCAGGCTGGTGGAGACTGACACCTTCCGTAACTTCATGGCATTGGCAGTCCCACAATACAACATGCCCAGCCACTTTTATTTCAGCAGGCAAGCCGTCCCTGCCCTGGAAAAGCATGTGGAGGGAAAAATTAAACATGCGCTACTAAACGTCATCGGTAGCAAGGTCCACCTGACCACCGATGCGTGGACCAGTAACCATGGACAGGGACGATATCTTTCCCTCACTGCCCATTGGTAAATGTTGTGGAGCCGGGTACAGATCTTGAGAGTGGCACTGTACGTGTTCTGCCAACTCCAAGGATTACAATGTCAAACCCTGAGAACATGGAAAAAACTGGCTGTAGACCAAATGGTATAATTAAAAAATACATTTTTATTTATCAAAAAATTAAAAATATATATATGGCAAGAGAGATGTACATATCAATAAAAGGGATATCGATTACCCATGAGGTTTCTCACAACTATCAAACTACAAAAACAAGGATTTTCACATCACCAAACAAGTTGATAATACGCCTCCCGTTGAAGCAAAAGCAAAACGCGCGTCGGGGCGGAGGGACGCCCGGGGGACTCCGCATCAGACACATGGTATGGTTGCTTCATTTCCACATGAACATATCTACTATTGCTCCCTTATTACTGATATACCGCTAGTCGATAGGATGATGCCTTCAGTTTGATATTGTGTTCACATGCCGTTACATTTGGGCATTCATTGTAGAGCAGCATTTATACATTGCCAGTAATAGTATGTAGCTGTCACTTCAACAGCAATTATATATGCCTTGCTATAGATTAGGCACCTATATGTATAGCGGTTTCAGCATGGTATTATATGATATAATTGGGGAGTCATTAGTTTATATTCCAGTCCATTGCAACTTCTTTTAGACAACTACATTACAGAAAGTACTTTGTTTACATTCATGTAGGTGTTTTTTTAAGACACGGTTTTGAAGCGGTATTTATTATCAACTTGTTTGATGATGTGAAAATCCTTGTTTTTGTAGTTTGATAGTTGTGAGAAACCTCATGGGTAATCGATATCCCTTTTATTGATATGTACATCTCTTTTGCCATTTATATATTTTTAATTTTTTGATAAATAAAAATGAATTTTTTAATTATACCATTTGGTCTACAGCCCTTTTTTTCCATGTTCTCAGGGATTGACATTGTGATTTATGAATTGTTTTGATGGTATTCAAATTTATTGTGATAGAGGCATTGTTGTGGTGAATCAACTCCAAGGATTGCAGGAATCCAGTCTGTACACATTGGCTCCTCCGCATACTCCAGTTCCTCTGAATCAGCGCTGCAGGAGCCGTCACAGTCTACCTCCACATGGACCCGTGAATGCTTACCAGTTACGACCGATATGAGCACAGCCATGGCCAAATGTCAACAGGCCGTATGGAAATTAATTTCTTTGGGGAATCGAAGTCACACAGCGCAGGAGCTCTGGAATGCCATCAAGCAGGAGAGCGACGTGTGGTTTGTGCCAGCGAATCTCCAGCCAGGCTTGGTAGTGTGTGACAATGGCCGAAATCTGGTGGCAGCTCTGGGCCTAGGCAACCGCACTCACATCCCATGTCTGGCACATGTGCTCAACTTGGTCGTGCAGGGTTTTTTGAGGGACTATCCGGATCTTGATGCCCTGCTGCACAAGGTCCGCATAGAGTGTGCTCACTTGTGGCATTCCAGCCTGGCAAGATCGCGCATTGCAGCTCATATGTGACCTACCCACCAGGTGGAATTCAAGTTACATATGTTGGAGAGGTTGTGTGAGCAGCAGGCAGCAGTAATGGAGTGCCAGCTGCATCAGGCACAAACGAGTCGCACTGAATGCTGTTTACACTTCACCACCACTAAGTGGGCCTCTATGAAGGACATCTGCCACGTTTTGTGTGCCTTCGATGATTCCACGAGGATGGCGAGTGCAGATGATGCACTAGTCACCATGACTATCCCCCTTATCTGCCTGCTTGAAAAAACACTGCAAGCACTAAGGGAGGAGGTTGTGGAAGAGGTGGAAGATGAGGAGTCACAAATGCTATCTGCTTCTGGACAGTCTGCGCAACGTGGTTCCTCACAAAGTCCTAGGCAGGGGACACTTTGTGAGGAGGAGGAGTCAATGGAGGAGGAAGACATCTGTCCAGAGGAGGGAGGTACACAATGCTCTAGTAGTCAGTATGTAGAGCGAGGGTGGGGTGATGCAGAGCAGGCAGAGATGATGCCTCAAGCAGGGGACAGCGTTTCTTGGCCAGTTGGCAGTCTGCAGCACATGGTTGATTTCATGCTGCAGTGTCTAAGAAACGACCGCCGCATCGCCCACATTCTCAACACGGCTGATTATTGGGTGTACAGCTTACTAGATCCTCGCTACCGAGACAACTTACAAAGCCTCATAACACCGTTGAACCGGGAGCATAAAATGCGGGAGTACCAAGACACACTGGTGCATTCCATCATGTTCTCCATTCCACCCGAGAGCAGTGCTGCTAGTGCTTTACAAAGCAGCTCAGTGCGTCGAGGCAGTGGAGGAAGCTCTGCACAAAGAGGGAGCAAAAGCAGCACCTCAGCTCAAGGCAAGACCAGTATGGCCCAAATGTGGCAAAGATTTGTGTCCCCGCCACAAATGTCTACACCATCACAGACGGCTCCAGTCAGCAGGATGCAACATTTCCGTCAGATGGTGACAGACTACATGTCTGGCCCTCTCAGTGTTCTCCCACACGGCTCTTCCCCCTTCAAGTTTTGGGTCTCTAAGCTGGATACATGGCAAGATCTTAGCCAGTATGCATTGGAGGTGCTGGCTTGCCCTGCTGCTAGTGTATTATCGGAACGCGTCTTTAGTGCCGCAGGTGGTGTACTAACAGACCGTCGCATGCGACTATCCTGTTGACCGGCTTACTTTTCTGAAAATGAACAAGGTCTGGATCTTGCAGAAATTTGCCAGTCCTCTTCCAGATTAAATAATTGGTTGGCAACAGTATCCAGGTCTCCTGTTGTGTTCATGTTTCTACCACATGCACTGTAATCCCTGGGCTCCAACACCGCCAGTTGCTGCTCAGAACTGCCGTCTGCACAGTCAACACTTGCTCCTGTGTTATTGGGGTTCAGTAACGTCAGCTGATCCCCTGCTGTGTGTCCGGCAATTTCTCCTGCTCCGACCACACTCACACTACTACAGATTTTAAACTTGCTCCAATTAGGCCTCTGGCTACACTCTGTTTCTCCTGTAATCCCTGGGCTCCAACACTGCCAGTTGCTGCTCAGAAGTGTCTTTGGCATGGGTACTCCCTCCTGCCCAGCCTGGTTCCAGCACACCAGCTGTTTCCGGGTAGTGTCAACGTCACTTTGCCTCCAATACGTTGTCCTGTCGTGTTGCGGTCGGGTTAGCCGACTCTATGGTGCCTGTAGTTTAGGTGCTTCCTATGTGGGCTACGGGATCTGGCAATGAAGGCTGGTTCCATAGTGCCAATAGGACAAGTTCCCCCTGTAGGACTGTGGGTTTCGGTAACTCTGGCCAGCTCACGGCCTTGCAACTTTTTTTTTCATGTGTACCTTCTGCTGCCTATCTGAGTTCCAGTACCATTAGCTGGTTCTTTGGAAGTCAATCCTGAATATGTCCCCCTGGGTTCCAGTAACGTCAGCTGGTTCCAGGCAGAGCCTTTGGCTTAGGTGCCTCCTTCTCGGTATCCGAGTTCCACCAACGTCTGCTTTTCCTTGGTAGTGCTTTCTGGCACAGGTACCTCCTGCTTAGTAACCGGGTTCCAGTACCATCAGCTGGTCCTCGGTAGTTCCATTGGCTCTTGTACCTTCGGCTACCCATCCAGGTTCCAGTACCGTCAGCTGGTTCTCAGCAGTTCCTCAGCCTTCTTGTACCTTCTGCTACATTTCCAAGTTCAAGCTTTTTGAAATGGTTTTTGGTAATCACTCTGGCTCTCCCTGACGACGACCCTAAAGACGACGACCCTGAAGACCACCCCCGAAGAAGATGACGACCCCGAAAACGACGACCCTGGAGACAACGACCCTGTATACCTCCCCGAAGAAGATGACGACCCCGAAAGCGACAACCCTGGAGACGACGACCCTGAAGACCACCCCGAAGAAGATGAGGACCCCAAAGATGACCCTGAAGACCACCCCGAAGAAGACCAAGAAGATGACCCTGAAGAAGATGACCAAGAGGACAAAGAACAAGAAGACAACCACCAAGATACAGAAGAACAAGAGACAGAAGACCAAGAAGCAGAAGAACAAGAAGCTGCAGAACAAAAAGCAGAAGAACATTAAGCATAAGACTAAAAATCAGAGCAAAAGATATTATCTAAATTATAAGCAGAAGAAGACTAAGCAGTGTATGGGGGTGAGTCCATTCCTCCTTGTGGTGCCCCTGGAAAATACCTGCTGCTGCAGGCCAAACTGGACGCAGATAAATCCTGTTGTAAATCTTTTTTGACAGGCAGAACAGAAGGTGTAATGTTTTATAGATAACAACTACAGAAATGACTGTCACAAATAAGAATATGATGAAGAAGAAGAATATGAAGAAGATGAAGAAGTAGAATATGAAGAAGAATCAGGGCCGGCGTCAGCACCCGGCACAACCCGGGCAAGTGCCGGGGCCCTGATGAGACGGGAGGGCCCACTCACTCTGTCTGCAGTGTCTTGGGTACCCACTGGCCGCTGCCACGCCCCCCATGTACTGACCTCATCCTGCGCCCTCTGCGAGGGACCCACGCAGCCCCTTACATCGCTTCCTTCAGCTGTAATTTTGTGTGCGGCGCCGGCACAGGACCTGTGATGAGATCACAGGAGGGGAGGAGGAATCAAGGGTCACATGATCAGGGTGGCTGCAGGACTCTGCTGTGCTGGTTGCTCATCATTATGGTGCTGGTCTGGAATCTGGATGAGGTAAAGTTTATATGTGGGACAGTGGGGTCAGGAGGGGTTTGCAAGGTGGATGTAGCAGAGCCGTGTGTACTTATCTGTGAGGTCAGGAGGGGTTTACAAGGTGGATGTAGCAGAGCCGTGTGTGTACTTGTGTGGGGTCAGGAGGGGTTTACAAGGTGATGTAGCAGAGCCGTGTGTGTACTTGTGTGGGGTCAGGAGGGGTTTACAAGGTGGATGTAGTAGAGCCGTGTGTGTACTTGTGTGGGGTCAGGAGGGGTTTACAAGGTGGATGTAGCAGAGCCGTGTGTGTACGAGGTGTACAGAGCAGAGCCGTGTGTGTACGAGGTGTACGGAGCGGATCCGTGTGTGTACAAGGTGTACGGAGCGGAGCCGTGTGTGTACGAGGTGTACGGAGCGGAGCCGTATGTGTACGAGGTGTACAGAGCGGAGCCGTGTATGTACGAGGTGTACGGAGCGAAGCCATGTGTGTACAAGGTGTACGGAGCGGAGCCGTGTGTGTACGAGGTGTACAGAGCGGAGCCATGTGTGTATGAGGTGTGCAGAGCCGCATGTGTACTTGGTGTATGGAGCGGAGCTGTGTGTGTACAAGGTGTACGGAATGGAGCCCTGTGTGTTTATGGAGCGGAGCAGAGCCGGGGGTGTACGGAGTGAAGCCACATGTGTACAAGGTGTACAGAGCGGAGCCGTGTGTGTACGAGACATACAAAGCGGAGCCGTGCGTGTACGAGGTGTATGGTGGGGAGCATTTATACCTCCCGAGTCCCAAACGTCCCGGATCCAGCAAGACAGTCCCGATTTTGAGAGAGAGAGACTGCCCCAGCGGGGATCATACTTTTCCTGCGGACACAGGAGTACACAGCGGAGCCCCAAAGAGCAATTTAAAACTTGCACATAACGTTCTACCGGAAGTGACGTGCTGGAAGCTGACCAGAAATGAGGTAATTTCGGGAGGAGATTGTGACGGAACCATGGAGACACTTCAGGGAATGCTTCAGATCCATCACCGTGTCCTCCTCTGACAGAGCGGACAGCGGGATCGCCTTGAAATCGGGGATGTCGGCCATGTGAGCGGATCATGATATGTCCTGCACTGGAGGCTCAGGTGGGCACTACAATAGGAGCTGGGCTGCTATGGTATCTTTATAGAATTTTTCTTTCTGTTTCTTTTTTTCTTTCTTTCTTTCTCTGTTCTTCTCTCTCTCTGTTCTCTCTTTCCTCTCTTTCTTTCTCTCTATGTTCTTTCTCTTTCTTTCTTTCTTTCTTTCTTTCCCCTTTCTTTCCCCTCTCTTTCTTTCTCTCTGTTCTTTCCCCTCTTTCTTTTTCTCTCTACCTCGCTGTTCTTTCTTTCCCCTCCATCTTTTTCTCTCTCTCTCTCCCTGTTCTTTTGTTCTGTCCACTCTTGTTCTCTCTCTGTTCTTTGTTTCTCCGTTCTTTCTTTCCCCTCTTTTTTCTCTCCCTCTCTGTTCTTTTTTCCCCTCTTTCTTTCTTTCTTTCTTTCTTTCTTTCTCTCTGTTCTTTTTTTCTGTCCACTCTTTCTTTCTCTCTGTTCTTTTTCTTTCTTTCTTTTTTCTTTCTCTCTGTTCTTTCTTTCCCCTCTTTCTTTCTGTCTCTGTTCTTTCTTTCTTTACCCTCTTTCTTTCTTTCTTTCTTTCTTTCTCTCTGTTCTTTCTCTCTGTTCTTTCTTTCCTTTCCCTCTTTCTTTCTCTTTCTCTCTGTTCTTTTCTTTCTCTTTCTCTCTCTGTTATTCCTTTCTTTCTCTCTGTTCTTTATTTCCTCTCTTTCTTTCTTTCTTTCTTTCTTTCTTTCTTTCTCTCTGTTCTTTCTCTCTCTGTTCTTCCTTTCTTTCTCTCTGTTCTTTCTTTCTCTGTTCTTTATTTCCCCTCTTTCTTTCTCTGTTCTTTATTTCCCCTCTTTCTTTCTTTCTCTCTGTTCTTTCTTTCTCTTTCTGTTCTCTCTCTCTGTTCTTTCTCTCTCTCGATCTCTCTCCTTTCTTTCATGCGTACTCTACTAATCAGTAGCCTCCTTCACATGAACGTGTTTTGCCACAGAGCGAGTGTCTGTGTGGATCACATGCGTGTCCATGTGATCCACACGGAGATAAGTCCGTTTTTGGCCGTCACCACGGATGTCACATGGCATGAATCGTGGTATGTGTTAAGGGGGGGGCCCACTGAGACTCTTTCGCCCGGGGCCCTCAAAAACCTGGAGCCGGCCCTGAGAAGAATAATAGTTGAATAAGAAGAATATGAAGAATGTAAAAAAAAAGAATAATAGGAAGAAGGTGAAGAAGAAGAGGAATAAGGTGAAGAAGAAGCTGATGAAAAAGATGCTGCTGCTGAGGATGATGAAGGAGAAAGTGTGGGAGAAGTAAAAAAGAAGGTGAAGAGCATGGAAGTAGTGAAACATACATATCTGACAAAATATGAAAAAGCTTACCATAGTCAATATCTTTGTATCTCCGAACGTCTTAAAAAAAAATTAATTCCTGCTTTTCCATTTGATTGGGCTAAACCTCTATACCTTTAAGGAGAAGGTGCCATCCAAAAATTTTTTTCCAGCAATTGAAAAAATGTAAAGAATTGATGTTTACATTTTCTTAAAAAATATTATCATTTGTTTTTAATTTTGCAAAATATGAAAAATAATTTTAAAAAGTTTGGCATTTCCACATGTTAACACTAGGGGGAGCAGCTACTGAAATCTGGCACAAAAACCTATGACATCTAGGAACACAGTGAGCAGCCATTTTGATGGGGCCTGCAAAGTTACTGACTGTCTTTGCATGTAAAGTCTGGATCAGAACAGGCCATCAATCAGCAGAAATGTTTCCTGGATTTCTGTGGAGCAGACAAGAAGACGGTCCATCCATTTGTATAAAACACAGCACTCTATGTACAGTCCCTGGCACCGAACAGGGTGCCCCCCATAGACCAGCACACTGTTCTCCTGAAATACTCTATGCTGCTGTCACTCTGCTCCTTCCACCATATATCAGGCCCCTGTCGCCTCGCTTTTACACATCGCCAGGACAGGATCTGAGGAGAGGAATGGGGTTTTCGGTCACTGAGGATGGCAGGCAGGAAGGATTCTGGGAGCAGGGTGACAGCAGCACAGAGTATTTCAGGAGAGCAGTGTGCTGGTCTATGGGGGTCACAGAGGGAGATATATGGGGGAGGAGCAGGGTGACAGCAGTACAGAGTATTTCAGGAGAGCAGTGCGCTGGTCTATGGGGGTCACAGAGGGAGATATATGGTGGAGGAGCAGGGTGACAGCAGCACAGAGTATTTCAGGAGAGCAGTGTGCTGGTCTATGGGGGGTCACAGAGGGAGATATATGGGGAAGGAGCAGGGTGACAGCAGCACAGAGTATTTCAGGAGAGCAGTGTGCTGGTCTATGGGGGGTCACAGAGGGAGATATATGGTGGAGGAGCAGGGTGACAGCAGCACAGAGTATTTCAGGAGAGCAGTGTGCTGGTCTATGGGGGGCACAGAGGGAGATATATGGTGGAGGAGCAGGGTGACAGCAGCACAGAGTATTTCAGGAAACATTTCTGCTGATTGATGGCCTGTTCTGATCCAGACTTTGCATGCAAAGACCCCATTCCCCTCCTCAGATCCTGTCCTGGCGATGTGTGAAAGCAAGGTGACAGGCGCAGTCCGGGGTGATGCTGGGAAGCAGGCTGGGGGAAATGTAGCCATTCAGTAATGATAAAAATGAGACTCCTCTCTTCAGCTGCCTCACCAGCCCTCCTCTGACTTCACCTATTACCCCTGACCCGTGTGCAGGTGCTCAGCCAGAACCACCCTAGAATGCTTTTAGCAGATAATACTGCCATAGTGTTCTCACATAATACCGCCATATACTTCACACATAATACCACCATATACTTCACACATAATGCCGCCATATAGTTCATACCACCATGTAGATCACACATAAAACCAGCAGGGTGACAGCAGCACAGAGTATTTCAGGAGAGCTGTATCACACGGGACAGGATTAGATACACGGCTCAGCAGACAGTATCACACAAGAGAGGATTAGATACACAGCTCTGCAGACAGTATCACATGGGATAGGATTAGATACACGGCTCAGCAGACAGTATCACACAAGAGAGGATTAGATACACAGCTCTGCAGTCAGTATCACACAGGGGAGGATTAGATACACAGCTCAGCAGTCAGTATCACACGAGAGGATTAGATACACGGCTCAGCAGGCAGCATCACACAGGAGAGGATTAGATACACGGCTCAGCAGTCAGTATCACACAGGATAGGATTAGATACACGGCTCAGCAGTCAGTATCACACAGGATAGGATTACATACACGGCTCAGCAGTCAGTATCACACAGGAGAGGATTAGATACACGGCTCAGCAGACAGTATCACACAGGATAGGATTAGATACACGGCTCAGCAGGCAGCATCACACAGGAGTCCACTAGACGACACCAAATCCACATACCTCCACAGACCCTCATATATAATTAACAAATACCCCACTCAATTTATTATTTCACCAGAATATGTCTAAAAAGGTCACTAATTTCATTTAAAACCATCGGTTGGAGTGTATTTAATCTATATATCCAATAAGTTTCCTTTCTTTTTAAATTTTGTATTCTATTCGGGGTATGTTCGAATACATGATCTATGGGAAGCACTGTCAGAGACACAGAACCCTTATGGAACACTGCGCAATGACGGGACAAACCATGTTTCATATATCCCTTCCGAATGTTAAACCTATGGGAATTAATCCTCTTATGTAAAGGTTGAGATGTCCTACCTACATATTGCTTCCCACAGTTGCATTGAATCAGATAGATGACAAAACTGGTCTTACACGTCATCCTATATCTGACCCTAAATTCCCTACTGGGATAACTAAGGGAGTGAAATCTATCAGTAGAATCAATTATAGATCTACAACACTGACAGCCCTTCATATTACATTGAAAAGCATCTTTTTTCTCATGTGGTATACTACTGTTTAGTGAAATATCCCTTGAGGAGATGACACTAGGGGCTAAAATATTCTTAATGGTGGGAGCCCTCCTAAAAATCAACCCTGGCTTCTGATCCACCACCTTATTCAGAACTGGATCATTTAAAGCAATTTTCCAGTGCTTTTCCAATATGTTACGAATCTGAGAATTCTGTACAGAAAAAGTGGTTATAAAATTTGCATCATAATTATCCACACCTCTATCAATCTTACGAGAATAAATTAAATCCTTTTGGGTCAAATTTTTTGCTGATTTATATGCTCTTTTTATCAGTCTGGAAGGATAATTTTTTTCCTGAAATCTATTTAATAAAACTTTGCTCCCCTCCTCAAAGGTTATATCTGAGGAGCAATTTTTTTCTAATCCTAGTATATTGATTGAGGGGAATATTTTTAAGCCAAGGCTTATAATGGCCACTATTAGGCTGGAGTCACACACAACCATTAAAAATTCGGACCGATTTTAACAGGACGAAATCGCACAAAGATTTCTTGTCCAGGGATCCGTCTGTCAACAGAATTTCCGGCGATGAACCGATTTTATTCACATCTAAGCATCAAATTGACATCCAATGCTAATGCCTGATGCTCTTTCCTGCTGACCTGGAGAAGTCTTGCGATTTAATCGCAAGTCACACGTGTGGTGCGTTTTCAATGCGATTTCTAATTGCATCCATAGACTTGCATTGGCGAATCCGATCCGAAAATCGGTGATAATCGCAGCATGCTGCGATTGTCTCGGTCCGAGGAACGGATCCGATAAAAAAACGCATGATGGGAGCAACACCATTGAATAACATTGGGACGAATGCAATGCGATTTTTAATCGCATTGCAATCGTCCGATTTTATCGCTAGTGTGACTCCGGCCTTATAGTGAACATAGCCATTGGCATCAACCTTTTTAAAATAATTACTTGTAAGAACCTTCCCAGAATTGTCTACATAAATGATGAGATCCAAAAAAATAACACTCTGCTTATCAAACAGTGGAATCAATTTTATACCCCAACAATTATTTGTCACCCCATCTAAAAAATGTTTGATATCATTCCCTTCATTATTATAAATGACAATAATGTCATCAAGAAAGCGTTTATATAAAACTAATTTTGCCCCATAATCACCACGACGGAGGACATGCCAGGACTCGAAGACAGCCATAAACAAATTTGCATAAGTAGGTGCTGCCCTCGAGCCCATGGCGGTGCCCCACGTCTGGTGGTATAGAGCATCCCCAAAATGGAAGTAATTATTCTGTAAAATGAAAGCCATACTTTTAATCAAAAAAAATTTTTGTGCCATGGATAAAGCCAACTCCCTATTCACATACATCTCAAATACAACAAGAAAACACAGAATGACAGATTTGCAAAAATGGCAGTCATCAGCAAGTGCTGGATAACAAATACAGGGTATTTAGTCGATACTTTTTTTGCGCAAAAAATGTACACCAAGCTGCTCCACCACATCAAGGTAACCCCTATCGAAGCAGTCCCTATCTAATGTATTAAAAACCTGAACATGTGAACAGTGTCTAATATGAGCAGGATTCAGACAGGCCACTCCCTGGTATGGGCTTGTGGCCTGAGACAGCTCTTATGTGCACGTCACACAAGAGAGGGGTGGGGTCTCCCAAACCATGCTATGCAAGGAAAAATGGATTAAAAACACACATGTGACATGCACAATTGTGAACGCGTCAATGAGACAATGCTCACACCACCCACTAACTGAGATACAACAAGAAAACACAGAATGACAGATTTGCAAAAATACTCTGCAATAAAAAATGGCAGTAGTCAGCAAATGCTGGATAACAAATACAGGGTATTTAGTCGATACGTTTTTTTGCGCAAAAAAATGTACACAAAGCTGCTCCACCACGTCAAGGTAACCCCTATCGAAGCAGTCCCTATCCCTGGTATGTTCAATATTCACTATGGATGTTATGGGATTATATTCGAATATTGAACATAATATTGGTCTGTCTTGCTTTGAGATGTATGTGAATAGGGAGCTGGCTTTATCTATGGCACAAAACATTTTTTTGATTAAAAGTATGGCTTTCGTTTTACAGAATAATTACTTCCGTTTTGGGGATGCTATATACCACCAGACGCGGGGCAACGCCATGGGCTCGAGGGCAGCACCTACTTATGCAAATTTGTTTATGGCTGTCTTCGAGTCCTGGCACGTCCTCCGTGGTGATTATGGGGCATAATTAGATTTATATAAACGCTTTATTTATGACATTATTGTCATTTATAATAATGAAGGGAATGATGTCAAACATTTTTTAGATGGGGTGACTAATAATTGTTGGGGTATAGAATTGATTCCACTGATTGATAAGCAGAGTGTTATTTTTTTGGATCTCATTATTTATGTAGACAATTCAGGGAAGGTTCTTACAAGTAATTATTTTAAAAAGGTTGATGCCAATGGCTATGTTCACTATAATAGTGGCCATTATAAGCCTTGGCTTAAAAATATTCCCCGCAATCAATATACTAGGATTAGAAAAAATTGCTCCTCAGATATAACCTTTGAGGAGGGGAGCAAAGTTTTATTAAATAGATTTCAAGAAAAAAAATTTATTTTCAGATTGATAAAAAGAGCATATAAATCAGCAAAAAATTTGACCCAAAAGGATTTAATTTATTCTCATAAGATTGATAGAGGTGTGGATAATTATGATGCAAATTTTATAACCACTTTTTCTGTGCAGAATTCTCAGATTCGTAACATATTGGAAAAGCACTGGAAAATTGTTTTAAATTATCCAGTTCTGAATAAGGTGGTGGATCAGAAGCCAGGGTTGATTTTTAGGAGGGCTCCCACCATTAAGAATATTTTAGCCCCTAGTGTCATCTTCCCAAGGGATATTTCACTAAACAGTAGTATACTACATGAGAAAAAAGGCCCTTTTCAATGTAATAGGAAGGGCTGTCAGTGTTGTAGATCTATAATTGATTCTACTGATAGATTTCACTCCCATAGTTATCCCAGTGGGGAATTTAGGATCAGATATAGGATGACGTGTATGACCAGTTTTGTCATCTATCTGATTCAATGCAACTGTGGGAAGCAATATGTAGGTAGGACATATCAACCATTACATAAGAGGATTAATTCCCATAGGTTTAAAGGTACTGTCACACTTAGCGATGTACCAGCGATCCCGACAATGATATGACGCGGTCAGGATCGCTGGTACATCGCTAAGTGGTCGCTAGTGAGCTGCCACACAGGCAGATCTCACCAGTGACATCGCAGGGGTCGGGGGTCGCTACTTACCTGTCACACTAGGCGATCCTGATGTCCTCCCGCCCACGTCCACGCTCGTCTCTCCACAGGAAGCCCAGCAGGAAGCTGATGACGAGAAACGGTCCAGGACGTTCTCGCGCGATCAGCGATAACCAGCGGGGGAGCGGGTCGGAGGTAAGTATCAGACATAGCGATGTCGCTAGCAATATCGCTGTAACGTCACAAAACCTGTGACGTTATAGCGATATTGCTAGCGATATCGCTTAGTGTGACAGGCCCATTACATTCAGAAGGGATATATGAAACATGGTTTGTCCCGTCATTGCGCAGTGTTCCATCAGGGTTCTGTGTCTCTGACGGTGCTTCCCATAGATCATGTATCCGAACATACCCCGAATAGA
Organism: Dendrobates tinctorius; assembly: GCF_039654945.1. Classification (NCBI taxonomy): domain Eukaryota; kingdom Metazoa; phylum Chordata; class Amphibia; order Anura; family Dendrobatidae; genus Dendrobates; species Dendrobates tinctorius. The sequence continues at coordinate 10,199,678 of NW_027361793.1, forward strand.
ATACAAAATTTAAAAAGAAAGGAAACTTATTGGATATATAGATTAAATACACTCCAACCGATGGGTTTAAATGAAATTAGTGACCTTTTTTAGACATATTCTGGTGAAATAATAAAATGAGTGGGGTATTTGTTAATTATATATGAGGGTCAGAGGAGGTATGTGGATTTGGTGTGGTCTAGTGGACTAAGACACGTGAACTATATTTTTGAGTTGTTCTAAAGTGGTGGGATCTAGTTTATATTTTTTTGCTGTTTATTTTATAATATATATTTTTTGGGTTTTTTTTATGTATAATATTTCCATGATATTGATAGAAATGTTATTGGGTTTTAATCACAATATTTAAGCATTTTATTTATATACATGGTTTTATATGATATATGGGCATTTCCACAGGAAATTATGTCAAAGAAAGGTGTATTGAAACAGTTTGTGATTGTATTTATATTCTGAATTTGTGATTGTTCTTTATGCCCTGATGAAGTGGCTGGTTTTGCCACGAAACGCGTAGGCTTATTAAAGAAGTTTTTTATTATATGGACTGCCGAAGGTGCGTTTTTTTTGGTCAGTGCAGTTTATTCAGCCCGGCTCTTTTTTTTCCACTTTGGATTTTTTTTTCATTTTGGATTTGTTTCATTCTCCTGCTTGATGGCATTCCAGAGCTCCTGTGCTGTGTGGCTTCGATTCCCCAAAGAAATTAATTTCAATACAGCCTGTTGATGTTTGGCCACGGCTGTGCTCGTATCGGTCGTAACAGGTAAGCGTTCACGGGTCCATGTGGAGGTAGACTGTGACGGCTCCTGCAGTGCTGATTCAGAGGACCTGGAGTATGAGGAGGAGTCAATGTGTACAGACTGGATTCCTGCAACCCTTGGAGTTGATAGAATACGTACAGCGCCACTCTCAAGATCTGTACCCGGCTCCACAACAGTTACCCAATGGTTAGTGAGGGAAAGATATCGTCCCTGTCCATGGTTACTGGTCCACACATCGGTAGTCAAGTGGACCTTGCTACTGACGGCGTTTAGTAGCGCATGTTTAATTTTTCCCTCCACATGCTTTTGCAGGGCAGGGACAGCTTGCCTGCTGAAATAAAAGCGGCTGGGCACGTTGTATTGTGGGACTGCCAATGCCATGAAGTCCCGGAAGGTGTCAGTCTCCACCAGCCTGAATTAGAGCATTTCATGGGACAGTAGTTTTGCAATGCCAGCATTCAGCGCTGGTGCTTGGGGGTGGTTTGCCGAGTATTGGTACCTTTTCTCCCATGCCTGTGCTACCGATCGCTGTAGACTGGCCTGGGAGTGTGAGGGTGACAGGGAACGTGGTGCTGTGGGTGGAATGACACTGTGTCTCTGTACAACAGTGCCAGAGGTTCTCCCATGGTGATCCTGTGAGGAAGCCGAACCAGCTGTGTGTGAGCTGGAGGAAGAGGCTACAACACGAGCTGAAGAGGTGGTAGGTGGCACTGTAGGTTGGCCTAGGTCTTCAGTGTGTCTTTGGAACTCCACCACATGCTTGGTCCGCACATGTTTCCACATAATTGTGGTATTGAGGTTGCTGACACTTTTCCCTCTTTTGACTTTCTGATGACACAGCTTGCATTTGACAAAGCAAATGTCATCTGCAACTGTGTCAAAAAAGGACCACGCACTGCAAGTCTTGCGAGTGCCCGTTTTGGCTTTTGGAAGAGGAATGCTCCTAATGGGTGCCGAAGTGGAGGCTACAGGCAACCAAGTGTGCCCCCTCCCTCTCCCTCCTGTTTTGGCCGTTCGGGGAATCTCTTCATCAGAGCTGCTACCACCACCTTCCTGTTCCTCACGCCATGATGGGTCAGGTGTTATGATGAGTCACCGAAGGAGGAAAAAACAAAATACCAGCTAAGTCCAGAAAAACCAGAGAGGTTGGCAGCTATCGGATTGCAGACCCCTGAACCTATCCACAACAACTAGCAGTAGCCGTGGGGGGTTCCTACGGTGCCCTAGACCCCTCGATCACAGCCGGAGAACTATATGGCCTAAAGACAGAAAGGGGAAAAACTAAACTGCCCCAGAGCAGACCCCAAAGCAATAGGCAGCCCCCAACATATAATGACGGTGAAGCAAGATGAAAACACTAACACAGATAGAAAGATAGGTTGAGCAAATGATGGGGCCCAAGCTAACTACATAGGACAGGATAGGAAAGCTGCTGTCTGCCATCCGCAAAAACCCTATCAAAACGAGCCAACCGACTGATAGGAAAAACAGGCCCTGAAGTCGCTAGGCTTCAAAAGACTATATCAGCACTTAGGTATATTCTGAAGATAGAGCAAAATATCAACAGATCAGAGACAAAAATGGAGTTCAGCTCACCCCTGGCCGGGGATGGCAGAACTCCCAAAAAACAAGGCAAAACAAAAACAAAACTGAAGAGTACAAAGAAGAGCAGAATAACTTAGCTCTGCGATGCAGGAATCAGACTGGTCTCCAAGAATCCAGCAGGAAAATCACCAGCCAGGAAGAAGGGCGTCGGCAGCCTTATATCCAGTCCTCAATTCCAGCCACCCAGTCATCATCTAGCTGCCTAGGTGTTTGGTAATCAGCCTCACTACCTTCCTTCACCAGAGGAGGGAGTTCATCAGACCTCAATGGTGAAGGGAAAAATGAACTCACAACAGTACCTCCCCCTTGAGGAGGGGTCACCGAACCCTCATCCATGCCACCAGGGCGATCCGGGTGAGCCCGATGAAAGGCACGCACCAATCTTTCGGCATGAATATCAGAGGCAGAGACCCAGGAATTATCCTCCTGACCATAACCCTTCCACTTAACCAAATACTGGAGTCTCCGTCTAGCCAGACGGGAATCCAGTATCTTCTCTACCTCATATTCCATGTTACCTTCAACCAATATAGGGTGAAGAGGTGCCGCCACAGGAACTACTGGTTCAACAAACCTCTTCAACAAGGACTTATGAAACACATTATGAATTTTAAATGTGACAGGAAGAGCCAACCGAAAAGAGACCGGATTAATAATCTGCAAAATCTTGTAAGGTCCAATAAATCTAGGCTTAAACTTAGGAGAAGCCACCTTCATAGCGATATTTTTTGATGACAACCAAACCATATCACCCACCTTAAACTGGGGACCAACGGTCCTACGCCGGTTGGAAAACCACTTGGCCTTTTCCTGGGAGAGAGACAACTTATCCACTACTTGGTCCCAGATCTGGTGCATTCTCTCCACCACAGTGTCAACACCTGGGCAGGCAGAAGGCTCCACCTGCCCTGAAGAAAATCAAGGGTGAAAACCAAAGTTACAAAAAAAAGGTGACATCAAAGTGGCAGAACTAGCTCTATTATTTAAAGCAAATTCGGCCAAGGGCAAAAATGAAACCCAATCATCCTGATCAGCAGAAATAAAACATCTCAAATACGACTCCAAAGTCTGGTTTGTTCTCTCCGTCTGCCCATTGGTCTGAGGGTGAAACGCAGAGGAGAAGGACAACTGAATTCCCAGCTTGGAACATAAAGTCCTCCAAAATCTAGACACAAACTGAACTCCTCTGTCAGATACAATGTTCTCAGGAATCCCGTGCAAGCGAACCACCTGTTGCAAAAACAAGGGCACCAACTCAGAGGAAGATGGCAACTTAGGGATTGGTACAAGATGGACCATCTTAGAGAATCTATCACAAATCACCCAAATAACAGTCATTCTCTGAGAGACAGGCATATCAGAGATAAAATCCATTGAAATATGGGTCCATGGCCTCCTGGGCACCGGCAAAGGCATCAACAAGCCACTAGAGCGAGAACAAGGTTTAGACCGGGAGCAAGTCCCACAGGACTGCACAAAATTCCTGACATCATGAGACAAGGCGGGCCACCAAAAAGACCGACTCACCAGATCTCTAGTACCAGAAATACCTGGATGACCAGCCAATGCAGAGCAATGAACTTCAGACATCACTCTCTTCCTCCACTGGTCAGGAACATACAACTTTCCACTGGGACAACGCTCAGGTTTGTCCTCCTGAAACTCTTCCAGAGCACGTCTCAAATCGGGCGAGATGGCAGAAAGAACTACCCCCTCGCCTAAGTTGGTAGCAGGCTTAGTCATAACAGGAGAATCAGCAAGGAAACTCCTAGAGAGGGCGTCTGCCTTGACATTCTTAGTGCCCGGAAGAAAAGAGACCACAAAATCAAAACGTGTGAAAAACAAGGCCCATCTAGCCTGTCTAGGATTCAAGCGCTTGGCCGACTCCAGGTAAATCAAATTCTTGTGGTCAGTAAGGACCACGACTTGGTGTTTGGCTCCCTCCAACCAATGTCTCCACTCCTCAAATGCCCATTTCATGGCCAACAGTTCCCGATTCCCCACATCATAGTTACGTTCGGATGGGGAGAACTTTCGGGAAAAGAAAGCACAGGGATTCATTTTAGATGTCACAGGATCTTTTTGGGACAACACCGCTCCTGCACCAATCTCAGAAGCGTTCACCTCCACCTGAAACGGGAGTGAGACATCAGGTTGCCGCAAAACCGGAGCAGAAGTGAATCTTCGCTTCAGCTCCTGAAAGGAAGAAACAGCCTCTGGAGACCAATTCAGCACATCAGCACCCTTCCTAGTCAAATCCGTCAATGGCTTGGCAACACCAAAAAAATTAGCTATAAATTTCCGATAAAAATTAGCAAAACCCAAAAACTTCTGGAGGGCCTTCAAAGAAGTGGGCTGAACCCAATCATAAATGGCCTGTACCATGGCCGGGTCCATTTCAATAGTTGACGGAGACAAAATAAATCCCCAAAATGAAATCCTCTGTACCCCAAAAAGGCATTTCGATCCCTTGACATACAGGGAATTCTACCTCAAAATCCGGAACACTGTCCGAACATGTTCCACATGAGAGTCCCAATTCTTGGAGAAGATCAAAATATCATCCAGATAGATAATCAAAAATGTATCCACAAAGTCTCAGAATATATTGTTCATGAAGCACTGGAAGACAGAAGGGGCATTAGTGAGCCCAAAAGACATCACCAGGTACTCAAAATGTCCCTCCGGAGTATTAAACGCCGCCTTCCATTCATCCCCATGCTTAATGCGAATAAGATTATACGCCCCCTGAGGTCAAGCTTGGTAAACCAGCAAGCACCTTTAACTCTGGAGAATAGATCAGAAATCAGGGGTAACGGATACTGATATTTAACAGTAATTTTGTTGAGGGCACGATAGTCAATACAAGGCCTTAATGAACCATCCTTTTTAGCCACGAAAAAAAACCCAGCACCTAAGGGTGAAGAGGATGGTCTAATATGACCCTTCTCCAATGCCTCCTTAATATAGGATCGCATAGCCTCGTGCTCGGGTACAGATAAATTGAAAAGCCGACCCTTGGGGAATTTACACCCTGGGTTCAGCTCAATTGCACAGTCATAACTCCTATGAGGAGGCAAAGACGCAGACTCATTCTCACTAAATATATCATAAAAGTCCGCCAAATAGTCAGGAACATCATGCGACTGGGCAGAGGTGGAGAAAACAGGAGCATCACTAAGGGGACACCGACAACCCCAACTCACCACAGACAAAGATTTCTAATCCAGAACTGGATTATGGATTTGCAACCAGGGAAACCCCAGAACAATGGTATCATGCAAATTATGCAACACCAAAAATCTGCAATTTTCTTGATGGTCTGGGGCGACCCGCATTACCACCTGGGTCCAAAACTGAGGTTTATTCTTTGCCAAAGGAGTAGCATCAATCCCCCTCAAAGGGATAGGCGTCCGCAGAGGTGTCATAGGAAATCCACAACGTTTAGCAAAATCCAAGTCCATCAGGTTCAGAGCTGCTCCTGAATCCACAAAAGCCTTGGCGGAAAATGTGGACAGGGAGCAGATCACAGTAATTGCCAGAAGAAACTTAGGTTGAACACCACCCACAGAGAACATGTGTGCACAACGTTTCTCTCATTTAGGGCAGACAGAAATAATATGCGAGGCATCTCCACAAAAAAAACACAGCTTATTACACCTTCTGAACTCCTGACGTTGCGCCCTAGACAAAACTCTATCACATTGCATAGGTTCAGACATTTGTTCAACAGGTGATAACATCTCTCGTGTAGTTTTGCGTTCACGTAAACGCCGATCCACCTGAATGGCTAATGACATAGAATCGTCAAGACCAGAGGGAACAGGAAATACCACCATAGTATCTTTTACAGTTTCTGACAAACCCTTCCGAAAGAGGGCTGCCAAGGCACCATCATTCCAGGTAGTAAGGACCGCCCACTTTTGGAATTTTTGACAGTACAACTCTGCCGAATCCCGACCCTGGCTTAATGCCAACTGGGTCTTTTCAGCCTGATCAATAGCATTAGGTTCATCATACAACAACCCCAAGGCTTGAAAAAATGCGTTCACATTATTCAGAATAGGATGATCAGGTTTCAAAGAAAACGCCCAATCCTGGGGATCGCCGCGCAGCAAAGAGATGACAATTTTAACCTGCTGCGCGGAGTTCCCCGACGAGTTAGGCTTTAAGGCAAAAAATAATTTACAGTTATTCTTGAAATTCAAGAATTTAGACCGATCCCCCAAAATACATCAGGAGTTGGAATCTTTGGTTCAGCAGCATGTGAATGTGCAAGATAGGCGGAAATTCCCCGCACCTCAGCAGCGAGCTGCTCCACACCATCAGACAATTGCTTCATCTCCATTGAGAGAAAAATTCCCCCTACGGCCTCAGGGATATAGAGGAAAAAATATGAACACAAAAAAAAAAATTCTGACACTTTTTTTTTTTTTTTTTTTTACAATTCTCTCCTGCTATTGAGTACCCTAGGATCTGCGGTATGGCTGGTGATTCTGTTATGATGAGTCACCGAAGGAGGAAAAAACAAAATACCAGCTACGTCCAGAAAAACCAGAGAGGTTGGCAGCTATCGGATTGCAGACCCCTGAACCTATCCACAACAACTAGCAGTAGCCGTGGGGGGTTCCTACAGTGCCCTAGACCCCTCGATCACAGCCGGAGAACTATACAGCCTAAAGACAGAAAGGGGAAAAACTAAACTGCCCCAGAGCAGACCCCAAAGCAATAGGCAGCCCCCAACATATAATGACGGTGAAGCAAGATAAAAACACTAACACAGATAGAAAGATAGGTTGAGCAAATGATGGGGCCCAAGCTAACTACATAGGACAGGATAGGAAAGCTGCTGTCTGCCATCCGCAAAAACCCTGTCAAAACGAGCCAACCGACTGATAGGAAAAACAGGCCCTGAAGTCGCTAGGCTTCAAAAGACTATATCAGCACTCAGGTATATTCTGAAGACAGAGCAAAATATCAACAGATCAGAGACAAAAATGGAGTTCAGCTCTCCCCCGGCCGGGGATGGCAGTACTCCCAAAAAACAAGGCAAAACAAAAACAAATCCGAAGATTACAAAGAATAGCAGAAAAACTTAGCTTTGAGATGCAGGAATCAGACTGGTCTCCAAGAATCCAGCAGGAAAATCACCAGCCAGGAAGAAGGGCATCGGCAGCCTTATATCCAGTCCTCAATTCCAGCCACCCAGTCATCATCTAGCTGCCCAGGTGTTTGGTAATCAGCCTCACTACCTTCCTTCACCAGAGGAGGGAGTTCATCAGACCTCAATGGTGAAGGGAAAAATGAACTCACAACAGTCAGGGCCTCATCATCTACACTCCCCTCTTCAAACACCTGCTTCTCCTGGGTAGTCTCGCCAGCACCGTATGCACTAGAAAGTGGCACATGAGTCTCGTCATTATCTGATGCATACTGAGGTGTGCTGACCATAGGCACTGGCCCACCCGCCTCTTCAGATTCAGAGGGACAAAGCAGTTGCGCATCACTGCATACTCTCTTCTTCACATTCTTGAATGCTGCTTGGCTGGCCCCCTCTTTCCAAGCCAACAGATTCAGAGAACAGAAGTAGAGACTGTGATGGCTCCTGTCCATGGCTCTCTGACTGCCTGGGCAATTTGGCAGGTGGTGAAGATACAGATGGTTGCTCTTCAGTGCTCTGACCCTGAGAGGACATGGAAGTCATTGAAGTCGATGCGTTAGCTGCCATCCATCTGACAACGGCTTCAATTTGTTCCTCCTGCAGCAGTGAGGTACGGCGAGGTCCTACAAAGCTGCGCATAAAGGACTGTTGCCTGGTAAAACTGGGGGATGCTGACTCACTGGTGCCCGCAGCAGGCACAGAATCCCCACGTCCTCTCCCTGCAGAATCCCCACGTCCTCTCCCTGCTTAAACTCCACGCCCATGCCCACATGCCTTACTCCTTGCCTTCTTCATCTTGGTAGACTGATAAAGATAGGCAGAAAATTAAAAAGGGGGGGCTTAGCGTGCTTATTCCTGAATAGCTGCTAACAGGTATAAGAAACACTAATTTTATAAAGTGTGTGGACTACACTTTAATATGAGCTAATGTGGGCTACACAACTGTCAATTGGAGTGTTTGGTGAACTTTATTTTGTTTTGTTTTTTCAAAAAACAAAAAGGATGTGACCAAAGATTTGAAAGCGATAGTATCACAAACTTTTTGGAGCTATTACATTGCAGGAAGGTAACATACAATGCAAAAGATGAGGCTCCAAAAAATAGTGTAATACTATTCTGGCTGCGGCTGAAGGGCACAGGCCAGAAAAAAGGCTCCTCTATCTACTCCTATATAGTGTTTGCAACCAACCAATGTAGATGGATACGGATGGATGCACACTAATAGGAGAATGAAAAATGAGCTGCAATAAAAGAAAAATATGTATGAGGCAGTGACGCACGCTGAGCGGCCTACAACCAGACGTAGCTGCAGGACACACTACAGCGTGAGCTGCACACACACACAGAGACCTCTCAGACAGCCGTGAACAGTGCAGAAAACTGGGCACTAGCACTGAAAGGCTGCAGAGAGGCTCCGCTGTCTACTCCTATAGTGTTTGCAACCAACCAATGTAGATGGATACAGATGGATACGGATGGATGCACACTAATAGGAGAATGAAAAATGAGCAGCAATAAAAGAAAAATATGTATGAGGCAGTGACACATGCTGAGTGGCCTACAACCAGATGTGGCTGCAGGACACACTCCACAGTGTGAGCTGCACTCACACAGACCTTGCACACAGCTGTGAACACTGCTGCAAGGCAAAAGAAAGCTACAGTGGTTGATTATGTAGCCTGGGTAAAGCACAATATGATTTGGAAAATCGCTATCTCTAACTGTCCCTCAGAGTCTTGAACAGCAGCCTGTCCCTAACTCAATTCACAGCAGAGTGAACCCAAAATGGCGGCGGTGGCTTTTATAGTGCATCATGACAACATTTCAGCAGCCAATCACAGCCATGCCATTACTTAAAATGCCTACATGCCTAACAGGATGTGTCCACACTTCTGAGGATTGTCATTGGCTGAATCAAATCAAACTGGCTCATAGCATTATGGGAACTTCCGATTCCGGTATTCGATATGCTAAAAGTATCGAAACTCAGAATCAGGAATTCCGATACCGCGAATATCGGCCGATTCCCGATATCTGCGGTATCGGAATGCTCAACACTAGTCATTTCCCTTAAAAAAATAAAACACAAAAACAATTTTGGATTCCACCTCACCTGTCCCTTCCACCTACACTGCTGCGTCCACCTCTACCTACTCCACCTCATCCTCCACTTGGACCTCTGCCTCCTGGTTCTAGATTGTTATTTTTTTTATTTTATGTTCGTTTCATAGTCATAGATAGACCATTATTTTTAATCTTTAAAGATTCCATAATAACAGGGTCTGTACCACAGGACTGGCGTATAGCAAATGTGGTGCCAATATTCAAAAAGGGGACAAAAACTGAACTTGGAAATTATAGGCCAGTGAGTTTAACTTCAACTGTGGGTAAAATCCTGGAGGGTTTTCTAAGAGATACTATACTGGAGTATCTGGAGAAGAATAAACTTATGACCCAATATCAACATTGGTTTACAAGGGACCGTTCCTGTCAGACTAATCTGATAAGCTTTTATGAAGAGGTAAGTTCCGGACTGGACCAAGGGAATGCAGTGGACGTGGTGTACATGGACTTTTCAAAAGCTTTTGATACGGTGCCACACAAAAGGTTGATACATAAAATGAGAACAATGGGGATAGGGGAAAATATGTGTAGGTGGGTTAAGAGCTGGCTCAGGGATAGGAAACAAAGGGTGGTTATTAATGGAGCACACTCGGACTGGGTCACGGTTAGCAGTGGGGTACCACAGGGGTCAGTTTGGGCCCGCTTCTTTTTAACATATTTATTAATGACCTTGTAGGGGGCATAGAGAGTAGAATTTCAATATTTGCAGATGACACTAAACTCTGCAGGGTAATCAATACAGAGGAGGACAATTTTATATTACAGGAGGATTTATGTAAACTAGAAGCTTGGGCTGATAAATGGCAAATGAGCTTTAATGGGGATAAATGTAAGGTCATGCACTTGGGTAGAACGAACAAGATGTATAATTATGTGCTTAATTGTAAAACACTGGGCAAAACTGTCACTGAAAAAGACCTGGGTGTATGGGTGGACGACAAACTCACATTTAGTGGCCAGTGTCAGCCAGCTGCTGCAAAGGCAAATAAAATAATGGGATGCATTAAAAGAGGCATAGATGCTCAGGAGGAGAACATAATTTTACCTCTATATACCTACGTATTTTTCGCTTTATAAGACGCACCTGATTATAAGACGCACCCCCAAATGTGGTGAAGGAATAGAGAATTTTTTAATAAATGGGGTCCGTCTTATAATGCCAGTGTCCGTCTAATAAATCATATAGGGTATATGTCCCTCATAGCCCCCCACCCTAAAATTAGCCCCCTTAATCTGGATATGGCCACCTTATATTGAATATAGCCCCCTTGTGCTGGCACACGGGCCCCCTGTGGCTGGCACACATCACCCTGTGGCTGGCACACTGGCCCCTGTGGCTGGCACACATCACCCTGTGGCTGGCACACTGGCCCCCTGTGGCTGGCACACATCACCCTGTGGCTGGCACACTGGCCCCCCTGTGGCTGGCACACTGGCCCCCCTGTGGCTGGCACACTGGCCCCCCTGTGGCTGGCACACATCACCCTGTGGCTGGCACACGGCCCCCAGTGGCTGGCACACATCACCCTGTGGCTGGCACACTGGCCCCCCTGTGGCTGGCACACATCACCCTGTGGCTGGCACACTGGCCCCCCTGTGGCTGGCACACTGGCCCCCCTGTGGCTGGCACACATCACCCTGTGGCTGGCACACTGGCCCCTGTGGCTGGCACACATCACCCTGTGGCTGGCACACGGCCCCCAGTGGCTGGCACACATCACCCTGTGGCTGGCACACATCACCCTGTGGCTGGCACACTGGCCCCCCTGTGGCTGGCACACTGGCCCCCCTGTGGCTGGCACACATCACCCTGTGTTAGATATCGCCTCCATGCTGCTGCTTTTAGTAAAATAAACTCTTTCCTTACCTTCTCAGCGCTGTCCCTCCTCGTGTCTCCCTCAGTGTGGTTGAGCTCCTCCTCCACTTCCTGGTTCTCAGAGCCGGTCATGTGATCAGCACAGCAGAGTGCTGATGACAGCAGCAGCAGAGACACCGGGAGATCAGCGCTGGAGGAGGTAAGGAAAGAGTTTTTTATTTTACTATGGGCAGCAGCATGGGGGCGATATCTAACACAGGGGATCATGTGCGATCAAAGGAGGGCGCAGGCAGCTATAATATGCACCGCTCCCCCAGCCAGTCACCGTGGTGCGGTTTCAGCACCATGGTGATGGACAGCGGCAGTGCATATTATATGAGCGGGAGCAGGAGATCAAAGGCTCCCTTGCAGCTTTTACCAGCTCACAGCACCGCTCCAAAGCTGCCCCCACCTCCCCTGGACCCTGCAGTACATATATATATATATACACCCCCTCCCCCGTATATTCGGATTATAAGACGCACCCCCTACTTTCCCCCAAAATTTGGGGGAACAAAAGTGCGTCTTATAAAGCGAAAAATATGGTAAGTCACTACTGCGACCACACTTAGAATACTGTGTACAGTTCTGGTCTCCGGTGTATAACAAAGACATAGCTGAACTGGAGCGGGTGCAGAGAAGAGCGACCAAGGTTATTAGGGAACTGGGGGGTCTGCATTACCAAGACAGGTTATTACACTTGGGGTTATTTAGTTTGGAGAATCGAAGGCTTAGGGGTGATCTTATTACAATGTATAAATATATGCGGGGACAGTACAAAGACCTTTCTAATGATCTTTTTACTCTTAGACCTGTGACGGGGACAAGGGGGCATCATCTACGTCTGGAGGAAAGAAGGTTTAAGCATACTCACAGACGCAGATTCTTTACTGTAAGAGCAGTGAGACTATGGAACTCTCTGCCATATGATGTTGTAATGAGTGATTCCCTACTAAAATTTAAGAGGGGACTGGATGCCTTTCTTGAAAAGTATAATATTACAGGGTATATACACTAGCTTCCTTAGTGTTGTGTTGATCCAGGGAGCTAGTCTGATTGCCGTATGTGGAGTCGGGAAGGAATTTTTTTCCCCAATGTGAAGCTTACTGTTTGCCACATGGGGTTTTTTGCCTTCCTCTGGATCAACATGTTAGGGCAAGTTAGGATAGGATATGGGTTGAACTAGATGGACTTAAAGTCTCCCTTCAACCTTAATTACTATGTTACTATGTTACTATGTTTGAGTCACTTACCTAAAAAAAACTACAAAAAACCCTCAAAAAAACACAAAAATAGTGTTGGATTCCTCCCCTGCTTCTTCACCTATACGTCCACATCCATCTCTACCTCCACTTCCATTTGGACCTCGGCCTCCTGGTTCAAGATTATAATTTTTTTATTTTTTTAAATCTATGTTCTTTTAAGTCATTTCTACATTTGTTTGCATGGCAAGTGTCCTGCTCTTACCCCCATTTTACTTCCTTTTGCAGCCCCCTAGCCCTAACTACAACCATTTTACAGCCATTTTAAACCACCAGTGTTCGGGACTCCATTGACTTCTATTGGGCTTGGTGTCAAGTTCAGGGTCTATCTCAGATTCGAAACCAAACTTTGAAGTACAGTTTGGCCGAAACCCAACAAACCTGAACATCCACGAGTCTGCTCATTCCTACTAATTAGATTTCAGTGCGCAGAGGCTGGACTGTACACTGGATTTTCTCCTCCCTGTCTGTGATTATTTTGGTAAAGAAATCCGCTGATGCACTGCTATGTATAATAAAAGCGATCAGACGATCACAGCTTCAAGTCCCCTAAGGGGACTATTATATGCAGTAAAAAAATATAAAAGTTTTTAAAAATGTGAAAAAAATAAAAAAACATGAAAGTTCAACTCAACCCCATTTGTCTCATTAAAACTAAAACAATAAAAAAATACACCTCTGTTATTTCTGCATTCGTAAAAGTCAAATCTATCAAAGGATAAAGTAAATTAATCTGACTGTTAAATGGAATAACAAGAAAAAACTCAAAATTCCAGAATAAAGCTTGTTGTCTGTTGCAACATTGCAATAAGAGGCGATCAAAACATTGTATCTACCTCAAAAAGTATCAGTGAAAAAATACCAACCAAGTGTGCAAAAAAAGCTTCCCACATAGCTATATCAGAAATATGGAAAGCGTGACGGGTCTCTGAAAATGGCGACACAAGCAAAGGTTTTTTTCTTTACAAAATTCCAATTTTTTTCACCACTTATAAAAAAAAAAAACGATACATGTTCGGTATCTAATTAATCATATTTACTTTGGGAATCATATTGGAGGATCAATTTTCCCATGTAGTGAATATGGTTAAAAAAAAAAATGATAAAATTGCATTTTTTTTACAATTCCAAAGTAGTTGGATTTTTTCCCCTGCTTTTTTGCTATTCAAAAGTACAAATCGTTCCACGAAAAATGAGCCCTACACATCTATGTGGACGGAAAAGTAAAAAAATTATGGCTCTTGGAAGAAGGGGAGGAAAAAAGCTAAATGAAAAAATGGATGGAGTTAAAACAAATTATCACCTATTCAAGAGATAAGTGGTAACTTATTGGCAGGGGAGTACATTGAAATTACGGGGTCCCATAGCAAAAGTCTGAATGCCCCCCCCCAAAAAAACAGAAAAATAATTCACCGCCCAGCCCCAGCTCACCATCTTGCATCTCCACACAGCCTCAGCTCCTCACGCTTCGACTCCAACAGCCGGTAGCCACCCTCACATGTGCAACTACATCTGGCTGGGCCAGCATACACTGCTCCCTCTGACTGGAAAGCTACGTCAGCCAGGAGGCATGGCATCCTTATGCAAATCCAGCAGGAGAGTTCAGCCTGAAGCAGTGCAGAACTAGAAAGGAGGAGTTAAGAGGAGCCAGATACAGAGTGAAGGCGGCATGCACATTTAATTAAAGGCACACGCCACAGCACAGCCCAGGGGCGGACACTGACAGCTTGAGGCCCCTGTGCAAGAAATGTGTCTGGGTCCCCTCCTTTTATGGCGACAAAGCTACGTATATATAAATATATATATATATATATATTAAGCTCCAAACAGCAGAAAATGGTCGCACTCCATAGGATGAATTATGTTTGTTTATTGACACATAAAATTACATGTCAAGTCGGGGTAGTGGTAAAAAGTGCAGAGAGGCTGACAACGGCTGTTTCGTGATATCAAAGCGCTTCTACGGGACCTGTAGAAGTGCTTTGATAGCGCGAAACGGCCGTTGTCAGCCTCTCTGCACTTTTTACTACTACCCCGACTTGACATGTAATTTTATGTGTCAATAAACAAACATAATTCATCCCGTGGAGTGCGACCATTTTCTGCTGTTTGGAGCTTAAGATTGATTGCTACGAGGTCAAGCACCCGGGAATAGCTTAGTGTGGATCTACTACCGGCCGTACACCACCTGTGCAAGCAAGGTAAAAGCGGTGCCGTCCGCTCTGTATCTTAGTGGTCACATATATATATATACAGTGGGGCAAAAAGTATTTAGTCAGTCAGCAATAGTGCAAGTTCCACCACTTAAAAAGATGAGAGGCGTCTGTAATTTACATCATAGGTAGACCTCAACTATGGGAGACAAACTGAGAAAGAAAAATCCAGAAAATCACATTGTCTGTTTTTTTTTCATTTTATTTGCATATTATGGTGGAAAATAAGTATTTGGTCAGAAACAAGCAATCAAGATTTCTGGCTCTCACAGACCTGTAACTTCTTCTTTAAGAGTCTCCTCTTTCCTCCACTCATTACCTGTAGTAATGGCACCTGTTTAAACTTATCAGTATAAAAAGACACCTGTGCACACCCTCAAACAGTCTGACTCCAAACTCCACTATGGTGAAGACCAAAGAGCTGTCAAAGGACACCAGAAACAAAATTGTAGCCCTGCACCAGGCTGGGAAGACTGAATATGCAATAGCCAACCAGCTTGGAGTGAAGAAATCAACTGTGGGAGCAATAATTAGAAAATGGAAGACATACAAGACCACTGATAATCTCCCTCGATCTGGTGCTCCACGCAAAATCCCACCCCGTGGGGTCAGAATGATTACAAGAACAGTGAGCAAAAATCCCAGAACCACGCGGGGGGACCTAGTGAATGAACTGCAGAGAGCTGGGACCAATGTAACAAGGCCTACCATAAGTAACACACTACGCCACCATGGACTCAGATCCTGCAGTGCCAGACGTGTCCCACTGCTTAAGCCTGTACATGTCCGGGCCCGTCTGAAGTTTGCTAGAGAGCATTTGGATGATCCAGAGGAGTTTTGGGAGAACGTCCTATGGTCTGATGAAACCAAACTGGAACTGTTTGGTAGAAACACAACTTGTCGTGTTTGGAGGAAAAAGAATACTGAGTTGCATCCATCAAACACCATACCTACTGTAAAGCATGGTGGTGGAAACATCATGCTTTGGGGCTGTTTCTCTGCAAAGGGGCCAGGACGACTGATCCGGGTACATGAAAGAATGAATGGGGCCATGTATCGTGAGATTTTGAGTGCAAACCTCCTTCCATCAGCAAAGGCATTGAATATGAAACGTGGCTGGGTCTTTCAACATGACAATGATCCAAAGCACACCGCCAGGGCAACGAAGGAGTGGCTTCGTAAGAAGCATTTCAAGGTCCTGGAGTGGCCTAGCCAGTCTCCAGATCTCAACCCTATAGAAAACCTTTGGAGGGAGTTGAAAGTCCGTGTTGCCAAGCGAAAAGCCAAAAACATCACTGCTTTAGAGGAGATCTGCATGGAGGAATGGGCCAACATACCAACAACAGTGTGTGGCAACCTTGTGAAGACTTACAGAAAACGTTTGACCTCTGTCATTGCCAACAAAGGATATATCACAAAGTATTGAGATGAAATTTTGTTTCTGACCAAATACTTATTTTCCACCATAATATGCAAATAAAATGAAAAAAAAACAGACAATGTGATTTTCTGGATTTTTTTTTCTCAGTTTGTCTCCCATAGTTGAGGTCTACCTATGATGTAAATTACAGACGCCTCTCATCTTTTTAAGTGGTGGAACTTGCACTATTGCTGACTGACTAAATACTTTTTTGCCCCACTGTATATATATATATATATATATATATATATACAGTGTATCCACACACATATACATGTATGTATAAATTACATAGTCTCCTTTACTATGTATATTGCTGTCCCTTATACATTGCCCTCTCTTACTATGTGCTGCATCGTCACTTACATATTGGATTATATAGAGCCCTGTTTTTTGTTACATGCCGTCCTCTCTTGTTAGATATATAATACAATGACGGATGATGGAGCATGGGAAAGCTTCTTTTCTAATGGAGGAGAAGATGGACTGGTAGTATGGTCACCGGCTCCTCCATCAGCAGTCATTTTATATCTAACAAGAGAGCGGACTATTGTAATAAAAGGGGGCGATGTGAATAACAAAAATAACAAGAATACACTATGTAAGAGACAGCACTGTACATAACAGCAGAGGAAGCTGTATAATAAGGGACGGCACCATACATAACTGTAGAGGATGGTATGTAATAAGGGACGGTGTTATACATGATCATAGAGGAAACTATGTAACTAAGGATGGTGTTATACATAGTAAGTGAGTCCACTATATACTAAGGGACTGTGTTAGACATAAGTGAGTACACTATACACTAAGGGACTGTGCTATACATACAGTTAGGCCCATATATGTTTGGACAGAGACAACATTTTTCTAATTTTGGTTCTAGACATTACCACTAGAGTTGAGCGAAACGGGTCGAAAAATTTCAAAAGTCGCCGACTTTTGGCAAAGTCGGGTTTCATGAAACGAAACCCGACCCTAGGATGAGGTCGGCCACGAGGTCGGCGACCTACGCGCCAAAGTCGCGTTTCAAAAGTTTGCTTTGCGCTCTTTTTCAGCCAATCAGGATCCACGGACACTGTGGGCAACGTGATGACATAGGCAGGGGTCACCACCATCTTTCAGAAGGGCATGCAAGTGATTGGCTTGCTTTGGTGGGCGTCACAGGGGTTATAAAAGGGCGTGCACGCCGACCGCCATCTTACTTCTGCCGATCTTAGCATAGGGAGAGGTTGCTGCTGCTGATTCTGTAGGGAGAGCATTAGGCTGGGAAGAAGAAAAAAAAACTGCTTCTGCTGCTAGAGATTTTGCCTGTACAACACACCAGTCACTGTGTGTGCAGTGCAAGGGGAGGCTATATTGTGGTGGATCAGCGGTGTTGGTTGTTAGGCTGCCTTCTAAGGCTTCCTGACAGCTGCATTGCTGTTTACCCACTGCTCTGCAAACTGCTTTTTTAAAAGCAATCCCAATTTTTTTTTTTGTCCTGCTGAGGTACTGAGCATGCATTTTTTCACACCATACAGCGGTGTACGCTCCTCACACAGTACCGTGTAACGGCTGTTATCACAGCCACAGTGAAGCTATCTGTGTGTCACTCTGTGAGAATAAGTCGAGGACATGTTCCGTTCTTATAGACCTGCACCTACTAGTTTTGTCTAGCTTTCAAACAGTTAAATATATTTGCTGTTTGATCACATTCAAAACTATAGAGAGACAGCGTGTGTCAGTCCGTAACTTAAAAAACACGGAGCTTGACAATTTTACGTACACCGGACAGTCGTGTACGTGCACGCTCCTCTCAGTACCGTGTAACGGCTGTTATCACGGCCACAGTGAAGGTATCTGTGTGTCACTGTGGAAGGATAAGTGAAGGACTTGTTCCGTTCTTACAGACCTACACTCTAGGGAGATTCCTATTCTGCCCAATTCTACATACACATTGTAGTTTGTGATACACTAGCCAATTTCTGCCTGTGACATAGCGCTCTGATATTCAGTGGGCCTCACACAATCCAAAAGTGTCCAGTGTCCACTAGTGTGTGCAGAAATTCAAAATCTCCCTTATCCTGTAGTCACTTTTTTCACACCTGTGCCATCGAGCCTGTGACATAGCGCTCTGATATTCAGTGGGCCTCACACAATCCAAAAGTGTCCAGTGTCCACTACTGTGTGCAGAAATTCAAAATCTCTGTGATCCTGTAGTCACTTTTTTCACACCTGTGCCATCGAGCCTGTGACATAGCACTCTGTTATTCAGTGGGCCTCACACAATCCAAAAGTGTCCAGTGTCCACTAGTGTGTGCAGAAATTCAAAATCTCCCTTATCCTGTAGTCACTTTTTTCACACCTGTGCCATCGAGCCTGTGACATAGCGCTCTGATATTCAGTGGGCCTCACACAATCCAAAAGTGTCCAGTGTCCACTAGTGTGTGCAGAAATTCAAAATCTCTGTGATCCTGTAGTCACTTTTTTCACACCTGTGCCATCGAGCCTGTGACATAGTGCTCTGATATTCAGTGGGCCTCACACAATCCAAAAGTGTCCAGTGTCCACTAGTGTGTGCAGAAATTCAAAATCTCCCTTATCCTGTAGTCACTTTTTTCACACCTGTGCCATTGAGCCTGTGACATAGCGCTGTGATATTCAGTGGGCCTCACACAATCCATAAGTGTCCAGTGTCCACAAGTGTGTGCAGAAATTCAAAATCTCTGTGATCCTGTAGTCACTTTTTTCACACCTGTGCCATCGAGCCTGTGACATAGCGCTCTGATATTCAGTGGGCCTCACACAATCCAAATGTGTCCAGTGTCCACTAGTGTGTGCAGAAATTCAAGATCTCCCTTATCCTGTAGTCACTTTTTTCACACCTGTGCCATCGAGCCTGTGACATAGCGCTCTGATATTCAGTGGGCCTCACACAATCCAAAAGTGTCCAGTATCCACAAGTGTGTGCAGAAATTCAAAATCTCCCCTGTCCTATAGACACCTTGTACCTTGTTTTACATTACTATATAGTTTGTTGGATTTTGTCTACATTTCTACAAAAAATGAGGAAGGCTGGTGGAAGAGGCCATGGAATTGGGCGGGGGTTGGCAGCTGGTAATGATGGTGTTGGTGGTGGATCTGATGGTATTGGCAAGAGCAAAATAGGACCGAATGCAGGAGGTGTTGAGCCTGCGTCATCGTCTGGCTCCATAAGGCTTCGAAGGCTTAGTTTTCTAGGAGTTGGCAAACCGCTTTTAAAGCCAGAGCATCAGGAAAAAGTTTTGTCTTACATCTCTGACTCAGCCTCCAGCTCTATCGCCTCCTCTTCTTCAGTTGTAAAAAGTAAAAGCACTGAGTCGTCATTGGAGGCTCATGTTCATGAACCACACCTTTCCTTGTGTCCTTCACCCCAACCAAGATTGAAGGATGACGCAGGCCATACTACTGATTACTCCATGGAGCTGTTTTCACATACCATGCCTGGATTATCAAGTGAAATGGTGAATTACCCAGGCCAAGATGAATCTGACATGGAGTGCACTGATGCAAAGCCGCTGATAGATGATTCTGCTGGTACATTCACTCAGAGCACTACATTGTCCTCGCAGTGTACAGAGCCAGATTCTGACCCTGATGAGACTCAGGTGCCCCTTCCCGCACACTATACCACCATACACGGTGACACAGAGGAAGGTGCACATGACATTGAAGAGGAGGTGATGGATGACCCAGTTGTTGACCCAGAGTGGCATCCATTGGGGGAAGAGGGTGCTGCTTCCAATAGCTCAGATGAGGAGCATCCACAGCAGACATCGATATCGCAACAGCTGTTATCTGGCAGGCCCGGAGCACTCCAAAGACAGGTTCCAAAAATCAAAAGAGTTGCTGGACAGCTTGTCCAGAGGGTCAAAAGATCACAGCGTGCTAGGCCGCAAAATGTCTGCCAAAGTAGGAAGAGTGCAGTGTGGCATTTTTTTGAACAAAATCCTCATGATCAGGCCAAGGTTATCTGTAAGAAGTGCGCAAAGACCTTTAGCCGAGGGAAAAATCTGAAAAATTTGAATACCAGGTGCATGCTTAGACATTTAACCACCATGCACTTGCAAGCGTGGACACAACATCAAACCTCAAGTGCCACATGTGCAACTGATCACAAAGAAGGTAGTCAGCAACGCTACATTGTTTCCCCCACTGTAAGCCCACCGGTTAGCACAGCAGCAAATGTTGAGGTGTCGTTGCAAGGCCACAGCAGTCAGGGAATCCCACTGTTATATCAATGAAATACTGAATCTAGGCCATCAGAAAGAACACCAACTCCATCATCATCATCAACCCTCTCTCAGTCCGCCCTGTCCACCGCTACTTCCACCATATGCAGCTCTCAAGTCCAGCTCACCCTCCCAGACACTATGAGTAGGTCAAGAAAGTACTCAGTCTCTCATCCGCGTACACTGGGTTTGAACGCCCACATTGCCAAACTAATCTCGTTTGAGATGATGCCCTATCGGTTGGTGGAAAGCGCAGCTTTCCGCGAACTCATGGCCTATGCAGTACCACGCTATGACCTACCCAATCACCACTTCTTCTCTCGCAAAGCCATCCTAGCCCTCCACCATCATGTAAAAGACCGCATTGTCCATGCACTCAAGCAGTCAGTAAGTGGAAAGGTGCACCTCACAACTGATGCATGGTCCAGTCGGCATGGCCAGGGCCGTTACGTGTCCATCACTGCGCACTGGGTTAATGTGGTGGATGCAGGGTCCACAGGGGACAGCGGTGGTGGGACAGTGCTGCCTAGCCCACGGTATAGGATACAGTTGGCTGTAGGCGTTCGACCCTCCTCCTCCTCCAGAAGCGAAAGCTCGTCCACAGAGCGCAGTCGTACGAGCACTCCATCTGCAGCTGCCACTGTTGCACATGAGGTGTCCCCCTATCGAGCAGCTAGTGGAAAGCGTCAGCAGGCTGTGTTGCAGATGATGTGTTTGGGCGACAGACACACCGCCGAGGTGCTGGCCGAGTACTTGAAGCGACAAACTGAGTCATGGCTGGGCAGTGTACATCTTGAGGCAGGCAAGGTAGTTAGTGATAACGGCCGTAATTTTGTGGCAGCCATAGCCCTTTCAAAACTCAGCCACATACCTTGCTTGGCTCACACCTTGAACCTGGTTGTGCAGTGCTTCCTCAAAAATTATCCGGAGTTAACAGCCCTGCTCCAGAAGGTGCGAAGACTGTGCGCGCACATCCGCCGGTCGCCTGTACACTCCGTTCGTATGCAGAAGCTGCAGCGATTGCTCCACCTTCCCAACCACCGCCTCATTATCGACATTGCAACAAGGTGGAACTCCACCCTGCACATAGTGGAGCGGCTGTGCGAGCAGAGGCAGGCCATAATGCATTTGTGGGAGGATAAACGGCCAGGCACTTTGAGAGCAGACATGGAGTTGACAGGTGTGCAGTGGTCGAAGCTGAAAGACCTCTGTAAAGTCCTTCAGTGTTTTAAGGAATGCACATGGCTGGTAAGCTCAGACGACGCCATCCTAAGCATGAGCATCCCATTTATGCGTCTGCTCATGCAAACTTTGACGCACCTTAAGGAGCAGGCGTCTGCAGCCAATGTTGATGAGGAGGAAGAGGAGGAGGGAATTTGTTATGATTGAGTCACCGTAGGAGGCAAAAATAGAAATGCTAGCTAAGTCCAGAAAACCAGAGAAGTTGGCAGCTATCGGATTGCAGACCCCTGAACCTATCAACACAACTAGCAGTAGCCGTGGGGGGCTCCTACGATGCCCTAGGCCCCTCGATCACAGCCGGAGGACTACATAGCCTAAAGACAGAAAGGGAAATCTAAACTTCCCCCAGAGCAGACCCCAAAGTAAAAGGCAGCCCCCCACATATAATGACGGTGAAGCAAGAAGAAAGAACAAAACAGACAGAAAGATAGACTGAGCAAAGATGGGGCCCACGCTAGCTTAGATAGGAAAGGACAGGAAGGCTGCTGTCTGCAATCCGTGAAAAACCCTATGAAAATAAGAGCCAACAAACTGACAGTAAAAAAGGCCCTGAAGACACTAGGCTTCAAAAAAGCTATGTCAGTACTCAGGAATATTCTGAAGACAGAGCAACAGGCAAAAGGAGATTCAGCTCACCCCAGCAGGGAATGGCAGAATCCAGAAAAGCAAGGAAAACAAAACACTAATGCAAAAAGGCAAAGCAGAAATCTTAGCTTTAGATGAGCAGGAATCAGACTGGTTTCCTAGAAGTCCACAGAAAAATCACCCGCAGGCCAGAATGGCGTCGGCAGCCTTATATCCAGTCATTAACTCCACTCAGCCAGTCATCATCATCAGCCCCAGGTGTTTGACAATCAGGCTCACTACCTTTCTTCACCAGAAGAGGGAGTTCCTCGGGCCTCAGTAGTGAAGGGGAAAATGAACTCACAACAGGAATCCTTGATGACATTCAGCCATTGTCTGCTCAGGGACCTCTCCTGGACGAGGTGGAGGAAGAAGAGGAGGAGGAGGATGATGATGATGGGGATGATTACTTAGGGGAGGAGGATGCATCTCGTGGGGCAAGTGAAAATGTTGGCGCGGCAAGGTCTGGTACAGGGTTTGTGCGTGACTGGAGGGATGTGGATTTGCCAGAAAGTGCTCCTCCAACCAGCACTCGCAGTGCATCATTGACACCGGGAACATTGGCCCACATGTCAGATTATGCCTTGCAGATCCTAAAAAGGGCCCCCCGCATTGCCAAAATGATGAACGATGACGACTACTGGTTGGCCAGCATCCTGGATTCACGCTATAAAGGCAAATTACAAAACATCATGCCACAGGAGAACCTTGACCTAATATTGGCTAATAAACAAGCAACTCTGGTAAATCGGTTGCTTGAGGCATTCCCAGCACACAGCAGCGGTGATGGTTATCACACGAGCCGTACGGGCCGGGGGCAGCTTGGCAGAGGTGTTCATGGTGCACACAGCAGAAGTGGCGTTGGAGACAGGGGTTTCATGACAATGTTGTGGACTGATTTTTTAAGTACCGCTCACACAACTGGTAATACTGCATCGATGGAAAGTGACAGGAGACAGCAGTTGTCGACTATGGTTACAAACTACTTTTCCTCCCATATCGATGTTCTCCCACACAGGTCATTCCCCTTTGACTATTGGGCCGCTAAACTGGACACCTGGCCTGAATTGGCACAATATGCCTTACAGGAGCTCGCTTGCCCAGCTGCAAGTGTGCTATCAGAAAGAGTCTTCAGTGCAGCTGGATCAATCCTGACAGAAAAAAGGACCCGTCTGTCAAACCAAAATGTGGATGATCTAACCTTCATTAAAATGAACCATGCATGGGTTTCCAAGGATTTTGTCCCACCTTCCCCTGATGACACATAGGGTGACAGAAAAATGGCTTGCTTTGGTCCACCTCTTCCTGGGACTTAACCTATTTCGCCTTTTGCATCAGCTGAATGTCCAACATCAACATATGCCACTTTCTAAAACTCCCTAACTGTTCTGCCTCCCCCCCATGGCCGGGGTCACCACCTAGCGCACGACACCGTGCGAGTGCCGTTGCCCTGGACAGGTGGGTAGGCCGACTCTTGGGCGCGGGCACTGGCACTGGGTCCCTCATAGTGCAATCAAGTGTCTCTGACGGTGGTGGTGCACACCCGCCGTCAGACACACCGCCGTACTATGAGGGGCCCAGTGCCAGTACCGACGCCCACGAGTGGGCCCCCCTTGCTTGGGCAGGGCCCTAGCATTTGCAATCTTTACCTCTCCCTGCTCCTCCGCTGTGTAGTCTGGGCCGTCAAATCCATACTGTGCCTGACACCGTCTGAGCCTGCCTCCTGATGTAGAGACATATATTTTGAATGTGTACGCTATCCATACATGTTATCCGGGAATACGGTACCCTTTCTCACCTTTGTGCAATCACGTGCAATCCATACTGGGCCTAACACCATCTGAGCCTGCCTCCTGATGTATATAGACATATATTTTGAATGTGTATGCTATCCATACATGTTATCCGGGGATACGGTACCCTTTCTCACCTTTGTGCAATCACGTGTAATGGGCCTGAGAACGGCTGACGGGCTGTTAAGCAAGCTACAGCACCTGTGGTTTGCACACGTAAGTTTTTCATTTTTTCAGGAATGACGGTTAGGCCTAATTCCGGAACTGCGGTTGACCTGCACTTACTGGGAAATCATCGTTCGCGGGTAATAATTGTAATCAGTGATCCCCATCACTAACTTTGTTCAGCGGGTTATCTGCACCTGTAAGCGACAAACGCTGGCCTTTTCAGTGTAGCGCACATGCAGCCACGGACATGTAAGGGCATGACACACCAGTTATTGGCCAATCTCATGTGCCAGAGCCTCACGTGTCCCTCTAGTAAGCCGGACTCGGACCGCGGGGCATGACGGAGTCTCGTTCGTTAACGGAATTAAGCTTGCAATGTGTGCATCTTTTCTGTAGCTGGCATGGTTGAGGTTTCCCAGGTGGAGTCGAATTTAACCATAGGCTCCACTCCTGGTGGTGCCCTTCTGGACATTCCTTTAAAGTTCAGCTTTGCAACCATACTGCCCACGTAAAACAAACACTTTGCCTTCATGAACGCTGTTTGGAGGGTCATGACTCGTGGGAATAACGCCGCCCAATCAGTTAACCTGCTAGAGAGATCCTTCGTTGCTCCCAAGCATGACATCACACTCCCTAGGAGGAAGGTAATGCCACTGTGGCGACCGTACTCCTGGGGGCGACACAAGTGCACTGATGCCCAGCCACTGCTCGATGAATCTGCTGGTACATTGACCCAGACCACTACATTCCCCTCGCACGCTACACGGCCTGAATCTGACCCTGATGAAACTCAGGTTACCCTTCCCATATACAGTTCCATCTTACACGGTGACAAAGAGGAAGCTACAGATGAAAGTGCAGGTTCGGCCCACCCGCCATCAGACACACCACCGTACTATCAGGGGCCCTGTGCCAGTGCCGTCGCCAACGAGTGGGCCTCCCCTGCTTGCTCAGGATCACAGCACTTGCAAGGTTGAAATGCTGTGCAGTGAGATGGAAGATGGGGACGACGAGGAGTCCAGACTAGTACAGGGATTCCCTACCGAGGAGACTTATTTCATTGTTTTCAATGTTGGGACAGCAATTTTTGGGGAGCACTATACTCTGGAGAATGATAGATGGGGCCCACCATACACTGGAACATTCCAAAGGTGGACATCAGACACTGGAGCAGCATTTACAGGGCCCATTATACACTAGAGCATTAGAAATGGGGCCCATTATGTTTGGAGCATTATTTGGGCCCATAAGACAGTGGAGCTTCATCCATGGGGACCAACATATACTGTAGCATTATGTGGAGCTCATCATATACTGTTTCAAACATTATATGGGACCAATGATTCTGTATGGAGAAATAGATGGGCCTCGTCATGAGATGTAAAAAGTGAAGTATTTTTCATTGTACTATACCGCTATTTCTCTGCCGTATCGGAGCATGATGAGTTGTGGTATGTGTTAAAGGGGCGCTCTTCTTTCGCCCAGGGCACATAAAAACCTGGAGCCAGCCCTACCCCCCCACAACTTTAGCCAAATAACCCCCATTTTTCAGTGCGTAACTTGTATTATGAAGTTAATTAAGATTGACAAGCTTAAGTAAGAAGAATTGATGCTTTTGGCATTCAAATGGGCACTGTAGGTGTGTTTCCTGTCCTCCTCTCACTGCCGACTTTTATTCCCCATTGACTTACATTGGGTTTCGTGTTTCGGGACGACCCCGACTTTTCCCTATAATTGGCCGATCTTGCTCGACCCGACTTTTGGAAAAGTCGGGTTTCACGAAACGAAACTCGACCCTAAAAAAACAAAAGTCGCTCAACTCTAATTACCACAATGAATTTTAAACAAAACAATTCAGATGCAGTTAAAGTTCAGACTTTCAGCATTCATTTCAGGGTATCCAAATTAAAATTGGATGAAGGGTTTAGGAGTTTCAGCTCCATAACATGTGCGACCCTGTTTTTAAAGGGACCAAAAGTAATTGGACAATTGACTCCAAGGCTATTTCATGGACAGGTGTGGGCAATCCCTTTGTTATGTCATTCTCAATTAAGCAGATAAAAGGCCTGGAGTTGATTTGAGGTGTTGTGCTTGCATTTGGAAGGTTTTGCTGTGAAGGAAACATGCGGTCAACGGAGCTCTCCATGCTGGTGAAACAAGCATCCTTAAGCTGCAAAACCAGAAAAAACCCATCCAAGAAATTGCTACAATATTAGAAGTGGCAAAATTTACAGTTTGGTACATCATGAGAAAGAAAGAAAGCACTGGTGAAGTCATCATTGCAAAAAGACCTGGGCACCCACGGAAGACAACTGTGGTGGATGATCGCAGAATAAACTCCATGGTGAAGATAAACCCCTTCACAACAGCCAACCAAGTGAACAACACTCTCCAGGAGGTAGGCATATCAATATCCAAATCTACCATAAAGAGAAGACTGCATGAAAGTAAATACAGAGGGTTCACTGCACGGTGCAAGTCACTCATAAGCATCAAGAATAAAAAGGCTAGACTGGACTTTGCTAAAAAAAAATCTAAAAAAGCCAGCACAGTTCTGGAAGAACATTCTTTTGACAGATGAAACCAAGATCAATCTCTACCAGAATGATGGAAAGAGAAAATTATGGCGAAGGCGTGGTACAGCTCATGAACCAAAGCATACCACATCATCTGTAAAACACAGCAGAGGCAGTGTGATGGCTTGGGCATGCATGGCTGCCAGTGGCACTGGGTCACTAGTGTTTATTGATGATGTGACACAGGACAGAAGCAGCCGAATGAATTCTGAGGTATTCAGAGCCATACTGTGTGCTCAGATCTAGCCAAATGCAGCCAAACTGATTGGTCGTCATTAGTGTTGAGCGATACCGTTCGATACCCAAAAATATCGTATCGGATGGTATCGCCCGATACGAAAAAAATATCGGGTATCGCCGATTCCGATACCGGAAGTCCCATTCAAGTCAATGGGACTTCCGGTATCGGAATTAAAAAAAGGCCTTTATTTCCTTGTTGGCTAATTCTACATAATTGAAAACAAATAAGAATCATGTAGAATGTATTGTGGGAGGTGGAGGAGACATTAAAAGCATAGTGGTTTATTCAAATCACATGGCATAGCATTAATTCCAATTTTTTTTTCAAGACGTTCGGAGTTAAAAAGATATTGACTATGTTAACTTTTTTATATTTAGTCAGATATGTATGTTTCGCAACTTCCATGCTCTTCACCTTCTTTTGTACTTCTCCCACACTTTCTCCTTCATGATCCGCAGCAGTAGCATTTTTTTCATCAACTTTTTCTTCACCTTATTCATCTTCTTCTTCTTCACCTTCTTCCCATTAATTTTTTTTTCCATTCTTCATATTCTTCTTATTCAGCTATTATTAATTTTCATATGCTATTTCTTCATCTTCTTCCTATTCTTCTTTTTCTTCATTTTCTTATGGTGACAGGCATTCCTGTAGTACTTATCTATAAAAGTTATAAGATTACACCTTACGTTCTGCCTGTCACAAAAGATTTACAACAGGATTTGTCCGCGTTCAGTTTGGCCTGCAGCAGCAGGCATTTTCCAGGGGCACCACGAGGAGGAACGGACTCACCCCCATTTACTGCTTAGTCTTCTTCTGCTTATAATTTTGATTTCTTCTATGCTGATTTTTTGTCTTATGCTTAATGTTCTTCTGCTTTCTGTTATTCTGCTTTTGCTTCTTCTGCTTCTTGTTCTTCTGTCTTTTGTTCTGTATCTTGGTGGTTGTCTTCATGTTCTTTGTCCTCTTGGTCTTATTATTTAGGGTCATATTTCTGGTCTTCTTTGGTGTGGTCTTCAGGGTCGTCATCATCAGGGTCATCGTCATGGAGATCAATAAGGATTACCAAAGACAATTTCAAAAAGCTTGATCTTGGAAATGTAGCAGAAGGTACAAGAAGGCTGAGAAACTGGCGAGAACCAGCAGACAGTGCTGGCACCCGGATGGGTAGCAGAAGGAACAAGAGCCAATGGCACTACCGAGGACCAACTGACGGTGCTGGACCACGGTTACTTAGCAGAAGGTACCTGTGCTAAAAAGCACTACCAAGGACCAGCTGACGGTGCTGGACCTCGGATACTGAGAAGGAGGCACCTAGGCCAAAGGCTCTGGCGAGAACCAGCACATAGTGCTGGCACCCGGATGGGTAGCAGAAGGAACAAGAGCCAATGGCACTACCGAGGACCAACTGACGTTTCTGGACCACGGTTACTAAGCAGAAGGTACCTGTGCTAAAAAGCACTACCAAGGACCAGCTGACGGTGCTGGACCTCGGATACCGAGATGGAGGCACCTAGGCCAAAGGCTCTGGCGAGAACCAGCAGACAGTGCTGGAACCCGGGTGGGTAGCAGAAGGAACAAGAGCCAATGGCACTACCGAGGACCAACTGACGGTGCTGGACCACGGTTACTAAGCAGAAGGTACCTGTGCTAAAAAGCACTACCAAGGACCAGCTGACGGTGCTGGACCTCGGATACCGAGATGGAGGCACCTAGGCCAAAGGCTCTGGCAAGAACCAGCAGACAGTGCTGGAACCCGGGTGGGTAGCAGAAGGTACCCATTGAAAGCAAAGTAGCCAGGCCGCAAGCTGGCCGCAGTTACCGAAACCCACAGTCCTACAGGGGGTCCATGTCCCATTGGCACTACGGATCCAGCCTTCAGTGCCAGTTCCCGCAGAACACATAGGAGTCACCTAAACTGCAGGCACCGTAGAGTCGGCTAACCCGGCCGCAAGACGACAGGACAACGGATTGGTGGCATAGTGACCTTGACACTACACGGAAACAGCAGGCGTGCTGGAACCAGGCTGGGCAACAGGGAGTCCCCGTGCCAAAGACACTGCCGAGAACCAGCTGACGGTGCTGGAACCCAGATGGGTAGCAAAAGCTACAATAGCCAATGGCACTACCGAGGAACAGCTGACGGTGCTGGACCACGGTTACTAGGCAGGAGGTACCTGTGCTAGAAAGCACTACCAAGGACCAGCTGACGGTGCTGGACCTCGGATACCGAGATGGAGGCACCTAGGCCAAAGGCTGTGGCGAGAACCAGCAGACAGTGCTGGAACCCGGGTGGGTAGCAGAAGGTACCCATTGAAAGCAAAATAGCCAAGCCGCAAGCCGGCCGCAGTTACCAAAACCCACAGTCCTACAGGGGGTCATGTCCCATTGGCACTACGGATCCAGCCTTCAGTGCCAGTTCCCGCAGCCCACATAGGAGTCACCTAAACTGCAGGCACCGTAGAGTCGGCTAACCCGGCCACAAGACGACAGGACAACGGATTGGTGGCATAGTGACCTTGACACTACCTGGAAACAGCAGGCGTGCTGGAACCAGGCTGGGCAACAGGGAGTCCCCGTGCCAAAGACACTGCTGAGAACCAGCTGACGGTGCTGGAACCCGGGTGGGTAGCAGAAGGAACAAGAGCCAATGGCACTACCGAGTACCAACTGACGGTGCTGGACCACGGTTACTAAGCAGAAGGTACCTGTGCTAAAAAGCACTACCAAGGACCAGCTGACGGTGCTGGACCTCGGATACCGAGATGGAGGCACCTAGGCCAAAGGCTCTGGCGATAACCAACAGACAGTGCTGGAACCCGGGTGGGTAGCAGAAGGTACCTATTGAAAGCAAAGTAGCCAGGCCGCAAGCCGGCCGCAGTTACCGAAACCCACAGTCCTACAGGGGGTCCATGTCCCATTGGCACTACGGATCCAGCCTTCAGTGTCAGTTCCCGCAGCCCACATAGGAGTCACCTAAACTGCAGGCACCGTAGAGTCGGCTAACCCGGCCGCAAGACAGGACAACGGATTGGTGGCATAGTGACCTTGACACTACCCGGAAACAGCAGGCGTGCTGGAACCAGGCTGGGCAACAGGGAGTCCCCGTGCCAAAGACACTGCCGAGAACCAGCTGACAGTGCTGGAACCCAGATGGGTAGCAAAAGCTACAAGAGCCAATGGCACTACCGAGGAACAGCTGACGGTGCTGGACCACGGTTACTAGGCAGGAGGTACCTGTGCTAGAAAGCACTACCAAGGACCAGCTGACGGTGCTGGACCTCGGATACCGAGATGGAGGCACCTAGGCCAAAGGCTGTGGCGAGAACCAGCAGACAGTGCTGGAACCCGGGTGGGTAGCAGAAGGTACCCATTGAAAGCAAAGTAGCCAGGCCGCAAGCCGGCCGCAGTTACCGAAAACCCACAGTCCTACAGGGGGTCCATGTCCCATTGGCACTACGGATCCAGCCTTCAGTGCCAGTTCCCGCAGCCCACATAGGAGTCACCTAAACTGCAGGCACCGTAGAGTCGGCTAACCCGGCCGCAAGACGACAGGACAACGGATTGGTGGCATAGTGACCTTGACACTACCCGGAAACAGCAGGCGTGCTGGAACCAGGCTGGGCAACAGGGAGTCCCCGTGCCAAAGACACTGCCGAGAACCAGCTGACGGTGCTGGAACCCAGATGGGTAGCAAAAGCTACAAGAGCCAATGGCACTACCGAGGAACAGCTGACAGTGCTGGACCACGGTTACTAGGCAGGAGGTACCTGTGCTAAAAAGCACTACCAAGGACCAGCTGACGGTGCTGGACCTCGGATACCGAGATGGAGGCACCTAGGCCAAAGGCTCTGGCGAGAACCAGCAGACAGTGCTGGAACCCGGGTGGGTAGCAGAAGGTACCCATTGAAAGCAAAGTAGCCAGGCCGCAAGCCGGCCGCAGTTACCGAAACCCACAGTCCTACAGGGGGTCCATGTCCCATTGGCACTACGGATCCAGCCTTCAGTGCCAGTTCCCGCAGCCCACATAGGAGTCACCTAAACTGCAGGCACCGTAGAGTCGGCTATCCCGGCCGCAAGACGACAGGACAACGGATTGGTGGCATAGTGACCTTGACACTACCCGGAAACAGCAGGCGTGCTGGAACCAGGCTGGGCAACAGGGAGTCCCCGTGCCAAAGACACTGCCGAGAACCAGCTGACTGTGCTGAAACCCAGATGGGTAGCAAAAGCTACAAGAGCCAATGGCACTACCGAGGAACAGCTGACGGTGCTGGACCACGGTTACTAGGCAGGAGGTACCTGTGCTAGAAAGCACTACCAAGGACCAGCTGACGGTGCTGGACCTCGGATACCGAGATGGAGGCACCTAGGCCAAAGGCTGTGGCGAGAACCAGCAGACAGTGCTGGCACCCGGATGGGTAGCAGAAGGAACAAGAGCCAATGGCACTACCGAGGACCAACTGACGGTGCTGGACCACGGTTACTAAGCAGAAGGTACCTGTGCTAAAAAGCACTACCAAGGACCAGCTGACGGTGCTGGACCTCGGATACCGAGATGGAGGCACCTAGGCCAAAGGCTCTAGCGAGAACCAGCAGACAGTGCTGGAACCCGGGTGGGTAGCAGAAGGTACCCATTGAAAGCAAAGTAGCCAGGCCGCAAGCCGGCCGCAGTTACCGAAACCCACAGTCCTACAGGGGGTCCATGTCCCATTTGCACTACGGATCCAGCCTTCAGTGCCAGTTCCCGCAGCCCACATAGGAGTCACCTAAACTGCAGGCACCGTAGAGTCGGCTAACCCGGCCGCAAGACGACAGGACAACGGATTGGTGGCATAGTGACCTTGACACTACCCGGAAACAGCAGGCGTGCTGGAACCAGGCTGGGCAACAGGGAGTCCCCGTGCCAAAGACACTGCCGAGCACCAACTGGCGTTGTTGGAGCCCAGGGACAATCATGGTGTAGGCCGAGGCCTACTTGGTGGTAGTTTTAGATTGTTTGTAGGCTACAACAGACTGTCAACGTGCTCCAATTAGGCATCTGTCTCCACTCTTTTTCCAGGATTTCATGTGACCAACAACACCGCCAGTTTATGCGTACAGCAGCCGTCTGCCCAATCCACACGTGTTGCTGTGTTACTGGGATTCTGTAATGTCAGCAGATCCCCTGATGTGTGTCTGCCACTGTCTCCTGCTCTGTCCACATTCCCACCGCTTGCAGTGGGAAGGTGGACAGCGCAGGAGACAGTGGCGGACACATATTGGGGTATCTGCTGACGTTACAGAACCCCAGTAACACAGGAACACGTGTGGAATGCGTGGACGGCATTCCGTGAGCAGGAACTGGCGGTGTTGGAGGTCAGGGGAAATATTAGAGACAGAGTGGAGACAGAGGCCAAATCAGAGAATGTTTAAATCTGAAGTAGTTACAATTTGGAGGCAGCAGCAGTTTGCCCTCCACACAGCAGGGGATCAGCTGACGTTACCGAACCCCACTTTCACATGAACGAGTGTGTTTTTCTGTGTGGACAGCACTTCCGAGCACCAACTAGCGATGTTGGAGCCCAGGGAGAATTATGGTGTAGGCCGAGGCCTACTAGGAGCCAGGTGTAAAGCTGAGGTATTTTGACTTTGGAGGGAGCAGGACACTTTGCCATACACACAGCAGGGGATCAGCCGACGTTACCGACCCCCACTTTCACATGAACAAGTGTTTTTTTCTGTGTGGACAGCACTTCCGAGCAACAACTGACGATGTTGGAGCCCAGGGATAGTCATTTTGTAGGCTGAGGCCTACTTGGAGGCAGTTTAAGATCAGACGTTGTTTGAATTTGGAGGCAGCAGCAGTTTGCCCTCCACACAGCAGGCGATCAGCTGACGTTACTGACCCCCACTTTCACATGAACAAGTGTTTTTTTCTGTGTGGACAGCACTTCCGAGCACCAACTAGCGTTGTTGGAGCCCAGGGAGAACCAGGGTGCAGGCCGAGGCCTACTTGGTGGCAGTTTTACAGTGTTTGTAGGCTACAACAGACTGTCAACGTGCTCCAATTAGGCATCTGTCTCCACTCTGTTTCCAGGATTTCACGTGACTACCAACACCGCCAGTTTATGCGTACAGTAGCCGTCTGCCCAATCCACACGTGTTGCTGTGTTACTGGGATTCTGTAATGTCAGCAGATCCCCAGATGTGTGTCTGCCACTGTCTCCTGCTCTGTCCACTTTCCCACCGCTTGCAGTGGGAAGGTGGACAGCGCAGGAGACAGTGGCGGACACATATTGGGGGATCTGCTGACGTTACAGAACCCCAGTAACACAGGAACATGTGTGGAATGCGTGGATGGCAACTGTGAGCAGGAACTGGCAGTGTTGGAGGTCAGGGGAAATACTAGAGACAGAGTGGAGACAGAGGAAAAATCAGAGAATGTTTAAATCTGAAGTAGGTACAATTTGGAGGGAGCAGGACACTTTGCCCTCCACACAGCAGGGGATCAGCTGACGTTACTGACCCCCACTTTCACATGAATGAGTGTGTTTTTCTGTGTGGACAGCACTTCCGAGCACCAACTAGCGTTGTTGGAACCCAGGGACATCATGGTGCAGGCCGAGGCCTACTAGGAGCCAGGTGTAAAGCTGAGGTATTTTGACTTTGGAGCAGGACACTTTGCCCTCCACACAGCAGGGGATCAGCTGATGTTACTGACCCCCACTTTCACATGAACGAGTGTGTTTTTCTGTGTGGACAGCACTTCTGAGCACCAACTAGCGTTGTTAGAGCCCAGGGAGAACCAGGGTGCAGGCCGAGGCCTACTTGGTGGCAGTTTTAGATTGTTTGTAGGCTACAACAGACTGTCAACGTGCTCCAATTAGGCATCTGTCTCCACTCTGTTTCCAGGATTTCACGTGACTACCAACACTGCCAGTTTATGCGTACAGTAGCCGTCTGCCCAATCCACACGTGTTCCTGTGTTACTGGTGTTCTGTAATGTCAGCAGATCCCCTGATGTTTGTCTGCCAATGTCTCCTGCTCTGTCCACATTCCCACCGCCTGCAGTGGGAAGGTGGACAGCGCAGGAGACAGTGGCGGACACACATTGGGGGATCTGCTGACGTAACAGAACCCCAGTAACACAGGAACACGTGTGGAATGCGTGGACGGCAACTGTGAGCAGGAACTGGCGGTGTTGGAGGTCAGGGGAAATACTAGAGACAGAGTGGAGACAGAGGCCAAATCAGAGAATGTTTAAATCTGAAGTAGCTAAAATTTGGAGGCAGCAGCAGTTTGCCCTCCACACAGCAGGGGATCAGCTGATGTTACCGAACCCCACTTTCACATGAACGAGTGTGTTTTTCTGTGTGGACAGCACTTCCGAGCACCAACTGGCGTTGTCGGAGCCCAGGGAAAATGAGGTAGTAGGCCGAGGCCTACTTGGAGCCAGGTGTAAATCTGAGGTATTTTGACTTTGGAGGGAGCAGGACACTTTGCCCTCCACACAGCAGGGGATCAGCTGACGTTACTGACCCCCACTTTCACATGAACGAGTGTGTTTTTCTGTGTGGACAGCACTTCTGAGCACCAACTAGCGTTGTTAGAGCCCAGGGAGAACCAGGGTGCAGGCCGAGGCCTACTTGGTGGCAGTTTTAGATTGTTTGTAGGCTACAACAGACTGTCAACGTGCTCCAATTAGGCATCTGTCTCCACTCTGTTTCCAGGATTTCACGTGACTACCAACACCGCCAGTTTATGCGTACAGTAGCCGTCTGCCCAATCCACACGTGTTGCTGTGTTACTGGGATTCTGTAATGTCAGCAGATCCCCAGATGTGTGTCTGCCACTGTCTCCTGCTCTGTCCACATTCCCACCGCTTGCAGTGGGAAGGTGGACAGCGCAGGAGACAGTGGCGGACACATATTGGGGGATCTGCTGACGTTACAGAACCCCAGTAACACAGGAACACGTGTGGAATGCGTGGATGGCAACTGTGAGCAGGAACTGGCGGTGTTGGAGGTCAGGGGAAATACTAGAGACAGAGTGGAGACAGAGGCAAAATCAGAGAATGTTTAAATCTGAAGTAGTTACAATTTGGAGGCAGCAGCAGTTTGCCCTCCACACAGCAGGGGATCAGATGACGTTACCGAACCCCACTTTCACATGAACGAGTGTGTTTTTCTGTGTGGACAGCACTTCCGAGCACCAACTAGCGTTGTTGGAACCCAGGGACAATCATGGTGCAGGCCGAGGCCTACTAGGAGCCAGGTGTAAAGCTGAGGTATTTTGACTTTGGAGGGAGCAGGACACTTTGCCCTCCACACAGCAGGGGATCAGCTGACGTTACTGACCCCCACTTTCACATGAACGAGTGTGTTTTTCTGTGTGGACAGCACTTCTGAGCACCAACTAGCGTTGTTAGAGCCCAGGGAGAACCAGGGTGCAGGCCGAGGCCTACTTGGTGGCAGTTTTAGATTGTTTGTAGGCTACAACAGACTGTCAACGTGCTCCAATTAGGCATCTGTCTCCATTCTGTTTCCAGGATTTCACGTGACTACCAACACCGCCAGTTTATGCGTACAGTAGCCGTCTGCCCAATCCACACGTGTTCCTGTGTTACTGGTGTTCTGTAATGTCAGCAGATCCCCTGATGTTTGTCTGCCAATGTCTCCTGCTCTGTCCACATTCCCACCGCTTGCAGTGGGAAGGTGGACAGCGCAGGAGACAGTGGGGGACACACATTGGGGGATCTGCTGACGTAACAGAACCCCAGTAACACAGGAACACGTGTGGAATGCGTGGACGGCAACTATGAGCAGGAACTGGCGGTGTTGGAGGTCAGGGGAAATACTAGAGACAGAGTGGAGACAGAGGCCAAATCAGAGAATGTTTAAATCTGAAGTAGCTAAAATTTGGAGGCAGCAGCAGTTTGCCCTCCACACAGCAGGGGATCAGCTGACGTTACCGAACCCCACTTTCACATGAACGAGTGTGTTTTTCTGTGTGGACAGCACTTCCGAGCACCAACTAGCGTTGTTGGAACCCAGGGACAATCATGGTGCAGGCCGAGGCCTACTAGGAGCCAGGTGTAAAGCTGAGGTATTTTGACTTTGGAGGGAGCAGGACACTTTGCCCTCCACACAGCAGGGGATCAGCTGATGTTACCGAACCCCACTTTCACATGAACGAGTGTGTTTTTCTGTGTGGACAGCACTTCTGAGCACCAACTAGCGTTGTTAGAGCCCAGGGAGAACCAGGGTGCAGGCCGAGGCCTACTTGGAGCCAGGTGTAAATCTGAGGTTGTTTGACTGTGGAGGGAGCAGGACACTTTGCCATACACACAGCAGGGGATCAGCTGACGTTACCGAACCCCACTTACACATGAGCGAGTGTTTTGTCTGTGCGGACAGCACTTCTGAGCACCAACTGGCGGTGTCGGAGCCCAGGGAAAATCAGGTAGTAGGCCGAGGCCTACTTGGTGGCAGTTTGCGATTGTTTCTAGACTACTACTAACTGTCAACGTACTCCAATTAGGCCTCTGTCTTCACTCTGTTTCGAGTATTTCCTCTGGCTTCCAACCACGCCAGTTGCTGCTCTGAAATGCCGTCTGCACAACAAACACTTGTTCCTGTGTTACTGGGGTTCTGCAACAGCAGCTTCTCCCTAGAGGTGAGTCAGGCAATGTCTCCTGCTCTGTCCACATTTCCACTACAAGTAGTGGGAATGTAGACAAAGCAGGAGACATTGCCGTGCTCAACTCTGGAGATGAGCAGATGTTACAGGACCCAGGTACCACAGGAACAAGTGTGGATTGTGCAGACGGCACTTGAGAGCAGAAACAGGCGGTGTTGTAGGCCGGAGGAAATACTCAAAACAGAGTGGAGACAGAGGGCAAATCAGAGAACATATTAAATCAGAGGTAGTCAGAAGTTGTAGGCAGCAGGAGAGTTTGCCGTACACACAGCAGGGGATCAGCTGACGTTACCGAACCCCACTTACACATGAGCGAGTGTTTTGTCTGTGCGGACAGCACTTCTGAGCAACAACGGGCGTTGCTGTAGCCCAGGAAATAAAGTTCAGGTCATAGAAACATGAACACAACAGGAGACCTGGATCCTGTTGCCAGCCAATTAATTATTCTGGAAGAGGACTGGCAAATTCAGGTGAGATCCAGGCCTTGTTCATTTTCACAAAAGTAAGCCGGTCAACATTATCGGTGGATAGTCGCGTGCGACGGTCTGTTACCACACCACCTGCAGCACTAAAGACACGTTCCGATAATACACTGGCAGCAGGGCAAGCCAGCACCTCCAATGCATACTGGCTAAGCTCTGGCCATGTATCCAGCTTAGAGACCCAATACTTGAACGGGGAAGAGCCGTCTGGGAGAACACTAACAGGGCACGACAAGTAGTCTGTCACCATCTGACGGAAACGTTGCCTCCTGCTGACTGGAGCCGTCTGTGATGGTGTAGCCGTTTGTGGCGGTCCCACAAAACTTTTCCACATTTGGGCCATACTGGCCTTGCCTTGTCCTGCGGCACTGCCTCTGCTACCCCTTTGTGCAGAGCTTCCTCCACTGCCTCTACCCACGTGGCTGCTTTGAAAAGCACTACCAGCAACACTTGTGGGGGGAATGGAGAACATGATGGCCTGCACAAGTGTTTCTTGGTACTCCCGCATTTTTCGCTCCCGGTTCAGCTGTGGTATGAGGCTTTGTAAGTTGTCCCGGTAGCGAGGATCTAGGAGGGTGTACACCCAATAATCAGCCGTGTGGAGAATGTTGGCGATGCGGCGGTCATTTAACAAGCACTGCAGCATGAAATCAACCATGTGCTGCAGACTGCCAACTGGACCGGAAACGCTGTCCCCAGCTTGAGGCAGCATCTCTGCCTGCTCAGCATCACCCCACCCTCGCTGTACACACTGACTACTAGAGCCTTGTGTACCTCCCTCCTCTGGAGAGATGTGTTCCTCCTCCTCCATTGACTCCTCGTCATCCTCCTCACTAAGTGTCCCCTGCCTGGGCCTTTGTGTGGAAGCACGTTGCGCAGACTTGCCAGAAGCAGATGGCATTTCTGACTGCTCATCCTCGACCTCTTCAAAAACCTCCTCACTTAGTGCTTGTAAGGTTTTTTGAAGCAGACAGATGAGGGGGACAGTCATGCTGATTAGTGCATCATCTGCACTGCCCATCCGCGTGGAGTCATCGAAGGCACGCAAAACTTGGCAGATGTCCCTCATAGTGGCCCACTCAGTGGTGGTGAAGTGTGTCCGGCGCACAGTGCGACTTGTTTGCGCCTGATGCAGCTGGTACTCCATTACTGCTGCCTGCTGCTCACACAACCGCTCCAACATATGTAACGTTGAATTCCACCTGGAGGGGAGGTCACATATGATGCGATGTTCTGGCAGGCGGAATCGGCGTTGCAGAGATGCAATGCGCGATCTTGCCATGCTGGAACGCCGCAAGTGAGCACACTCTAGGCGAACCTTGTGCAGCAGTGCATCAAGATCCGAATAGTCCCTCAGAAAGCTCTGCATGACCAAATTGAGCACGTGTGCCAGACATGGTATGTGAGTGAGGTTGCCTAGGCCCAGAGCTGCCACTAGATTTCGGCCATTGTCACTCACTACCAAACCTGGCTGGAGATTCGCTGGCACAAACCACACATCGCTCTCCTGCTTGATGGCATTCCAGAGCTCCTGTGCTGTGTGGCTCCGATTCCCCAAAGAAATTAATTTAAGGACGGCCTGTTGACGTTTGGCCACACCTGTGCTCATATCTGGCCTAACAGGCTCACGCAGTGCTGATTCCGAGGAACTAGAGTAGGAGGAGGACTCAATATGTACAGACTGCATTCCTGCAATCCTTGGAGTTGGCAGAATACGTACAGAGCCACTCTCCAGATCTGTACCCGGCTCCACAACATTGACCCAATGGGCAGTGAGGGAAAGGTATCGTCCCTGTCCATGGCTACTGGTCCACGCATCAGTGGTCAGGTGGACCTTGCTACTGACGGCATTTAGTAGCGCATTTTTAATTTTTCCCTCCCATGCTTTTGCAGGGCAGGGACAGCTTGCCTGCTGAAATAAAAGCGGCTGGGCACATTGTATTGTGGAACTGCCAATGACATAA
Source organism: Dendrobates tinctorius (assembly GCF_039654945.1). Classification (NCBI taxonomy): domain Eukaryota; kingdom Metazoa; phylum Chordata; class Amphibia; order Anura; family Dendrobatidae; genus Dendrobates; species Dendrobates tinctorius. The sequence continues at coordinate 10,239,097 of NW_027361793.1, forward strand.
AGTTCCGGAATGTGTCAGTCTCCACCAGCCTGAATGACAGCATCTCAAGGGCCAGTAGTTTGGCAATGCCGGCATTCAGAGCCAGTGCTCGGGGATGGTTTGCCGAGTATGGCTGCTTTTTCTCCCATGCCTGTGCTACCGATTGCTGGTGAGTGGCCTGGGAGGGTGCTGATGACTGCGAACGTGGTTCAGTGGGTGGAATTTCACTGGGTCTCTGGACAACAGTGGCAGTGGTTCTTCCATGGCGTTCCAGTGAGGAAGCCGAACCAGCTGTGTGTGAGCTGGAGGAAGAGGCCCCAACACGAGCTGAAGAGGTGGTAGGTGCTGCTGAAGGTTGGCCTACATCTTCAGTGTGTCTGTGTAACTCTACCTCGTGCTTGGTACGCACATGTTTCCACATATTTGTGGTATTGAGGTTGCTCACATTTTTGCCTCGTTTCACTTTTTGATGACACAGCTTGCAAATGTCATCTGCAACTGTGTCAAAAAAGACCACGCACTGCAAGTCCTGGGAGCGCCCGTTTTGTGTTTTGGAAGAGGATTGCTCCTCACGGGTGCCAAAGTGGAGGCTACAGGCAACCAAGTCTGCCCCCGCCCTCTCCCTCCTCTTTTGGCCGTTCGGGGAATCTCTTCCTCAGAGCTGCTCCCACCACCTTCCTGTGGCTGACGCCATGATGGGTCAAGGACCTCATCATCTCCACTCCCCTCTTCAAGCACCGGCTGGTCCTGGGTTGTCTCGCCAGCACCGTACGCACCAGAAATTGGCAACTGAGTCTCATCATCATCTGATGCATACTGAGGTGTGCTGACCATAGGCACTGGCCCACCCGCCTCTTCAGATTCAGAGGGACAAAGCAGTTGCGCATCACTGCATACTCCCTCTTCTTCACGCTCTAGAATGCTGCTTGGCTGGCCACCTCTTTCCAAGCCAACAGATTCTGAGAACAGAAGTAAAGATTGAGATGGCTCCTGTCCAGGGCTCTCAGACTGCCTGGGCAATTTGGCAGGTGGTGAAGAGACAGATGGTTGCTCTTCAGTGCTCTGGCCTTGGGAGGATGCGGAAGTCATTGAAGTGGATGCGTTAGCTGCCATCCATCCGACAACGGCTTCAATTTGTTCGTCACGCAGCAGTGGGGTACGGCGAGGTCCTACAAAGCTGCGCATGAAGGACTGTTGCCTGGTAAAAGTGGGGGATGCCGGGTCACTGGTGGCCGCAGCAGATACCGAATCCCCACGTCCTCTCCCTGCTGAATCCCCCCGTCCTCTCCCTGCTGAAACTCCACGGCCACGACCACGTGCCTAAAGGGGGTTTTACACTAAGCGATATCGCTAGCAATATCGCTAAAACGTCACTGATTTTGTGACGTTATAGCGATATTGCTAGCGATATCGCTATGTGTGATACTTACCAGCGACTGGCTCCCCCGCTGTCCATCGCTGATCACGCGAGAATGTCCGGCTCCATTTCTCGTCGGGCGCTTCCTGCTGAGACTTCCTGCTGTGACGACGAGCGACGCGTGGAGGTGGGCGGGAGGACGTCTTCATCGCTGTGTGTGAATGGTAAGTATAGTGCGCTGCGTCGCTGCTGCATCGCTGTGAGATCTTTCTGTATGAAAGCTCACTAGCGATCATTTAGCGATGCACCAGCGATCCTGACCGGGTCGTATCGCTGGTCGGATCGCTGGTGCATCGCTAAATGTAAAAGGGCCTTTACTCCCTGCCTTCTTCATCTTGGTAGACTGATAAAGATAGGCAGAAAAGAAAAAAGGGTGGCTTAGTGTTCTTATTCCTGAACACCTGCTAACCAGTATAAGAAACACTAATTTGGCTAAGGCTACTTTCACACATCAGGTTTTCGGCGTCAGGCGCGATCCGGCGTCGTGCCGGAACGCCGGATCCGGCAAATGTTTCGTAAAACCGGATGTGACGGATCCGGTTTTCTGCCGGATCCGTCTTTTTCTTGACAGACAAAACCGGATCCGTCTCATCCGGTTCATCCATTTTTCTATCCGTTTTTCGACGGATTACGCCGGATCCGGTTTTTAAAATTGACCCTTGTGGCCTTCCGAACGGGATTGGCTACTGGAAAACTATATATAGCATGTTCCTACAGCCCTTCTTTGACAGGTTGTAGAGGAGAAAGTGCAGGTTGGAGAGAAGAGCAAGTTACTGGCGAAGATGGATGTTGTCATTGGAAATATTTTGAAGAATTTGGCGGATTTTATAGCGGAGGCGAATCGTTTGAGGGTGATTGTTCTGGAGAAGGAGAGAGCGAGACAGCAGCGCATCAGGCATCGTAGACGACGTTTGTGGATCCACCCCATCACAGCCAAGAGAATGACGCGTGGGGTCTATTCTACACTCTGCATGGACCTTCGACGAAACCCGGATAAATTTTTTGGATATGTTAGGATGAAAATGGAGAATTTTGATTACTTGGTGGAGCGCATTGCACACCTCATAAGAAAAGCGGACACCTATTGCCGCTTCTCTGTTTCACCCGCAGAGCGTCTGATGGTGACTTTAAGGTAAGCCACATTTATTGGATATGCTCGCATCAGAGCACACTTTCACTGCAATCTTGTTGGTGGTAGTTTGTATCTCCAAGTGTTATAGGTCAGTTTTGGTATGTAATGCTGTGATTTAAGACTAATTTATTGTTTTTTAATTCCCCACAGATTTCTTGCAACTGGAGAATCCCTTTCGTCACTGCATTTCCAGTACAGACTCGGGATTTCCACCATATCTGGAATTGTGAAGTACACATGCCGTGCACTGTGGGACTCCTTAGCTGAAGAGTTTTTACCAGAGCCCACAACAGAGAGGTGGATTGAAATTGCTGACAAGTTTCAACAGATATGTCAGTTTCCAAACTGCTTGGGCGCTGTGGACGGGAAACATATCCGCATTGTAAAGCCAGCTGGATCGGGATCGGAATATTTCAATTACAAGAAATATTTTTCAATTGTCCTCATGGCCATCGCTGACGCGGAATACAAATTTATTGCGGTTGATATTGGGGCCTATGGCCGCTCCAATGACTCTCAAGTTTTCAAACTGTCTGCCATGGGGCGTAAACTGTATGGAAACACCTTCCAGTTCCCACCACCTAGACCGCTGCCGCAAACATCTGGTCCACCTATGCCATTTGTCTGTGTAGGGGATGAAGCCTTCCAGCTGTCAGAACACCTTTTGAAACCGTACTCTAGCAGAGGATTGACAAGACCAAAACGCATTTTTAATTACCGCCTCACAAGAGCAAGAAGAATGGTTGAATGTACCTTTGGTATTCTGACAGCCAAATGGCGGGTCCTATTGACTGCGATCAACCTCAAGACAGAAACTGTGGACGAGGTGATCAAAGCGTGCGTGGTACTCCACAATTTTGTTATCTGCAAGGAACCCATTTCCATTGAGGACACCTCTGAAGAAACCACCTTGCAAGATTACCATGACATTACCACTAGAAGTTCTGTGACGGTTTCAGTAATGAGGGACAATTTTGCAATATACTTTATGTCACCTCAAGGCAGAGTACACTGGCAGGATGACAGAGTGTGAAAGATTTGTGCCCTAACCAAACTTGTGTACCTTCTGGACCAACAGTATATACCTTTGCCAACCAAAGTTGGCTATCTTGTCATGGTCTTACTATTTTTAGCTTTAGGCCACAGGTGTGTACCTGGTTGTGTTTTATGCAAAGTATTTCACCTTTTAACAAAAGTTGTGTACATTGTTAGGAAATCACCAACAATAAACACAACTTTTTAGGTGAAATACTTTGCTTCAAACACAACCAGGAACACAACTGTGGCAAAAAGCTAAAATTTACCCACAGTTATATACCTAGTTTTGAATACCATTTCACCTTTTAAATACCCTGTATTTAACCTTTTTCGCCGCAGAAAGAAATGACAGACAACCAGTGTAAAATAATTTAACTTTTATTGAAAAATGTTTTTTTTAGTAAACTTTTTTAAAATTGTAATAAACTTGTTTAATAAAGCTTTGAAACCATAAAACTGGTCATTTTTATTTAAATACACACATTATAAATCTGTGTAGTGTGTGGTGGAAATACTGCTGGAGGGGCTGCGGGACACTTCGACACTGGGAGTGTGGAGAGAGGACTGGGATCGTGGTGGGGAAGGAACAGTTAGAGGTGAAGGTGTGGAAAAAACTACAGAATGGGTGGACATGTGGGAAGCAGAAGAGGTGGTGGGTGGTGGAGTGGAGGGTTGGGCAGGGACTGTAGGAGCAGATGATGTTGATGGCAATTTGTATGGGGAAGGAGTTTGGTACGGGGCAGGTTGCTGGAAGTGGGGAGATGTCTGGTACGGGGCAGGTTGCTGTAAGTGGGGAGATGTCTGGTACGGGGCAGGTTGCTGGAAGTGGGGAGATGTCTGGTACGGGGCAGGTTGCTGGAAGTGGGGAGATGTCTGGTACTGGGGAGGTTGCTGGTACTGGGGAGTTTGCAGGTACTGGGGAGGTTGCTGGTACTGGGGAGGTTGCTGGTACTGGGGAGGTTGCTGGTACTGGGGAGGTTGCTGGTACTGGGGAGGTTGCTGGTGCTGGGGAGGTTGCTGGTGCTGGGGAGGTTGCTGGTGCTGGGGAGGTGGATGGTGCTGGGGAGGTGGATGGTATGTAATAGGAGGGGGAGGATGGAAAGTGGCTGGAGGGGGTGTAGATGTAATAGGAGGGGGAGGATGGAAAGTGGCTGGAGGGGGTGTAGATGTAATAGGAGGGGGAGGATGGAAAGTGGCTGGAGGGGGTGCAGGTGGAGGAACTACTGTGGTGGGAGGAGGAGGTTGGGAGGTAACTTGCTGGAGAGCAGCGTGGCATGAATGCATTACATGCATCTGCTGGGCAGGAGAGAGCGTTTCCATGCGCTCCACAACAGACCTGAAAAAGGTGTGGTTTGGCGAAGATCTTGCTTCTGAATGCATGGTTTGCAGAAGTGTCTTCACCTCCAGAATGCTGGAGTTGATCTGCTGATAGCCTGCGGAGATTTGCTCTGACAAGACTTTTAGACAGTTCTGGAAAGATGCATTCAGATGCAAGAACTCTGGCGCATAAGTCTTTTCCTGACCCCTCTGCCGCCGCCGCCCAGTACCCGCAGGTGTACTAGAGGTGGCAGGGGCAGAAGGGTGGGGTAAAGGGAAAGCGATCTCCTCACCAGCAGCTTCATGTAATGTAGGCGGCCACGATGCTCCTGTGCTGGTGGATGGGACAGATGGGTCGAATGTGTGGGAAGGCTGGGAAGGTGCAGATGTACCGGGGCGGTCGAAGTGTCCCTCGGTGCCGGTCTCCTCAGGGATTGCCTCAGAAGGGTCCAATCGTGCAGGCTCCCGAATGCTGCTCACCGTGCTGTGGAATAAAGAGAAAAAAAACAATTAAAATACTGACATGGTATGGCCCTGGCTGAAAAAAAATTTTTACATCTAACATTTTTTTTCACATGTGGTGTGTAATATTTACCTTCTAGTGACCATTGTTTCCCGGAGGAACGACAGGGCTTCTGCGTACTTGTACTTGCTCCTGCGTCCTCCAGATCCACTCGGGGCCCGCATCTCTTTATTGAACTCCTTCTTGAAACGATCCCTCACAGACCGCCACCGATTCACAATTCTGTTCCCTGAAACGAGAAAGGACAAAGTGGTTAGTATACAACATCAGTGTTTCACAAACTCCAGTCCTCATGGTCCCCAGGGGTCATGTTTTCAGGATTTCCATAGTAAATAGAAATCCTGAACACATGATCCGTGGGGACCACGAGGACTGGAGTTCGGGAAACACTGGTTTACATCAAGCAACCGGTACTGTATATACTTACGCTCTTTAATCTGGGTCCGAACATCGAGGTCCTCCCAGCGGCCCACAAGGAGCGAACAGATTTCCTCCCAGAGTCGTCGGGTAACGATAAGGTCAGCGTGGCGGCGGTCAGCCATATTCCAGAGCGGCTCCCTTTCTCTGACGAGATCGATGAGGTGGTCCACATCGAGTCCTCCATCCTCACCATCAGAGTCGGGAGCACGCTGTGAAGGCTGTTAAAGAAAAAGACAAAAATAACATAATTAGCCTCCACAAAAGAAATGAAATAAAAAGTGCAAAAAAACAAAGCAAAAATATTTATACTTACACGCTGGTGACCGCCGCGTTGCTGTCGCCGACGACCCTGGGAGGCACTGCGAGGACCTCTTGGCCGAGCACCAGATTGGGAAGACTAGAGAAGAAAACAAAAAATGTTATGTCTTTGGATGTAGGCATTTGTTTGCTGTGTGTGGTCTGCAGAACATTGTTTTCTATGTGTTGTGTGTAGTGTGATGTTGTGTTTCTGCGTTTGATGCAAAAAACTTACCAATTGTGAGCCCACTCCAAGTGTCTGTCCACCCCTTCCTTCTTCTTCTGGGAGCTCCTCTTCATCTTGTGAATCCTGTTTTGAAATAAAAGGCAATGAATAGACATATATTACAGAGATGATGGATTTTGGAAATAAAAACTTACCGTCAAACGCTGACGATGCGAGGGAGGGCTCCCAGAAGATGATGTGCTGTCTTCCTGGTGGCCACACTCCATGCCTGTGGGTGGTGTTCCACCTGCTGCCATTGCTGCTGCTGCTGCATCTATTGGGCGGCTGTTGAATAAAGAGAAACAAAGGGCCAATGAATATCTTGATATTCAATAGCCCTAGTTTGGAGGAATGGGGGATTTGATAATTACCGTCTCTCATCTGCTGCTGGCCTCCCCTCCTCAGCATGTTCCATTTGCTGCTCCATTTGGGGTGGTGGTGGTGCTGATGGTGCTGCAGTGGTCTCCTGCCTTCTCCTGCTGCGCTTGGTTGCTTTCTTGGGTGGCATGTTGGGTGTGGCTGTGGGTCCCACTGTCTTGCTTTTATATATGTCTTGTGGGCAGAGCTACTGAGCATGCTCAGACCCAAAACACCGGATCCGGTGCATCCGGCGCATTGCGGCGCTCATAGGCTTTCATTGTGTGAAAAAGCCGGACGCGCCGGATCCGGCATGTCCGGCTTTTACGCCGGAGACAAAAAACGTTACAGTCTCCGTTTTTTCCAGACGCCGGATCGCGTCACATTGCCGGATCCGGCGAAAATCGGATGAAACGCATGGCCATCCGGCGCGATCCGGCGCAAATGCAAGTCAATGGAGGGGAAACCGGATCCGGCATTGCATTTTGCCGGATCCGGTTTCTGTCAAAAGCGCCGGATCGCGCCTGACGGCGAAAATCTGATGTGTGAAAGAGGCCTAAGAGTGTGTGTACTACACTTTAATATGATCTAATGTGGCCTAGACAACTGTAAAGTGGAGTGTTTGGTGAACTTTATTTCCTTTTTTTTTTTTGGGTGGGGGGAAAGGAAAGGATGTGACCAAAGTTTGAAAGCTATAGTATCACAAACTTTTTGGAGCGATTACAATGCAGGAAGCTAACCTACAATGCAATTGATGAGGCTCCAAAAAATAGGGTGATACTAGCCTGGCTGGCCCTGAAGGGCACAAGCCAGCAAAAAGGCTCCTCTATCTAATCCTATATAGTGTTTGCAACCAACCAATGACAATGGATGCGGTTGGAAGCACACTAATATAGGAGCAAAAATCTGGCTAAATTTGCTGCAAAAAAAGGACTATGTATGAGGCAGTGACGCACGCTGAGCGGACTACAGCTAGCGGTGGCTGTAGAACACACTGCAACGTGAGCTGCACTCACACACAGAGAGACCTATCAGACAGCCAAAAACAGTGCAGAGAAATGGGCTATAGCACTGAAAGGCTGCTGAAAGGCTCCGCTGTCCACTCCTTTAGTGTTTGCAACCAACGTATATGGATACGTATGGAAGCACTAGTGTTGAGCATTCCGATACCGCAAGTATCGGGTATCGGCCGATACTTGCTGTATCGGAATTCCGATACCGACTTCCAATATTTTTTCAATATCGGAATTCGGCATCGGAATCGGAAGTTCAGTTGATTGACGGCCTGACGTCATCATGATGCGCGGTGTGTGCGCATCATGATGCGCCGTCATTTCGGGCCTTCCGGGGGTCTCTGCCGGCCTGCCGGGGGGCTGTGCCGGCCTGCCGGGGGGCTGTGTGGACTGCCCGGGGTCTGTACCGGCCTGCCGGGGGGCTGTGCCGGCCTGCCGGTGGTCTGTGCACCCTGTGGGGGTCTGTACCGGCCTGCCGGAGGGCTGTGCCGGCCTGCCGGGGGGCTGTGCTGATGTCCGGGGGTCTGTGCAAGCATCGTCCGATGGGACTACAAGTCCCATCGGGCGATGCCTGCTACCATGACAGTGATTGACACATTAGCCAATGATGGGACAGTAGTAGTCCCATCATCCGGCTAATGTGTTAAATGTTAAAAAAAAAAAAAAAAAAAAAATACTACATACATACTACATGCATGCTACATACATACTACATGCTACATACATACTACATATATACTACATACATACTACATACATGCTACATACATACTACATGCATGCTACATACATACTACATATATACTACATACATGCTACATACATACTGCATGCTACATACATACTACATACATACTACATATATACTACATGCATGCTACATACATACTACATGCTACATACATACTACATACATACTACATGCATGCTACATGCATGCTACATACATACTACATACATACCACATACATACTACATACATACTACATACTACATATATACTACATGCATGCTACATACATACTACATGCTACATACATACCACATATATACTACATGCATGCTACATACATACTACATGCTACATACATACTACATATATACTACATGCATGCTACATACATACTACATGCTACATACATACCACATACATACTACATACATACTACATACATACTACATGCTACATACATACTACATGCTACATACATACTACATATATACTACATGCATGCTACATACATACTACATATATACTACATGCATGCTACATACATACTACATACATACTACATGCTACATACATACCACATATATACTACATACATACAATACATTCATACAATACATACATAGACATACAGTACATATAACATAGAGTAACATACTTACCAATACTTGTCACATTGTTCCCCGAAGCCATTGTCGTCTACGGAATAAATATTAACATAACAAACCACAAAAATACTCACCCACGATCCGAAGCAGTCCACGAGTGTGTCCCACGACGATCTTGGGTAGAGAACTGCAGCATCAGATGATGCTGCCGTTCTCTACGGGCTGCAGGAATCCAATGACGGAAGGTAGGTATCCTTCCGCACTGTATTCCTCCGCCACTTAAAAAAAAAAAAGTCCCTAGTCTCACTTTATGCCATTGCTGCGTGGGAATTTCCCACACAGCAATGGCATAAAGTGAGACTAGGGACTTTTTTTTTTTAAGTGGCGGAGGAATACAGTGCGGAAGGATACCTACCTTCCGTCATTGGATTCCTGCAGCCCGTAGAGAACGGCAGCATCATCTGATGCTGCAGTTCTCTACCCAAGATCGTCGTGGGACACACTCGTGGACTGCTTCGGATCGTGGGTGAGTATTTTTGTGGTTTGTTATGTTAATATTTATTCCGTAGACGACAATGGCTTCGGGGAACAATGTGACAAGTATTGGTAAGTATGTTACTCTATGTTATATGTACTGTATGTCTATGTATGTATTGTATGAATGTATTGTATGTATGTAGTATATATGTGGTATGTATGTAGCATGTAGTATGTATGTAGTATGTATGTAGCATGCATGTAGTATATATGTAGTATGTATGTAGCATGCATGTAGTATATATGTAGTATGTATGTAGCATGTAGTATGTATGTAGCATGTAGTATGTATGTAGTATGTATGTAGTATGTATGTGGTATGTATGTAGCATGTAGTATGTATGTAGCATGCATGTAGTATATATGTAGTATGTATGTAGCATGTAGTATGTATGTAGTATGTATTGTATGTATGTAGTATATATGTGGTATGTATGTAGCATGTAGTATGTATGTAGCATGCATGTAGCATGCAGTATGTATGTAGCATGCATGTAGTATATATGTAGTATGTATGTAGCATGCATGTAGTATATATGTAGCATGTATGTGGTATGTATGTAGCATGTAGTATGTATGTAGTATGTATGTGGTATGTATGTAGCATGCAGTATGTATGTAGCATGCATGTAGTATATATGTAGTATGTATGTAGTATGTAGTATGAATGTAGCATGTATGTAGTATGCATGTTGTATGTATGTAGCATGTAATTTTTTTTTTTTTTTTTTTTTTTTTACATTTAACACATTAGCCGGATGATGGGACTACTACTGTCCCATCATTGGCTAATGTGTCAATCACTGTCATGGTAGCAGGCATCGCCCGATGGGACTTGTAGTCCCATCGGACGATGCCTGCACAGACCCCCGGAGCCTGCACAGACCACCGGCAGGCCGGCACAGCCCCCCGGCAGGCCGGCACAGCCCCCCGGAGCCTGCACAGCCCCCCGGCAGGCCGGCACAGCCCCCCGGAGCCTGCACAGCCCCCCGGCAGGCCGGCACAGCCCCCCGGCAGGCCGGCACAGCCCCCCGGAGCCTGCACAGACCACCGGCAGGCCGGCACAGACCACCGGAGCCTGCACAGACCCCCTGGCAGGCCGGCACAGCCCCCCGAAAGGCCCGTACAGACCCCAGAGAGGCTGTACAAGGGCAGGAAAGGGTTTTTCTTATTCCGATACCGGAAGTCCCATAGACTTGAATGGGACTTCCGGTATCGGAATCGGCGATACCGATACTTTTTTTAAAGATCGGCCGATACCATCCGATACGATACTTTGAAGTATCGGACGGTATCGCTCAACTCTAGGAAGCACACTATACAGGAGAAAAAAAAGCAGCAATAAAAGAAAAATGTGTATGAGGCAGAGACACACGCTGGCCGGCCTACAAGCAGACGTGCCTGCAGGACACACTACACAGCGTGGGTCTGCACTCACACAGCCCTTGCAGACAGCTGTGAAAACAGCGCTGCTAGGGAAAAGCAAGCTACAGTGGTGGTTTATGTAGCCTGGATAAAGCACAATATTGTTTTTAGAATCGCTATTTCTAACTGTCCCTCACAGTCTTCAACAGCAGCCTGTCCCTAACTGAATTCACAGCAGAGTGACCAGAAATGGCGTCTGTAGCGCTTTTTATAGTGCATCATGACATCATTTCAGCAGCCAATCACAGCCATGCCAGTAGTTAACATGCCTACATGCCTAACAGGATATGCTCACACTTCTGAGGATCCCCATTGGCTGAATCAAATCGAGTGGGCTCCTAGCATTATGGGAACTTCCGATTCCGGTATTCGATATGAAAAAAGTATCGGAACTAAGTATCGGAATTCCGATACAGCTAATATCGGCCGATACCCGATACTTGCGGTATCGGAATGCTCAACACTAGTCGTCATTTCATATAACAGATGGACAATGACCCAACACATAAAGCCAAAGCAACCCAGTAGTTTATTAAAGCAAAGAAGTGGAATATTCTTGAATGGCCAAGTCAGTCACCTGATTTCAACCCAATTGAGCATGTGCATTTAACTTGTTAAAGACTAAACTTCAGACAGAAAGGCCCACAAACAAACAGCAGCTGAAACCCACCGCAGTGAAGGCCTGGCAGAGCATCAAAAAGGAGGAAACACAGCGTCTGGTGATGTCCATGAGTTCAAGACTTCAGGCAGTCATTGCCAACAAAGGGTTTTCAACCAAGTACTAGAAATGAACATTTAATTTACAATTATTTAATCTGTCCAATTACTTTTGGTCCCTTTAAAAGCAGGGTGGCACATGTTAAGGAGCTGAAACTGCTAAACCCTTCATCCAATTTTAATGTGGATAATCTCAAATGAAAGCTGAAAGTCTGAACTTCAACTGCATCTGAATTGTTTTGTTTCAAATTCATTGTGGTAATTAGAGTTGAGCGAAACGGGTCGAAAAAATTCAAAAGTCGCCGACTTTTGGCAAAGTCGGGTTTCATGAAACGAAACCCGACCCTAGGATGAGGTCGGCCACGAGGTCGGCGACTTACGCGCCAAAGTCGCGTTTCAAAAGTTTGTTTTGCGCTCTTTTTCAGCCAATCAGGATCCACGGACACTGTGGGCAACGTGATGACCTAGGCACGGGTCACCACCATCTTTCAGAAGGGCATGCAAGTGATTGGCTTGCTTTGGTGGGCGTCACAGGGGGTATAAAAGGGCGTGCACGCCGACCGCCATCTTACTTCTGCCGATCTTAGTATAGGGAGAGGTTGCTGCTGATTCTGTAGGGAGAGCGTTAGGCAGGGAAGAAGACAAAAAAACTGCTTCTGCTGCTAGCGATTTGGCCTGCACAACACACAAGTCACTGTGTGTGCAGTGCAAAGGGAGGCTATATTGTGGTGTATCAGTGGTGTTGGTTGTTGGGCTGCCTTTTAAGGCTTCCTGACACGCTGGCATTGCTGTTTACCCACTGCTCCGCAAACTGCTTTTTTAAAAGCAATCCAATATCCCTTATCCTCTAGTCACTTTTGTCACAGCTGTGCCATCGAGCCTGTCACATAGCGCTCAGATATCAGTGGGCCTCACACAATCCACAAGTGTCCAGTGTCCAAAAGTGTGCGCAGAGATTCAAAATCTCCATTATCCTCTCGTCACTTTGGTCACAGGCAGCTGTGCCATCGAGCGTGTCACATAGCGCTCAGATATCAGTGGGCCTCACACAATCCACAAGTGTCCAGTGTCCAAAAGTGTGCGCAGAGATTCAAAATCTCCATTATCCTCTCGTCACTTTGGTCACAGGCAGCTGTGCCATCGAGCGTGTCACATAGCGCTCAGATATCAGTGGGCCTCACACAATCCACAAGTGTCCAGTGTCCAAAAGTGTGCGCAGAGATTCAAAATCTCCATTATCCTCTCGTCACTTTGGTCACAGCTGTGCCATCGAGCCTGTCACATAGCGCTCAGATATCAGTGGGCCTCACACAATCCACAAGTGTCCAGTGTCCAAAAGTGTGCGCAGAGATTCAAAATCTCCATTATCCTCTCGTCACTTTTGTCACAGGCAGCTGTGCCATCGAGCCTGTCACATAGCGCTCAGATATCAGTGGGCCTCACACAATCCACAAGTGTCCAGTGTCCAAAAGTGTGCGCAGAGATTCAAAATCTCCATTATCCTCTCGTCACTTTGGTCACAGGCAGCTGTGCCATCGAGCGTGTCACATAGCGCTCAGATATCAGTGGGCCTCACACAATCCACAAGTGTCCAGTGTCCAAAAGTGTGCGCAGAGATTCAAAATCTCCATTATCCTCTCGTCACTTTGGTCACAGGCAGCTGTGCCATCGAGCGTGTCACATAGCGCTCAGATATCAGTGGGCCTCACACAATCCACAAGTGTCCAGTGTCCAAAAGTGTGCGCAGAGATTCAAAATCTCCATTATCCTCTCGTCACTTTGGTCACAGGCAGCTGTGCCATCGAGCCTGTCACATAATGCTCAGATATCAGTGGGCCTCACACAATCCACAAGTGTCCAGTGTCCAAAAGTGTGCGCAGAGATTCAAAATCTCCATTATCCTCTCGTCACTTTGGTCACAGGCAGCTGTGCCATCGAGCCTGTCACATAGCGCTCAGATATCAGTGGGCCTCACACAATCCACAAGTGTCCAGTGTCCAAAAGTGTGCGCAGAGATTCAAAATCTCCATTATCCTCTCGTCACTTTGGTCACAGGCAGTTGTGCCATCGAGCCTGTCACATAGTGCTCAGATATCAGTGGGCCTCACACAATCCAAAAGTGTCCACTGTCCACAAGTGTGTGCAGAAATTCTAAATCTCCCCTGTCCTATAGACACCTTGTACCTTGTTTTACATTACTATATAGTTTGTTGGATTTTGTCTACATTTCTACCAAAAATGAGGAAGGCTGGTGGAAGAGGCCGTGGAATTGGGCGGGGGTTGGCAGCTGGTAATGATGGTGTTGGTGGTGGATCTGATGGTAGTGGCAAGAGCAAAATAGGACCGAATGCAGGAGGTGCTGACCCTGCGTCATCGTCTGGCTACATAAGGCCTCGAACGCTTAGTTTTCTAGGAGTTGGCAAACCGCTTTTAAAGGCAGAGCATCAGGAAAAAGTTTTGTCTTACATTGCTGACTCAGCCTCCAGCTCTATCGCCTCCTCTTCTTCAGTTGTAAAAAGTAAAAGCACTGAGTCGTCATTGGAGGCTCATGTTCATGAACCACACCTTTCCTTGTGTCCTTCACCCCAACCAAGATTGAAGGATGACGCAGGCCATACTACTGATTACTCCATGGAGCTGTTTTCACATACCATGCCTGGATTATCAAGTGAAATGGTGAATTACCCAGGCCAAGATGAATCTGACATGGAGTGCACTGATGCACAGCCGCTGATGGATGATTCTGCTGGTACATTCACTCAGAGCACTACATTGTCCTCGCAGTGTACAGAGCCAGATTTTGACCCTGATGAGACTCAGGTGCCCCTTCCCGCACACTATACCACCATACACGGTGACACAGAGAAAGGTGCACATGACATAGAAGAGGAGGTGATGGATGACCCAGTTGTTGACCCAGATTGGCATCCATTGGGGGAAGAGGGTGCTGCTTCCAATAGCTCAGATGAGGAGCATCCACAGCAGACATCGATATCGCAACAGCTGTTATCTGGCAGGCCCGGAGCACTCCAAAGACAGGTTCCAAACATCAAAAGAGTTGCTGGACAGCTTGTCCAGAGGGTCAAAAGATCACAGCGTGCTAGGCCGCAAAATGTCTGCCAAAGTAGGAAGAGTGCAGTGTGGCACTTTTTTGAACAAAATCCTCATGATCAGGCCAAGGTTATCTGTAAGAAGTGCACAAAGACCTTTAGCCGAGGGAAAAATCTGAAAAATTTGAATACCAGTTGCATGCTTAGACATTTAACCAGCATGCACTTGCAAGCGTGGACACAACACCAAACCTCAAGTGCCACATGTGCAACTGATCACAACGAAGGAAGTCAGCAACGCTACATTGTTTCCCCCACTGTAAGCCCACCGGTTAGCACAGCAGCAAATGTTGAGGTGTCGTTGCAAGACCACAGCAGTCAGGGAATCCCACTGTTATATCAACGAAAGACTGATTCTAGGCCATCAGAAAGAACACCAACTCCATCACCATCATCAACCCTCTCTCAGTCCGCCCTGTCCACCGCTACTTCCACCATATGCAGCTCTCAAGTCCAGCTCACCCTCCCAGACACTATGAGTAGGTCAAGAAAGTACTCAGTCTCTCATCCGCGTACACTGGGTTTGAACGCCCACATTGCCAAACTAATCTCGTTTGAGATGATGCCCTTTCGGTTGGTGGAAAGCACAGCTTCCCGCGAACTCATGGCCTATGCAGTACCACGCTATGACCTACCCAGTCGCCACTTCTTCTCTCGCAAAGCCATCCCAGCCCTCCACCATCATGTGAAAGACCGCATTGTCCATGCACTCAAGCAGTCAGTGAGCGGAAAGGTGCACCTCACAACTGATGCATGGTCCAGTCGGCATGGCCAGGGCCGTTACGTGTCCATCACTGCGCACTGGGTTAATGTGGTGGATGCAGGGTCCACAGGGGACAGCGGTGGTGGGACAGTGCTGCCTAGCCCACGGTATAGGAAACAGTTGGCTGTAGGCGTTCGACCCTCCTCCTCCTCCTCCTCCTCCTACAGAAGCGAAAGCTCGTCCACAGAGCGCAGTCGTACGAGCACTCCATCTGCAGCTGCCACTGTTGCACACGATGTGTCCCCCTATCGAGCAGCTAGTTGAAAGCGTCAGCAGGCTGTGTTGCAGATGATGTGTTTGGGCGACAGACACACCGCCGAGGTGCTGGCCGAGTACTTGAAGCGACAAACTGAGTCATGGCTGGGCAGTGTACATCTTGAGGCAGGCAAGGTAGTTAGTGATAACGGCCGTAATTTTGTGGCAGCCATAGCCCTTTCAAAACTCAGCCACATACCTTGCTTGGCTCACACCTTGAACCTGGTGGTGCAGTGCTTCCTCAAAAATTATCCAGAGTTAACAGCCCTGCTCCAGAAGGTGCGAAGACTGTGCGCGCACATCCACCGGTCGCCTGTACACTCCGTTCGTATGCAGAAGCTGCAGCGATTGCTCCACCTTCCCATCCACCGCCTCATTATCGACATTGCAACAAGGTGGAACTCCACCCTGCACATGGTGGAGCGGCTGTGCGAGCAGAGGCATGCCATAATGCATTTGTGGGAGGATACACGGCCAGGCACTTTGAGAGCAGACATGGAGTTGACAGGCGTGCAGTGGTCGAAGCTGAAAGACCTTTGTAAAGTCCTTCAGTGTTTTGACGAATGCACACGGCTGGTAAGCGCAGACGACGCCTTCCTAATCATGAGCATCCCACTTATGCGTCTGCTCATGCAAACTTTGACGCACCTTAAGGAGCAGGCGTCTGTAGCCAATGTTGATGAGGAGGAAGAGGAGGAGGGAATCATTGATGACATTCAGCCATTGTCTGCTCAGGGACCTCTCCTGGACGAGGTGGAGGAAGAAGAGGAGGAGGAGGAGGATGATGGGGATGATTACTTAGGGGAGGAGGATGCATCTCGTGGGGCAAGTGAAAATGTTGGCGTGGCAAGGTCTGGTACAGGGTTTGTGCGTGACTGGAGGGATGTGGATTTGCCAGAAAGTGCTCCTCCACCCAGCGCTCGCAGTGCATCATTGACACCGGGAACATTGGCCCACATGTCAGATTATGCCTTGCGGATCCTAAAAAGGGACCCCCGCATTGCCA
This sequence comes from Dendrobates tinctorius, assembly GCF_039654945.1. Classification (NCBI taxonomy): domain Eukaryota; kingdom Metazoa; phylum Chordata; class Amphibia; order Anura; family Dendrobatidae; genus Dendrobates; species Dendrobates tinctorius. The sequence continues at coordinate 10,255,967 of NW_027361793.1, forward strand.
AAATGATGAACGATGACGACTACTGGTTGGCCAGCATCCTGGATCCACGCTATAAAGGCAAATTACAAAATATCATGCCACAGGAGAACCTTGACCTAATATTGGCTAATAAACAAGCAACTCTGGTAAATCGGTTGCTTGAGGCATTCCCAGCACACAGCAGCGGTGATGGTTCTCACACGAGCCGTACGGGCCGGGGGCAGCTTGGCAGAGGTGTTCGTGGTGCACACAGCAGAAGTGGCGTTGGAGACAGGGGTTTCATGACAATGTTGTGGACTGATTTTTCAAATACCGCTCACACAACTGGTAATACTGCATCGATGGAAAGTGACAGGAGACAGCAGTTGTCAACTATGGTTACAAACTACTTTTCCTCCCATATCGATGTTCTCCCACACAGGTCATTCCCCTTTGACTATTGGGCCGCTAAACTGGACACCTGGCCTGAATTGGCCCAATATGCCTTACAGGAGCTCGCTTGCCCAGCTGCAAGTGTGCTATCGGAAAGAGTCTTCAGTGCAGCTGGATCAATCCTGACAGAAAAAAGGACCCGTCTGTCAACCCAAAATGTGGATGATCTAACCTTCATTAAAATGAACCACGCATGGGTTTCCAAGGATTTTGTCCCACCTTCCCCTGATGACACATAGGGTGACAGAAAAATGGCTTGCTTTGGTCCACCTCTTCCTGGTACTTCACCTATTTCGCCTTTTGCATCAGCTGAATGTCCAACATCAACATATGCCACTTTCTAAAACTCCCTAACTGTGCTGCCTCCCCCCCCATGGCCGGGGTCACCACCTACCGCACGACACCGTGCGAGTGCCGTTGCCATGGACAGGTGGGTAGGCCGACTCTTGGGCGCGGGCACTGGCACAGGGTCCCTCATAGTGCAATCAAGTGTCTCTGACGGTGGTGGTGCACACCCGCCGTCAGACACACCGCTGTACTATGAGGGTCCCAGTGCCAGTACCGACGCCCACGAGTGGGCCCCCCTTGCTTGGGCAGGGCCCCAGCATTTGCAATCTTTACCTCTCCCTGCTCCTCCGCTGTGTAATCTGGGCCGTCAAATCCACACTGTGCCTGACACCGTCTGAGCCTGCCTCCTGAGACATATATTTTGAATGTGTATGCTATCCATACATGTTATCCGGGGATACGGTACCCTTTCTAACCTTTGTGCAATCACGTGCAATCCATACTGGGCCTAACACCGTCTGAGCCTGCCTCCTGAGACATATATTTTGAATGTGTACGCTATCCATACATGTTATCCGGGGATACGGTACCCTTTCTAACCTTTGTGCAATCACGTGCAATCCATACTGTGCCTGACACCGTCTGAGCCTGCCTCCTGAGACATATATTTTGAATGTGTACGCTATCCATACATGTTATCCAGGGATACGGTACCCTTTCTAACCTTTGTGCAATCACGTGCAATCCATACTGGGCCTGACACCGTCTGAGCCTGCCTCCTGAGACATATATTTTGAATGTGTACGCTATCCATACATGTTATCCAGGGATACGGTACCCTTTCTAACCTTTGTGCGATCACGTGCAATCCATACTGGGCCTAACACCGTATGAGCCTGCCTCCTGAGACATATATTTTGAATGTGTACGCTATCCATACATGTTATCCGGGGATACGGTACCCTTTCTAACCTTTGTGCAATCACGTGCAATCCATACTGTGCCTAACACCGTCTGAGCCTGCCTCCTGAGACATATATTTTGAATGTGTACGCTATCCATACATGTTATCCAGGGATACGGTACCCTTTCTAACCTTTGTGCAATCACGTGCAATCCATACTGGGCCTAACACCGTCTGAGCCTGCCTCCTGAGACATATATTTTGAATGTGTATGCTATCCATACATGTTATCCGGGGATACGGTACCCTTTCTAACCTTTGTGCAATCACGTGCAATCCATACTGGGCCTAACACCGTCTGAGCCTGCCTCCTGAGACATATATTTTGAATGTGTACGCTATCCATACATGTTATCCGGGGATACGGTACCCTTTCTAACCTTTGTGCAATCACGTGCAATCCATACTGTGCCTGACACCGTCTGAGCCTGCCTCCTGAGACATATATTTTGAATGTGTACGCTATCCATACATGTTATCCAGGGATACGGTACCCTTTCTAACCTTTGTGCAATCACGTGCAATCCATACTGGGCCTGACACCGTCTGAGCCTGCCTCCTGAGACATATATTTTGAATGTTTACGCTATCCATACATGTTATCCAGGGATACGGTACCCTTTCTAACCTTTGTGCGATCACGTGCAATCCATACTGGGCCTAACACCGTCTGAGCCTGCCTCCTGAGACATATATTTTGAATGTGTACGCTATCCATACATGTTATCCGGGGATACGGTACCCTTTCTAACCTTTGTGCAATCACGTGCAATCCATACTGTGCCTAACACCGTCTGAGCCTGCCTCCTGAGACATATATTTTGAATGTGTACGCTATCCATACATGTTATCCAGGGATACGGTACCCTTTCTAACCTTTGTGCAATCACGTGCAATCCATACTGGGCCTAACACCGTCTGAGCCTGCCTCCTGAGACATATATTTTGAATGTGTACGCTATCCATACATGTTATCCGGGGATACGGTACCCTTTCTAACCTTTGTGCGATCACGTGCAATCCATACTGGGCCTAACACCATCTGAGCCTGCCTCCTGAGACATATATTTTGAATGTGTACGCTATCCATACATGTTATCCGGGGATACGGTACCCTTTCTAACCTTTGTGCAATCACGTGCAATCCATACTGTGCCTGACACCGTCTGAGCCTGCCTCCTGAGACATATATTTTGAATGTGTACGCTATCCATACATGTTATCCAGGGATACGGTACCCTTTCTAACCTTTGTGCAATCACGTGCAATCCATACTGGGCCTGACACCGTCTGAGCCTGCCTCCTGAGACATATATTTTGAATGTGTACGCTATCCATACATGTTATCCAGGGATACGGTACCCTTTCTAACCTTTGTGCAATCACGTGCAATCCATACTGGGCGTGAGAACGGCTGGCGAGCTGTTAAGCAAGCTACAGCACCTGTCCAGACAAGTACAGGGATTCCCTAGCGAGGAGACTTATTTGATTGTTTTCAATGTTGGGACAGCAATTTTTGGGGAGCACTATACTCTGGAGAATGATAGATGGGGCCCACCATACACTGGAACATTCCAAAGGTGGACATCATACACTGGAGCAGCATTTACAGGGCCCATTATACACTAGAGCATTAGAAATGGGGCCCATTATGTTTGGAGCATTATTTGGGCCCATAAGACAGTGGAGCTTCATCCATGGGGACCAACATATACTGTAGCATTATGTGGAGCTCATCATATACTGTTTCAAACATTATATGGGACCAATGATTCTGTATGGAGAAATAGATGGGCCTCGTCATGAGATGTAAAAAGTGAGGTATTTTTCATTGTACTATACCGCTATTTATCTGCCGTATCGGAGCATGATGAGTTGTGGTATGTGTTAAAGGGGCGCTCTTTCGCCCAGGGCACATGAAAACCTGCAGCCAGCCCTCCCCCCCCCACAACTTTAGCCAAATAACCCCCATTTTTCAGTGCGTAACTTGTATTATGAAGTTAATTAAGGTTGACAAGCTTAAGTAAGAAGAATTGATGCTTTTGGCATTCAAATGGGCACTGTAGGTGTGTTTCCTGTCCTCCTCTCACTGCCGACTTTTATTCCCCATTGACTTACATTGGGTTTCGTGTTTCGGGACGACCCCGACTTTTCCCTATAATCGGACGATCTTGCTCGACCCGACTTTTGGAAAAGTCGGGTTTCACGAGACGAAACGCGACCCTAAAAAACCAAAAGTCGCTCAACTCTAGTGGTAATGTCTAGAGCCAAAATGAGAAAAATGTTGTCTCTGTCCAAATATATATGGACCTAACTGTAAAAAGTGACTACACTATATACTGAGGGATGGCACTATACATAATAAGCGAGTACACTATATACTAAGGGACTGTGCTATGTATAATAAGCGATAATAATAACGTCTTCCTCCACCTCCCCCTGTTCCTAAATCCATTATAAATCCCTCTTCCTCCCTTCCCAATCCCCCACACCCCTCATTCTCCTCCTCCCCCACATCCAATTATTTTCTTCTACCCACCCCATCATTGCTTCTCCCCCAGCACCCCCATCATTGCCCTTTCCACCACCTCTATCATTGCTTTCTCCCCACCACCCAATCATTGCCCATTCCACCACCTCCATCATTGTCTTCTCCCCCAACAACCCATCATTGACCATTCCACCACCTCCATCATTGTTTTCTCCCCTACCACCCCATCATTGTCCCTTTCACCACCTCCATCATTGCTTTCTTCCCCACCACCTCCATCATTGCCCTTTCCACCACCTCCATCATGGTTTTCTCCCCACCAAAAAAAGGAATAATTTGGTTCCAGCTGCTTAAAATTTGTCTTCTTTATTTCATCAATTTAAAATACAAGACTCTCCATAGAATGCCATAGCCACGGACAAGGTAACGCGTTTCGATCAGAACGATCTTTGTCTAAGCTTTGTCACGGCTTAGACAAAAATCGTTCTGATCGAAATTTGTTGCCTTGTCCGTGGCTATGGCATTCTGTGGAGAGTTTTGTATTTTAAATTGATGAAATAAAGAAGAAAGACAAATTTTACGCAGCTGGAACTAATTATTCCTTTTTTGGTTTACCCTCACGTCTGTCTACACGGAGTTCCGAGGATCTGCGGTGGTTACTGGTGAGCTGGCATATTTTTCTTTTTTCTTTTTATTGCTTTCTCCCCACCCCCATCATTGCCCTCTCCCCTACCACCCCCATCATTGTCTTCTTCCCCACCACCTCCATCATTGCCTTCTTCCCCACCAACTCCATCATTGCATCCTTCCCCACCATCCCCATCATTGTCCTTTCCACTGTCACCATCATTGCCTTCTCCCCCATCACCCCCCATCATTGACCATTCCACCACCTCCATCATTGTGTTCTCCACCACCACACCCATCATTGTCCCTCCCACACCTCCATCATTGCTTTCTCCCCCACCACACCCATCACTGCCCTTTCCACTATGACCAACATTGTCATTTCCACCACCACCATCATTGCCTTTTCCCCACCACCCCCATCATTGACCATTCCACCACCCTCATCATTGTCCCTTCCACCACCTCCATCATTGCTTTCTCCCCCACCACCCCCATCATTGCCCTTTCCACCACCTCCATCATGGCTTTCTCTCCACCAAAAAAGGAATAATTAGTTCCAGCTGCGTAAAATTTGTCTTTCTTCTTTATTTCATCAATTTAAAATATAAAACTCTCCACAGAATGCCATAGCCACGGACAAGGCAACGCATTTCGAACAGAACAATCTTTGTCTGAGCCTTGTCATGGCTTAGACAAAGATCATTCTGATCGAAACGCGTTGCCTTGTCCGTGGCTATGGCATTCTATGGAGAGTTTTGTATTTTAAATTGATGAAATACAGAAGAAAGACAAATTTTATGCAGTTGGAACTAATTATTCCTTTTTTGGTTTGCCCTCACGTCTGTCTACAAGGAGTTCCGAGGATCTGCGGTGGTTACTGGTGAGCTGGCATATTTTTCTTTTTTCTTTTTACTGCTTTCTCCCCACCCCAATCATTGCCCTCTCCCCCACCACCCCATCATTGTTTTCTTCCCCACCACCTCCGTTATTGCCTTCTTCCCCACCAACTCCATCATTGCATCCTTCCCCACCATCCCCATCATTGTCCTTTCCACTGTCACCATCATTGCCTTTTCCCCCATCACCCCCATCATTGACCATTCCACCACCTCCATCATTGCTTTCTCCCCCACCACCCCCATCATTGTCCCTTCCACACCTCCATCATTGCTTTCTCCCCCACCACACCCATCATTGCCCTTTCCACTACGACCATCATTGTCATTTCCACCACCATCATTGCCTTTTCCCCACCACCCCCATCATTGACCATTCCACCACCTCCTTCATTGTTTTTTCCACACCACCTCCATCATTACCTTCTTCCCCACCACCTCCATCATTGCCTCCTTACGCACCACCCCCATAATTGTCCTTTCCACTGCCATCATTGCCTTCTCCCCCACCACCCCATCATTGCCCATTCCACCACCTCCATCATTTCCTCCTCCCCACCACCTCATTATTGCCCTTTTGACCACCAACATCATTGTCCTTTTCTCCACCTCCATCATTGCCTTCTCCCCACCACCACTATCATTGCCCATTTCACCACCTCCATAATTGCCTTCTCTTCCATCACCACTATCATTGCCCATTCCACCACCCCATCATTGCTTTCTCCCCCACCACCCCCATCATTGCCCTCTCCATCGCCACCATCATTACCTTCTCTCCCCACCACCCCCATCATTGCCTTCTCCTGCATCACCCCCATCATTGCCCTCTCCTCCATCTACACACACACAGACACACAGCACCATTCATCTCTCTGCACGTTCCCCCACAGTGCTACGCACGCATGCACACACACACACCACCACTCATCTCTACACACACACAGACACACAGCAGACAGCACCTCTCACCTCTCCGCATGCTTTTCCACAGCATCACCGTCGCTGACAGCTTCCTCTCATTGGCACAGCGGTCGTGGCGCTGAATGATGATGTCATCTAGCTGCGCTGCTGACTGGTGTGCGAGACAGGAAGCGCGGGCAGGAAGCAGGACGAATTGCTGCAGCTCTGCTGCCATTTTCTCTTGTAGGCAGCGGAGCTGTAGGGATATCTCCCTGCCCGCAGCACATGAGGGCAATCTGGCCACGGACCCCCAGAGCCTCGGGGTCGGATAAACAGACCAGATTGCCCTCATTATTAGCCACCCTACAGGGGCCCCTCAGAGTCTCTGGGCCCCGGTGCAGCCGCACTGGCTGCACATGCGATATGTCCGCCCCTGGCACAGCCATTGCGGTCTGACTCCGGTGGGCCCCCTCACCCCTTGAAGACCCATAGCAGTCGCGTGACCTGCTGCCATTGGCGGTACCCCAATGCTTATTGGTAAGTAGAGATGTAACGGGCACTTTTACCTCCAAATAGAACAGCAGTGTACACATTCAACCAACTCTCTGTTATTTGGCAAAGGGGCTGCTAATCATTGCACTCAACTTTTTCAGGAAGACCCATGGAGAATGAATGTGTGAGATGGTAATGAATAGACTTGCAGTTTCGGACTCCAGCCACAAGAGGTCACTGTTGCCTCTTGAAAAGACTTGCAGACTTCATGGTGTTTGACCGTTGGAGCCTCCATGGTATTGGACAGTTGGATCCTGATAGGGTTTTGTCAGTTGGGCACAGAGCTGACTGGAGGAGTACGAGAGAGAGAAATTGATTGCCATCCTGGGAGCCCAGAATCCGTTGTGTACCAGAAACTTACAAGAGTACTTAAGAAACATGTGCCTGTTTCCGTGTCGCCTATTAGAGGCAAAGAATTACTTTGGGTGGACGACTACGGTTGGATTCTCCCCAAAGCATCTGCTGTGACATGGAGGGCGTCCTAATTAGCAAATAAGTGGTGACCCAATGAGAAGTATAGTATAATATAGCAATTGAGATAAAAATTTACTTTTATTAACCCCTTCATGACCAAGCCTATTTTGACCTTAATGACAAGGCCATTTTTTGCAATTCTGACCAGTGTCCCTTTATGAGGTAATAACTCAGGAACACTTCAATGCATCCTAGTGATTCTGAGACTGTTTTTGTGACTTGTTGGGCTTCATGATAATGGTAAATTTAGGTCGATAATTTTTGCGTTTATTTGTGAAAAAAATGGAAATTTGGTGAAAATTTTGCAAATTTTGCAATTTTCAAATTTTAAGTTTTTATTCTGTTAAACCAGAGAGTTATGTGACACAAAATAGTTAATAAATAACATTTCCCACATGTCTATTTTACATCAGCACAATTTTGGAAACAAAATTTTTTTGTTTGGAAGTTATAAGGGTTAAAAGTTGACCAGCGATTTCTCATTTTTACAACAAAATTTACAAAACCATTTTTTTAGGGACCACCTCACATTTGAAGTCACTTTGAGGGGTCTATATGGCAGAAAATACCTAAAAGTGACACCATTCTAAAAACTGCACCCCTCAAGATACTCAAAACTACATTCAAGAAGATTATTAACCCTTCAGGTGCTTCACAGGAGCTAAAGCAACGAGGAAGGAAAAAATGGACATTTTAATTTTTCCAACAAAAACTTTTTTTTAGCATCAATTTTTTCATTTTCACATGGGCAACAGGATAAAATGGATCCTAAAATTTGTTGGGCAATTTCTCCTGAGTACACCGATACCTCATATGTGGTCATAAACCACTGTTTCGGTGCACGGCAGGGCGTAGAAGGGAAGGACCACCATTTGACTTTTTGAACGGAAAATTAGCTCCAATCATTAGCTGTTGCCATGTCGCATTTGGAGAGCCCCTGTGAGCCTAAACATTGGAGCTCCCCAACAAGTGACCCCATTTTGGAAACTAGACCCCCCAAGGAACTTATCTAGATGGATAGTTAGCACTTTGAACCCTCAGGTGCTTCACAAATTGATCCGTTAAAAAAAAGTACTTTTTTTTCAAAAAAAAATTTCTTTTAGCCTCAATTTCTTCATTTTCACATGGGTAACAGGATAAAATGGATCATAAAATTTGTTGGGCAATTTCTCCTGAGTACACCGATACCTCATATTTGGTCATAAACCACTGTTTGGGTGCACGGCAGGCCCCAGAAGGGAAGGAGCGCCATTTGACTTTTGAATGGAAAATTAGCTCCAATCGTTAGCGGACACCATGTCGTGTTTGGAGAGCCCTTGTGTGCCTAAACAATGGAGTACCCCCCAAAAGTGACCCCATTTTGGAAACTAGACCCCCCAAGATGTGTTGTGAGCACTTTGAACCCCCAAGGGCTTCACAGAAGTTTATAACGCCAAGCCGTGAAAATAAAAAATCATTTTTTTTCCTCAAAGAAGGATTTTTAGCCCGTAATTTTTAATTTTCACAAGGGTAACAGGAAAAATTGGACCCTAAAAATTGTTGTCCAGTTTGTCCTGAATATGCTGGTACCCCATATGTGGGAAAGAATCACTGTTTGGGCACACGTCAGGGCTCAGAAGGGAAGTAGTGACGTTTTGAAATGTCGAATTGATGGAATGGTCTGCGAGCATCATGTTATGTTTGCAGAGTCCCTGATGTGTCTAAACAGTACAAACCCCCCACAAGTGACACTATTTTGGAAACTAGACCCCCCCAAGGAACTTATCTAGATGTGTGGTGAGCACTTTGAACCCCCAAGTGCTTCACAGAAATTTATAACGTAGAGCCGTAAAAATAGAAAATCATATTTTCTTTTCACAAAAATGACCTTTTTGCCCCATTTTTTTATTTTACCAAGGGTAGTAAGAGGAATTGGACCCCAAAAGTTGTTGTGCAATTTGTCCTGAGTATGCTGAAACCCCATATGTGGGGGTAAACCGCTGTTTGGGTGCATGGTAGCGCTCGGAAGGGAAAGAGCACCGTTTGACTTTTTCAATGCAGAATTGGCTGGAATTGAGATCGGACACCATGTTACGTTTGCAGAACCCCTGTGTGCCTAAACAGTGGAAACCTCCCACAAGTGACACGATTTTGGAAAATAGACCCCCTAAGGAACTTATCTAGATGTGTGGTGAGCACTTTCAACCCCAAAGTGCTTCACAGAAGTTTATAACACAGCCGTGAAAATAAAAAAATAATTTTTTTCCTCAAAAAATGATTTTTTAGCCCACAATTTTTTATTTTTACAAATGTAACAGGAGAAATTGGACCCCAAAAGTTGTTGTCCAGTTTGTCCTGAGTACGCTGTTACCACATATGTGGGGGAGAACCACTGTTTGGGCACACGTCGGGGCTCGGAAGGGAAGTAGTGACGTTTTGAAATACCGACTTGATGGAATGATCTGCGGGCGTCATGCTACATTTGCAGAGCCTCTGATGTGTCTAAACAGTGGAAACCCCCACAAGTGACACTATTTTGAAGAGTAGACCCCCTAAGGAACTTATCTACATATGTAGTGAGCTCTTTGAACCCCAAAGTGCTTCACAGAAGTTTATAACGCAGAGCCTTGAAAATAAAAAATCATTTTTTCCTCACAAAATGATTTTTTAGCCCACAAAATTTTTTTTTTCACCAATGTAACAGGAGAAATTGGACCCAAAAAGTTGTTGTCCAGTTTATCCTGAGTGCGATGGTACCCCATATGTGGTGGGAACCACTGTTTGGGCACACGTCGGGGTTCGGAAGGGAAGTAGTGACATTTTGAAATGCAGACTTGATGGAATCGTCTGAGGGCGTCATGTTACATTTGCAGAGCCTCTGATGTGCCTAAACAGTGGAAATCTCCCACAAGTGACACCATTTTGAAAACTAGACCCCCTAAGGAACTTATCTAGGTATGTGGTGAGCTCTTTGAACCACAAAGTGCTTCACAGAAGTTTATAACGCAGAGCTGTGAAAATAAAAAATCATTTTTTTCCTCAAAAAATGATTTTTTAGCCCACAATATTTTATTTTCACAAATGTAACAGGAGAAAATGGACCCCAAAAGTTGTTGTCCAGTTTGTCCTGAGTATGCTAGTACCCCATATGTGGGGGGGAAACCACTGTTTGGGCACACGTCGGGGCTCGGAAGGGAAGTAGTGACGTTTTGAAATGCCGACTTGATGGAATGGTCTGCGGGCGTCATATTATAATTGCAGAGCTTCTGATGTGCCTAAACAGTGGAAACCCCCCGCAAGTGACACCATTTTGAAAACTAGACCCCCTAAGGAACTTATCTAGATATGTGGTGAGCTCTTTGAATCCCAAAGTGCGTCACAGAAGTTTATAACGCAGAGCCATGAAAATAAAAAATCTGTTTTTCCTCAAAAAATGATTTTTTTTTTTAGCCAGCAATAATTTATTTTCACAAATGTAACAGGAGAAATTGGACCACAAAAGTTGTTGTCCAGTTTGTCCTGAGTACGCTGGTACCCCATATGTGGGGGGAACCACTGTTTGGGCACACGTCAGGGTTCAGAAGGGAAGTAGTGACGTTTGAAATGCCGACTTGATGGAATGGTCTGCGGGCGTCATGTTACGTTTGCAGAGCCCCTGATGTGCCTAAACAGTAGAAACCCCCCACAAGTGACCCCATTTTGAAAACTAGACCCCTCAAGGAGCTTATCTAGATGTGTGGTGAGCACTTTGAACCCCCAAGTAATTCACAGAAGTTTATAATGTAGAGCCGTAAAAATAAAAAATCATTTTTTTCACAAAATGATCTTTTTGCCCCCAATTTTTTATTTTACCAAGGGTAGGAAAAGGAATTGGACCCCAAAAGTTGTTGAGCAATTTGTCTTGAGTAGGCTGATACCCCATATGTGGGGGTAAACCTCTGGGTGCACGGTAGAGCTCGGAAGGGAAAGAGCGCAGTTTGACTTTTTCAACGCAGAATTGGCTGGAATTAAGATTGGACATCATGTTGCATTTGCAGAGCCCCTGATGTGCCTAAACAGTGGAAACTCCCCACACGTGACACCATTTTGGAAACTAGACCCCCTAAGGAACTTATCTAGATGTGTGGTGACTGGGAGCTCTTTGAAGCCCGAAGTGCTTCACAGAAGTTTATAACGCAGAGCCATGAAAATAAAAAATCATTTTTTTTCCACAAATATCATTTTTTAGCCCCCAATTTTTTATTTTCCCAAGGGTATCAGGAGAACTCAGACCCACAAAGTTGTTGTGCAACTTTTCCTGAGTACGCTGATACCCCATATGTTGGGGTAAACCACTGTTTGATACATGTTGGGGCTCGGAAGGGAGGGAGCACTGTTTGACTTTTTGGATGCAAAATTGGCTGGAATCAATGGTGGCGCCATGTCGCGTTTGTAGACCCCCTGGTATGCCTGAATAGTGGAAACCCTCTCAATTCTAACTCAACCGTAGCCCCAACACACCCCTAACCCTAATCCCAACCCTAACCCCAACACACCCCAACCCTAATCCCAACCATAACCCTAACCACAAGCCTAACCTTAATCCCAACCCCAACACACCCCTAACCCTAATCTTAACCCTAATTCCAACCCTAACCCTAATTCCAGGTCTAACCCTAATCCCAACCCCAACCCTAATTCTAACCCTAATTGCAACCCTAACCCTAATTCTAACCCTAACCCTAATTGCAACCCTAACCCTAATTGCAACTCTAGCCCTAACCCTAATTGCAACCCTAACCCTAGCCCTAATTGCAACCCTAACCCTAATTACAACCCTAACGCTAATTGCAACCCTAACCCTAACCCTGATTGCAACCCTAACCCTAATTCTATCCCTAACCCTAATTCTAACCCTAACCTTAATTCTAACCTTAATTCTAACCCTAACCCTAAAGGAAAAATAAAAATAAAAATATTTTCTTTATTTTATTATGTGTCCCTAGCTAAGGGGGTGATAAAGGGGGGACTTTATTTACTTTTTTTTTGTATTTTGATCACTGTCATAATTTATCACAGTGATCAAAGTGTACCTGTAAAAAGAATGAATGAATCTGCCAGCCGGCAGCACACTGTGCATGCGCCCACCATTTTGTAAGACGGCGGCGCCCATGGAGAGAAGACGGCAGGACACCGGGAGGTAACGGGACTCATGAGGTACCGGGGGGCTATAGGGGGTGATCAGAAGGCAGGGGGAAGCGGAGGGGGAGCAGATTATTGCAGCGGCTACCGATCGCCGCCATCAGTAGGTGGTGGCAGCTCATTGCCGCTGTCAGTCGTGGGGGGGTCAGATCACGGTCTCCGGCCATGTCCAATGCTATTGCAGCATTGGCCATGGCTGGATAGTAATATTTCATCAAATTTCATTGATGAAATATTACTATCGCTCTGATTGGCTGTTTCACTTTTAACAGCCAATCAGAGCGATCGTAGCCACGTGGGGGCGAAGCCACCCCCCCTGTGGTAAAGTACAAAGCCCCCTGTATCTGTGGGTCTGGTGACCTTTCAGTAACCCCAGTCACCCAACCCGCAGGGGGGCTTTAAAGTCATGATGCCACATAGGTGTCACTGGTCATAGTGGCACAGGTTTTCATGACGCCTATGTGGCATCATTGGTCGGGAAGGGGTTAAATAACTGTGGCGCAAGCCACAAAGTGCAAGGTGCAAAGACAAACACACATAGAAAGAAGTATGGTAAACACAGTACTTGCTGTGGTCCTCCTATTAATCTCCAGAATAGTGCTAGGGTATGTTTCAAGAGAATATCATGGTGTCTTAGGGAAAAGTTAGAGAAATCGACTGCCATCCTGTGAGCCCAGAATCTGTTGTGTAGCGGAAACTGACCTGAGTGCTGAAGAAATGTGTACCTGTTTCCGTGATGCCTGTTATGCTGCATTCATTTCTTCAGTATTTGGTCAGTATTTTACATCAGCAATTGTAAGCCAAAACCAGGAGTGGGTGATAAATACAGAAGTGGTGATTAGAGATGGGCGAACCTGAATAGAGAAGTTCAGCATCCGTAAAGAACACCTACTGTTCGGGCATGGACACCAAACATGGATGTCACCAGGAAGCCCATGTTACTGTCCAGGTTTGGCCACTCGAACACCAGGTGTTTGTAGCACTGTCAAGTGCATGACAGTGCGGCAAACACTGTTTCTGATCGATGGTAAAATCATCTCCGCCGGTCAGACAGCCACAGATCCCATGCTGTGAAATGACAGCGTGAGCCCGCAGCTATGATTGGAGGAATAAAGTTCACCTCCAGTCACTGGTGTTGGCTGATGGGACTACTGCTTCAGTCGATGCCTGCTGCTGCTAATAACAGCTAAAGCAGGAGCGGCTGATGGGAGTATTCATCAGCCGATGAATGCGCTCTAAATAAATAATTAAAAAAAGAAAGGCGTAGGTTCTCCTGTATTTTTGATAACCAGCCACACAAAACTCACAACTTGTAACCCTCAGCTGTCAGCTTCAGCAAGGCTGGTTAACAAGAATAGTCCTCATGCTGTATTATTTAATTATTTCAACAAATTATTTAAAAAAATACTGTGGAGTAGCCCCCATTTTTGACAACCAGCCTTGATAAAGAAGACAACTGGGGGCTGGTATTCTCAGGCTGGTAAGGGGCCATGGATATTGCACACCCAGCCTAAAAATACTGTATCAGTCTCCAGCCACTCAGAAAAGGCAAGTGGCTAGTGGGGTTCATATTTGTGGGATTGATGCAAGTGTCTACCTTTTTTCTTCAAAGATTGTAAGCTTGCGAGCAGGGCCCTCATTCCTCTTGGTATCTGTTATGATCTATGTGATTATTGTTATGCTGTAATGTCTATCATCTGTTCAAGTCCCCTCTGAAATGTAAAGTGCTGCGGAATATGTCAGTGCTATAGAAATAAAATTTATTATTATTATTACTACCTGTCCATCATTCTGTCCCACGCTGGGGGACAAATAGTTTTCAACCTGGACGGTGCCAAGATGCAGCAGCTCATTCATCAGTGGTTCTCATCCTGGACGGTCGCTTGTTGTTTTTTTATTTTTATTACAGGAGAAGAGGGAAATCCAATGGAATGAGCATTAGGTGAGTATAACTGTGTTTGTTATTTTTAATGAAAAATAGAAAAGTGTGTTTTGCTTTATTTCAATTAAAAAACTTTAGACTTGATGTGTCTTTATTTACAATACAACTATAGGATTAGTAATAGATAGGTGTCTTATAGATGCCTCTCCATTACTAATCTGTGGGCTTGATGTTACTGGACAATACAAAGGTGACATCAACCCCACAAATATGAACCCCATTTGGATCTTACCTTTTCTGGGTGGTTGCAGATTGATATTTTAAGGCTGAGGGGGTCAATATCCATGGCCCCTTACCAGCCTGAGAATACCAGCCCCCAGCTGTCTGCTTTAGCAAGGCTGTGATGGACTCAGTTTCTGCTGAGCCGATTTTTTGAGTCGACCCTCTGGGCCGTGGCACCCACCCACCTAGGGTGAGCTGACCTAGTGATGAACCACCCCCCAATACACGGAGAATCAGGGGCAAGACCAAGGGGGTGAGCCACCACGACTGCTGGTAGTAGACGGCCGGCTTGGGGAGACACTAGTGAGTGTCTGACAGCAGGACGAGCAGGGTGCAAAACATAAAGTGAGGTCACTGGGTTTCTTCAATAAACGTGGTTTCAAGCTTTAATCAGGTGGAAGGCATGAACAGTGAAACACAGCAAAGTGCATGCAAGGGCATACCAAATGTTCAAGGCATAACACGTGCTAGAAAACATAGCAGGGTGTTGTGAGTTCAATGAGTTCTCCTTCCAGGATCCCTCTGGTGGTAACAGGAGGTAGTGAGGCTGATTTAATCAATAGAGATCTGCTACCTGATAATGAGGATGACGATTGGACCTCAGGAATCTCAGATTGGATTTAAGACAGCCGACGCCCTACTCTAGTGCTGGTGATTCCTTCTGCTTGTCAGGTCTTGGTTCTCAGCTCTGTTCCAGTCAGCTCAAGCTAAGTTTCTCTGCTAATGTTCACACTTGATTTTGTTGTTCTATTCAGTTTTTTGCATGGTCAGCCAGCCCCGGCTGGGGCTGTGCTGAATTTCCACTCTTATTTATCTGTATTTGCCAATTTGCTTTTTGTCCCTTATTAGATTGGCCTTTTTTTGCTCTGTCTCAGAATATTTCATAGTGCTGATATAGTGGGAGAATTCTAGTGACATCAGAAAACAAACTCAGGACTGGATCATGACAGTACCTCCCTCTCAATGGGGGGGGCCACAGCACCCCCAGGTTTCACTGGACAATGAGCATGAAAGACCTGGACCAACCGATCCGCATGGACCAAATGTGCCGGCACCCACGACCGGTTCTCACGACGTAACCTTTCCAAAGAACCAAGTACTGAAGTGAACGGCAGAGCATACGAGAATCCACCACGTTCCACGTCATATTCGGTCTGACCATCCACCACAACAGGCAGCGGGTGCTAGGGAGACTAACTTGAGGAAGGCACTGATGGCTTCAAAAGCACCTTATGGAATACTGTTGTGAGTTCATTTTCCCCTTCACCATTGAGGTCTGATGAACTCCCTCTTCTGGTGAAGGAAAGTAGTGAGGCTGATTACCAAGCACCTGGGCAGGATGATGATGACTGGCTGACGGGAATTACTGACTGGATATAAGGCAGCCGACGCCCTTCTGCCTTGCTGGTGATCTCTCTGAGGGATTCTAGGAGACCAGTCTGATTCCTGCTCCTCAAAAGCTAAGTTTTCTGTTCTACTTTTTGCATTTGTGTTTTGGTTTTGTTTTGCATTGTTTTCCTTGATTTCTGCCATTCCCTGCTGGGGTGAGCTGAATTCCTCTTTTTGCTCTGTCTTCAGAATATACCTGAGTACTGATATAGTCTTTTTGGAGCCTAGCGTCTTCAGGGCATTTTTCCCTATCAGCTGTTGGCTCTTGTTTTGATAGGGTTTTGGCGGATTACAGACAGCAGCTTTTCTATCCTGTCCTATCTAGTTAGCTTGGGCCCCATCATTTGCTCAGCCTATCTTTCTATCTGTGTGAGTGTTTTTTCATCTTGCTTCACCGTCATTATATGTTGGGGCTGCCTATTGCTTTGGGTGTCTGCTCTGGGGCAGTTTAGATTTCCCTTTCTGTCTTTAGGCTATGTAGTTCTCCGGCTGTGATCGAGTGGTCTAGGGCACCGTAGGAACCCCCCACGGCTACTGCTAGTTGTTGTTGATAAGTTCAGGGGTCTGCAATCCGATAGCTGCCAACTTCTCTGGTTTTCTGGACTTAGCTAGTATTTCTGTTTTTGCCTCCTACGGTGACTCATTCATAACAGAATCACCAGCCATACCGCAGATCCTAGGGTACTCAATAGCAGGAAAGAATTGTAAAAAAAAAAAAAAATAAAAAAAAAATTAAAAGAAGTGTGTATAATTTTTCCTCTATATCTCTGAGGCCGTAGGGGGAATTTTTTTTTCTCTCAATGGAGATAAAGCAATTGT
Source organism: Dendrobates tinctorius (assembly GCF_039654945.1). Lineage (NCBI taxonomy): Eukaryota > Metazoa > Chordata > Amphibia > Anura > Dendrobatidae > Dendrobates > Dendrobates tinctorius. The sequence goes on from NW_027361793.1 coordinate 10,273,108, forward strand.
CTGATCGTGTGGAGCAGCTCGCTGCGGAAGTGCGGGGAATTTACGCCTACCTTGCTCATTCACATGCTGCTGAACCAAAGATCCCTACTCCTAATGTGTTTTTTGGGGATCGGTCTAAATTTTTGAATTTCAAAAATAATTGTAAATTATTTTTTGCCTTGAAGCCTAACTCATCAGGGAGCTCCGCGCAGCAGGTTAAAATTGTCATCTCTTTGCTGAGTGGCGATCCCCAGGATTGGGCGTTTTCTTTGAAACCAGATGATCCTATTCTGACTAATGTGAACGCATTTTTTCAAGCCTTGGGGTTTTTGTATGACGAACCTAATGCTATTGATCAGGCTGAAAAGACCCTGTTGGCATTGAGCCAGGGTCGAGATTCTGCAGAATTGTACTGTCAAAAATTCTGAAAGTGGGCGGTCCTTACTAACTGGAATGATAATGCCTTGGCAGCTCTCTTTCGGAAGGGTTTGTCAGAAGCCGTAAAAGATACTATGGTGGGATTTCCTGTTCCCTCTGGTCTTGACGATTCTATGTCATTAGCCATTCAGGTTGATCGGCGTTTACGTGAACGCAGGACTGCACGAGAGGTGTTGCCACCTGTTAACAAATGTCTGAAACTATGCAATGTGATAGAGTTTTGTCCAGGGAGCAACGTCAGGAGTTCAGAAGGCGTAATAAGCTGTGTTTTTTTGTGGAGATTCCTCGCATATTATTTCTGTCTGTCCTAAACGAGAGAAACGTTTTGCACACACGTTTTCTGTGGGTGGTGTTCAACCTAAGTTTCTTCTGGCAATTACTCTGATCTGCTCCCTGTCCACATTTTCCGCCAAGGCTTTTGTGGATTCGGGAGCAACCCTGAACCTAATGGACTTGGATTTTGCTAAACGTTGTGGATTTCCTATGACACCTCTGCAGATGCCTATCCCTTTGAGGGGGATTGATGCTACTCCTTTGGCGGAAAATAAACCTCAGTTTTGGACCCAGGTGGTAATGCGGGTCGCCCCAGACCATCAAGAAAATTGCAGATTTTTGGTGTTGCATAATTTGCATGATACCATTGTTCTGGGGTTTCCCTGGTTGCAAATTCATAAACCAGTTTTGGATTGGAAATCTGTGTCTGTGGTGAGTTGGGGTTGTCGGTGTGCCCTTAGTGAGGCTCCGTTTTTTTCCACCTCTCCTCAGTCGCATGATGTTCCTGACTAGAGTTGAGCGACTTTTGGTTTTTTAGGGTCGCGTTTCATTTCGTGAAACCCGACTTTTCCAAAAGTCGGGTCGAGCAAGATCGTCCGATTATAGGGAAAAGTCGGGGTCGTCCCGAAACACGAAACCCAATGTAAGTCAATGGGGAATAAAAGTCGGCAGTGAGAGGAGGACAGGAAACACACCTACAGTGCCCATTTGAATGCCAAAAGCATCAATTCTTCTTACTTAAGCTTGTCAACCTTAATTAACTTCATAATACAAGTTACGCACTGAAAAATGGGGGTTATTTGGCTAAAGTTGTGGGGGGGGAGGGCTGGCTGCAGGTTTTCATGTGCCCTGGGCAAAAGAGCGCCCCTTTAACACATACCACAACTCATCATGCTCCGATACGGCAGAGAAATAGCGGTATAGTACAATGAAAAATACCTCACTTTTTACATCTCATGATGAGGCCCATCTATTTCTCCATACAGAATCATTGGTCCCATATAATGTTTGAAACAGTATATGATGAGCTCCACATAATGCTACAGTATATGTTGGTCCCCATGGATGAAGCTCCACTGTCTTATGGGCCCAAATAATGCTCCAAACATAATGGGCCCCATTTCTAATGCTCTAGTGTATAATGGGCCCTGTAAATGCTGCTCCAGTGTCTGATGTCCACCTTTGGAATGTTCCAGTGTATGGTGGGCCCCATCTATCATTCTCCAGAGTATAGTGCTCCCCAAAAATTGCTGTCCCAACATTGAAAACAATCAAATAAGTCTCCTCGCTAGGGAATCCCTGTACTAGTCTAGACTCCTCGTCGTCCCCATATTCCATCTCACTGCACAGTATTTCAACTTTGCAAGTGCTGTGATCCTGGGCAAGCAGGGGGGGCCCACTCGTTGGCGACGGCACTGGCACAGGGCCCCTGATAGTACGGTGGTGTGTCTGATGGCGGGTGGGCCGAACCTGCACTTTCATCTGCAGCTTCCTCTTTGTCACCGTGTAAGATGGAACTGTATATGGGAAGGGTAACCTGAGTTTCATCAGGGTCAGATTCAGGCCGGGTAGCGTGCGAGGGGAATGTAGTGGTCTGGGTCAATGTACCAGCAGATTCATCGAGCAGTGGCTGGGCATCAGTGCACTTGTGTCACCCCCAGGAGTACGGTCCCCACAGTGGCATTACCTTCCTCCTAGGGAGTGTGATGTCATGCTTGGGAGCAACGAAGGATCTCTCTAGCAGGTTAACTGATTGGGCGGCGTTATTCCCACGAGTCATGACCCTCCAAACAGCGTTCATGAAGGCAAAGTGTTTGTTTTACGTGGGCAGTATGGTTGCAAAGCTGAACCTTAAAGGAATGTTCAGAAGGGCACCACCAGGAGTGGAGCCTACGGTTAAATTCGACTCCACCTGGGAAACCTCAACCATGCCAGCTACAGAACAGATGCACACATTGCAAGCTTAATTCCGTTAACGAACGAGACTCCGTCATGCCCCGCGGTCCGAGTCCGGCTTACTAGAGGGACACGTGAGGCTCTGGCACATGAGATTGGCCAATAACTGGTGTGTCATGCCCTTACATGTCCGTGGCTGCATGTGCGCTACACTGAAAAGGCCAGCGTTTGTCGCTTACAGGTGCAGATAACCCGCTGAACAACGTTAGTGATGGGGATCACTGATTACAATTATTACCGGCGAACAATGATTTCCCAGTAAGTGCAGGTCAACCGCAGTTCCGGAATTAGGCCTAACCGTCATTCCTGAAAAAATGAAAAACTTACGTGTGAAAACCACAGGTGCTGTAGCTTGCTTAACAGCTCGCCAGCCGTTCTCACGCCCAGTATGGATTACACGTGATTGCACAAAGGTGAGAAAGGGTACCGTATCCCCGGATAACATGTATGGATAGCGTACACATTCAAAATATATGTCTCAGGAGGCAGGCTCAGACGGTGTTAGGCCCAGTATGGATTGCACGTGATTGCACAAAGGTTAGAAAGGGTACCGTATCCCCAGATAACATGTATGGATAGCGTACACATTCAAAATATATGTCTATACATCAGGAGGCAGGCTCAGACGGTGTTAGGCCCAGTATGGATTGCACGTGATTGCACAAAGGTTAGAAAGGGTACCGTATCCCCGGATAACATGTATGGATAGCGTACACATTCAAAATATATGTCTCAGTAGGCAGGCTCAGACGGTGTTAGGCCCAGTATGGATTGCACGTGATTGCACAAAGGTTAGAAAGGGTACCGTATCCCCAGATAACATGTATGGATAGCGTACACATTCAAAATATATGTCTCAGGAGGCAGGCTCAGACGGTGTTAGGCCCAGTATGGATTGCACGTGATTGCACAAAGGTTAGAAAGGGTACCGTATCCCCGGATAACATGTATGGATAGCGTACACATTCAAAATATATGTCTCAGGAGGCAGGCTCAGACGGTGTCAGGCACAGTATGGATTGCACGTGATTGCACAAAGGTTAGAAAGGGTACCGTTTCCCCGGATAACATGTATGGATAGCGTACACATTCAAAATATATGTCTCAGGAGGCAGGCTCAGACGGTGTTAGGCCCAGTATGGATTGCACGTGATTGCACAAAGGTTAGAAAGGGTACCGTATCCCCGGATAACATGTATGGATAGCGTACACATTCAAAATATATGTCTCAGGAGGCAGGCTCAGACGGTGTTAGGCCCAGTATGGATTGCACGTGATTGCACAAAGGTTAGAAAGGGTACCGTATCCCCAGATAACATGTATGGATAGCGTACACATTCAAAATATATGTCTATACATCAGGAGGCAGGCTCAGACGGTGTCAGGCACAGTATGGATTTGACGGCCCAGATTACACAGCGGAGGAGCAGGGAGAGGTAAAGATTGCAAATCCTGGGGCCCTGCCCAAGCAAGGGGGGCCCACTCGTGGGCGTTGGTACTGGCACTGGGCCCCTCATAGTACAGCGGTGTGTCTGACGGCGGGTGTGCACCACCACCGTCAGAGACACTTGATTGCACTATGAGGGACCCTGTGCCAGTGCCCGCGCCCAAGAGTCGGCCTACCCACCTGTCCAGGGCAACGGCACTCGCACGGTGTCATGCGCTAGGTGGTGACCCCGGCCATGGGGGGGGAGGCAGCACAGTTAGGGAGTTTTAGAAAGTGGCATATGTTGATGTTGGACATTCAGCTGATGCAAAAGGCGAAATAGGTGAAGTCCCAGGAAGAGGTGGACCAAAGCAAGCTATTTTTCTGTCACCCTATGTGTCATCAGGGGAAGGTGGGACAAAATCCTTGGAAACCCATGCATGGTTCATTTTAATGAAGGTTAGATCATCCACATTTTGGGTTGACAGACGGGTCCTTTTTTCTGTCAGGATTGATCCAGCTGCACTGAAGACTCTTTCCGATAGCACACTTGCAGCTGGGCAAGCGAGCTCCTGTAAGGCATATTGGGCCAATTCAGGCCAGGTGTCCAGTTTAGCGGCCCAATAGTCAAAGGGGAATGACCTGTGTGGGAGAACATCGATATGGGAGGAAAAGTAGTTTGTAACCATAGTTGACAACTGCTGTCTCCTGTCACTTTCCATCGATGCAGTATTACCAGTTGTGTGAGCGGTATTTGAAAAATCAGTCCACAACATTGTCATGAAACCCCTGTCTCCAATGCCACTTCTGCTGTGTGCACCACGAACACCTCTGCCAAGCTGCCCCCGGCCCGTACGGCTCGTGTGAGAACCATCACCGCTGCTGTGTGCTGGGAATGCCTCAAGCAACCGATTTACCAGAGTTGCTTGTTTATTAGCCAATATTAGGTCAAGGTTCTCCTGTGGCATGATGTTTTGTAATTTGCCTTTATAGCGTGGATCCAGGATGCTGGCCAACCAGTAGTCGTCATCGTTCATCATTTTGGCAATGCGGGGGTCCCTTTTTAGGATCTGCAAGGCATAATCTGACATGTGGGCCAATGTTCCCGGTGTCAATGATGCACTGCGAGTGCTGGGTGGAGGAGCACTTTCTGGCAAATCCACATCCCTCCAGTCACGCACAAACCCTGTACCAGACCTTGCCACGCCAACATTTTCACTTGCCCCACGAGATGCATCCTCCTCCCCTAAGTAATCATCCCCATCATCATCCTCCTCCTCCTCTTCTTCCTCCACCTCGTCCAGGAGAGGTCCCTGAGCAGACAATGGCTGAATGTCATCAAGGATTCCCTCCTCCTCTTCCTCCTCATCAACATTGGCTGCAGACGCCTGCTCCTTAAGGTGCGTCAAAGTTTGCATGAGCAGACGCATAATTGGGATGCTCATGCTTAGGATGGCGTCGTCTGCGCTTACCAGCCGTGTGCATTCCTCAAAACACTGAAGGACTTTACAGAGGTCTTTCAGCTTCGACCACTGCACACCTGTCAACTCCATGTCTGCTCTCAAAGTGTCTGGCCGTGTATCCTCCCACAAATGCATTATGGCCTGCCTCTGCTCGCACAGCCGCTCCACCATGTGCAGGGTGGAGTTCCACCTTGTTGCAATGTCGATAATGAGGCGGTGGTTGGGAAGGTGGAGCAATCGCTGCAGCTTCTGCATACGAACGGAGTGTACAGGCGACCGGCGGATGTGCGCGCACAGTCTTCGCACCTTCTGGAGCAGGGCTGTTAACTCCGGATAATTTTTGAGGAAGCACTGCACAACCAGGTTCAAGGTGTGAGCCAAGCAAGGTATGTGGCTGAGTTTTGAAAGGGCTATGGCTGCCACAAAATTGCGGCCGTTATCACTAACTACCTTGCCTGCCTCAAGATGTACACTGCCCAACCATGACTCAGTTTGTCGCTTCAAGTACTCGGCCAGCACCTCGGCGGTGTGTCTGTTGCCCAAACACATCATCTGCAACACAGCCTGCTGACGCTTTCCACTAGCTGCTCGATAGGGGGACACATCGTGTGCAACAGTGGCAGCTGCAGATGGAGTGCTCGTACGACTGCGCTCTGTGGACGAGCTTTCGCTTCTGGAGGAGGAGGAGGAGGGTCGAACGCCTACAGCCAACTGTTTCCTATACCGTGGGCTAGGCAGCACTGTCCCACCACCGCTGTCCACTGTGGACCCTGCATCCACCACATTAACCCAGTGCGCAGTGATGGACACGTAACGGCCCTGGCCATGCCGACTGGACCATGCATCAGTTGTGAGGTGCACCTTTCCGCTCACTGACTGCTTGAGTGCATGGACAATGCGGTCTTTCACATGATGGTGGAGGGCTGGGATGGCTTTGCGAGAGAAGTGGTGACTGGGTAGGTCATAGCGTGGTACTGCATAGGCCATGAGTTCGCGGAAAGCTGTGCTTTCCACCAACCGAAAGGGCATCATCTCAAACGAGATTAGTTTGGCAATGTGGGCGTTCAAACCCAGTGTACGTGGATTAGAGACTGAGTACTTTCTTGACCTACTCATAGTGTCTGGGAGGGTGAGCTGGACTTGAGAGCTGCATATGGTGGAAGTAGCGGTGGACAGGGCGGACTGAGAGAGGGTTGATGATGGTGATGGAGTTGGTGTTCTTTCTGATGGCCTAGAATCAGTCTTTCGTTGATATAACAGTGGGATTCCCTGACTGCTGTGGCCTTGCAACGACACCTCAACATTTGCTGCTGTGCTAACCGGTGGGCTTACAGTGGGGGAAACAATGTAGCGTTGCTGACTACCTTCGTTGTGATCAGTTGCACATGTGGCACTTGAGGTTTGGTGTTGTGTCCACGCTTGCAAGTGCATGCTGGTTAAATGTCTAAGCATGCAACTGGTATTCAAATTTTTCAGATTTTTCCCTCGGCTAAAGGTCTTTGCGCACTTCTTACAGATAACCTTGGCCTGATCATGAGGATTTTGTTCAAAAAAGTGCCACACTGCACTCTTCCTACTTTGGCAGACATTTTGCGGCCTAGCACGCTGTGATCTTTTGACCCTCTGGACAAGCTGTCCAGCAACTCTTTTGATGTTTGGAACCTGTCTTTGGAGTGCTACGGGCCTGCCAGATAACAGCTGTTGCGATGTCGATGTCTGCTGTGGATGCTCCTCATCTGAGCTATTGGAAGCAGCACCCTCTTCCCCCAATGGATGCCAATCTGGGTCAACAACTGGGTCATCCATCACCTCCTCTTCTATGTCATGTGCACCTTCCTCTGTGTCACCGTGTATGGTGGTATAGTGTGCGGTAAGGGGCACCTGAGTCTCATCAGGGTCAGAATCTGGCTCTGTACACTGCGAGGACAATGTAGTGCTCTGAGTGAATGTACCAGCAGAATCATCCATCAGTGGCTGTGCATCAGTGCACTCCATGTCAGATTCATCTTAGCCTGGGTAATTCACCATTTGACTTGATAATCCAGGCATGGTATGTGAAAACAGCTCCATGGAGTAATCAGTAGTATGGCCTGCGTCATCCTTCAATCTTGGTTGGGGTGAAGGACACAAGGAAAGGTGTGGTTCATGAACATGAGCCTCCAATGACGACTCAGTGCTTTTACTTTTTACAACTGAAGAAGAGGAGGCGATAGAGCTGGAGGCTGAGTCAGCAATGTAAGACAAAACTTTTTCCTGATGCTCTGGCTTTAAAAGCGGTTTGCCAACTCCTAGAAAACTAAGCGTTCGAGGCCTTATGTAGCCAGACGATGACGCAGGCTCAACACCTCCTGCATTCGGTCCTATTTTGCTCTTGCCACTACCATCAGATCCACCACCAACACCATCATTACCAGCTGCCAACCCCCGCCCAATTCCACGGCCTCTTCCACCAGCCTTCCTCATTTTTGGTAGAAATGTAGACAAAATCCAACAAACTATATAGTAATGTAAAACAAGGTACAAGGTGTCTATAGGACAGGGGAGATTTTGAATTTCTGCAGACACTTGTGGACACTGGACACTTTTGGATTGTGTGAGGCCCACTGATATCTGAGCGCTATGTCACAGGCTTGATGGCACAGCTGTGACCAAAGTGACTAGAGGATAAGGGAGATTTTGAATCTCTGCACACACTTTTGGACACTGGACACTTTTGGATTGTGTGAGGCCCACTGATATCTGAGCGCTATGTCACAGGCTCGATGGCACAGCTGTGACCAAAGTGACTAGAGGATAAGGGAGATTTTGAATCTCTGCACACACTTTTGGACACTGGACACTTTTGGATTCTGTGAGGCCCACTGATATCTGAGCGCTATGTCACAGGCTCGATGGCACAGCTGTGACCAAAGTGACTAGAGGATAAGGGAGATTTTGAATCTCTGCACACACTTTTGGACACTGGACACTTTTGGATTGTGTGAGGCCCACTGATATCTGAGCGCTATGTCACAGGCTCGATGGCACAGCTGTGACCAAAGTGACTAGAGGATAAGTGAGATTTTGAATCTCTGCACACACTTTTGGACACTGGACACTTTTGGATTGTGTGAGGCCCACTGATATCTGAGCGCTATGTGACAGGCTCGATGGCACAGCTGTGACCAAAGTGACTAGAGGATAAGGGAGATTTTGAATCTCTGCACACACTTTTGGACACTGGACACTTTTGGATTGTGTGAGGCCCACTGATATCTGAGCGCTATGTCACAGGCTCGATGGCACAGCTGTGACCAAAGTGACTAGAGGATAAGGGAGATTTTGAATCTCTGCACACACTTTTGGACACTGGACACTTTTGGATTGTGTGAGGCCCACTGATATCTGAGCGCTATGTCACAGGCTCGATGGCACAGCTGTGACCAAAGTGACTAGAGGATAAGGGAGATTTTGAATCTCTGCACACACTTTTGGACACTGGACACTTTTGGATTGTGTGAGGCCCAATGAATATCTGAGCGATATGTGACAGGCTCGATGGCACAGCTGTGACCAAAGTGACTAGAGGATAAGGGAGATTTTGAATCTCTGCACACACTTTTGGACACTGGACACTTTTGGATTGTGTGAGGCCCAATGAATATCTGAGCGCTATGTGACAGGCTCGATGGCACAGCTGTGACCAAAGTGACTAGAGGATAAGGGAGATTTTGAATCTCTGCACACACTTTTGGACACTGGACACTTTTGGATTGTGTGAGGCCCACTGATATCTGAGCGCTATATCACAGGCTCGATGGCACAGCTGTGACCAAAGTGACTAGAGGATAAGGGAGATTTTGAATCTCTGCACACACTTTTGGACACTGGACACTTTTGGATTGTGTGAGGCCCACTGATATCTGAGCGCTATGTCACAGGCTCGATGGCACAGCTGTGACCAAAGTGACTAGAGGATAAGGGAGATTTTGAATCTCTGCACACACTTTTGGACACTGGACACTTTTGGATTGTGTGAGGCCCACTGATATCTCAGCGTTATGTCACAGGCTCGATGGCACAGCTGTGACCAAAGTGACTAGAGGATAAGGGAGATTTTGAATCTCTGCACACACTTTTAGACACTGGACACTTTTGGATTGTGTGATGCCCAATGAATATCTGAGTGCTATGTGACAGGCTCGATGGCACAGCTGTGACCAAAGTGACTAGAGGATAAGGGAGATTTTGAATCTCTGCACACACTTTTGGACACTGGACACTTTTGGATTGTGTGAGGCCCAATGAATATCTGAGCGCTATGTGACAGGCTCGATGGCACAGCTGTGACCAAAGTGACTAGAGGATAAGGGAGATTTTGAATCTCTGCACACACTTTTGGACACTGGACACTTTTGGATTGTGTGAGGCCCAATGAATATCTGAGCGCTATGTGACAGGCTCGATGGCACAGCTGTGACCAAAGTGACTAGAGGATAAGGGAGATTTTGAATCTCTGCACACACTTTTGGACACTGGACACTTTGGGATTGTGTGAGGCCCACTGATATCTGAGCGCTATGTGACAGGCTCGATGGCACAGCTGTGACCAAAGTGACTAGAGGATAAGGGAGATTTTGAATCTCTGCACACAATTTGGACACTGGACACTTTTGGATTGTGTGAGGCCCCATGAATATCTGAGCGCTATGTGACAGGCTCGATGGCACAGCTGTGACCAAAGTGACTAGAAGATAAGGGAGATTTTGAATCTCTGCACACACTTTTGGACACTGGACAGTTTTGGATTGTGTGAGGCCCAATGAATATCTGAGCGCTATGTGACAGGCTCGATGGCACAGCTGTGACCAAAGTGACTAGAGGATAAGGGAGATTTTGAATCTCTGCACACACTTTTGGACACTGGACACTTTTGGATTGTGTGAGGCCCACTGATATCTGAGCGCTATGTCACAGGCTCGATGGCACAGCTGTGACCAAAGTGACTAGAGGATAAGGGAGATTTTGAATCTCTGCACACACTTTGAGACACTGGACACTTTTGGATTGTGTGAGGCCCAATGAATATCTGAGCGCTATGTGACAGGCTCGATGGCACAGCTGTGACCAAAGTGACTAGAGGATAAGGGAGATTTTGAATCTCTGCACACACTTTTGGACACTGGACACTTTTGGATTGTGTGAGGCCCAATGAATATCTGAGCGCTATGTGACAGGCTCGATGGCACAGCTGTGACCAAAGTGACTAGAGGATAAGGGAGATTTTGAATCTCTGCACACACTTTTGGACACTGGACACTTTTGGATTGTGTGAGGCCCACTGATATCTGAGCGCTATGTGACAGGCTCGATGGCACAGCTGTGACCAAAGTGACTAGAGGATAAGGGAGATTTTGAATCTCTGCACACAGTTTTGGACACTGGACACTTTTGGATTGTGTGAGGCCCACTGATTTCTGAGCGCTATGTCACAGGCTCGATGGCACAGCTGTGACCAAAGTGACTAGAGGATAAGGGAGATTTTGAATCTCTGCACACACTTTTGGACACTGGACACTTTTGGATTGTGTGAGGCCCACTGATATCTGAGCGCTATGTCACAGGCTCGATGGCACAGCTGTGACCAAAGTGACTAGAGGATAAGGGAGATTTTGAATCTCTGCACACACTTTTAGACACTGGACACTTTTGGATTGTGTGAGGCCCAATGAATATCTGAGCGCTATGTGACAGGCTCGATGGCACAGCTGTGACCAAAGTGACTAGAGGATAAGGGAGATTTTGAATCTCTGCACACACTTTTGGACACTGGACACTTTTGGATTGTGTGAGGCCCAATGAATATCTGAGCGCTATGTGACAGGCTCGATGGCACAGCTGTGACCAAAGTGACTAGAGGATAAGGGAGATTTTGAATCTCTGCACACACTTTTGGACACTGGACACTTTTGGATTGTGTGAGGCCCAATGAATATCTGAGCGCTATGTGACAGGCTCAATGGCACAGCTGTGACCAAAGTGACTAGAGGATAAGGGAGATTTTGAATCTCTGCACACACTTTTGGACACTGGACACTTTGGGATTGTGTGAGGCCCACTGATATCTGAGCGCTATGTGACAGGCTCGATGGCACAGCTGTGACCAAAGTGACTAGAGGATAAGGGAGATTTTGAATCTCTGCACACACTTTTGGACACTGGACACTTTTGGATTGTGTGAGGCCCAATGAATATCTGAGCGCTATGTGACAGGCTCGATGGCACAGCTGTGACCAAAGTGACTAGAAGATAAGGGAGATTTTGAATCTCTGCACACACTTTTGGACACTGGACAGTTTTGGATTGTGTGAGGCCCAATGAATATCTGAGCGCTATGTGACAGGCTCGATGGCACAGCTGTGACCAAAGTGACTAGAGGATAAGGGAGATTTTGAATCTCTGCACACACTTTTGGACACTGGACACTTTTGGATTGTGTGAGGCCCACTGATATCTGAGCGCTATGTCACAGGCTCGATGGCACAGCTGTGACCAAAGTGACTAGAGGATAAGGGAGATTTTGAATCTCTGCACACACTTTGAGACACTGGACACTTTTGGATTGTGTGAGGCCCAATGAATATCTGAGCGCTATGTGACAGGCTTGATGGCACAGCTGTGACCAAAGTGACTAGAGGATAAGGGAGATTTTGAATCTCTGCACACACTTTTGGACACTGGACACTTTTGGATTGTGTGAGGCCCAATGAATATCTGAGCGCTATGTGACAGGCTCGATGGCACAGCTGTGACCAAAGTGACTAGAGGATAAGGGAGATTTTGAATCTCTGCACACACTTTTGGACACTGGACACTTTTGGATTGTGTGAGGCCCACTGATATCTGAGCGCTATGTCACAGGCTCGATGGCACAGCTGTGACAAAAGTGACTAGAGGATAAGGGAGATTGGATTGCTTTTAAAAAAGCAGTTTGCGGAGCAGTGGGTAAACAGCAATGCCAGCCTGTCAGGAAGCCTTAAAAGGCAGCCCAAAAACCAACACCACTGATACACCACAATATAGCCTCCCCTTGCACTGCACACACAGTGACTGGTGTGTTGTGCAGGCCAAATTGCTAGCAGCAGAAGCAGTTTTTTTTCTTCTCAGCAGGACAAAAAAAAAAAAATTGGGATTGCTTTTAAAAAAGCAGTTTGCGGAGCAGTGGGTAAACAGCAATGCAGGAATGTCAGGAAGCCTTAGAAGGCAGCCCAACAACCAACACCACTGATACACCACTATATAGCCTCCCCTTGCACTGCACACACAGTGACTGGTGTGTTGTGCAGGCCAAATCGCTAGCAGCAGAAGCAGTTTTTTTGTCTTCTTCCCTGCCTAACGCTCTCCCTACAGAATCAGCAGCAACCTCTCCCTATACTGAGATCGGCAGAAGTAAGATGGCGGTCGGCGTGCACGCCCTTTTATACCCCCTGTGACGCCCACCAAAGCAAGCCAATCACTTGCATGCCCTTCTGAAAGATGGTAGGGACCCCTGCCTATGTCATCACGTTGCCCACAGTGTCCGTGGATCCTGATTGGCTGAAAAAGAACGCAAAACAAACTTTTGAAACGCGACTTTGGCGCGTAAGTCGCCGACCTCGTGGCCGACCTCATCCTAGGGTCGGGTTTCGTTTCATGAAACCCGACTTTGACAAAAGTCGGCGACTTTTGAAATTTTTCGACCCGTTTCGCTCAACTCTATTCCTGACTATTTGACGGATTTTTATGATGTATTTAGTGAGAATGAGTCTGCGTCTTTTCCTCCTCATAGGAGTTATGACTGTGCAATTGAACTGAGCCCGGGGTGTAAATTTCCCAAGGGTCGGCGCTTCCGTTTATCTGTACCCGAACACGAGGCTATGCGATCCTATATTAAGGAGGCATTGGAGAAGGGTCATATTAGACCATCCTCTTCACCCTTAGGTGCTGTTTTTTTTTTCGTGGCCAAAAAGGATGGTTCATTAAGGCCTTGTATTGATTATCGTGCCCTCAACAAAATTACTATTAAATATCAGTATCCGTTACCCCTGATTTCGGATCTATTCTCCAGAGTTAAAGGTGCTTGCTGGTTTACCAAGCTTGACCTCAGGGGGCGTATAATCTTATCCGCATTAAGCATGGGGATGAATGGAAGATGGCGTTTACTTCTCCGGAGGGAGATTTTGAGTACCTGGTGATGCCTTTTGGGCTCACTAATGCCCCTTCTGTCTTCCAGTGCTTCATGAATGATATTTTCTGAGACTTTGTGGATAAATTTTTGATTATCTATCTGGATGATATTTTGATCTTCTCCAAGGATTGGGATTCTCATGTGGAACATGTTCGGACTGTGTTCCGGATCTTGAGGGAGAATTCCCTGTATGTCAAAGGATCAAAATGCCTTTTTGGGGTACAGAGGATTTCTTTTTTTGGGATTTATTTTGTCTCCGTCAACTATTGAAATGGACCCGGCCAAGGTACAGGCCTTTTATGATTGGGTTCAGCCCACTTTTTTGAAGGCCCTCCAGAAGTTTTTGGGTTTTGCTAATTTTTATCGGAAATTTATAGCAAAATTTTCTAGTATTGCCAAGGCATTGACTGATCTGACTAAGAAGGGTGCTGATGTGTTGAATTGGTCTCCGGAGGCTGTTTCTTCCTTTCAGGAGCTGAAGCGAAGATTCACTTCTGCCCCGGTTTTGCGGCAACCTGATGTCTCACTTCCGTTCCAGGTAAAGGTGGACGCTTCTGAGATTGGTGCAGGAGCTGTTTTGTCCCAAAAGGATCCTGCAACATCTAAAATGAATCCCTGTGCTTTCTTTTCCCGAAAGTTCTCTCCATCTGAACGTAACTATGATGTGGAGAATCGGGAACTGTTAGCCATGAAATGGGCATTTGAGGAGTGGAGACATTGGTTGGAGGGAGCTAAACATCAAGTCGTGGTCCTCACTGACCACAAGAATTTGATTTACCTGGAGTCGGCCAAACGCTTGAACCCTAGACAGGCTAGGTGAGCCTTGTTTTTTACACGTTTTGATTTTGTGGTCTCTTTTCTTCCTGGCACTAAGAATGTCAAGGCTGACGCTCTCTCTAGGAGCTTCTTTGCTGATTCTCCTGTGGTGACCAAGCCTGCTACCATCTTAGGCGAAGGGGTAGTTCTTTCTGCCATCTCGCCCGATTTGAGAAGTGCTCTGGAAGAGTTCCAGGAGGAAAAACCTGAGCGTTGTCCCAGTGGAAAGTTGTATGTTCCTGACCAGTGGAAGAAGAGAGTGATGTCTGAAGTTCATTGCTCTGCATTGGCTGGTCATCCAGGTATTTTTGGTACTAGAGATCTGGTGAGTCGGTCTTTTTGGTGGCCCGTCTTGTCTCGTGATGTCAGGAATTTTGTGCAGTCCTGTGGGTCTTGCTCCCGGTCTAAACCTTGTTCTCGCTCTAGTGGGTTGTTGATGCCTTTGCCGGTTCCCAGGAGGCCATGTACCCATATTTCAATGGATTTCATCTCTGATATGCCTGTCTCTCAGAGAATGACTGTTATTTGGGTGATTTGTGATAGGTTCTCTAAGATGGTTCATCTTGTACCACTCCCTAAGTTGCCATCTTCCTCTGAGTTGGTGCCCCTGTTTTTGCAACAGGTGGTTCGCTTGCACGGGATTCCTGAGAACATTGTATCTGACAGAGGAGTTCAGTTTGTGTCTAGATTTTGGAGGACTTTCTGTTCCAAGCTGGGAATTCAGTTGTCCTTCTCCTCTGCTTTTCACCCTCAGACCAATGGGCAGACGAAGAGAACAAACCAGACCTTGGAGTCGTATTTGAGATGTTTTATTTCCGCTGATCAGGATGATTGGGTTTCATTTTTGCCCTTGGCCGAATTTGCTTTAAATAATAGAGCTAGTTCTGCCACTTTGATGTCACCTTTTTTTTGTAACTTTGGATTTCATCCTTGATTTTCTTCAGGGCAGGTGGAGCCTTCTGCCTGCCCAGGTGTTGACACTGTGGTGGAGAGAATGCACCAGATCTGGGACCAAGTGGTGGATAAGTTATCTCTCTCCCAGGAAAAGGCCCAGCGGTTTTCCAACCGACATAGGACTATTGGTCCCCAGTTTAAGGTTGGTGATATGGTTTGGTTATCATCAAAAAATATCGCTATGAAGGTGGCTTCTCCTAAGTTTAAGCCTAGATTTATTGGACCTTACAAGATTTTGGAGATTATTAATCTGGTCTCTTTTTGTTTGGCTCTTCCTGTTACATTTAAAATCCATAATGTGTTTCATAAGTCCTTGTTGAAGAGGTTTGTTGAACCAGTAGTTCCTGAGGTGGCACCTCCGGACCCTGCATTGGTTGAAGGTAACATGGAATATGAGGTAGAGAAGATACTGGAATCCCGTCTGGCTAGACGGAGACACCAGTATTTGGTTAAGTGGAAGGGTTATGGTCAAGAGGATAATTCCTGGGTCTCTGCCTCTGATATTCATGCCAAAAGATTGGTGCGTGCCTTTCATCGGGCTCACCCTGATCGCCCTGGTGGCGTGGATGAGGGTTCGGTGACCCCTCCTCAAGGGGGAAGTACTGTTGTGAGTTCATTTTCCCCTTCACCATTGAGGTCTGATGAACTCCCTCTTCTGGTGAAGGAAGGTAATGAGGCTGATTACCAAGCACCTGGGCAGGATGATGATGATGACTGGGTGACGGGAATTACTGACTGGATATAAGGCACCCGACGCCCTTCTGCCTTGCTGGTGATCTCTCTGAGGGATTCTAGGAGACCAGTCTGATTCCTGCTCCTCAAAAGCTAAGTTTTCTGTTCTACTTTTTGCATTTGTGTTTTGGTTTTGTTTTGCATTGTTTTCCTTGATTTCTGCCATTCCCTGCTGGGGTGAGCTGAATTCCTTTTTGCTCTGTCTTCAGAAAATACCTGAGTATTGATATAGTCTTTTTGAAGCCTAGCGTCTTCAGGGTTTTTTTTCCCTATCAGCTGTTGGCTCTTGTTTTGATAGGGTTTTGGCGGATTACAGACAGCAGCTTTTCTATCCTGTCCTATCTAGTTAGCTTGGGCCCCATCATTTGCTCAGCCTATCTTTCTATCTGTGTGAGTGTTTTTTCATCTTGCTTCACCGTCATTATATGTAGGGGGCAGCCTATTGCTTTGGGGTCTGCTCTGGGGCAGTTTAGATATCCCTTTCTGTCTTTAGGCTATGTAGTTCTCTGGCTGTGATCGAGGGGTCTAGGGCACCATAGGAAACCCCCACGGCTACTGCTAGTTGTTGTTGATAGGTTCAGCGGTCTGCAATCCGATAGCTGCCAACTTCTCTGGTTTTCTGGACTTAGCTAGTATTTCTGTTTTTGCCTCCTACGGTGACTCGTTCATAACAGAATACATTGGGGATCAGCAACGGCGAAGGAAAGCGCAAGAGAAATGCCACAGGATTAACCACTTCTAAAATTTCATAATGGCCAAAAAACTTGGGACCCAATTTAGCAGAAGGAACCCTCAATATAATATTTTTGGTGGGTAGCCATACCTTGTCCCCCACCTGGTAGGCCGGCCCCACAGAAAGTCATTTATCTGCAAAAAATTTATACTTGCCCTGAGCCTCCCCAAAGTTTCTCTGAACCTCCCTCCAGATCTTCCCTAAATGCAAAAAGGCCGAATCAGCCCCTGGACACCCTGAATCTGTCTGGGAAAACTCACCAAAGTGAGGATCTGACCCAGAACCAGTAGTAGTCATGTGCTATATCAGGTGACCTCCCCCTATGGGAGGTGCCTGATTATTGTTGTGCTTCCTGGCTGGGTCTGCTGTGTCCCTGCCTGACTGTGCGCTGTTCTCAGGTGCTTTGCTCTGTCTTGTATTCTATTGTGCTCTTAGCACTCGTTCTGAACTCTCACTTGCTTCATGCTCAGTTGTGCCTCCTGGCACACTCTCGTATCCTGTCCTCTGTCTCTTGCTCAGTCGTGCCTCCTGGCACTCACTCTGTCCCTGCGCTCCATTACACCTCCTGGCACGACTGCTGCTCCATTCAGTACTCTGTCGTGCTCCTTGCACGCGTCCTGCTTTGTTTACCTCCGGACGTATTACTCGCTACACGCCATACGTGCTCACGTGTACCTGTCTCGCACTATCCTGTAGTTAGCGCACTTCCGTGTACACACCTGGTATTCCTAGCATTCAGTACCGCCCTTCAGACATACTCACCCGTGTCTCCTGTGAGCCATCCCTCTCGGTACCAGCTACCGTGGTACTCGAACCCCTGGGCCTGCTCCTAATGGTCCCTGTATAGGGTTCGGTTCCACCTGGCAGCTCACCTGGGGCCCCTCGGTGCCACGGCCCAGAGGGTCCACTCCTGGAGTTTACGGCTCCAGACCATCCACACTAACAGTATAATCAGGTCATGGACCCCGCTGGTACTGCGGCTTCTGTCCAAAAGGAGCTGGCGTTCCTCCGGGAAAACCAGACTAGAATTATGTTATTTCTCAAGTGCATGGAGTCCTGTTTATCTGCCTTACAGTCCTCTGAGCCTGAAAATGCTGCCCAGTTGGCCAGTCTCCAGCAGGAACTCGCGCAGCAACGCGACTCCCAGGCCCAGATTCTCAACTATATGTCGTCGGTAGATAATCGGCTCCTGTCTATACAATCCGTTTCTGCCCACGCCATGGTTCCACTCTCGCTACCGCGCTTATGTAAGCCACCTCGGTATGGTGGTGACCCTGTGTTGTGTGGGGGGTTTTTGAATCAGTGTCATTTGTATTTTGATTTTTTGCCACAACATTAACCCACCGATCGTGCTAAAATAGCTTTTATAGTTTCTCACTTAGAGGGGAAGGCCCTTGCATGGGTTAATCCCCTTTGGGAGCGGGATGACCCACTCGTCTCTCAGCTTTCCATCTTTTTGGACACCTTCCGTAAGGTGTTCGACGAGCCGGGTCGCCTCGCTTCCACCACCGAGTCACTCTTTAATCTCCGTCAAGGTACTCTAACAGTTGGACAATACGCAATATGTTTTTTCACCTTGTCCTCTGAACTTGGTTGGAATAATGATGCCCTCGTAGGGGCCTTTTGGCGTGGTCTGTCCAGCCGGATCAAAGACGAACTGGCGGGCTGAGATACTCCTACCATTTTAGAGGACCTCATCTCTCTCACGACATGCATTGATTTGCGCTACCAGGAGCGCACCCGCGAGTCAGCCAGAGAAAGAGGGGCCTCCCGCCTGTTCTCTTCCACGCGCAGTTCTTTCCATCCATTACCCGAGTTATCTGCAGTAGATCCGGTACCCGAGCCTATGCAGGTGGATGGTCTCCAGATAGCTCAATGGCGTCGGGTGAAGAGGCAGGCACAAGGGCTCTGTTTCTATTGTGGGGATGGCTCCCACTTCCTATGCTCATGTCCCAAGAGGCCGGGGAAGTTTCTCCGCCTGGGACTGGTAAGTGAGCTCTCCTCTGGTGTATCTGATTCCTCTTTACCCCTGATCGTGCCTGTGTCCCTGAATTTTGCTTCCGAGAGTTGCACTGTGAAGGCTATTGTGGACTCTGGTGCAGTGGGTAACTTTATTAGTCTCGAGGCAGTTAAGAAGTTTCGGATTCCTGTCAGACCCTTGGAGACTCTTAGGTCGGTAGTTCTGGTCGACGGTAAGCCCTGGCAGGACACCGTTAACCAGGTCACTGAAGAAGTAGAGTTGCAGATTGGCACATTTAATCGGGAGCGGATCTCCTTCCACGTATTGCCGACTTCGGCTCATACCCTTCTTCTTGGTCTTCCTTGGTTACGAACTCATGGGCCGACCCTGGACTGGCAATCCGGTGAAATACTCCGTTGGGGACCGTCCTGTCAAAAAAGTTGCCTGCTGTCCGTTCATCCGAAGAACTCTGCTTGCTCGTCTTCGGCGGTTACAGGTCCGCCGTCCGCTAACCAGTCTGTGACGTGTGACATTGTCATGAAGGAGGCTGAGAGTCAGTCCCCACATCTGTCATGCAACCGGTCTGTGACTTGTGACATTGTCGAGAGGGGGGCTGAGAGTCAGTCCCCACATCCGTCAAGCAACCGGCCTGTGACTTGTGACATTGTCGAGAGGGGCGCTGAGAGTCAGTCTCCACATCTGTCAAGTAACCGGTCCAAGGTAATTTCCGTGGCTTCCGTCAAGTTAACATCCCAGCGCCCAGGGGAGACCTTTGTGGCTAAAGGTAAACGTAAAGGTGTGTTATCCTGGGGACATTCTTCTCCGGTTGCCGGCCATGTTGGTGTCAAGAGGACACTACACCGTTTATCCCACTACTACTGGTGGCCATCTATTGCTCAGGATGTCAAAGACTTTGCGGCTGCTTGTCCGTCCTGTGCCAAGAAGGAAGTCCCCAAGCAACCATCCTCCGACAGCTCGCTTCTTAAGGCTGAATTGACTTCCAGTAACCACACCACCGCTTCGGCCTCCAAGCATGTCAGTGTGCCTCTGCCAGTTCGTCCTGTCTTAGGCGCACCTGCCTCCAACTCTCTGTCCGTGGAGCTCTCCAGGGTAAGGCAGGAGACCAAATTGTCTCTTGGAGAGACTTTGGGTCAGATAGGACCACATGCAGATGGGAGGTACCTGGATCCTGTTCCTAAAGGTAAGGTGCGGTTTTCCAGACCTAGAAAGAGGGGGCGTAAGGGAGGGGGTACTGTCATGCTGCGCTCACCAGTAGGCGGGGCTACGGTCCCGACGTCATTCTCTCCGGTGTCGCGCCCGCTCTGGGCCCCTCGTTGGGTACGCATGTGCACGCCGTGCTCTCGGGTTTTCGCCTCCTCCATGTCACGCTCGCGCTGGCGCGTTCCTGTCCTCCAGGCCTCGCGTCGGTCCTCTCTATAGTAAAGGAGGACCTGACCCGGAAGCTGTAGTGGTCAGGTGCTTCTGGCTAGAGGACCTGACCCGGAACCAGTAGTAGTCATGTGCTATATCAGGCGACCTCCCCCTATGGAGGTGCCTGATAATTGTTGTGCTTCCTGGCTGGGTCTGCTGTGTCCCTGCCTGACTGTGCGCTGTTCTCAGGTGCCCTGCTCTGTCTTGTATTCTATTGTGCTCTTAGCACTCGTTCTGAACTCTCACTTGCTTCATGCTCAGTTGTGCCTCCTGGCACACTCTCGTATCCTGTCCTCTGTCTCTTGCTCAGTCGTGCCTCCTGGCACTCACTCTGTCCCTGCGCTCCATTACACCTCCTGGCACGACTGCTGCTCCTTTCAGTACTCTGTCGTGCTCCTTGCACGCATCCTGCTTTGTTTACCACCGGACGTATTACTCACTACACGCCATACATGCTCATGTGTACCTGTCTCGCACTATCCTGTAGTTAGCGCACTTCCATGTACACACCTGGTATTCCTAGTATCCAGTACCGCCCTTCAGACATACTCACCCGTGTCTGCTGTGAGCCATCCCTCTCGGTACCCGCTACCGTGGTACTCGAACCCCTGGGCCTGCTCCTAACGGTCCCTGTATAGGGGTCGGTTCCACCTGGCAGCTCGCCTGGGGCCCCTCGGTGCCACGGCCCAGAGGGTCCACTCCTGGAGTTTCTGGCTCCAGACCATCCACGCTAACATACGAGCCGTGGTCAAATCAATTTATCTGACGTAATGAAATACAAGGCAATCTTTTATACCATTTACAACAATATGTAATTCGATGGAGCTCATGTGGCCCCCACCTTCAGGGTTACAACATGTTTACAATGTACCCAGAAAATGTTGTTACTGACTATTGAGTACAAATATGATAACAAGTATAGTCTCCTTGAAAACAGAGACTAATAGTCTACATAAGAATAATTCTAGCAATAATAGGCAAAAGGCAATTTAAGTCTTAAAGGCATTTAAAGGGACATAAAAACAAACCATTAACTTTCTCCCTTTTGTAAATGATATAACCTTTGCCACAGGGTCAGCTGATGTCCACAAAGGAGCTACTGTCTCATGGGTCTAGTACCCATAAGGGGGCTTCCTACCTGCTTCGCTCATCCACCCTCAGTGTGGACACTCACCTTCCCCATCAGCAATGGCTACCTGGGGTCTATGATACACTACAGAAGGTTCAGCCTTAGATTCTATTTTTATGCATACATTATTCAGTAGCTTAAGTAATACATATATTAGCGCTTTTACGGCTACATAAAGCAATAAGCAAAACAACAAAATTTGCATACAAGTCTGTACAATGCCAAAAATGCATCCTGCAAGGCCATTAAACCAATTTGCTGGATTTAGAAAAGAGAGTGTGTTACCCCACCAGGAGTCTCTGTTTGCACTGTGTTGTTTTAACCATTGGTTTCTAAGTTCACCTATTTTGTCTACACTGGCCCTGATCTGGAGATTGCCAGCAGGGTCGATATAAATACAACAGGTGGGACCAATTATTTGACACAGTCCTCCTTTGGGTGTCAGGAAATCTAGTACTATAGTATGTTGGTTAGTAACTATGATTAATTGTTTTTGTATTGTATTTAGTGTTGAGCGATACCTTCCGATATTGGGAAATATCGGATTGGATCGGACCGATACTCCAAAAATATCGGATATCGCCGATTCCGATACCGGAAACCAATGCAAGTCAATGGGACACAAATATCGGAATGAAAATAAACCCTTACTTTCCTTGTAGGTTAATTCTACATGAAGGAAAACAACTAAGAATAATGTAGAATGTATCGGGGGAGGTGGAGGAGACATTAAAGGCATAGAGGTTTAGCCCAATCAAATGGAATAGCAGGAATTAATTTTTTTTTTAAGATGTTCGGAGTTACAAAGATATTGACTATGTTAAGCTTTTTTATATTTTGTCAGATATTTATGTTTCACTACTTCCATGCTCTTCACCTTCTTTTTTACTTCTCCCATACTTTCTCCTTCTTCATCCTCTTCAGGGTTATCTTCTTGGTCTTCTTCGGGGTGGTCTTCAGGGTCGTCGTCTCCAGGGTTGTCGTTTTCGAGGTCGTCGTCTTCTTCGGGGTGGTCTTCAGGGTCGTCGTCTTTAAGGTCGTCGTCAGGGAGATCCAGAGTGATTACCAAAAACCATTTCAAAAAGCTTGAACTTGGAAATGTAGTAGAAGGTACAAGAAGGCTGAGGAACTGCTGAGAACCAGCTGATGGTACTGGAACCTGGATGGGTAGCCAAAGGTACAAGAGCCAATGGAACTACTGAGGACCAGCAGATGGTACTGGAACCCGGTTACTAAGCAGGAGGTACCTGTGCCAGAAAGCACTATCAAGGACCAGCAGACGTTGGTGGAACTTGGATACCGAGAAGGAGGCACCTAAGCCAAAGGCTCTGCCTGGAACCAGCTGACGTAACTGGAACCCAGGGGGGCATATTCAAGATTGACTTCCAAAGAACCAGCTAATGGTACTGGAACTCAGATAGGCAGCAGAAGGTACACATGAAAATAAGTTGCAAGGCCGCGAGCCGGCCGGAGTTACTGAAACCCACAGTCCTACAGGGGGAGCTTGTCCTATTGGCACTACGGAACCAGCCATCATTGCCAGATCCCGCAGCCCACATAGGAAGCACCTAAGCTGCAAGGCACCATAGAGTCGTCTAACCCGACCGCAACGCGACAGTACAACGTATTGGAGGCAAAGTGACGTTGACACTACCCGGAAACAGCTGACGTGCTGGAACCAGGCTGGGCAGGAGGGAGTACCCGTGCCAAAGACAATTCTGAGCAGCAACTGACGGTGTTGGAGTCAAGGGATTACAGTAGAAACAGAGTGCAGCCAGAGGCCTAATTGGAGCAAGTTTAATATCTGTAGTAGTGTGAATGAGGACAGAGCAGGAGAAATTGCCGGACACACAGCAGGGGATCAGCTGACGTTACTGAACCCCAATAACACTGAAGCATGTGTTGACTGTGCAGATGCCACTTCTGAGCAGCAACTGGCGGTGTTGGAGCCAAGGGTAAATAATAGAAACAGAGTGGAGGCAGAGGCCTAATTGGAGCAAGTTTAATATCTGTAGTAGTGTGAATGTGGATAGAGCAGGAGAAATTGCCGGACACACAGCAGGGAATCAGCTGACATTACTGAACCCCAATAACACTGAAGCATGTGTTGACTGTGCAGATGGCACTTATCAGCAGCAACTGGCGGTGTTGGAGCCCAGGGATTACAGTTCAGGTGGTAGACACATGAACACAACAGGAGACCTGGATACTGTTGCCAACCAATTATTTAATCTGGAAGAGGACTGGCAAATTCCTGCAAGATCCAGGCCTTGTCCATTTTCAGAAAAGTAAGAGCCGGTCAACGTTATCGGAGGATAGTCGCATGTGACGGTCTGTTAGTACACCACCTGCGGCACTAAAGACGCGTTCCGATAATACACTAGCAGCAGGGCAAGCCAGAACCTCCAATGCATACTGGCTAAGCTCTTGCCATGTATCCAGCTTAGAGACCCAAAACTTGAAGGGGGAAGAGCCGTGTGGGAGAACACTGAGAGGGCAAGACATGTAGTCTGTCACCATCTGACAGAAACGTTGCCTCCTGCTGACTGGAGCCGATGGTGTAGACATTTGTGGCGGGGAAACACAACTTTGCCACATTTGGGCCATACTGGTCTTGCCTTGTGCTGAGGTACTGCTTCTGCTCCCTCTTTGTGCAGAGCTTCCTCCACTGCCTTGACGCACTGAGCTGCTTTGTAAAGCACTAGCAGCACTGCTTTCGGGTGGAATTGAGAACATGATGGAATGAACCAGTGTGTCTTGGTACTCCCGCATTTTACGCTCCCGGTTCAACGGTGTTATGAGGCTTTGTAAGTTGTCCCGGTAGCGAGGATCTAAGAGTGTGTACACCCAATAATCAGCCGTGTTGAGAATGTGGGCGATGCGGCGGTCATTTCTCAGGCACTGCAGCATGAAATCAACCATGTGCTGCAGACTGCCAACTGGCCAAGAAATGCTGTCCCCTGCTTGAGGCGTCATCTCTGCCTGTTCTGCATCACCCCTCCCTCGCTCTATATACCGACTACTAGAGCATTGTGTACCTCCCTCCTCTGGACAGATGTCTTCCTCCTCCATTGACTCCTTCTCATCCTCCTCACAAAGTGTCCCCTGCCTAGGTCTTTGTGAGGAACCACATTGCGCAGACTGTCCAGAAGCAGATGGCATTTGTGACTCCTCATCCTCCACCTCTTCCACAACCTCATCCCTTAGTGCATGCAGTGTTTTTTCAAGCAGGCAGATAAGGGGGATAGTCATGCTGACTAGTGCATCATCTGCACTCGCCATCCACGTGGAATCATCGAAGGCACGCAAAATGTGGCAGATGTCCTTCATAGAGGCCCACTCAGTGGTGGTGAAGTGTGAACGGCGTGCAGTGCGACTTGTTTGCGCCTTACTGCTGCTCACACAACCTCTCTAACATATGTAACGTTGAATTCCACCTGGTGGGTAGGTCACATAAGATGCAATGTTCCGGAAGGCGGAATCGGCGCTGCAGAGCTGCAATGTGCGATCTTGCCATTCTGGAACGCCACAAGTGAGCGCACTCTATGCGGACCTTGTGCAGCAGTGCACCAAGATCCGGATAGTCCCTCAAAAAACTCTGCATGACCAAGTTGAGCACATGTGCCAGACATGGGATGTGAGTGAGGTATCCTAGGCCCAGAGCTGCCACCAGATTTCGTCCATTGTCACACACTACCATGCCTGGCTGGAGATTTGCTGGCACAAACCACACGTCGCTCTCCTGCTTGATGGCATTCCAGAGCTCCTGTGCTGTGTGGCTTCGATTCCCCAAAGAAATTAATTTCAATACGGCCTGTTGACGTTTGGCCACGGCTGTGCTCATATCGGTCATAACAGGTAAGCGTTCACGGGTCCATGTGGAGGTAGACTGTGACGGCTCCTGCAGCGCTGATTCAGAGGAACTGGAGTTTGAGGAGGAGTCAATGTGTACAGACTGGATTCCTGCAATCTTTGGAGTTGGCAGAACACATACAGCACCACTCTCATGATCTGTACCCGGCTCCACAACATTTACCCAATGGGCAGTAAGGGAAAGATATCGTCCCTGTCCATGGTTACTGGTCCACGCATCGGTGGTCAGGTGGACCTTGCTACTGACGGCGTTTAGTAGCGCATGTTTAATTTTTCCCTCCACATGCTTTTGCAGGGCAGGGACGGCTTGCCTGCTGAAATAAAAGCGGCTGGGCACGTTGTATTTGTGAGACTTCCAATGCCATGAAGTTATGGAAGGTGTCAGTCTCCACCAGCCTGAATGAGAGCATTTCAAGGGACAGTAGTTTTGCAATGCCAGCATTCAGAGCCTGTGCTCAGGGGTGGTTTGCCGAGTATGGGCGCCTTTTCTCCCATGCCTGTGCTACCGATGGCTGTAGACTGGCCTGGGAGTGTGAGGATGACAGGGAACGTGGTGCTGTGGGTGGAATGACACTGTGGCTCTGTACAACAGTGCCAGAGTTTCTTCCATGGTGATCCTGTGAGGAAGCCTAACCAGCTGTGTGTGAGCTGGAGGAAGAGGCTACAACACGAGCTGAAGATGTGGTAGGTGGCACTGTAGGTTGGCCTAGGTCTTCAGTGTGTCTTTGTAACTCCACTATGTGCTTGGTCCGCACATGTTTCCACATATTTGTGGTATTGAGGTTGCTGACACTTTTCCCTCTTTTCACTTTCTGATTACACAGCTTGCATTTGACAAAGCAAATGTCATCTGCAACTGTGTAAAAAAAAGACCAGGCACTGCAAGTCTTGGGAGCGCCCATTTTGAGTTTTGGAAGAGGCATGCTCCTAATGGGTGCCGAAGTGGAGGCTACAGGCAACCGAGTCTGCCCCCTCCCTCACCCTCCTTTTTTGGCCGTTTGGGGAATCTGTTCCTCAGAGCTGCTCCCACCACCTTCCTGTACCTCACGCCATGATGGGTCAAGGACCTCATCATCTACACTACCCTCCAAAACAACTGCTTCTCCTGGGTAGTCTCGACAGAATAGTACGCACCAGAAAGTGGCACCTGAGTCTCATCATCAGATGCGTACTGAGGTGTGCTGACCATAGGCACTGGCCCACCCGCCTCTTCAGATTCAGAGAGACAAATGTTATGAATGGGTCACCGAGGAGGAAAAAAGCAACACACGCTAAGTCTCAGAAAACCAGAGAGGTTGGTAACTATGCAGACTGCAGAGACCTGATCTTAACACACAACTAGAAGCAGACGTGGAGCGTGCCTACGGTGGTCCTGGATGCCTCGTCACAACCGGAGAGCTAAATAAGCCTAAAGTAAGAAAAGAGGAAAACTAACTCCCCAGAGCAGACCCCAAAGGAAAGACAGCCCCCCACATGTATTGACGGTGAAGCAAGATGAAAACACAAACAAAGGCAGAAAAATAGGCTGAGCAAACAATGGGGCCAAACTAACTTGAAAGGACAGGAAAGGAAAGATACTGTCTGCAATCTGCCAAAAAACCCTACCAAAAATAATGTCCAACGCTTCTGATAACAAAATTAACCCTGAAGTCACTAGACTTCTCCCACTATATCAGCACTCTGGAATATTCTGAGATAGAGCAAAAAGAGGCCAATCTAATAAAGGACAAAAAGACAAATTGGCAAATACAGATAAATAAGAGTGGAAATTCAGCCCAGCCCAGCCGGGCTGGCTGACCACACAAAAGCTGAGTTGACCAACAAGAGCAAGTGTGAACATTAGCAAAAAACAAACTTAACTTGAGATGACTGGAGCAGAGCTGAAGTCCAAGACCTGAGAAACAGACTGAATCACCAGCAACAGGATAGGGCGTTGGCTGTCTTATATCCAGTCTGATACTCCAGAGATCCAATCACTATCCTCCTTGTCAGGTGGCAGACCATTACCAATTAAACTAACCTCACTACCTCCTGTCACTACCAAAGGGAGAACGGAAGGAGAACTCCCAGCTGGTGGAGCAGAAAATGAGCTCATAACAGTACCTCCCCCTTGAGGAGGGGTCACCGAACCCTCATCCACGCCACCAGGCCGATCAGGATGGGCCCGGTGAAAAGCACGAACCAATCTATCAGCATGAATACCTGAGGCAGAGACCCAAGAATTATCCTCCTGGCCATAACCCTTCCATTTGACCAAATACTGGAGTCCCTGTCTGACCAAGCGAGAATCCAATATTTTCTCTACCTCATATTCCACATTGCCTTTAACCAAAACAGGATCAGGAGGAGCCGCCACAGGAACTACTGGCTCAACAAACCTCTTCAACAGTGATTTGTGAAATACGTTATGGATTTTGAACGTAACTGGAAGAGCCAACCGAAAAGAAACAGGATTAAGAATCTCCAAAATCTTATAAGGTCGAATAAATCTTGGTTTAAATTTTGGAGATGCAACTTTCATAGGAATATTCTTAGACGACAACCAAACCATATCATCCACTTTAAACCGGGGACCAATGGTCCTATGCCGGTTGGAAAAATGTTGGGCTTTTTCCTGAGAGAGTGACAACTTATCCACCACTTGGTCCCATATATGCTGCATTCTCACAACCACAGTGTCCACACCTGGGCAGGACGAAGATTCCACTTGTCCTGAAGAGAATCGAGGATGAAACCCAAATTACAGAAAAAGGGTGACATCAAAGCAGCAGAACTAGCTCTATTGTTCAGTGCAAATTCGGCCAAGGGCAAAAATGAGACCCAGTCATCTTGATCAGCAGATATAAAACATCTTAAATAAGACTCCAAGGTCTGGTTTGTTCTCTCAGTCTGCCCATTGGTCTGGGGATGAAACGCAGAGGAGAAGGATAACAGGATTCCCAGATTGGAACAAAATGCTTTCCAAAATCTGGAAACAAACTGGACCCCTCTATCGGACACAATGTTCTCAGGAATCCCGTGTAACCGAACCACCTGTACTAAAAACAAGGGTACCAACTCAGCGGAAGATGGCAACTTTGGGAGTGGTACAAGATGGACCATTTTCGAAAGTCACCCAGATAACAGTCATTCTCTGAGAGACAGGAAGATCAGAAATAAAATCCATTGAGATATGGGTCCATGGCCTCCTGGGCACCGGGAGGGGCATCAGCAACCCACTAGAACGAGAACAGGGTTTAGACCGAGAATAAGTCCCACAGGACTGTACAAAATTCCCGACATCACGAGACAAGGCAGGCCACCAAAACGACCGACTCACCAAATCTCTGGTACCAAAAATACCTGGATGACCAGCCAATGCGGAGCAATGGACTTCAGACATCACTCTCTTTCTCCACTGGTGAGGAACATACAATCTTCCCATAGGGCAACGCTCAGGTTTATCCTCCTGAAATTCCTCCAGGGCGCGTCTCAAATCGGGTGAAATGGCAGAAAGAACTACCCCCTCACCTAGGATAGTAGTAGGCTCGGTCACATTAAGAGAATCAGCAAAGAAACTCCTAGAAAGGGCGTCTGCCTTAACATTCTTAGTGCCCGGAAGAAAAGAGACCACAAAATTAAAACGTGTGAAAAACAAGGCCCATCTAGCCTGTCTAGGATTCAAGCGTTTAGCCGACTCCAGATAAATCAGATTCTTGTGATCGGAGAGGACCACAAATTGATGTCTAGCTCCCTCAAACCAATGTCTCCACTCCTCAAATGCCCATTTCATGGCCAACAATTCCCGATTCCCCACGTCATAGTTGCGTTCAGATGGGGAGAACTTTCGAGAAAAGAAGGCACAGGGATTCATCTTAGAAGTCACAGGATCTTTTTGGAACAAAACAGCTCCTGCACCAATCTCAGAAGCGTCTACCTCCACTTGAAATGGAAATGAGACATCAGGTTGCCGTAAAACTGTAGCTGAAGTAAATCTCCGCTTAAGCTCCTGAAATGCTGAGACAGCCTCAGGAGACCAATTCAGTACATCAGCTCCCTTCTTGGTCAGATCAGTCAGTGGTTTGACAATACTAGAAAAATTACCTATAAATTTACGATAGAAATTAGCAAAACCCAAAAACTTCTGGAGAGCCTTCAAAGAAGTAGGCTGAACCCAATCATAAATGGCCTGTACCTTGGCCGGGTCCATTTCAATAGTCGATGGAGACAAGATAAATCCCAAAAATGAAATCCTCTGTACACCAAAGAGGCATTTCGATCCCTTAACAAACAGGGAATTCTCCCTCAAAATCCGGAACACAGTCCGGACATGTTCCACATGGGAATCCCAATCACTAGAAAAGATCAAAATATCATCCAGATAGATGATCTAAAACTTATCTACAAAGTCTCGAAAAATATCATTCATAAAGGACTGGAAGACAGAAGGGGCATTGGAGAGCCCAAAAGGCATCACCAGGTACTCAAAATTTCCCTCCGGAGTATTAAACGCCGTCTTCCATTCATCCCCGTGCTTGATGCGAATAAGATTATACGCCCCCCTGAGGGAGACAAAGCTGTTGCGCATTACTGCATACTACCCCTTCTTCAAATTCTTGAATGCTGCTTGGCTGGCCCCCTCTTTCCAAGCCAACAGATTCAGAGAACAGAAGTAGAGATGGCTCCTGTCCGTGGCTCTCTGACTGCCTGGGCAATTTGGCAGGTGGTAAAGAGACAGATGGGTGCTCTTCAGTGCTCTGGACCTGAGAGGATCTGGAACTAATAGAAGATAGGCAGAATGTACTAAGGACTTAATGTGCTTATTCCTGAACAGCTGCTAATAGGTATAAGAAACACTAATTTTATAAAGTGTGGACTAGACTTTAATATGAGCTAATGTGGCCTACACAACTGTAAAGTGGAGTGTTTGGTGAACTTTATTAACTTTTTTTTTTCTTCACAAAAAGACACTAGATGTGCCCAAAGATGTAAAACCGATAGTATCACAAACTTTTTGTAGCTATTACAATGCAGGAAGGTAACCTACAATGCAATAGATGAGGCTCCAAAAAATAGGCTAATAATAATCTGGCTGGGGCTGCAGGGCACAAGCCAGCAGAAAGGCTCCTCTATCTACTCCTATATAGTGTTTGCAAATATTCTAGCTGGATACGGATGGAACCACACTAATAGGAGAAATCTGAAAAAATGAGCAGCACTAATGCAAAAAAGGACAATGCATGAGGCAGTGATGCACGCTGAGTGGACTACAACTGGAGGTGGCTGGCTGCAGAACACACTACAGCGTGAGCTGCAGTCACACACAGAGACCTCACAGACAGCCGTGAACAGCGCTGCAAGGCAAAAGAAAGCTACAGTGGTTGATAAAGTAGCCTGGGTAAAGCACAATACAGTATAGCAAATCGCTAGGTCACACTGTCCCTCAGAACAGCAGCGTCCTATCCCTAACTGAATTCACAGCAGAGTGAACCCAAAATAGCGGCAACGACTTTTATAGTGCATCATGACATCATTTCAGCAGCCAATCACAGCCATGCCAGTAGTTACATGCCTAACATGCTCTAACAGGATGTGCCCACACTTCTTAGGATCCTCATTGGCTGAATAAAATCAAACTGGCTCATTGCATTATGGGAACTTCCGATTCCGGTATTCGATATACTAAAAGTATCGGAACTCAGTATCGGAATTCCGATACCGCGAATATCGGCCGATACCCAATACTGCTGTATCGGAATGCTCAACACTAATTGTATTAGTTTCATTTAGAACTTCAAGAATCTGGAAAATCTGATCATCCAGGTAGTCGGTAGCTTCCACTAATTTATCCCACGTTTGTGTTATGATGGGGTATATCAGCATACTACTGAATATTTTATTTGCTATCCCCATTTCTACTTGATGCGGCCTACCATTTGGCCTGGGCTTATTGTCTGCAGCCCTTCTATACAAGGAGTGAATTGGAACTGCTGCTGTGTCTATTTTACTATTAGGAACTATGAAAGTGGCTGGTGTCAGTTTGGCAAGAGCGCAACCCCCTCTTATGTCTGGGCTCACCCACCTGTAGGCACGATGTCCGCAAACCAAGAATACTCCTTCAGGGAGAACACAAACGTGACCAGGGGTCTGTATACATTGGTATAAACTCAAAAGTCCTGACATAGGCTTATGGGCACACCAGGTATTATTCATTTGTTTTCCACTTATACCAGATGTACATTTACCCCTTTCTTTCCTTATTATTTTACGCGTAGATGCTTTACAGGCTTCAACACCATCCTGGTACACCGTCTCATTAACTTGTGTTTGATCGCGAGTGTATATGCGGAAGCAATTATTGTCCTCACCACAGGTGTTTGCTCCAGTGTGTTGAAGACTGAACCACAGTCCGTCATTGGGAATGGGGTCTGAGTGAGGGATTTCAGTCCTCCTCCTTGCGACCATATTTCCGACATCTGAATCATATTCCCGCCACCACATTTGTACCTTAGGCCGCATTATATTAAACTGAAACCAGGGATTAGCGTCCCATCCGATTTTCCCCAAAACCTAGATTGAGTCCAAGTCTCATTATGTATGCAGTCTGGGGTTAATACCTCCCATGGCCCCAGAGGTAAGGCTAAGTACGGCATAGTCCTCGCAGATACTGGGCTGTGTGTACAGATCCAACAGTCTTTCGGTTTCTGTCCTTTCATGTCGTTTATAAGAAGAGCATGATGCCGAATAAGTTTGTTGTCCCAGTCAGCATTTAAGAGTTTATCCTGTGTCTCTGTAGAGTGCAGTAACCCTGTCACTGCCAGCAAGGTGATGAGGAGAACAGTCATTCTACTGTTGACAGGACCTTCTTGCAGTGACTGGCATGGATCCAGGTGGGCTTTCCCTCAAGTTTTACTGAGGTGGATGTGGTCAGCTGGACTTGGAAGGGGCCGTCAAATCGTGGATCCAGGCTCCTTCTCACGTGTCTGCGTTTAACCACCCTATCACCTGGATTCAGCTGATGCACATCTGCACTGGCATTAGGATCTGGAATGGATGAGAACACGTTTATGCACCACATTAAGTCTTTCCTGCACTGGACGTTGGCTGTCATAGAACCGTGTTGCATTTGTAGCACCTGTGGGAAGTACAGACCAGTCTTTGGTGCACTACCAAACAGGACTTCAAAGTGAGACAAGCCTGTCTTTCTATTTGGAGTGTGTCTGACTGAATAGAGTGCAAGAGGCAAGCACTCTACCCAGCTCTTTCCTGTGTCTGCCATGGCCTTTTGAATTTTCAGTTTAAGTGTCCCATTTAGTCTTTCCACTTTCCCACTACTTTGTGGCCTATATGGTGTATGAAATGCTGGCTGTACACCCAGGGCCTGCATGACTCATTATTTCTCCCGTGAAGTGTGTACCCCTATCGCTTTCTATGGTTTCTAGGGACACCATACCTGCAAATCAGTTCTTTCATCAGTTTGTCTGCAGTTGTTTTAGCATTTGCACATTTTACCGGATAGGCTTCCGGCCAACCAGAGAAGAGATCTACACAAACTAGGATATTTGCATACACTCCTACCTTGGTAGCTGTATGTCGTCAATCTGCAGTCTCTGAAACGGGTAGAGAGGCCTAGGTGTCGCTTTCTTAGGGACTTTTATTTTTTTTTCATGGGTTGTGCTGTGCACAGATGAGGCATGATTGTACAAGTTTCGCGGCTGCAGAACTGAAACCAGAAGCGATACAGAAGGCATTTACCATGGCACACATGTGACTTTTTGAGGCGTAAGTGGGGCCATGTGTTGCTTGCGCTATGTTCGGGAACAGGGACTTTGGTAGGCACAACTTATCCTTATTCTCCCATACTCCGTTTGAGTTCAGCTCAGCTCCCAGTCTCCCCTGGTGTACCTTCTCTGTTTGGGCAGCCTGTTACTGGAGAGATTTCAGGACATCTAGGCTCAGTGTGGCTGGAATATGCTGACTCCCCTCCACCGTCCACTGCTCTCCAGGCCGCCTTGCTGCTACTTTAGCAGCTTTGTCCGCCCTTCTGTTGCCCTCTACCTCCACGGAGTCACCTTTTGTGTGTGCTTTTACCTTGACAATGCCAACCTGGACTGGTAACATCAATGCCTCCATTAATTGTTTCACCAGCTCTGCATTTTTAATGGGCTTTGAATCTGTGAAAATATTAGCTACTTTACCTGCAGCGGCTCTGCATGCCTCAATGAGTGCCTTCAACTCAACCTCCTTTGCCGACATTTGAGGAGGGAGTGGTTCAGCTCGGATTACCTCATGTGAGGATACTACTGCATATCCAGTGTAGAATCGTCCATCCTGGTGGTATCTGGAGCCATCTACAAAAAAACTCAAAATCTGCATTAGGAACAGTTCTATGCAGTCATGTTCATGCGTCATGTCAAAGTATTCCTCCTCACTTGCTAATACGGTCACCAATTCCCCCTTTTCTGAATCCACAGGCAGGAGGGTGGCTGGATTCAGAACGTTACATCTTTTGAGGGTGACATACTCAGGAATTAGTAGAGCACATGCAAGGCAGAGCTGTCTGGCCATAGACAGTTGTTTTGGTTGAACTTGTACGAGTATGGAATGTATGTCATGTGGGGAATAAATTGTCAAAGGAGTGAGATCATAGGGGTCTGATGACAAACAGTCATAAAGTGGTTGCAACATTTGTGAAGCAGGCCTTATCCAAGGCCTACAGTAGGTCACTAAGCCTAGGAAAGTGCGTAGATGCTGATGTGAGCTGTGTAGAGGGAGATTTTGAATTGCCTGTTTCCTGTCTTCAGTCAGGTGTCTGGTACCTTCGGCAATACAATGTCCCAAAAATGTCACCTTTTGTGTGCAATACTGTAATTTGTCACGTGAGACCTTGCAACCCTTTTCTGCTAAAAAAAACATAGCAAGGAAACTGTGGCTTCCCTGCAGGACCTCCGGTCCAGGCAGAACAGCAAACGGTCATCCACTGTTAGGCGTCAGGTTCCTGCCACTGCACAGCAGGAATCCAGAGCCTTGCACCCAGCGGTTTCCAATTCTACTTCGGCCACAGTGGAGCCTGCTCAGCAGATTCGTCGGTCCCCGCGCTCTGTCCAGGCCAACTCCATGGGTTTGCTTGCTGCTGCCACCTCTGGCACAGCTATGACAATGCATGCTGATCAGCAGCGAGATTCTCCAGGGACTAAGTCCTCATGTCGGGCCACTGAGCATGCCCGTGGAGTGATCTCCCATTGGAGATCGAGGGTCACGTGCACAGGTCCTGCTCATGTTCAGATTGGCCCATCCGAGAAGCCAGGAAGGTCCCGGACGCCCGTGGCTATAAAAGGTTTGCATGGCCGCTCGCCCATGCGCTAGTATAGACTGTATTTACAGACTATGTGGAGTGAGTGATGTATGCATGTATGAATGTCTCTGGTGAATGACTCATTAAGAAAACCCTTACTTTTGGTACGCATGTGTTGTGCAGCCTAGCCTGCTAGCACCCAGGCTTAGGCGTAGGTAGGTCTGAGGTTGAGTCAGGCATCTGGCCTCACCAGGGATTAATTCTTCCGCCATTACTTAGCAGCAGTGTACCACCTCTGTACGGTGGACCCCGGGCTGCGAACGCACCTACTATTATTTTATAATTTTGTGTGTTCCGCCAGCCCTAACATTATACTAGTGCCAGGGTCTGGCTAATAATGGCGGATGAACAGCGACTGCTGCAGTACATCTGGCAGCTGCAGGGCAGGTTGGCGGCTCTCGAGCGTTCAGCCTCAACTGCGGATGTTACTGCGGTCGCTGTTCAGGCAGCCACAGAGGCTGTCTCCCGTGTGACCACAGCCATTCCTGCCCCGACTTTGTCCCGCCTCCTGCTGCCCGAGAAGTTCTTGGGTAATAGTGCTTCTTGTAGGGGTTTCATAAGCCAGTGCTCTATACAGCTGGAGCTGCTGGCCACACGATTCCCCTCTGAGTGGGCTAAAGTGGGATTTATTATTTCCCTCTTGTCGGGCAGGGCTTTGGAGTGGGCCACACAGCTGTGGGAGCATGGTGATCATGTGGTCCAGAGTGTCTCGCGGTTCTTGGACACTCTGAAGCAGGTCTTCCTGGGGCCACAAGTCACCCATGACACCGCGTTCCGGCTGCTGGCATTATCACAGGGCTCGTCCATGGTCAGCCACTTTGCCATCCAGTTCCGGACGCTGGCCTCAGAGTTAGAGTGGCCAGATAAGGTCCTCATTCGGGAATTCTGGAGAGGTTTGGCTGGCCATGTAAAGGATGCTCTGGCCACCAGGGAGATTCCCGCTACACTGGAGGAGCTTATCACTGTCTCCACCCATATTGATCTATGCTTCGCTGAGCGATGGTTGGAGCGGGCCCAGTGTAGGCAGAGGTTTAGGTTGGCACCTAGCTTTGCTAAACCTCTGGAATCTTCCGATCGGGCGTCCGAGCGTCAGGGGGCTTCCCGTGAAGGATCCAGGCCCCGGTCCGCTCGAGCTCCTGTGAACTGTCATGTTTGCCGGCAGTCCCGTCACCTTGCCAACCGGTGCCCACAGCAGCTGGGAGAACGCTCGCGCCTAGTGGCCGTAGGAGGCAGCGCACTAGAATCAGCAGCGTTTTCCTCCAAGCTGTCCTTTAAGGGGGCACTTGAGGTTGATTCTTCCACTCTGGAGGCGGAGGTTTGCATGGATTCTGGGGCAATTTTATGTTGTCAGCCTTCGCTCAATGGCACTCTATACCTCTGGTTATGATGTCTACACCAGTCACCATCAGAGTGGTGAACGGCGCCAATCTACCCTCACAGATAACCCACCAGACCGCACCCTTGTTACTCTCAGTGGCTCCATCTCATCAGGAGACGATATCCCTCCTCGTCATGCCCGAGGATATTGACCAGGTACTTCTATGGGGTCCCCTGGTTGCGGTACCACTCCCCCCATATAGCGTGATCCTCAGGGAGGATTATTGGGTGGAGTAAATCATGCGAGGGTAGATGTCTGAGGGAGTGCGTTCAGGTTGCCTCCACCGAGGTTCCCGCAGATCTCTCCTCGCTCCCCAAACACTATCGACAGTATGCGGACGTGTTCTCCAAAAAGGCGGCGGAGACCCTTCCACCGCATCGCCCCTATGACTGTCCTATTGACCTCTTGCCTGGTGCTGAGCCTCCCCGGGGTCGAGTCTATCCCCTATCTCTCCCGGAGACAGAGGCCATGTCTCAATACATCAGGGAGAATCTGGCAAGAGGATTCATTAGGAAGTCAGTGTCACTAGCGGGGGCGGGATTCTTCTTCGTCCAGAAGAAGAGTGGGGAACTACGTCCTTGCATTGATTACAGGGGTCTTAACGCCATCACCGTTAAGAATAAGTATCCTCTGCCCCTGATATCAGAGCTGTTTGATAGGCTACGGGGAGCGAGAGTGTTTACCAAACTTGATCTGCGGGGGGCTTACAACCTGATTCGCATCCGTGATGGGGAAGAATGGAAGACGGCATTTAACACTAGGGATGGGCACTATGAATACCTGGTGATGCCCTCCGGCCTCTGTAATGCCCTGGCCGTCTTCCAAGACTTTGTGAACGATATCTTCCGGGATATGCTTACCACCTCGGTTGTAGTCTATCTGGATGATATTCTCATCTACTCACCAGATATTGACTCCCCGGAGAGATGTTTGCAAAGTTTTCAATCGCCTGCAGGCAAACTCCCTCTATGCCAAGTTGGAGAAGTGCGTGTTTGAGCAGGAGTCCTTGCTTTTCCTGGGCTATATCATCTCTGCCCGGGGGTTGGCCATGGATCCTGCCAAGCTACAGGCAGTGATGGATTGGCAGGAACCTCATTCTCTCAAAGCGGTGCAGCACTTTATGGGGTTCATAAATTACTATCGCCAATTCATCCCCCACTTCTCGACTTTGGTAGCACCCTTAGTAGCCTTCACCAAGAAGGGTGCAAACCCCAAGTTGTGGTCGGAACTGGTCTCCAAGGCCTTCTCCTCCATTAAGTCCCATTTCGCTAGCGCTCCCATTCTACATCGCCCCGATGTAGATAAGCCCTTCATTCTGGAAGTGGATGCCTCTTCCGTCAGTGCTGGAGCGGTCCTGTTTCAGAAGGACACGCAAGGTCGGAAGCACCCATGCTTCTTTTTCTCCAAGACCTTCACACCAGCGGAGAGGAATTATGCCATCGGGGACAGGGAGTTGATAGCGATGAAGTTGGCCTTCTCGGAGTGGAGACACCTCCTGGAGGGGGCTCGCCATCCTTTCCAGGTGTTCACCGACCATAAAAACTTGGTGTATTTACAAACAGCCCAGCGGCTAAATTCTCACCAGGCCAGATGGTTTTTGTTTTTTTCCCGGTTCCACTTCACCCTCCATTTTCTCTCAGGGGAGAAGAACGTCCGGGCCGATGCTCTCTCCCGCTCCATGGTGTCATTGGAGGAAGAGGAGGAGGAGCCTTGGCTGATCGTCCCATCCGAGAGCCTGAGGACTGTGGCTCCTGTTGCCCTCGAGTCAGTACCTCTGGGCAAGACATTTGTCCCTGCCCGTCTGCAACCGGAGGTCCTCTCTTGGGCTCATTCATCCAGGGTGGGTGGACATTTCAGGATAAAACGGACCTCTGAGCTTCTGGCAAGGACGTACTGGTGGCCGCATATGGCCCGAGATGTCAGGGACTATATTCAGGCGTGCGTCTCTTGTGCCCCGAATAGGTCCTCTCGGCAGCGGCCCGCTGGGCTTCTTTTTCCTCTGCCAGTAGTGGACAGGCCCTGGGAGATGGTCGGTATGGATTTTGTGGTGGGGCTACCCAAGTCCAGTGGCAGCACGGTCATTTGGGTTCTCTCTGACCATTTCTCTAAGATGGTGCACCTGGTACCTCTCTCCCGGTTACCTTCTGCGCGGGGCCTGGCAGTGTTGTTCAATAAGCACGTTTTTCACCTGCCTGGCATGCCAGACAAGATTGTCAGTGACCGGGGTCCTCAGTTTGCGTCCCGGTTTTGGAGAGAGCTTTGTTCCCTGCTCAGCATTGAGCTGAATCTCTCCTCGGCCTATCATCCCGAGACGAACAGGTTGGTAGAGAGAGCCAACCAGACCCTGATCACATATCTTCGATATTTTGTCTCGGCCAGGCAGGAAGACTGGGCATCCTTGCTGCCGTGGGAAGAGTTCGCTTTGAACAATGCTGTGGCCGACTCCACCGGTCAGACCCCATTCCTCCTAAATTACGGCCAGCATCCACGCGTCCCTGTGCCTATGCCGTGTCATACAATGACTCCAGGGTGGCAGACTGGGCGGTGGAGGCACGCAGCATTTGGGATCGCACCCAGGATGCTATCCGGGCTTCCAAGGAGAGAATGAGGACCTCTGCTGATGCACACCGGCGCCCTGCTCCGACTTTTGCCCCTGGCGACTTGGTGTGGCTCTCCGCCCGAAACATCAGGCTGCGGGTAGAGTCCGCTAAGTTCGCACCGCGCTACTTTGGCCCCTTCAAGGTCCTCGAGCAGATCAGCTCTGTGGTCTACCATCTGGCCCTTCCACCATACTTGGCTATCTCTGATACTTTCCACGTGTCCCTCCTTAAGCCTGTTCACTTGTCCCGGTTCTCCGAGTCATCTGCCGGGACATCAGACTTGTCTTCGGACGAGTTTGAGGTCAATGCCATCGTGGGATGCAAGGTGATGCTGGGCAAAAAGTTTTATTTGGTGGATTGGAAGGGTCATGGTCCAGAGGCTCGGACCTGGGAGCCAGTGGAGAACATCCACGCTCCGCTCCTCATTGCGGCGTTTGAGCGTAGCGAGGCTCAGAGGGGAGGAGGCGTAACGTTAGGCGTCGGGTTCCTGCCACTGCACAGCAGGAATCCAGAGCCTTGCACCCAGCAGTCTCCCATTATTCTTCGGCCGCAGTGGAGCCTGCTCAGCAGATTCATCGGTCCCGGTGCTCTGCCCAGGCCAACTCTGTGGGTTTGCTTGCTGCTGTCACCTCTGGCACAGCTATGACAATGCATGCTGCTCAGCAGCGAGATTCTCCAGGGACTAAGTCCTCATGTCGGGCCACTGAGCATGCCCGTGGAGTGATCTCCCATTGGAGATCGAGGGTCACGTGCTCAGGTCCTGCTCGTGTTCGGATTGTCCCATCCGAGAAGCCAG
Organism: Dendrobates tinctorius; assembly: GCF_039654945.1. NCBI lineage: Eukaryota > Metazoa > Chordata > Amphibia > Anura > Dendrobatidae > Dendrobates > Dendrobates tinctorius. The sequence goes on from NW_027361793.1 coordinate 10,312,585, forward strand.
GAAGGTCCCTGACGCCCATGGCTATAAAAGGTTCGCATGGCCGCTCGCCCATGCGCTAGTATAGACTGTTTTTACAGACTATGTGGAGTGAGTGATGGATGCACGTATGAATGTCTCTGGTGAATGACTCATTAAGAAACCCCTACCCTTGGTACTCATGTGTTGTGCAGCCTAGCTTGCTAGTGCCCAGGCTTATGCGTAGGTAGGTCTGAGGTTGAGTCAGGCATCTGGCCTCACCAGGGATTCGGCACGCCACAGTGCACCTGCTCCATAGTCAGCATCTATAGCGGCGCTTGCGGCATCGACGCCGCGCGTTCAGTGGGCCTAGAAGGACTCTAACCCCGTGTCCTTGGGGTAGAGTTCTGTGGCCGTACCATGTGCACTCTCTTGGCTGAGCTCTGTGAGTTAACAGGCTCCGGCATCTACTTTCAGCGTTGGTGTGGCTCTGTGCAGTAACAGAGTTCGCCCTGTTCACATTGGGTGACGTAACCCATGTGTGACTGGTTTCACACCACTTAATTCTTCCGCCATTACTTAGCAGCAGTGTACCACTTTTGCACGGTGGACCCCGGGCTGCGAATGCACCTACTATTATTTTATAATTTGGTGCGTTCCGCCAGCCCTAACATCCACGTACTGTAATAGTACAATCAGCGGATGAGATGATTGCCACTACTGAAGGATCCCTGCCATCACTGCTGAATAGATGGCAGGGGATTTCTTTCGCCCTTTGTGAGAGGACTGTCCAACAATATTGTTTATCCTTATAAGTAAAGGAAAAAGATACTGACAGTCAGGGTGCAAGGGTACAGAAAAAAATGCACCTGCTAAATCAATGACTGTAAAACATTTTGACATCACTGGGATCTGTAACAGTATTGTGTGTGGATCAGGGACGATTGAGATCACACTCTCTGTAACATCATTAATAGCCCTTAAGTCATGAACCATTCTGTAGGTGTCAGGGGAACCCTTCGGTCCTTTTTTTCTTAATGGGATACAAAGGGGTGTTGCAGGGGGAAGATCTTTGCACTAGAACCCCTGCCTTAGCATACTCTCTAATATCTCTGCTCGGGCCATTGATTTGGCTTGGCTCAAGGGGTATTGCTTTAAACAAGGAGGAGTGGTTCCTTTTTTTTTTTTTTCCTCTTCAATTTAATCATGACAGTAAATTCATAGGGGTATTGTCACTAACAATAAGTTTTGTAAGTACCGCAATTCCAACACCTCAGTGGTTCTAGGTCCCTTGGTCCCTTATTACGTCTCCACTGTTTTCCTTGTGCTCCAGCATACATGACAGATTGTCTTATTGTACTTGTTTGCTCAACATCTTTAGCTACCTTAAGGAGGTCTTTCGGATCTACATATCTCCATTCAGGTCTGGCTGTCTGTACTGCGTCTCGTAAGTCTTTGTTCATACCGTCAATGCATTCACTGCATTCACCAGTATTCTAACATCAAGTGGGTTTATGCAAATGTACCCCATGTCTGCCCATTTCAGCTGTAACCATCCAAAGTACATCTCTACACTCTCTCCTCTTTGCTGTGTCACGTTAGTCAGGAGTACAGACTGCTCTGATTTTTCCATTGTAGCCCACTGTTTTAGTGACTCACAGTACGTCTCCACAGACCGTGCAGGTTTATCATCCATGCCCCAAGCCTGATTCTTTGACACATCTGTATGTGTCTTAGTTATATGTCCTAGTACGTCACCTGCCTTTAAACTCACTAACCTCTCTTGGTCTGCCCAGGTACACTTATATGTCTGCAGTACTTCCTTTATGTGTCTGTAAAACGGGAATGGTTGGTCTTCAGGGTCAGGCAACTGCTTCAACAAAGTTAGCTGGTCAGAGGGGCTCCAGGGATAATACACCTGCATCTTACTTATTCTAGTCGCCCTTCTCGGTCCTGATGCGGTTGGTCGTCTGATGTCTACTGTCAGCTTACTCCTCAAAGGTCAATGTCCCCACTACCCACTAACCATACTATTATGTCACTACATATGATCTTGTCTGGACAGGATTTAGTGCAATTTGCTTAGGTCAGTAGCACAGGTCACACAAGTAGTTATTCAGTCTGGGTTTGTCTGAGTCTGATCACAGTGTTTACAAGTCCATCTGTTTTGTCTGGGTCTCTGGTTAAATTTTGTCAATCAAAACATTCATAATACACCTTCCATACTGCTGCACTTTCTCAGACACCATTTATTCACTTGCTATTTTCTTCTCTTGTCTGTGCCTTTTTGTACATCCAAACATTCACACTCTGGTATTTTTGCCTTTTTCAATATTGGTCTCACTTGTTTTACTGCTTCCTTCTCTGTCTTTTACAATCTGCATAGCTGTCTTGGATCTCATTGGGGGCACCGACCGTATACAGAAAAAGTTGCCCATGGCTTCAACCTTTTTCTCCCGACAGCTCACCTTTATTCTGAAATGCCCTTCTAGCCTAACCTTATCTACGGGCGGCCACATGTAGCAAGTCAGAGCGAGCCTGCCAAGGTGTAGCGGGAAGGCTCCTTGCCTCTCACCCGCTAGACCTACAGGATGTAACGAGAAGGCTCTCTGCCTCTCACCCATTAGATCAGCTGGCTAGCATAGGAATAGGCCTTTTTCCTTCCAGCCCAGCTCCATGGATTGTGGGAAGGCTGCTTCAATTTAGACAGCTCATCTCTCTTCTGAAATGCCCTTCTGTATGTCTGGACCTCTGTCTTACAGCCCACACATAGCAAGTCAGAGTGAGCCTGCCAAGGTGTATCCAGAAGGCTCCTTGCCTTCGCCTCTCACCTACAACAAAAAAACCCGCTGACTAAAGTAAGAAGGCCCAGGTGTGATAGGCCTCTAACCTACTTTATCAGCCATACAGTCGGCTACCTCCTTTGTTGATCCACAATTTGCTATACAAATCAATCACACAACTAGAAGCAGGTTCAAACACATTTATGACCAATCACTTACAATCTCCAAACAATCACTTACGATTTCCTTCTAAATTAGGCACCATATTTTACTTTCAACTTCAACTTACAAATTTCATTCCACTTCAATTAAGTACTGTTGCTTTAAAATGCACAAATCTAATAGCTAGCATTTCAGAACCACAGAGAATCTTGAGCGCAGCAGAGATAAGACAAGAGGAAACTGCGCAGCAGCATCATTCCCCCCTCCCATCAGAATGTAGTGTTTTTCATAAAGTAACAGAATGCCGTAGCTCTTTAGACTTAATCAAATCACTTTCTAAAAAAAACCCTCAAAATCACAGGATTTCACTGTAAGAGCAGATAACTGTATAATGAAAGGTAACAATCTCTTGACACAAAATGATGTCTGATGATGATTCATTCATACGTGCTCATTCAGGGATTTTTTCTTTCACTTTTCAGTGGTCATTTGATTTTACAAAGAGAAGATAACAAAAATCCCTTATGCTCAATTACTCCTCTCTCATCTCATTCAGAGGTTCTCATAGACATACATACAAGGATTCACACAGCCGGCCTATCTTGCGCTTTGGATTTGACACCTTAACCTACAGCCGTGTCCACTGACACTCTGAGAACACCAAAGCCAACTTCTTAAGCAACAAGAATCAGCAAAGACCAAAACAGCCAAAACCCCCAGCCCTATACAAAATACAGCCTCATATGATTTACTGCCAATCCAAAATAAAACACTGCACGGAGTCTATCCCAGGCTCTGTGCTACACAGTACACCAGTACACAACCAGTTAGTATATTAGTATATTGCCAGAACAGATTAACAGATAATACTGATGACAATTATTATCTTATTACTCTATTATTCAACTCTCATATGGACATACTCACCACTCACTGGTGATGTGGGTTCTTTTGAACCGTGTTGTACAGTCTTACCCAAAGATATGTGGGCATCCTTAGAGAGGTTGCAAACGCAGAATCAATGTAAGAATAAATGTTCTCACCTGCTGCAGCCTGGATTCTGCATATGCAGCCTCCAAGAAAACTCCCACATACGGATTCCGAACAGGCTGGTTTCCATGGCCCCACATTGGGCGCCAAAAACTGTTGTAGCTGCTTTTTGTTCTGACCAAGCGTCAGATATGCAAGATCACCAGTGAGTCCGGATTAGGAGTTTTTCGCCCTTCTGTTCACAAGCGATTGGAGACAAAGAGACTCAACACACATGAGCCGTGGTCAAATCACTTTATCTGACGTAATGAAATACAAGGCAATCTTTTATACCATTTACTAGAGTTGAACGAAACGGGTCGAAAAATTTCAAAAGTCGCAGACTCTTGGTAAAGTCGGGTTTCATGAAACGAAACCCGACCCTAGGGTGAGGTCGGCCACGAGCTCAGCGACTTTAGCGCCAAAGTCGCGTTTCAAAAGTTTGTTTTCCGCCCTTTTTCAGCCAATCAGGATCCATGACCCTGTGGGCAACGTGATGACATAGGCAATTCTATATACACCTTGTAGTTTGTCATACACTAGCCAATTTCTGCCTGTGACATAGCGGTGTGATATTCACTGGGCCTCACACAATCCAACAGTGTCCACAAGTGTGTTCAGAAATTCTACATCTCTCCTGTCCTATAGTGACATTTTTCACACCTACGACATTGAGCCTGTGACATAGCGGTGTGATATTAACTGGGCCTCACACAACAGTGTCCACAAGTGTGTTCAGAAATTCTACATCTCCCCTGTCCTATAGTGACATTTTTCACACCTGCGACATTGAGCCTGTGACATAGCTGTGTGATATTAACTGGGCCTCACACAATCCAACAGTGTCCACAAGTGTGTTCAGAAATTCTAAATCTCCCCTGTCCTATAGTGACATTTTTCACACCTGCGACATTGAGCCTGTGACATAGCGGTGTGATATTAACTGGGCCTCACACAATCCAACAGTGTCCACAAATGTGTTCAGAAATTCTACATCTCCCCAGTCCTATAGTGACATTTTTCACACCTGCGACATTGAGCCTGTAACATAGCGGTGTGATATTAACTGGGCCTCACACAATCCAACAGTGTCCACCAGTGTGTTCAGAAATTCTACATCTCCCCTGTCCTATAGTGACATTTTTCACACCTGCGACATTGAGCCTGTGACATAGTGGTGTGATATTAACTGGGCCTCACACAATCCAACAGTGTCCACAAGTGTGTTCAGAAATTCTACGTCTCCCCTGTCCTATATACACCTTGTACCTTGTTTTACATTACTATATAGTTTGTGGGATTTTGTGTACATTTTTATCAAAAATGAGGAAGGCTGGTGGAAGAGGCCGTGGAATTGGGCGGGGGTTGCCAGCTGGTAATGATGGTGTTGGTGGTGGATCTGATGGTAGTGGCAAAAGCAAAATAGGACCGAATGCAGGAGGTGTTGAGCCTGCGTCATCGTCTGGCTCCACAAGGCCTCGAAGGCTTAGTTTTCTAGGAGTTGGCAAACCGCTTTAAAAGCCAGAGCTTCAGGAAAAAGTTTTGGCTTACATTGCTGCCTCCAGCTCCATCGCCTCCTCTTCTGAAGTTGTAAAAAATAAAAGCACTGAGTCGTCATTGGAGGGTCATGTTCATGAACCACACCTTTCCTTGTGTCCTTCACCCCAACCAAGATTGAAGGATGACGCAGGCCATACAACTGATTACTCCATGGAGCTGTTTTCACATACCATGCCTGGGTTATCAAGTGAAATGGTGAATTACCCAGGCCAAGATGAATCTGACATGGAGTGCACTGATGCACAGCCACTGATAGATGATTCTGCTGGTACATTCAGTCAGAGCACTACATTGTCCTCGCTGTGTAATGAGCCAGATTCTGACCCTGATGAGACTCAGGTGCCCCTTCCCGCATACTATACCACCATACACGGTGACACAGAGGAAGGTGCACATGACATTGAAAAGGAGGTGATGGATGACCCAGTTGTTGACCCAGATTGGCATCCATTGGGGGAAGAGCTCAGATGAGGAGGAGGAGCATCCACAGTAGACATTGATATCGCAACAGCTGTTATCTGGCAGGCCCGGAGCACTCCAAAGACAGGTTCCAAAAATCAAAAGAGTTGCTGGACAGCTTGTCCAGAGGGTCAAAAGATCACAGCGTGCTAGGCCGCAAAATGTCTTCCAAAGTAGGAAGAGTGCAGTGTGGCACTTTTTTGAACAAAATCCTCATGATCAGGCCAAGGTTATCTGTAAGAAGTGCGCAAAGACCTTTAGCCGAGGGAAAAATCTGAAAAATTTGAATACCAGTTGCATGTTTAGACATTTAACCACCATGTACTTGCAAGCGTGGACACAACACCAAACCTCAAGTACCACATGTGCCAGCTTACCCGGTTGGTTCAAACGATAAGCTGCTATACTGTATAGGCTCTCAGCAGCGGATAAAAGACAGGAGCTCTTGCCAACAATAAATGCGAAAAGGAGATGAATCCAGCGAGCCAAGTTTGAAGTACATAAAAAATCTTTTTCTTTATTTCAAACGTAGATTAAAAATATTTATCCATAGCAGCATATTATAAATATAGGCAGAGATGGGAAAAATTACTGCTGTAAAGCGCACGGCAAGACGCGTTTCGGTATGTGGCTGAGTTTTGAAAGGGCTATGGCAGCCACAAAATTACGGCCGTTATCACTAACTACCCTGCCTGCCTCAAGATGTATACTGCCCAGCCATGACTCAGTTTGTCGCTGAAAGTACTCGGCCAGCACCTCCGCGGTGTGTCTGTCGCCCAAACACATCATCTGCAACACAGCCTGCTGATGCTTTCCACTAGTTGCTCGATAGGGGGACACCTCGTGTGCAACAGTGGCAGCTGCAGATGGAGTGCTCGTACGGCTGCGCTCTGTGGACGAGCTTTCGCTTCTGGAGGAGGAGGGTCGAACACCTACAGCCAACTGTTTCCTATACCGTGGGCTAGGCAGCACTGTCCCACCACCGCTGTACCCTGTGGACCCTGCATCCACCACATAGGCAGAGATGGGAAAAATTACTGCTGTAAAGCGCACGGCAAGACGCGTTTCGGCTAAACCTTTATCATTGCCATATGGCATTGAGAAAGGTTTATGGCATTGTTTATGTCCCCCTATCGAGCAACTAGTGGAAAGCGTCAGCAGGCTGTGTTGCAGATGATGTGTTTGGGGGACAGACACACCGCGGAGTTGCTGGCCGAGTACTTTCAGCGACAAACTGAGTCATGGCTGGGCAGTATACATATTGAGGCAGGCAGGGTAGTTAGTGATAACGGCCGTAATTTTGTGGCAGCCATAGCCCTTTCAAAACTCAGCCACATACTGTACCTTGCTTGGCTCACACCTTGAACCTGGTGGTGCAGTGCTTCCTCAACAATTATCCGGAGTTATCAGCCCTGCTCCAGAAGGTGCGAAGACTGTGCGCGCACATCTGCCGGTTGCCTGTACACTCCATTCGTATGCAGAAGCTGCAGCGATTGCTCCACCTTCCCAACCACCGCCTCATTATCGACATTGCAACAAGGTGGAACTCCACCCTGCACATGGTTGAGCGGCTGTGCGAACAGAGGCAGGACATAATGCATTTGTGGGAGGATACACGGCCAGGCACTTTGAGAGCAGACATGGAGTTGATAGGTGTGCAGTGGTCGAAGCTGAAAGACCTCTGTAAAGTCCTTCAGTGTTTTGAGGAATGCACACGGCTGGTAAGCGCAGACGACGCCATCCTAAGCATGAGCATCCCACTTATGCGTCTGCTCATGCAAACTTTGACGCACCTTAAGGAGCAGGCGTCTGCAGCCAATGTTGACGAGGAGGAAGAGGAGGAGGGAATCCTTGATGGCATTCAGCCATTGTCTGCTCAGGGACCTCTCCTGGACGAGGTGGAGGAAGAAGAGGAGGAGGAGGGTGATGATGGGGATGATTACTTAGGGGAGGAGGATGCATCTCGTGGGGCAAGTGAAAATGTTGGCGTGGCAAGGTCTAGTACAGGGTTTTTTGCGTGACTGAAGGGATGTGGATTTGCCAGAAAGTGCTCCGCCAACCAACACTCGCAGTGCATCATTGACACCGGGAACATTGGCCCACATGTCAGATTATGCCTTGCAGATCCTAAAAAGGGACCCCCGCATTGCCAAAATGATGAACAATGACGACTACTGGTTGGCCAGCATCCTGGATCCACGCTATAAAGGCAAATTACAAAACATCATGCCACACGAGAACCTTGACCTAATATTGGCTAATAAACAAGCAACTCTGGTAAACCGGTTGGTTGAGGCATTCCCAGCACACAGCAGCGGTGATGGTTCTCACACGAGCCTTATGGGCCGTGGGCAGCTTGGCAGAGGTGTTCGTGGTGCACACAGCAGAAGTGGTGTTGGAGGCAAGGGTTTCATGACAATGTTGTGGACTGATTTTTCAAGTACCGCTCACACAACTGGTAATACTGCATCGATGAAAAGTGACAGGAGACAGCAGTTGTCAACTATGGTTACAAACTACTTTTCCTCCCATATCGATGTTCTCCTGCACAGGTCATTCCCCTTTGACTATTGGGCCGCTAAACTGGACACCTGGCCTGAATTGGCACAATATGCCTTACAGGAGCTCGCTTGCCCAGCTGCAAGTGTGCTATCGGAAAGAGTCTTCAGTGCAGCTGGATCAATCCTGACAGAAAAAAGGACCCGTGTGTCAACCCAAAATGTGGATGATCTAACCTTCATTAAAATGAACCATGCATGGGTTTCCAAGGATTTTGTCCCACCTTCCCCTGATGACACATAGGGTGACAGAAAAATGGCTTGCTTTGGTCCTCCTCTTCCTGGGACTTGAACAATTTTGCCTTTTGCATCAGCTGAATGTCCAACATCAACATATGCCACTTTCTAAAACTCCCTAACTGTGCTGCCTCCCCCCCATGGCCGGGGTCACCACCTAGCGCACGAAACTGTGCGAGTGCTGTTGCCCTGGACAGGTGGGTAGGCCGACTCTTGGGCACGGGCACTGGCACAGGGTCCCTCATAGTGCAATCAAGTGTCTCTGACGGTGGTGGTGCACACCCGCCGTCAGACACACCGCCGTACTTTGAGGGGCCCAGTGCCAGTACCGTCGCCTACGAGTGGGCCCCCCTTGCTTGGGCAGGGCCCCAGCATTTGCAATCTTTACCTCTCCCTGCTCCTCCGCTGTGTAGTCTGAGCCGTCAAATCCATACTGGGCCTGACACCGTCTGAGCCTGCCTCCTGATCTATAGACATATATTTTGAATGTGTACACTATGCTATCCATACATGTTATCCGGGGATACGGTACCCTTTCTCACCTTTGTGCAATCACGTGTAATCCATACTGGGCCTGACACCGTTTGAGCCAGCCTCCTGATCTATAGATATATATTTTGAATGTGTACACTATGCTATCCATACATGTTATCTGGTGATACGGTACCCTTTCTCACCTTTGTGCAATCACGTGTAATCCATACTGGGCCTGACACCGTTTGAGCCTGCCTCCTGATCTATAGACATATATTTTGAATGTGTACACTATGCTATCCATACATGTTATGCGGGGATACGGTACTCTTTCTCACCTTTGTGCAATCACGTGTAATCCATACTGGGCCTGACACCGTTTGAGCCTGCCTCCTGATCTATAGACATATATTTTGAATGTGTTCACTATGCTATCCATACATGTTATCCGGTGATACGGTACCCTTTCTCACCTTTGTGCAATCACGTGTAATCCATACTGGGCCTGACACCGTTTGAGCCTGCCTCCTTGATCTATAGACATATATTTTGAATGTGTACACTATGCTATCCATACATGTTATCCGGTGATACTGTACCCTTTCTCACCTTTGTGCAATCACGTGTAATCCATACTGGGCCTGACACCGTTTGAGCCTGCCTCCTGATCTATAGACATATATTTTGAATGTGTACACTACGCTATCCATACATGTTATCTGGTGATACGGTACCCTTTCTCACCTTTGTACAATCACATGTAACCCATAATGGGCCTGACACCGTCTGAGCCTGCCTCCTGGTCTATAGACATATATTTTGAATGTGTACACTATGCTATCCATACATGTTATCCGGGGATACGGTACCCTTTCTCACCTTTGTGCAATCACGTGTAATCCATACTGGGCCTGACACCGTTTGAGCCTGCCTCCTGATCTATAGACATATATTTTGAGTGTGTACACTATGCTATCCATACATGTTATCCGGGTATACGGTACCCTTTCTCACCTTTGTGCAATCACGTATAATCCATACTGGGCCTGAGAACGGCTGACGGGCTGTTAAGCAAGCTACAGCACCTGTGGTTTGCACACGTAAGTTTTTCATTTTTTCAGGAATGACGGTTAGGCCTAATTCTGGAACTGCGGTTGACCTGCACTTACTGGGAAATCATCGTTCGCGGGTAATAATTGTAATCCCAGATCCCCATCACTAATGTTGTTCAACGGGTTATCTGCACCTGTAAGCGACAAACGCTGGCCTTTTCAGTGTAGCGCACATGCAGCCACGGACATGTAAGGGCATGACACACCAGTTATTGGCCAATCTCACGTACCAGAGCCTCGCGTGTCCCTCTAGTAAGCCGGACTCGGACCGTGGGGCATGACGGAGTCTCGTTCGTTAACGGAATTAAGCTTGCAATGTGTGCATCTTTTTTGTTGCTGGATGGTTGAGGTTGCCCGTGTTGAGTCAAATTACGCCATAGGCTCCACTCCTGGTGGTGCCCTTCTGGACATTCCTTTAAGGTTCAGCTTTGCAACCATACTGCCCATGTAAAACAAACACTTTGCCTTCATGAATGCTGTTTGGAGGGTCGTGACTCGTGGGAATAACGCCGCCCAATCAGTTAACCTGCTAGAGAGATCCTTCGTTGCTCCCAAGCATGACATCACACTCCCTAGGAGGAAGGTAATGCCACTGTGGCGACCGTACTCCTGTGGGCGACACAAGTGCACTGATGCCCAGCCACTGCTCGATGAATCTGCTGGTACATTGACCCAGACCACTGCATTCCCCTCGCATGCTACACGGCCTGAATCTGACCCTGATGAAACTCAGGTTACCCTTCCCATATACAGTTCCATCTTACACGGTGACAAAGAGGAAGCTGCAGATGAAAGTGCAGGTTCGGCCCACCCGCCGTCAGAAACACCACCGTACGTGCCAGTGCTGTCGCCAACGAGTGGGCCCCCCCTGCTTGCTCAGGATCACAGCACTTGCAAGGTTGAAATACTGTGCAGTGAGATGGAAGATGGGGACGACGAGGAGTCTAGACTAGTACAGGGATTCCCTAGCGAGGAGACTTATTTGATTGTTTTCAATGTTGGGACAGCAATTTTTGGGGAGCACTATACTTTGGAGAATGATAGATGGGGCCCACCATACACTGGAACATTCCAAAGGTGGACATCAGACACTGGAGCAGCATTTACAGGGCCCATTATACACTAGAGCATTAGAAATGGGGCCCATTATGTTTGGAGCATTATTTGGGCCCATAAGACAGTGGAGCTTCATCCATGGGGACCAACATATACTGTAGCATTATGTGGAGCTCATCATATACTGTTTCAAGCATTATATGGGACCAATGATTCTGTATGGAGAAATAGATGGGCCTCGTCATGAGATGTAAAAAGTGAAGTATTTTTCATTGTACTATACCGCTATTTCTCTGCCGTATCGGAGCATCATGAGTTGTGGTATGTGTTAAAGGGGCGCTCTTTTGCCCAGGGCACATGAAAACCTGGAGCCAGCCCTACCCCCCCACAACTTTAGCCAAATAACCCCCATTTTTCAGTGCGTAACTAGTATTATGAAGTTAATTAAGGTTGACAAGCTTAAGTAAGAAGAATTGATGCTTTTGGCAATCAAATGGGCACTGTAGGTGTGTTTCCTGTCCTCCTCTAACTGCCGACTTTAATTCCCCATTGACTTACATTGGGTTTCGTGTTTCGGTCGAACCCCCGACTTTTCCCTATAGTCGGCCGATTTTGCTCGACCCGACTTTTGGAAAAGTCGGGTTTCATGAAACGAAACTCGACCCTAAAAAAGCAAAAGTCGCTCTACTCTACCATTTACAACAATATGTAATTCGATGGAGCTCATGTGGCCACCACCATCACCTTCAGGGTTACAACATGTTTACACTGTACCCAGAACATGTTGTTACTGACTATTGAGAACAAATATGATAACAAGTATAGTCTCCTTGAAAACAGAGACTAATAGTCTACATAAGAATAATTCTAGCAATAATAGGCAAAAGGCAATTTAAGTCTTAAAGGCATTTAAAGGGATATAAAAGCAAACCATTAACTCTTCTACATCAATATACTATATGCACAGGAATAATTTTTGGTTCCCCATTGGTTATTTGGACCTTTCTAGTGGTTGGTGTCCCCTTTTGGGGTATGTTTTCTGTGATTATATATAAGTAGCATTTTATGGATTTTAACTATGTTTGAATAAATAATTTATTTTTAACAATTCATGGTTCTCTTCTCGTTAGTGATAGCTTTATTAGCTGTCCTTCTTGATTTATGAGTGCAATTGGAAGTGCCATTCAATGATATCTGGACAACATTGATTTAATTGATTAGTCCTTTCAGTCTAACCGTTGGTCTTGGGTGGTAGGCCGATGAAAAGGTCAAACTGATACCCAGCCTTTTGCAAAACCTCCTCCAGAATTTTGCCACAAATTGCACCATTCTCTCAGACACCACACTGACAGGCACACCATGTAATCGGACCACATGCTCATTAAATAGTTTTGATAGAGTCTCAGCATTAGGGAGGCCCGCCAAAGGTACAAAATGCGCCTGTTTACTGAACCTATCAACAACTGCCCAGATCACGATTTTGCCATTAGAGGGGGGAAGATCGGTGATAAAATCCATGGACAGATGAGTCCACGGTCTATCTGGAATTGGCAGTGACACCAATTCCCTGGCCGGCCGGTTACAAGAGGATTTAGAGCGAGCACACGTTTCACAGGAAGACACAAACCCAGTGACGTCAGAAGCCAACAAAGGCCACCAAAACAGCCTAGTAATGGCTTTACGCGTGGCCGAGATTCCAAGATGCCCACTCAGAGCTGAGTCATGGAACTCCCGAAACACCCTTAACAGATACTGAAAAGGCATAAAGAGCTTATTGTTGGGTACAGATGAAGGAGCAAGAGATTAGGCTTCACGAATCTCTCATTCCAATGCTGAGGACACCACAGCCACCACCACTCCGCACTGAAGAATGGAGGAAGGAGGTTCAGGAAGTGAAACTGGATCCAGGCTGCGAGAAAAAGCATGAACCTTCACATTCTTGGACCCTGGTCTGAAAGTAATAGAAAATTGAAATCGGGGAAAAAAGTGACCTCCTTGCTTGTCTCGGAGTCAAACGTTTGGCGGACTCTATGTAAGACAGGTTCTTGTGATCCGTAATGTCAGTGATACAATGGACAGCCCCCTCCAAAAAATGCTTCCATTCTTCAAATGCCAATTTAATGGCCAATAGCTCCCGGTTACCAACATTATAATTCCTCTCAGCATAGGAAAATTTTCTCGAAAAGAAGGCACAGGGCCTTAAGTTAGTCAACATGGGATAACACAGCCCCCACTCCCATCTCCGAGGTGTCCACCTCTATGATAAATGGTTTAGACAAATCAGGTTGAACCAGTACAGGGGCGGTCATGAAACAGTTTTTTTAAAGAAGAAAACACAGCTACAGCTGAAGCTGACCAGTTTTTGAGATCAGCCCCCTTACGAGTTAAATCCGTGTGGGGTTTGACAACCCCTTAATGAATTTTCAATAATAATTGGTGAAACCCAGAAAACACTGAAGACCTTTGAGATCTCTGGGATGCTCCCAATCCACAATAGCCTGTATCTTCCTAGAGTCCATACAAAAAACCTCAGTAGACAAAATGACCCCTAGAAAGGACAATTCCTGAGCAAAAAATGAACACTTCTCTGGTTTAGCAAATAGTGAGTTCTCCCTAAGCCTCAGAATAAATGCACGGAGGTGACCCATGTGACTCTGCTTTTCAGAAGAATATATGAGAATGTCATCCAAATAAATTACCTTAAAGCACCCAATAAAATCTGAAAAAACATGATTCATGAAATTCTGAAATACTGCTGGCGCGTCAGTCAGGCCAAAGGGCATAACCAAATTCTCAAACAGACCCTCAAAGGTGAGAAATGCAGTTTTCCACTCATCCCCCTCCCACATACGGTTGAGATTGTATGCCCCCTGAGGTCCAACTTAGAGAACCACTTGGCCCCTGACAATTGATTGTACAAATTGGGTATAAGTGGAATGGGATAAGTGGTTCTTATATTGTTCTTATTAAGTTCTGGAAAATTGAGGCATGGGCGTAAACCACCATCCTTTTTCTTCACAAAAAAGAACCCCGCTGTCTCAGGAGAGACAGATGGCCAAATATGGCCCTTATGGAGGCTGTTAGAGATATACTCCTTCATAGTGGCCTGCTCAGGGGCGGAGAGATTGTACAGACAGGCTTTGGACAATTTGGCACCGGGAACAAGATCAACAGCACAATTGAATGGACGGTGTGGTGGTAGAACCTCAGCCTCCTTTTTGGAGAACACATCCTTAAAGTCCTTCAGGTACTCCGGAATACCCACCAGACTGATGGATGACACAGATACCGTAACAAGACATTTCTTAGAACAATTGGGACATCATTTAACAATGTCCCAAGATTCCTAATTAATCTCAGGATTATGTAATTGCAACCAGGGGAACCGCAACACCAGTCCCGCAGGCAGATTGTCCATAACAAAGCTGGAAATACGTTCCTGGTGCAAGGAACTAACTTTAAGAAGAAACTCCCATGAAACAAATTTGATGCCATTCTTAGCCAGTGGTGTTTTGTCAATGGCAACAACAAGGATAGGAGTCTCCAGCCTAACTGTCCCTAACTTACACCTGGTGTCATGATCCAGGTTGGATTATGACAGATAAATGCACTAGTAACCTTTTTTTTTCCCTTCAAGCCTTTGGCTTTAAGTTAGTTTTTCCCCCGGTGGCCATTAGGGTCATTGCACTGTGGTGATTTCAGTTCTAGTTTTGCCCCTGGTGGCCGATAGGGTCATTGCATTCTGGTTACTTTAGTTTAGTGCACGTGATTATCACTAACAGGTGTGATTTCTCTGGTTTAACTATATAGGTGTGTCTTGTTCTCTCACTCACGGTTGATGATATTGCTCATTTCCAACCAAGACTGGAGGATCTAGAGAGAGTTCCTGGCAGCTCAGTCAGAGTCCTGGTGTGGAAGGAGCTAGAGAGAGTTCCTTGCAGCTCTGACAAAGCTTGGTGAAGTAGCAGCGATTCTGGAGGAAAGCTGAATTTTGGTGGTGGACTCTGTTGCTGGGAGCAAGAGCAACAGAGCAAAGTTAAGTGGTGTTATCCCTGTTTGTGACTTCCCTTATGTGTGTTTCAGTGCAGTGGTGGGATTAGTTTCCGCACCGTCCATTTCACTAGAAAGGGCTAGGTGCAGGGCGAGATAGGGTTTTTAGGTTCCTGATCGGCGCCCGGTGTGGAACCGGCCTAGGGATCATTAGGAGTATAGAGACACTGACTCAGGGGAGTGCAGAAGGTCTCCACGACCCCGTTCTCTATCGCAGGGCCCTCCATTGTATCGGTTTCCCTGGTGTTTCCCTTTATTATTTAAATTCGCCCTGCTGGAGGTGGTGTATCCAGATACACATGTAATTCTGAAATTTGCCTGCTGGAGGCGTTGTATCTGGCTGCACGTTATATTATTTAAATTCACCCTACTGGAGGCGGTGTATCCAGGGTCACGTGTGCCATAGAAATTTGCCCTGCTGGAGGCTGTGTGTCCAGTCACACGTTGATCATCACATTATCACCAACCATACATTTTTGTTCTGCTGAGCCATGGACCCAATGCAGACCTTTTCCCAAATGCTGCAAATCTTTATGGATGAGATTAGGGGGCTGCGCGGTGAGTTGGTGCAGCAACTGCAGCTGTTGGTGGGCTTTGGGGGCTTGGTTCAGAGCCAGGCTCTGCCAGAACCCAAGATATCACTCCCTGACAGGTTTACTGGAGGGAGAGATCAATTCTTGGTATTTCAGCAAGCCTGTAAACTATACTTCAGGCTGTGCCCTCGTTCATCAGGGAGTGAAGAGCAACGGGTGGGAATCATTATGTCCCTTCTTAAGGGTGATCCCAAATCCTGGGCCTTCTCCTTACCGGACGATTCACCATCGTTAGAGTCCGTGGACAAGTTTTTTGCAGCTTTGGCGCTAGTGTATGGGGATCCAGATGGTGTCCCCTGGCGGAATCCCGACTCCGTAGGTGTAAACAGGGAGCACGGGTTGCTGAGGAGTGCTGCTCAGAGTTTAGGAGGTCAGCCACTGACATTCAGTGGAATGACCCTGCACTTAGGAGTCAATTTGTGCAGGGTCTGTCTCCAAAGTTGCAGGATACTCTGGTGCAGTACGCCGCCCCCAGGTCGCTGGAGGCCGCCATGTCCCTTGCCATCCGGGTGGATAGATGCCTTAGGGAGAGACATACACAAAATGTGCTCCCTGTAGTCCTCTCTAGGGAGGAGGACCCACCAGTGCGGATGGAGGAACCCAAGCAGTCCGGTGTTGTTGGTACAAAAAAGGGGTTGTCTGCGGTTCGCCGTGGTGGGGGGTATGCTTTTCCTGTGGGAAGCAGGGCCATTTCATGAGAGCCTGCCTAGTGCGTGCCAAGTCTCCAGATGAACCTATGCAAGTAGGAGGAGCTAGTTTGTTTTCAGGCCTGCCTACGGTTCAGGGAGTGGTGGAGGCATGTTTTTACTGTGGGCAGACTGGTCATGTCCTGAAGGCTTGCCCAATGCACGCCAAATTATCTATGCCTAGGGATGGGCGAATCCTGAAATACTCGGAATCGCTAGACTCTAACGAGTCCGACTCGGAAACTCGCTACTCGTTGCGAGTCTAGCGAGTCCAATGTTAATGAATGGGGATGCGAGTATTGCAGCGATTCCTGTGCTGCCATTTTTTTTGTTCCGCTTACTTCCCGCATGTGGCTGTGCACACCATGCGGAAAGTAAGCAGAACAATTGCGGATGGTACCCACGGTCCGGAGGAGAGGAGACTGTCCTCCGGGCTTTGGGCACCATATCCCTGTAAAAAATAGAATTTAAAAATAAAAAATATTGTTATTCTTACCCTCCGACGTCCCGCGCAGCCTTCCCGCCTCTCCACGCATCCGTTCCCAGTAGTCCTTTGCAAAAATGCCCGCGATGACGTCCGTTCTCGCGGGATCGCGATGTCTCGCGGTCATTCGCGATGACGTCGCGCGAATGACCGCGAGACTTCGCGATCCCGCGAGAACGGACACCATCGCGGGCATTTTTGCAAAGGACTACTGGGAACGGATGTGTGGAGAGGCGGGAAGGCTGCGCGGGACGTCGGAGGGTAAGAATAACAATATTTTTTATTTTTTTTTACATTTTATCTTTTACTACTGAGGCTGCATAGGCAGCCTCAGTAGTAAAAAGATGGTCACACTCGTCAAACACTATGTTTGACGAGTGTGACCAACCTGTCAATCAGTTCTCCAAGCGATGCTACAGATCGCTTGGAAAACGCTAGCATTTGCATTGGACTCGTTACTGTGCGAGTAATCGCTTGGAAACTCGCAGAGTACCGACTCCTGCGAGTCCCCTACTACTCGCTGAGTAACGAGTCCTAACGAGTAGATTCGCCCATCCCTATCTATGCCATCTCAGAAGCCGCATTCCCCTGGTCGCTTGGAGGGAGGCGACCAGGGAGTGTATATTTCCTCCATTTTGCCCTCCCAAGGTACTATGTCAGCAGTGGTGTTGGCTGGCAGGGTACCGGAGGTGATACCGGTGCTTGTGGACAGCGGAGCAGGAGTCAGTCTGGTGGATGCTCGCTTTGTCCAGAATCATGGCCTGAGGTGTAGGACGCTAGCCCAATCTATAAGCGTCCAGGCCATAAACTCTGTTCCACTGAGCCAGGGGAGCTTGACCCAACTCGTAGAAAATATCCATCTACGTATAGGACATCATGAGGAGTCCTTGTCATGCTAAGTCTTGGAAGGAATGCCAGTACCTATCGTTTTAGGCCTCCCTTGGCTGAAAAAACACAACCCGGTAATAGATTGGCGGGCGAGGGAAGTGGTCAGCTGGGGGCAGTCGTGTGAGGGCTGCTGCCTAGGGACTACTGTCTCTGCCGTCTCTCTTCAACATCCCCTTTCTCTCCAGTGAGAGCAGCAGATGTGCTGCAGGAGAGTAGGGGCAAGTCTCAACCCTCGCCATTAGCCAACCCTGGGAGGCGCAGACCTCATGGTGGAAGGGGTAGGAGGGTGGTGTACCCCGTGGTGAATTGCGGGGTGAGAGTGTGGTGACACAGGGGGACACCTCTGTTGTCCATCCCAGAAAGAGGTCACCGAATTGTGACAAACAAGTGTGTGGCAATAAACGTTCAGGTCCGGACCTGTGTGTGAACGAGCATGTATGGGTGGCCACCAAAAAACATCCAGTGGAAGTGTGTTGTGGAGTCTTACCAGCTCGAGTTACACCCAAACATACACATACACAACTCGTTCCCCAGGTCGGCGCTTCAGAGATGTGTGGTGCCTCCAGAACATACATTACCGATACCAGCGGTGCTCGTTTGCCATAAACCTGAAGTTCAGGTAGTTGCTGGGGTGAACTCTGGACCTGGGCATCCCCGCTGTAGGTGGTTCCCTGATGAGGAGCGGTCTTGAGGGTCCAGAGGCCCCTCATTGAGGGAGGGTACTGTCATGATCCAGGTTGGATTATGACAGATAAATGCACCAGTAACCTTTTTTTTCCCTCCAAGCCTTTGGCTTTAAGGTAGTTTTTCCCCCGGTGGCCATTAGGGTCATTGCACTGTGGTGATTTCAGTTCTAGCTTTGCCCCCGGTAGCCGGTAGGGTCATTGCACTCTGGTTACTTTAGTTTAGTGCACGTGATTATCACTAACAGGTGTGATTTCTCTGGTTTAACTATATAGGTGTGTCTTGTTCTCTCACTCACGGTTGGTGATATTGCTCATTTCCAACCAAGACTGGAGGAGCTAGAGAGAGTTCCTGGCAGCTCAGTCAGAGTCCTGGTGTGGAAGGAGCTAGAGAGAGTTCCTTGCAGCTCTGACAAAGCTTGGTGAAGTAGCAGCGATTCTGGAGGAAAGCTGTATTTTGGTGGTGGACTCTGTTGCTGGCAGCAAGAGAAACAGGGCAAAGTTAAGTGGTGTTATCCCTGTTTGTGACTTCCCTTATGTGTGTTTCAGTGCAGTGGTGGGATTAGTTTCTGCACCGTCCATTTCACTAGAAAGGGCTAGGTGCAAGGCGAGCTAGGGTTTTTAGGTTCCTGATCGGCACCCGGTGTGGAACCGGCCTAGGGATCATTAGGAGTATAGAGACACTGACTCAGTGGAGTGCAGGAGATCTCCACGTCCCCGTTCCCTATCGCAGGGCCCTCCATTGTATCGCGTCCCCGTTCCCTATTGCAGGGCCCTCCATTGTATCGGTTTCCCTGGTGTTTCCCTTTATTATTTAAATTCACCCTGCTGGAGGCGGTGTATCCAGATACATGTGTAATTCTGAAATTCGCCTGCTGGAGGCAGTGTATCCGGCTGCACGTTATATTATTTAATTTCTCCCTACTGGAGGCGGTGTATCCAGGGTCATGTGTGCCATAGAAATTCGCCCTGCTGGAGGCGGTGTGTCCAGTCACATGTTGACCATCACACCTGGACACCAAGTCAGAGTTAATAAAGTTCATGGATGACCCGCAATCCACGAAGGCAAAAGTGGACATGGAGCCACTCCCACAACAAAGTTCCACTTGCAACACAATTTTTAAAAATGAAGGAAAAGGTACCTGAGAGTCTGGGTGACCTCCACGACAATCACCCTGACTCAGCCGCTGTTGGTCGATGAACCGGATTGGTCGATGAACCGGAGGAGCCGTCCTTTTCCCCAATGTCCGGGATCTCCACAAAAAAACACAATTTTCCTTCCTACCGCCATCTCCTCTTCTTCTCCTTGAGGTTGGTGGCCCGCACCTCCTAGGTTTAGACAACGGCAAAACATTAGGACCGGCAGAGAGCAACGGAACCTCTCGATGTGCAATACCTCTCTCACGCAGCCTCCGATCCATACGGATAGCCTGAGTCATACCTTCCTCCAATGAGCTGGGAGGTGGATGGAGAGCCAGAGTGTCCATCAGATTATCCATCAGTCTACACCTGAACAGACCTCTCAGCGTGGAGTCATCCCAGGACACTTCAGTGGACCATCGTCGGAACTCGGAGTTGTACCACTCAGCTGAGCGCTTTCCCTGAACCAGACCCACAATAATGTCCTCTGCCACCCTGACATGGTCCGGTTCATCATAGATAAGTCCTAGGGCCTCAAAAAACCTATCTACCGACATCCGTTCAGGGGCAGTAGGGGGCAGCAAGAAAGCCCAAGTTTGGGGACCCTCCCTAAGTAAGGAGATAATAATCCCTACCCGCTGAGTCTCATCCCCAAACGATCGAGGTCTCAGAGAAAAAAATAATTTACATCTCTCCCTGAAAGTATGAAACTTATCTTTTACACCAGAAAAGGTATCAGGAAGCTTAACAGCTTAACCGGGAGTTCGGAAGAGTGCACAACAACATCAACTGAATCACCAGGTCGACTAACGGCATGATGAGTGGTTTCCTGCAGTCTGAACAGTCTCAGTCATTTTTTTTCTGAAAAAGAATAGGAGATGTGACAAGGGCCTGATGTTCCACCGAAAAAACCCGCATCTTCTGAGTCAACCTGGAAACTTGATCCATTAAGTTACCAAGTGGATCTATGATCACAGAAAAAAATGCAAAATCCCCTTTAAATGTGAGGTCAGCTACAATGTAATGTGCTGCTGCAGTGCAGTATAGCGCAATCTCTACCAGGGGGTGCTGGTGAAGGAAGAGAGGTCGCACACACAGAGTAGTAACACAGAGTAGCAGCACAGGTGTCACAAGTAATGAAAGATTGGTCAGAAAAGCCAAAGTCAGAACCTACTGGGAACGTAGTGTCAAAAACGTGAGACGTAAGATGTAATCGGAGTACAAGCCAGAGTCAAAACCGGTCAGAGAGCGTGGTATCAGAGACGGAAAATAAGAGCAAGAGTTCACAGATCAGGCCAAGTCATACACAAGTTGGGAAGTCAGAGGTAGAAGGATCACCAGTATAGGGTCAGAGGTTCTAGCCAGGAAGCATGAACTATAGTTGACACTGGCCCGCAGTCTGGAGAGGACTGAAATGGCCCCGCCAGCTCCAAAATGAGACACAGGAGATTAACCCACGCATGACCATTCCAGAGAGAAGACAGCAGAAAAACTCAGGACTGGATCATGACAATTACTATCACTAGAGGCTAAAAAAGAATTAGTTATGAAACTAGCTGACAAGGGGGGGCACAATAGTTGTCTTAGATCGGGCATACTACATAAGGGGAGATACGTTCACAGCTTTGGGACTTTAACACTTAGAAGCCTATAACCCATTATCCAACTTTTGATATTGGAAGACAAATCAAGCAACTAGCAAAAGATTACTGTCAATCGGGGACCATTGACCAGAAATTATGTGAATTCTTGATCAATTCACATCCGGTGATTCCAGTTTTTTATACCCTTCCAAAAATACATAAAAATTTACTAAGGCTAATTTCACACTTGCTTTTTTTTGCAGCGCGTTTTTCCCGCAAAAAAACGCATTGAAAAAACGCATACAAAAGCATACAACTGCTGCGTTTTTTTCAAGCATTTTTATGAGCATGCATGAAAAAAACGCAGCGTTTTTATGCGTTTGTATGCGTTTTTAGTGCGTTTTTACCGCGTTTGCGTTTTTTCCAAACAATAGGTGGCCTCTCACACTAACCCAAACCATGACTTTACTAACCCTAACCCTAACCCTGACCCTAACCCTAACCCTAACCCTGACCCTAACCCTAACCCTGACCCTAACCCTGACCCTAACCCTAACCATGACCCTAACCCTAACCCTGACCCTAACCCTTAACCAAACCATACTTAACCCTAACCCAAACCCTAACTAACCCTAACCCTGACCCTAACCCTAACCCTAACCCTGACCCTAACCCTAACCCTATCCCTGACCCTAACCCTAACTCTGACCCTAACCCTAACCCTGACCCTAACCCTTAACCAAACCATACTTAACCCTAACCCAAACCCTAAACCCTAACTAACCCTGACCCTAACCCTAACCCTAACCCTGACCCTAACCCTAACCCTAACCCTGACCCTAAACCCCCTTAACTAACCCTAACTCTAACCCAAACCCCTAAATTCCATGGTTAACAAAAAAAACGCATGTGCAAAAAAACGCATACATAAGCATGCCAATGCGCACATATGCGCACCCATAGACTTATAATGGGTGTCTTGCTGTAAAAAAACGCATTGCGCGCGCATGCGTTTTTTTGAGGCAAGTCGGACGCCCAAAAAATGCAACAGGATGCATTTTGTGCGCCCGAGCGCATACCGCAAAAAAACGCATGCGCGCAAAAACGCATACAAACGCGTGTGTATGCGCACATAAGCGCATCCCATGCAAAGTATAGGAAAAAAAAACGCATGCGTTTTTTAGCGCTAAAATCCCGCGAAAAAAAACGCAAGTGTGAAACCAGCCTAAGACCTTCAGGACTACGGATTGTTGCCTTTACCAATTCTATCCTGTCCTCCCCAGCCATTACATTGGAAAATCATATCTCAAGGACACTACAGACTTTCTACAGTCCTTGATAAACTTAGGTGTGCTTCCAACCGGTAGTAAATTAGTAACTATGGATGTAAATAGTCTTGTACACCAGCACTGAAAATCAAGAGGGTTTGGAATCTGTTATTACATTTCTTAACAAACACACCAACTTCACCATGGACCAATTACACTTCTGTAAGGACCTGCTCACATTAATCCTTACTAAAAGCTTTTTTCTATTTGAAGATCAATTCTAAATTGCAAAAGAGGGGTACAGCTATGGGTTCTAAAGTGGTGCCCCCGTATGCCAACGTATTTATGGACCACTGTGGAACATCCTTTGTCTTCTCATATCCTTTGTACACGTCCCATGTAATATATGGAGACACTTTATAGAGGACATTTTTTTCATTTGGACAGTTAGCAACCAATCCCTCCTTCTCTTCTACAATGACCTCAATTCCTTTATTCCAGGGCTCACTTTCTCAATGCACTATAACAACCGCTCAATTAGTTTTTTAGACACGGCAGTCATAGTTCAAGCAGAAGGTAAAATTGAGACGGATCTGTTTGTCAAACCTACTGATAGAAACAGCTTCTTAGTGTACACTAGCTGTCATCCTCAATATATTAAAAAGGCATTATGAAAATCTCAACATGACAGAATCAACAGAATTGTCTCTAATCAAGTGGTTCGTTATCAGAGACATATGGAAATGGATACTAAGTTTCGTAACAGAGGTTATCCAAATAAAATTCTGGGTGATAACAAGAAATTGGGTTCATCCTCATTAAATCTTCAGACACCAAGAATGGCTTTTGTAGGTACGTTCCATCCCTTTAACCAACACATCAATCAATGCATATTTAAACATTGGGGCATATAATATTCCCGAATTCAATTCAAGGCCTATTATCTGCAACCAAAGGTTCCTTAATATTAGAAATCATTTGGTTAGAGCAGATGTGGGCCCCTCCAGCACGTAGCTTAAACAATGTGTACTTAGTACTCCTCGCAATGGGACTTTCCCATGTTTAGGTTGCTTTCAATGCTTCAACATCTCTAAGGGACATTCCTTCACACATCCACGCTCGGGCCAATGATATCCGATTAGAGGACATTTTACTTGCGATTCATCATATGTTGTTTATCTTATTAAGTGCCTCTGCAGTCTCGGGTAAGTTGGTGAAACCTTCCAACAAATCCGAGACCTCATCTCACAACATAAATCCACCATCAGGTGTGGAAGTACACTTCTACCCATTCCTGCTCACTTTCTTCAGAACAAGCATACTATTGCCCAGCTAAAAAACCAGATCATTGATCATGCTCCTATTGCTAGAAGAGGAGGTGATAGAGTCAAAAAGCTTAAAGAACGGGAGTCTTTTTGGATTCATACTCTCCAGACTTTAACCTTTTTAGGTCTCAGTAGGGAACACAAAGTTTCCTATTACCTGTACCCTCTGAAGTCTTTGATTTACATGTTGCAGGCCCTTCACTATAGGATTGGATTAATGTCAGTAAATTATGTAATGATTAGAGTTGAGCGAAACGGGTCGAAAAAATTCAAAAGTCGCCGACTTTTGGCAAAGTCGGGTTTCATGAAACGAAACCCGACCCTAGGATGAGGTCGGCCACGAGGTCGGTGACTTACGCGCCAAAGTCGCATTTCAAAAGTTTGTTTTGCGCTCTTTTTCAGCCAATCAGGATCCACGGACACTGTGGGCAACGTGATGACATAGGCACGGGTCACCACCATCTTTCAGAAGGGCATGCAAGTGATTGGCTTGCTTTGGTGGGCGTCACAGGGGGTATAAAAGGGCGTGCACGCCGACCGCCATCTTACTTCTGCCGATCTTAGTATAGGGAGAGGTTGCTGCTGATTCTGTAGGGAGAGCGTTAGGCAGGGAAGAAGACAAAAGAACTGCTTCTGCTGCTAGCGATTTGGCCTGCACAACACACAAGTCACTGTGTGTGCAGTGCAAGGGGAGGCTATATTGTGGTGTATCAGTGGTGTTGGTTGTTGGGCTGCCTTCTAAGGCTTCCTGACACGCTGGCATTGCTGTTTACCCACTGCTCCGCAAACTGCTTTTTTAAAAGCAATCCAATCTCCCTTATCCTCTAGTCACTTTTGTCACAGCTGTGCCATCGAGCGTGTCACATAGCGCTCAGATATCAGTGGGCCTCACACAATCTACAAGTGTCCAGTGTCCAAAAGTGTACGCAGAGATTCAAAATCTTCATTATCCTCTCGTCACTTTGGTCACAGGCAGCTGTGCCATCGAGCGTGTCACATAGCGCTCAGATATCAGTGGGCCTCACACAATCTACAAGTGTCCAGTGTCCAAAAGTGTACGCAGAGATTCAAAATCTCCATTATCCTCTCGTCACTTTGGTCACAGGCAGCTGTGCCATCGAGCGTGTCACATAGCGCTCAGATATCAGTGGGCCTCACACAATCTACAAGTGTCCTGTGTCCAAAAGTGTACGCAGAGATTCAAAATCTCCATTATCCTCTCGTCACTTTGGTCACAGGCAGCTGTGCCATCGAGCGTGTCACATAGCGCTCAGATATCAGTAGGCCTCACACAATCTACAAGTGTCCAGTGTCCAAAAGTGTACGCAGAGATTCAAAATCTCCATTATCCTCTCGTCACTTTGGTCACAGGCAGCTGTGCCATCGAGCGTATCACATAGCGCTCAGATATCAGTGGGCCTCACACAATCTACAAGTGTCCAGTGTCCAAAAGTGTACGCAGAGATTCAAAATCTCCATTATCCTCTCGTCACTTTGGTCACAGGCAGCTGTGCCATCGAGCGTGTCACATAGCGCTCAGATATCAGTGGGCCTCACACAATCCACAAGTGTCCAGTGTCCAAAAGTGTACGCAGAGATTCAAAATCTCCATTATCCTCTCGTCACTTTGGTCACAGGCAGCTGTGCCATCGAGTGTGTCACATAGCGCTCAGATATCAGTGGGCCTCACACAATCTACAAGTGTCCAGTGTCCAAAAGTGTACGCAGAGATTCAAAATCTCCATTATCCTCTCGTCACTTTGGTCACAGGCAGCTGTGCCATCGAGCGTGTCACATAGCGCTCAGATATCAGTAGGCCTCACACAATCTACAAGTGTCCAGTGTCCAAAAGTGTACGCAGAGATTCAAAATCTCCATTATCCTCTCGTCACTTTGGTCACAGGCAGCTGTGCCATCGAGCGTGTCACATAGCGCTCAGATATCAGTAGGCCTCACACAATCTACAAGTGTCCAGTGTCCAAAAGTGTACGCAGAGATTCAAAATCTCCATTATCCTCTCGTCACTTTGGTCACAGGCAGCTGTGCCATCGAGCGTGTCACATAGCGCTCAGATATCAGTAGGCCTCACACAATCTACAAGTGTCCAGTGTCCAAAAGTGTACGCAGAGATTCAAAATCTCCATTATCCTCTCGTCACTTTGGTCACAGGCAGCTGTGCCATCGAGCGTGTCACATAGCGCTCAGATATCAGTGGGCCTCACACAATCCAAAAGTGTCCACTGTCCACAAGTGTGTGCAGAAATTCTAAATCTCCCCTGTCCTATAGACACCTTTTACCTTGTTTTACATTACTATATAGTTTGTTGGATTTTGTCTACATTTCTACCAAAAATGAGGAAGGCTGGTGGAAGAGGCCGTGGAATTGGGCGGGTGTTGGCAGCTGGTAATGATGGTGTTGGTGGTGGATCTGATGGTAGTGGCAAGAGCAAAATAGGACCGAATGCAGGAGGTGCTGACCCTGCGTCATCGTCTGGCTACATAAGGCCTCGAACGCTTAGTTTTCTAGGAGTTGGCAAACCGCTTTTAAAGGCAGAGCATCAGGAAAAAGTTTTGTCTTACATTGCTGACTCAGCCTCCAGCTCTATCGCCTCCTCTTCTTCAGTTGTAAAAAGTAAAAGCACTGAGTAGTCATTGGAGGCTCATGTTCATGAACCACACCTTTCCTTGTGTCCTTCACCCCAACCAAGATTGAAGGATGACGCAGGCCATCCTACTGATTATTCCATGGAGCTGTTTTCACATACCATGCCTGGATTATCAAGTCAAATGGTGAATTACCCAGGCCAAGATGAATCTGACATGGAGTGCACTGATGCACAGCCGCTGATGGATGATTCTGCTGGTACATTCACTCAGAGCACTACATTGTCCTCGCAGTGTACAGAGCCAGATTTTGACCCTGATGAGACTCAGGTGCCCCTTCCCGCACACTATACCACCATACACGGTGACACAGAGGAAGGTGCACATGACATAGAAGAGGAGGTGATGGATGACCCAGTTGTTGACCCAGATTGGCATCCATTGGGGGAAGAGGGTGCTGCTTCCAATAGCTCAGATGAGGAGCATCCACAGCAGACATCGACATCGCAACAGCTGTTATCTGGCAGGCCCGGAGCACTCCAAAGACAGGTTCCAAACATCAAAAGAGTTGCTGGACAGCTTGTCCAGAGGGTCAAAAGATCACAGCGTGCTAGGCCGCAAAATGTCTGCCAAAGTAGGAAGAGTGCAGTGTGGTACTTTTTGGAACAAAATCCTCATGATCAGGCCAAGGTTATCTGTAAGAAGTGCGCAAAGACCTTTAGCCGAGGGAAAAATCTGAAAAATTTGAATACCAGTTGCATGCTTAGACATTTAACCAGCATGCACTTGCAAGCGTGGACACAACACCAAACCTCAAGTGCCACATGTGCAACTGATCACAACGAAGGTAGTCAGCAACGCTACATTGTTTCCCCCACTGTAAGCCCACCGGTTAGCACAGCAGCAAATGTTGAGGTGTCGTTGCAAGGCCACAGCAGTCAGGGAATCCCAATGTTATATCAACGAAAGACTGATTCTAGGCCATCAGAAAGAACACCAACTCCATCACCATCATCAACCCTCTCTCAGTCCGCCCTGTCCACTGCTACTTCCACCATATGCAGCTCTCAAGACCAGCTCACCCTCCCAGACACTATGAGTAGGTCAAGAAAGTACTCAGTCTCTCATCCGCGTACACTGGGTTTGAACGCCCACATTGCCAAACTAATCTCGTTTGAGATGATGCCCTTTCGGTTGGTGGAAAGCACAGCTTTCCGCGAACTCATGGCCTATGCAGTACCACGCTATGACCTACCCAGTCGCCACTTCTTCTCTCGAAAAGCCATCCCAGCCCTCCACCATCATGTGAAAGACCGCATTGTCCATGCACTCAAGCAGTCAGTGAGCGGAAAGGTGCACCTCACAACTGATGCATGGTCCAGTCGGCATGGCCAGGGCCGTTACGTGTCCATCACTGCGCACTGGGTTAATGTGGTGGATGCAGGGTCCACAGGGGACAGCGGTGGTGGGACAGTGCTGCCTAGCCCACGGTATAGGAAACAGTTGGCTGTAGGCGTTCGACCCTCCTCCTCCTCCTCCAGAAGCGAAAGCTCATCCACAGAGCGCAGTCGTACGAGCACTCCATCTGTAGCTGCCACTGTTGCACACGAGGTGTCCCCCTATCGAGCAGCTAGTGGAAAGCGTCAGCAGGCTGTGTTGCAGATGATGTGTTTGGGCGACAGACACACCGCCGAGGTGCTGGCCGAGTACTTGAAGCGACAAACTGAGTCATGGCTGGGCAGTGTACATCTTGAGGCAGGCAAGGTAGTTAGTGATAACGGCCGTAATTTTGTGGCAGCCATAGCCCTTTCAAAACTCAGCCACATACCTTGCTTGGCTCACACCTTGAACCTGGTGGTGCAGTGCTTCCTCAAAAATTATCCGGAGTTAACAGCCCTGCTCCAGAAGGTGCGAAGACTGTGCGCGCACATCCGCCGGTCGCCTGTACACTCCGTTCGTATGCAGAAGCTGCAGCGATTGCTCCACCTTCCCAACCACCGCCTCATTATCGACATTGCAACAAGGTGGAACTCCACCCTGCACATGGTGGAGCGGCTGTGCGAGCAGAGGCAGGCCATAATGCATTTGTGGGAGGATACACGGCCAGGCACTTTGAGAGCAGACATGGAGTTGACAGGCGTGCAGTGGTCGAAGCTGAAAGACCTTTGTAAAGTCCTTCAGTGTTTTGAGGAATGCACACGGCTGGTAAGCGCAGACGACGCCATCCTAAGCATGAGCATCCCACTTATGCGTCTGCTCATGCAAACTTTGACGCACCTTAAGGAGCAGGCGTCTGCAGCCAATGTTGATGAGGAGGAAGAGGAGGAGGGAATCCTTGATGACATTCAGCCATTGTCTGCTCAGGGACCTCTCCTGGACGAAGTGGAGGAAGAAGAGGAGGAGGAGGATGATGGGGATGATTACTTAGGGGAGGAGGATGCATCTCGTGGGGCAAGTGAAAATGTTGGCGTGGCAAGGTCTGGTACAGGGTTTGTGCGTGACTGGAGGGATGTGGATTTGCCAGAAAGTGCTCCTCCACCCAGCACTCGCAGTGCATCATTGACACCGGGAACATTGGCCCACATGTCAGATTATGCCTTGCGGATCCTAAAAAGGGACCCCCGCATTGCCAAAATGATGAACGATGACGACTACTGGTTGGCCAGCATCCTGGATCCACGCTATAAAGGCAAATTACAAAACATCATGCCACAGGAGAACCTTGACCTAATATTGGCTAATAAACAAGCAACTCTGGTAAATCGGTTGCTTGAGGCATTCCCAGCACACAGCAGCGGTGATGGTTCTCACACGAGCCGTACGGGCCGGGGGCAGCTTGGCAGAGGTGTTCGTGGTGCACACAGCAGAAGTGGCGTTGGAGACAGGGGTTTCATGACAATGTTGTGGACTGATTTTTCAAATACCGCTCACACAACTGGTAATACTGCATCGATGGAAAGTGACAGGAGACAGCAGTTGTCAACTATAGTTACAAACTACTTTTCCTCCCATATCGATGTTCTCCCACACAGGTCATTCCCCTTTGACTATTGGGCCGCTAAACTGGACACCTGGCCTGAATTGGCCCAATATGCCTTACAGGAGCTCGCTTGCCCAGCTGCAAGTGTGCTATCGGAAAGAGTCTTCAGTGCAGCTGGATCAATCCTGACAGAAAAAAGGACCCGTCTGTCAACCCAAAATGTGGATGATCTAACCTTCATTAAAATGAACCACGCATGGGTTTCCAAAGATTTTGTCCCACCTTCCCCTGATGACACATAGGGTGACAGAAAAATGGCTTGCTTTGGTCCACCTCTTCCTGGTACTTCACCTATTTTGCCTTTTGCATCAGCTGAATGTCCAACATCAACATATGCCACTTTCTAAAACTCCCTAACTGTGCTGCCTCCTCCCCCCATGGCCGGGGTCACCACCTACCGCACGACACCGTGCGAGTGCCGTTGCCCTGGACAGGTGGGTAGGCCGACTCTTGGGCGCGGGCACTGGCACAGGGTCCCTCATAGTGCAATCAAGTGTCTCTGACGGCGGTGGTGCACACCCGCCGTCAGACACACCGCTGTACTATGAGGGGCCCAGTGCCAGTACCGACGCCCACGAGTGGGCCCCCCTTGCTTGGGCAGGGCCCCAGCATTTGCAATCTTTACCTCTCCCTGCTCCTCCTCTGTGTAATCTGGGCCGTCAAATCCATACTGTGCCTGACACCGTCTGAGCCTGCCTCCTGAGACATATATTTTGAATGTGTACGCTATCCATACATGTTATCCGGGGATACGGTACCCTTTCTAACCTTTGTGCAATGACGTGCAATCCATACTGGGCCTAACACCGTCTGAGCCTGCCTCATGCTGTATAGACATATATTTTGAATGTGTACGCTATCCATACATGTTATCCGGGGATACGGTACCCTTTCTAACCTTTGTGCAATGACATGCAATCCATACTGGGCCTAACACCGTCTGAGCCTGCCTCATGCTGTATAGACATATATTTTGAATGTGTACGCTATCCATACATGTTATCCGGGGATACGGTACCCTTTCTAACCTTTGTGCAATGACGTGCAATCCATACTGGGCCTAACACCGTCTGAGCCTGCCTCATGCTGTATAGACATATATTTTGAATGTGTACGCTATCCATACATGTTATCCGGGGATACGGTACCCTTTCTAACCTTTGTGCAATCATGTGCAATCCATACTGTGCCTGACACCGTCTGAGCCTGCCTCCTGAGACATATATTTTGAATGTGTACGCTATCCATACATGTTATCCAGGGATACGGTACCCTTTCTAACCTTTGTGCAATGACGTGCAATCCATACTGGGCCTAACACCGTCTGAGCCTGCCTCATGCTGTATAGACATATATTTTGAATGTGTACGCTATCCATACATGTTATCCGGGGATACGGTACCCTTTCTAACCTTTGTGCAATGACGTGCAATCCATACTGGGCCTAACACCGTCTGAGCCTGCCTCATGC
The DNA here is from genome assembly GCF_039654945.1 of Dendrobates tinctorius. NCBI lineage: Eukaryota > Metazoa > Chordata > Amphibia > Anura > Dendrobatidae > Dendrobates > Dendrobates tinctorius. Next base: position 10,343,785 of record NW_027361793.1, read on the forward strand.
TGTATAGACATATATTTTGAATGTGTACGCTATCCATACATGTTATCCGGGGATACGGTACCCTTTCTAACCTTTGTGCAATGACGTGCAATCCATACTGGGCCTAACACCGTCTGAGCCTGCCTCATGCTGTATAGACATATATTTTGAATGTGTACGCTATCCATACATGTTATCCGGGGATACGGTACCCTTTCTAACCTTTGTGCAATCATGTGCAATCCATACTGTGCCTGACACCGTCTGAGCCTGCCTCCTGAGACATATATTTTGAATGTGTACGCTATCCATACATGTTATCCAGGGATACGGTACCCTTTCTAACCTTTGTGCAATGACGTGCAATCCATACTGGGCCTAACACCGTCTGAGCCTGCCTCATGCTGTATAGACATATATTTTGAATGTGTACGCTATCCATACATGTTATCCGGGGATACGGTACCCTTTCTAACCTTTGTGCAATGACGTGCAATCCATACTGGGCCTAACACCGTCTGAGCCTGCCTCATGCTGTATAGACATATATTTTGAATGTGTACGCTATCCATACATGTTATCCGGGGATACGGTACCCTTTCTAACCTTTGTGCAATGACATGCAATCCATACTGGCCTAACACCGTCTGAGCCTGCCTCATGCTGTATAGACATATATTTTGAATGTGTACGCTATCCATACATGTTATCCGGGGATACGGTACCCTTTCTAACCTTTGTGCAATCATGTGCAATCCATACTGTGCCTGACACCGTCTGAGCCTGCCTCCTGAGACATATATTTTGAATGTGTACGCTATCCATACATGTTATCCAGGGATACGGTACCCTTTCTAACCTTTGTGCAATCACGTGCAATCCATACTGGGCCTAACACCGTCTGAGCCTGCCTCATGCTGTATAGACATATATTTTGAATGTGTACGCTATCCATACATGTTATCCGGGGATACGGTACCCTTTCTAACCTTTGTGCAATGACGTGCAATCCATACTGGGCCTAACACCGTCTGAGCCTGCCTCATGCTGTATAGACATATATTTTGAATGTGTACGCTATCCATACATGTTATCCGGGGATACGGTACCCTTCCTAACCTTTGTGCAATGACGTGCAATCCATACTGGGCCTAACACCGTCTGAGCCTGCCTCATGCTGTATAGACATATATTTTGAATGTGTACGCTATCCATACATGTTATCCGGGGATACGGTACCCTTTCTAACCTTTGTGCAATCATGTGCAATCCATACTGTGCCTGACACCGTCTGAGCCTGCCTCCTGAGACATATATTTTGAATGTGTACGCTATCCATACATGTTATCCAGGGATACGGTACCCTTTCTAACCTTTGTGCAATGACGTGCAATCCATACTGGGCCTAACACCGTCTGAGCCTGCCTCATGCTGTATAGACATATATTTTGAATGTGTACGCTATCCATACATGTTATCCGGGGATACGGTACCCTTTCTAACCTTTGTGCAATGACGTGCAATCCATACTGGGCCTAACACCGTCTGAGCCTGCCTCATGCTGTATAGACATATATTTTGAATGTGTATGCTATCCATACATGTTATCCGGGGATACGGTACCCTTTCTAACCTTTGTGCAATGACGTGCAATCCATACTGGGCCTAACACCGTCTGAGCCTGCCTCATGCTGTATAGACATATATTTTGAATGTGTACGCTATCCATACATGTTATCCGGGGATACGGTACCCTTTCTAACCTTTGTGCAATGACGTGCAATCCATACTGGGCCTAACACCGTCTGAGCCTGCCTCATGCTGTATAGACATATATTTTGAATGTGTACGCTATCCATACATGTTATCCGGGGATACGGTACCCTTTCTAACCTTTGTGCAATCATGTGCAATCCATACTGTGCCTGACACCGTCTGAGCCTGCCTCATGCTGTATAGACATATATTTTGAATGTGTACGCTATCCATACATGTTATCCAGGGATACGGTACCTTTTCTAACCTTTGTGCAATGACGTGCAATCCATACTGGGCCTAACACCGTCTGAGCCTGCCTCATGCTGTATAGACATATATTTTGAATGTGTACGCTATCCATACATGTTATCCGGGGATACGGTACCCTTTCTAACCTTTGTGCAATGACATGCAATCCATACTGGCCTAACACCGTCTGAGCCTGCCTCATGCTGTATAGACATATATTTTGAATGTGTACGCTATCCATACATGTTATCCGGGGATACGGTACCCTTTCTAACCTTTGTGCAATCATGTGCAATCCATACTGTGCCTGACACCGTCTGAGCCTGCCTCCTGAGACATATATTTTGAATGTGTACGCTATCCATACATGTTATCCAGGGATACGGTACCCTTTCTAACCTTTGTGCAATCACGTGCAATCCATACTGGGCCTAACACCGTCTGAGCCTGCCTCATGCTGTATAGACATATATTTTGAATGTGTACGCTATCCATACATGTTATCCGGGGATACGGTACCCTTTCTAACCTTTGTGCAATGACGTGCAATCCATACTGGGCCTAACACCGTCTGAGCCTGCCTCATGCTGTATAGACATATATTTTGAATGTGTACGCTATCCATACATGTTATCCGGGGATACGGTACCCTTTCTAACCTTTGTGCAATCACGTGCAATCCATACTGTGCCTGACACCGTATGAGCCTGCCTCCTGAGACATATATTTTGAATGTGTACGCTATCCATACATGTTATCCAGGGATACGTTACCCTTTCTAACCTTTGTGCAATCACGTGCAATCCATACTGGGCCTGACACCGTCTGAGCCTGCCTCCTGAGACATATATTTTGAATGTGTACGCTATCCATACATGTTATCCAGGGATACGGTACCCTTTCTAACCTTTGTGCAATCACGTGCAATCCATACTGGGCGTGAGAACGGCTGGCGAGCTGTTAAGCAAGCTACAGCACCTGTCCAGACAAGTACAGGGATTCCCTAGCAAGGAGACTTATTTGATTGCTTTCAATGTTGGGACAGCAATTTTTGGGGAGCACTATACTCTGGAGAATGATAGATGGGGCCCACCATACACTGGAACATTCCAGAGGTGGACATCAGACACTGGAGCAGCATTTACAGGGCCCATTATACACTAGAGCATTAGAAATGGGGCCCATTATGTTTGGAGCATTATTTGGGCCCATAAGACAGTGGAGCTTCATCCATGGGGACCAACATATACTGTAGCATTATGTGGAGCTAATCATATACTGTTTCAAACATTATATGGGACCAATGATTCTGTATGGAGAAATAGATGGGCCTCGTCATGAGATGTAAAAAGTGAGGTATTTTTCATTGTACTATACCGCTATTTCTCTGCCGTATCGGAGCATGATGAGTTGTGGTATGTGTTAAAGGGGCGCTCTTTCGCCCAGGGCACATGAAAACCTGGAGCCAGCCCTCCCCCCCCACAGTTTGTAGCCAAATAACCCCCATTTTCAGTGCGTAACTTGTAATATGAAGTTAATTAAGTTTGACAAGCTTAAGAAAGAAGAATTGATGCTTTTGGCATTCAAATGGGCACTGTAGGTGTGTTTCCTGTCCTCCTCTCACTGCCGACTTTTATTCCCCATTGACTTACATTGGGTTTCGTGTTTCGGGACGACCCCGACTTTTCCCTATAATCGGACGATCTTGCTCGACCCGACTTTTGGAAAAGTCGGGTTTCACGAAACGAAACGCGACCCTAAAAAAACAAAAGTCGCTCAACTCTAGTAATGATCATTTATTACTATGTATATTCTGGACCATAATGGTTCTTTTGAAACATATCAAACATGTCTACATTTATATTAGTTGGCATGCATTTCCATTTCCATCTAAAATTTCTTTTGTCTTTCCCACTTTGTCTTATGGCACTTTGGGATATATTATAATATTTTTCCCTTTTCCTTCGGCAGCACGCAGATGCAGATCCAAGTTAATGAATCTTGCTCTCCTTCTGACTGCTTTAGAGACGCATGTGGGTCACCCGCCAGGGCAGTGGGGTAATCGGTACCGTGCCGGTATCTCAGAGGGAAGTGTCACAGTAGCGGTGACCCGGTCCGTGGCCCTGGGCGTCCATGTAATAGGGGTTAAGCGTGGCTGATTAAAGTTTATAAGTGGATGATACGTGACACCACCTGTGGTGCTCGGCAATGAAGGGGTTAAGCCGACGCTGCAGGTAGATCCTCTGGGACAGATGGCATAAGGCTGCAAGATGTATGAGCTCCCCACAGGTAGAGCTGTAGTCTCAGGGCAGTAGTAATAAGTGTTGAGGAAGAGGGTGCAGTGTTAGGCACAGAGATGTAGCAGTGCTGAAGGGGGTTGCAGGAAGAAGGCAATGACACAACAGGGTGCAGTTTCCTTTACCTTTACTTTGCTTTGCAAGTGCAGTCCAGGATCCAGATTACAGATGGAACAGGAGTTGGCCAGCCTGGAAGCAACTCGGGAATCTCTCTATGCAGATGGGTTGTGTAGTCTCCTTTCTAGCGCTTATCTGAGGTACATGCAGTACTGAGTTACACCGAAGTTCCCTTTGCTTGCTCTCTTTTAGAACCCCCTCGTATGGCACACAGCTGTAGCCTCCTTCTTCTGGCTCAAACGCTGCTGTTGTGTCTCCAAGTCTTATGTGGGAACAGAGCATTTACAGCTTCCTATTCCTCTGGTTTCTGCTGCAGGAACATCAGTATCCATACAACCTCGGAAACTGGACTCCGGACCATGTGCTATGCTAGAAGTAAGCCTGAACTCTGCTCAATCCTCCAGCTCTTCTCCTGTAGTCCACACACATCGCCCTCCTCACACGAACTCACTAACTTCCCCTTCCCGGCCCCCAGAGAGCAGCTCCTCCCCCAGCTTTGGTTCAGAGCTCCCTCTGCTGGCCTGGAGTGGGAACCGTGCTGTGTGTTGAATTTACCTGACAGAGAGACCCTTTATTGCTTCCAAGCATGACATCACCCTCCCTAGGAGGAAGGTAATGCCACTGTGGCGACCATACTCCTGGGGGTGCCACATTCCCCCCTAGTGCAATTCAGTACTCCCGGACTGAAGAAAACATATAAAACATATTAACAAGTGAACAATTGTAAATGTAACAAGATTTCAAAAATGAAAAATTACAAAAACCAAAGCTCAAAAATAGTCCTGATGATGATTAGTCCATGCGTCAATGTCCATGGTCCAATTCCTGAGCAGTTGGAAAACCATGTACGAGTAGAGTTTTGACCACACATAGTCCTGTGGCCCAATTGTCCATCAAAAACAAACTGATGTTTCCAAAAGGTTCTTACAGAGTCTCTGTAGGCACATAACCTTGAAAAGGTTGCATATTTACAGTTTACCATTTACATAACTTATTTATATACGAAACCTTAGGGGTGGTATACCTTGGGTGCTACGTACAGATGTCATGGTGTGTTGTGAGTTCAGGGCAGGTGGTGTAGGAGTTAATATGGAGAGCCTCTCTGTGGATCTGGGGAGGGTTCTTATAGCATCAGGGGAGAGCCGTCCCCTGTCATTTATACTCCTATCTGAGTGTGCCCAACCCTGTTCCGTCCGTGCTGCACGCCAATCATTGTCTGTCTGCCTGGTATTTGATCCTGTTTTATTACGGTTTACGTCTTTGGTTTGCTGATTTGGTACTTTCTCTGCCCGTGCTGTGTAGGATCCTTGGCTACATCTGACCTCCCTCCTGAATACCCCTCCTGTACCACGCCCGTTCTGTGTATGACCCCTGGCTTTGTCTAACTTCTCTGTAACGCTCCAGTGTCTCTGTTTTCAGCAGCGCTGTTAGAGCTCAGGGGTAGCTCCGCGGCTCCCTCCGACATGCGCATCTCTACCGCTCTGCCCTCCCCGCAGGTCCTGGACCCGGCTTTCCTGCAACCACGTGGTGCCTTAGCTTCTCCCTGCTAGGTAAGAAGCTGCCTATTATTCCACCACCCTGTGTGCTTGGCCCCTGAGCTGTCAGGCAGTTACCCGGTCCCTGACTATAAGCCTGACATTATAAACGACCATTACAGTTCTACTCCCCTGCCCCTGAAGGAAAGGTGTGTGTGTGGGAAGTACAGCTTGCGTCATGGACTCTATGCAAGCACTGTCAGACCAAGTGAAACAGTTATCACAGATGTTTCAGAAACTAAATGTGGAGCAGCACTCTATGGCCCATACCCAGCAGCAGCTGGTAAATACTGTACTGGGGGCCCTCGATCCCGAGACCAGGGACATGTCACTTACTTCCCCGGAGTCTCCGGTTAAACTGACGGACTCTTTTTCTGGAGACAAAAGGGAGTACAGGGCATTCAGGGAAGGATGCAAACAGTTCGTTTCCCTGAGACCCCGTTCGTCTGGGGAAGAATTTCAGAGGGTGGGGGTGATTATTTCCCTACTTCGGGGTGCCCCACAAGCATGGGCGTTCTCCATAGCCCCCACAGCCCCTGAACGTATGACTGTGGATGCATTTTTTGAGGCCTTGGGCCGCATTTATGATGAACCAGACAGGGTTCGCTTGGCTGAGGACATGGTGATGAGAGCACGTCAGGGTCGGCACTCAGCGGAGTGGTTCTGCTTCGAGTTCCGCTGGTGGTCAGCAGAAGTCTCCTGGGATGATGCCGCTCTCCGGGGACTATTCTGTAGAGGCCTGTCAGAACGCCTTCAGGATGCGCTTGCCCTGCATCCACCCCCTGGCACTCTGGAGGATGCCATGACCCAAGCCATGCGGATGGATCGCCGGCTAAGAGCCAGAGGGGTGATGCATTCCAAAACGTCCTTGTTTTCTGGCAGTAAAGAGGTGGAGGCTAGTCCAGTGCCCATGGAAATTGGCGCCACCTCGGTCAGAGAGAAAGAGAGGAAGCGCCGCCGAGAGAAGCAACTTTGCTTCTCCTGTGGGGAACCAGGACATTGGAGGAGAGATTGTCCATTGTGCCCAGCGTCCTCCAAGCCGATGGGAAACTACTAGGTCTGAGTAGTGAACGAGGAGGCTGCTCAGGCCCTCAGGTACTTTTTTCCTCATGCACTAAAATCCTGCTTAAAGTCGAACTGGTAGTAGACAGTTATCATTTTGTTTCTACAGCTTTGGTGAACTGCGGTTCATCACCTAATCTGGTCAGCTCCAGTATCGTCTCCCGGGTCAAAATAGGAAGAGTCAGGTTGGAAACTCTTCTGAAAATCATAGCCATTGACTCTTCTCCCCTCACCCGTTTGGGGATTCGTTATGTTTCTAATAGTTTTTTATTGTGTGTTGGTTCCTCCCATGTTGAGGAAATGAAATGTTTTGTCATGGACAATCTGCCCGCAGGGCTGGTATTGGGCATGCCGTGGCTGCAGCGGCACAACCCAGTTATTGATATGGAAAAAAGGGAGATTGTCAAGTGGGGGCCTAAATGTATTGACTGTTCCTATAAACCTGTTTTCTGTGTTACACCCGCAAAACCTGTCTATGAGTCTTCTGTTAGTCTGGAGGGTATTCCGGAGTACCTTAAGGACTTTGAGGACGTGTTTTCTGAAAGCGAGGCAGAGGCATTACCCCCACATAGGCAATTTGACTGCACCATTGACTTAATCCCTGGGGCCAAATTGCCCAAAGCCCGTTTATTTAATTTGTCAGGGCCTGAGCGCCAGGCTATGAAGGAATACATAACTGAAAGTCTTCATAAAGGACAAATAAGACCTTCAGTTTCTCCAGTAGCTGCTGGGTTTTTCTTTGTTAAAAAGAAAGATGGTGGCCTACGCCCCTGCCTCGACTTCCGAGAACTCAACAAAATTACTGTCCCTTACCCCTGATTCCAGATTTGTGTAACCAACTCTCGGGGGCAAAAAGGTTCTCCAAATTGGATCTTAGAGGGGCTTATAATTTGATAAGAATTAAAGAAGGGGACTGTTAGGAGCAGTGGAACGCACTAAATAAAATTATAATAAAGTGCGCTCACCGCTCGGGTCCACCATGCGGTAGATGGTATAACCGCTGCTAGAGGATAGCTGAGCAAAGAAGCGGTGGTGTGCACAGGTTTAAAGGCGTCACCCAAGTGCACTGTGCAGGCTCTGTACACACACAGAGCTGCAAGCTATAGCACACGTAGTGGTTACACTTGAAGCAGGCTCTGTTTCACACAGAGCTGCAGCATGGACATATGCAAAAGTAACGCTGGAGCAGGCTCTGTTTCACACACAGAGCTGCTGCATAAACATAAATACAACACGCTGAGTCTGTTAACCACTCACAGAGGCTCAGCGAGACAGACGCTGTAATCGGTCACAGGAGTGGCCTATGCTGGCAGGACACACTCCGTCTAGACCTACCGGGAGTCTGTAACAGAGACGTTGCAATTGCAAACACTCTCTGAACTGTGCACGCAGTGCGGCGAGGATAGTGCCGCGGGGAGGCACCGCTGTACAGGAAGCGCGATGCAAGACGCTTAGCTGCTGGTAAAGCTGAAGCTTGAGCTCGCTGGCACTGGCGCCAATACTGGCTGAACACAATCACTCACACAAACTTAATAACCAAGGAAGGGGGTATTTAATGAGTCATTCACCAGTCCAAGTGTCATGATCCAGCGGGATCTGACAGTTTAAATGGACAAAGGTGAACTTTTTTTCCTTTGGCTAGGTGCCAAAGTGGGGTTGATTGCCCCCGGTGGCCATTAGAATTATTACACGTGGTGTTTCATTCTAAGTTGCCCGGTGGTGGTGAGTGGTATCGCACCTTAGTTTTAGGGTTAATGTGCACGCAATTACAAATCAGGTGTTAGGCTCTATAAAAGGGAGCCAGGTGGGTTCAATCACTGTTGGTGATATTGTGTGTCATTTTGCAAGTAAGCCTGGGGGAGGAAGGAGCTGAACATGAGTCCTGCGCAGCCCAGCCAGAGGGGATGAGTGGCAGCTAGGTGGTCTGCAAGAAGGGCTGGCATGGCGTGGTGGAGTCACAGTTTATGGTACCCGTGTAATGTCTAAATTCGCCAGTTAGAGGCGGTGTATCCAGCTGCACGTGTTTATTATTTAAATTCGCCCCACTGGAGGCGGTGTATCCAGGGTCACGTGCGTCACATGGGTTCGCCTTGCGGTACTCGCTGCGTCCAGACACACGTGACCATGACACCAAGCATCCATCAGCAAACACACAGCAGCAAGTATGAAAATACTAGCGCATGGCGGAACGGTCATGCACACTTTTTATAGCGTACAGGACCTGCCGGAAATCTCCAGAGCCTTGAGCAGAACCAATGGAATCAGGAGCAGGACCTGAGCACCTGACTCCTGAAATCCAATGGGAGCTTGTCCCGTGGGCATGCTCAGAAGCTGGGAAGAAGGACTTAGCCTCTGGAGACAAATGTGAGGATCTGGATTGCTGCATAGGCATGGCAAAAACCAGAGTCCTAACAGGGACGACTGGAAGACTGCTTTTCTCATGTCAGAGGGGTTGTTTGAAAACTTAGTGATGCCGTTTGGCCTCACTAATGCACCAGCGGTCTTTCAAAATTTCATCAATGTGGTGTTCGCGGACCATCGGCCACTTTGTTGTCATTTACTTGGATGATATTCTGATTTACTCAACTGACAAAGAGTCTCATTTGCTGCACGTCAAAACCGCACTTCAAAGACTCAGAGAAAATCAATTATTTGTCAAACCTGAAAAATGTACATTTTTTCTCCAGGAGCTAACTTTTTTGGGGCTCATAATCTCGCCACAGGGGTTTCGGATGGATCCCAAGAAGGTGCAAGCCATTATGGAGTGGGTCCAACCCCAGGACCTGAAAGGACTCCAGCGCTTCTTGGGATTCGCGAACTATTATCGTAAATTCATCAAGGGCTTCTCACAGATTGTGAAGCCTCTCACCGATCTCACATGTAAAGGGGCTGATATCAAAAATTGGTCTCCCTCGGCGAAACAATCATTTTTGGTTTTAAAAAATTGTTTTATGTCTGCTCCAATACTAGTGCAACCAGACCCATCCTTGCCGTTCGTTGTGGAGGTTGATGCATCTGAGGTGGGGGTGGGGGCTGTATTGTCTCAGGGGCCAGCTACTCTGACTAACCTTAGACCTTGTGCTTATTTTTCCAAAAAGTTTTCTCCGGCAGAGAGAAACTACGATGTTGGGAATAGAGAGCTTCTGGCAATCAAGCTGGCATTTGAAGAATGGAGACATTTTTTGGAGGGGGCAGAACATCCGATTATGGCCTCATTGATCACAAAAATCTGGAATATATCAAAACTGCTAAAAGGTTGACTCCAAGACAGGCCCGTTGGTCACTTTTTTTCTCCAGATTTCAATTCTCGATTACGTTCCATCCAGGGTCTAAGAATGTGAAAGCAGATGCATTACCACGCAGTTTTGAACCGTTGTCTGCCCCCGATCCACCGTCATCCATTCTTCAACCCGGGGTGGTTATAGCGGAGCTGTCATCGGAACTGGAGCAGGAGATTATGGGGGCTCAGTCTTTAGCTCCAAGGTCCAAACCCGCTGATAAATTGTTTGTCCCACAACACTTGCGTTCTGATCTCTTGCGAGAATTCCATGACTCTAAATTGGGCGCTCATCCAGGTATTACAGCAACAGGTGAGGTAATAAAAAGAGTGTTTTGGAGGCCATTAATGTCTGCAGAGATTAAGAAACATGTCACTGCTGGTGGGGTTTGCGCACGTTCGAAGAGCTCTCATTGCCGGCCGGCCGGGGAATTGGTGCCTTTACCAATTCCGAGAAGACCTTGGACTCATTTGTCCATGGACTTCATCACTAACCTCCCTCCATCCCGGGGTAATACGGTAGTTTGGGTAATTGTGGATAGATTCTCCAAGTTGGCACATTTTGTACCCATGACTAAGTTACCTTCAGCAGAGCTTCTTTCACGACACTTCCTTTCTCAAATTGTTCGCCTCCATGGGGTACCTACAAACATTGCTTCCGACAGGGGGACACAATTTGTGGCTAAATTTTGGCAGGCTTTTTGCAGAAAGTTGGCGATATCTCTATCTTTCTCCTCAGCTTATCACCCGGAGAGCAATGGACAAACAGAACGCACCAATCAGTCACTGGAACAGATCCTCCGGTGTTTGACTTCCACGTTACAGGATGACTGGTGTGATGCCTTACCGTTGGCGGAGTTCGCCTTCAACAATCGAATAAATCAATCCACTGGTAGGTCACCGTTTTTTATCAATTATGGATTGAACCCTCACTTTGGTGAGTTCTCACGACTGGATTCAAACTATCCAGGGGCTGAGGACTCTGTCAGCAGGAAAAGTGATCTATGGGCTAAGGTTCGTGTGAACATTTCCAGAGCACAAGGGAAGTATAAACATTTTGCAGACAATAAGAGGGATCCGGGTCAGACACTACAGTGTGGGGATAAGGTATGGCTTTCTACGTGAAACATAAGCTTAAAATTACCTTCCGCCAAGTTGGGGCCTAAGTTCATTGGCCCTTATGTGATAACCGAGTTGATCAACCCAGTGGCATATTGTTTACTCCTCCCTTCATCCTTGAAATTTCACAATGTGTTCCATAGGTCCTAACTCAAACCTGTAGGCTCGGTGGTAGAGGAACCTGGTTCTCTACCAACTCCGGTGTTGGTGGACGGTCATATGGAGTTTGAAGTGCAAAACATTGTACAGTCCCGATGGGTTCGCGGTTCCTTGCAATATCTTGTTAATTGGAAGGGGTACGGTCCGGAGGATCGGTCGTGGGTACCAGCCAGGTTGGTGCACGCGGATCGCCTGGTTAGGGCGTACCATGCTCAGTATCCAGAGAGACCTGGGGGTCCAGGGGCCCCCCGTTGAAGGGGGGTACTGTCATGGTGTGTTGTGAGTTCAGGGCAGGTGGTGTAGGAGTTAATATGGAGAGCCTCTCTGTGGATCTGGGGAGGGTTCTTATAGCATCAGGGGAGAGCCGTCCCCTGCTGTTTATACTCCTATCTGAGTGTGCCCGACCCTGTTCTGTCCGTGCTGCACGCCAATCATTGTCTGTCTGCCTGGTATTTGATCCTGTTCTGTTACGGTTTACGTCTCTGGTTTGCTGATTTGGTACTTTCTCTGTCCGTGCTGTGCATGATCCTTGGATATGTCTCACCTCCCTCCTGAATACCCCTCCTGTACCGCACTGCCCATTCTGTGTATGACCCCTGGCTTTGTCTGACCCCTCCACTGAGCACCCCTCTTGTACCTCGCTGCCCGTTCTGTGTATAACCCATGGCTTTGTCTAACTTCTCTGTGACGCTCTAGTGTCACTGTTTTCAGCAGCGCTGTTAGAGCTCAGCGGTAGCTCTGCCCCTCCCTCTGACGTGCGGTCAGGTGACCGCAGGTCCTGTGGTCACTGAGCGCATCTCTACCGCTCTGCCCTCCCCGCAGGTCCTGGACCCGGCTTTCCTGCATCCACGTGGTGCCTCAGCATCTCCCTGCTAGGTTAGAAGCTGCCTATTATTCCACCACCCTGTGTGCTTGCCCCCTGAGCTGTCGGGCAGTTACCCGGTCCCTGACTATAAGCCTGACAACAGACCTACGTAGCACTGGTGTTGTTGGGGACCTTACCAGATGCCTTGTGTTAACTACTGGTGTAGTGTGTGTTGTACTGGCTACACTACTGTTGGTTCTGCATAGCACAGGGATACTAGATTTCCTAGGACCACTTCTACTCACTGTGGGCATGATAGATTCACCACTGGCAGGGTGAGAATTCTCTTGTTCCACTGCTGGTGTGGCATCCCCTACCTGTACTTGCTGGTTTTCAGGGTTGTCTTGAGTCACTTCTTCTTGCACTACCAGTTGAGGGAAGGTCAAAACTGGCACCACTATGGCTTGATTCGCTCTAGTCCAATTTGCAGGGAATTCTCCGAGTACAGTACTGACCTTTTCTTCTTCTTCCTTTATAGGCTGAAGGTTGTTTTTCTCTTCCATTCTGTCCTTTAGTTGGTCAGGGCACAGTTTCAGATGATCCCTCGACACTGCCGATGAGGTTTTTCCTCCATCCTTACTGATAAGGCACACTTGGACCAAGGAGAATCATTGGATGTCATTTATCTCGACTTCTCTAAAGCATTTGACACTGTCCCACATAAAAGATTGGTAAGTAAGATGAGAAAGCTTGTGCTAGGGGAAAATGTGTGTAGATGGGTAGGTAGCTGGCATAGTGATAGAAAACAAAGAGTGGTTATTAATGGTGCATACTCAGATTGGGCCAGGGTTACTAGTGGGGTACCACAGGGTACCAATTTAATAAATATATTAAATGGTAGGGGGCCCAATACAGAAGTATTGGGCCCCCTACCATTTAATATATTTATTAATGATTTAGTGGATGGCTTACACAGTAAAATATCAGTATTTGCAGATGATACAAAACTATATAAGGTAGTTAACACAAAGGAGGACAGTTTGCCACTACAGACAGATTTGAGTAAATTGGAGAATTGGGCTGAAAAATGGCAAATGAGGTTTAACACAGATAAGTGTAAGGTTATGCACATGGGAAGGAGAAACAGATGCTATAATTACTTACTAAATGGGAAACTGCTGGGGAAATCAGACATGGAAAAAGACTTAGGAATCTTAGTCAATAAGAAGCTAAATTGGAGTGCCCAGTGTCAGGCAGCTGCCACCAAAGCAAATAGGGTCATGGGATGCATTAGAAGAGGTCTGGGGACACGAGATGAAAACATAATTCTCCCTCTGTACAAATCACTCGTCAAACCACACTTGGAGTATTGTGGGCAATTTTGGACGCCAGTGCTCAAGATAGACATTACTGAACTTGAAAGGGTTCAAAGGCAGGCTACTAAAATGATAAATGGAGTTGGTTCACTACAATACTCAGAAAGGATATCAAAATTAGGTCTATTTACTCTAGAAAAGAGAAGACTTAGGGGAGACTTAATATATATGTACAAGTATATCAGAGGGCAATACAGAGATCTCTCCAATGAACTGTTTGTACCAAGGACTGTGACAAGAACAAGGGGGCATTCTCTTCGTTTGGAGGAAAGACAATTTCTGCACCAGCATAGAAGAGGGTTCTTCATGGTAAGAGCAGTGAGGCTCTGGAATTCTCTTCCTGAGGAAGTGGTGATGGCCAACTCACTGAATGAATTTAAGAAAGGAATGGATGCTTTTCTTGTGAGTAACAGTATAGAAGGTTACGAATAACAGAATATTATAGGTAGATGGTTGACCCAGCTTAGGGGAAGGAATTTTTTTCCCTATGGAGAAAATTGGCTTCTACTCTGTGGGTTTTTTGCCCTCCCCAGGATCAACAATGCAGAACAGCTGCACTAAAAATAGGCTGAACTAGATGGACAGAAGATCTTCCTTCAGCCTTCAAAACTATGTTACTATGTTACTTTGGTGTTGTCAAAGTTTAATGGTAAGACGGTGTAGAGTTCAGCTTCCCATTGGTCATCCAATTTATGCATCCTTCTTTTGCTCTTTAAAGACTTGTTCTCCTGGTGACAAGGGAACTGCAGGTGCATGTTGATTGTAGTTCTTTTCCTGTTTTTGTCTCGCCTGAGCTAAACTCTTTTCTACGCACTCTTGTACTCTCCGGTATTGCTGCTGCCTCTCTGTGTCCCAGTCAGCATCTGGTGATGTCACCTCAGGTGTAAGGACTCCCATATCCAAATCAATAGGCAACTTGCCAGGCCTCGCTCTCATTAGGTAGGCTGGAGTGCAGTTGGTGGAATTCACAGGAATGTGATTGTAGAGGTCTACCAGATCTGGCAACTTCTCTGGCCACAGATTCCTCTCTTCCAAAGGCAAGGTCTTCAGTTGATCGATCACCACCTGATTCATCTTTTCACACATGCCATTGGTCTGTGGATGGTACGGTGTTGTCCTGATCTTCTTGAAACCGTACAAATTACAGAATTCCTGGAACACTTCTGACTCAAAGGCTGGACCTTGATCTGTAAGCACTCGCTCGGGGTATCCTTGTGGTCGACAAAAGTGCTGTTGAAATGCTCTGGCTGCTGTCCTGGCTGTTTGATCCTTGACAGGCACGACTACCAGGAATCTCGAGTAGTGGTCAATGATGGTAAGAGCATAAACATAGCCTGAACGGCTTGGAACCAGCTTCACATGGTCCAGGGCTACCAACTCGAGTGGCTGTTTAGTTATTATTGGCTGCAAAGGAGCTCGCTGGTTGTTACGGTCCTTCCTGTGCAGGTTGCATTGTCCACACTCCCGGCAACAATTTTCAATGTCCTTCCTCATACCAGCCCAATAGAATCTCTCCAGGAGCAAGGCCTCCAACTTCTTCCATCCGAAGTGTCCAGCTCCATTATGGTATGCTTCCAAGGCCATCGATGCCTCCCTCTTTGGGACTACCACCTGCCAGACCAACTCATGAGTGCGGGCATTGATACTCCTCCGACATAGCTTTCCCTCATAGATGAACAGCCTGGCTTTTTCCTTCCACAATTGCTGGGTTTCTTCAGGAGCATCTGGACCTGGGCATGAGTCAGCTTGTGACACTAGCTCCTTTACCAGGCGGACTGCGGGGTCGCTATCCTGCATTTCTGCTCAGTCATGATGAGGCAATGGATTTAGGGTGGCCTCTTTCACGATAGATCATCTGTTTCTCACTCCTTGGGCACATTGGGCCGCAATTGGCCGGTGGAAGGCAGGTAACTCTATTTCTTCGAGTGCCTCAGGGTCTTCTCCTGCATCTGGCAGATTGGGCATTCTGGACAGCGCATCAGCATTGGCATTCTTGTGCCCCGCTCAGTACTTGATGGTGAATTCATAGTTAGACATCCGGGCCATCCATCGCTGCTCCAGTGCACCTAGTTTGGCAGTTTCCAAGTGAGTCAATGGGTTGTTGTCCGTGGAGATGGTAAACTTGGCTGAAGCTAGGTAATGCTTGAATCGTTCAGTCACAGCCCAGACTATGGCGAGGAACTCCAGTTTGAAGAAACTGTAGTCGTCAGGGTTCCTTTCAGTGGGACGAAGCTTCCTGCTGGCGTAGGAGATCACTCTTTCTTTGCCATTCTGTACCTGTGACAGTACTGCTCCCAGTCCCACATTGCTGGCATCAGTATACAAAACAAATGGTTGGTCATAATCTGGGTAGGCCAGAACTTCATCTCCTATAATGAAAACCTGGCACTCAACTTAAATGCTTAAATGGAACAGTTTATTTGTAGTACCAAACAAAATGTTTCGGTCAGTGCTGACCTTCATCAGTTACATGCTCAAAGATTGTCTGTACTTAGATTGGAGGGCGCTTTTTGTATGTCCCTGTAAAGCCAAATGTCAGTGTGCTGCTGGAGCGCAGTTAAGTCTTATCTGTCTGGCAGGGAAAGCGCAAGCCTTGTCCTCCGGGACGCTGTGTTCCACAGCTTGTCGAACACAGCGTCCAGGAGGAGACAATCTTTGAGCACGTAACTGATGAAGGTCTGCACTGACCGAAACATTTTGTTTGGTACTACAAACAACTGTTCCATTTAAGCATTTAAGTTGAGCGCCAGGTTTTCATTATACTATATATGGTTTGGGAACCTACCTCGGCACCACCACAGTTGTGCACATGGTGTTTTTTCCTAGAACTTCATCTCCTGTGAGAGCCATCTTCAGTCGAGTGAAGGAACATTCCAGTTCCTCATTCCATTCAAATGTAGGACTCTTCTTCCTGGCTTTCTTGGGCTGGCCCACCAGAAGATTTTGCATAGGCTTGGCTATCTCAGTGAAGCCTTTGACGAACCTTCGGTAGTAGCCTACCAACCCGAGGAATTGACGCACCTCATGGAGGTTTCTGGGCTTCTGCCAGTCCCGGATGACAGTGACTTTGTCTGGATTCGGTGCCACACCTTCTGCACTCACTACATGACCGAGGTACTGTACCTTGGGTTTCAGGAGGTGGCATTTGGAAGGCTTCACTTTCAGGCCAAAGTTGGACAAGGCTTCAAACACCTCAGCCAGGTGCTTCAGATGGTCTTCATAAGTCTTGGAGAAAACAATGACATCATCAAGGTACAACAGGACTGTCTTAAAGTTCTTGGGTCCAAGACAGCACTCCATTAGCCGTTGAAATGTCCCTGAGGCGGTGCAGAACCCGAACGGCATGTAGTTGAACTCTCAGAGACCCATTGGTGTAGTAAATGCTGTTTTCTCCTTGTCTGCCTCTGCCACGGGAACCTGCCAGTACGCACTAGTGAGATCTAAGGTGGAAAAATAGTTAGCAGTTTTAAGTGCAACTAATGACTCTTCAATTCTGGGTAATGGGTAGGCATCCTTATGTGTAATGCTGTTAATTTTTCTGTAATCAACACACATTCTCATGGTATCATCTTTCCATCTTTCTTTTTCACAAAGACTATTGGAGTTGCGCAGGGGCTACAACTGTCTCTGATCACCCCAGCCTCCTTCATTTCCCGCAACATACTTTTGGCACATTGATATTGTGTTGGGGGTATAGGCCGGTACCTTTCTTTAATGGGTGGATGATCTCCAGTGGGGATAAGGTGTTGAACCCCTTTTGCCATCCCAAAGTCTAGGGGGTGTTTACTAAATACTCGCTCATACTCCTCAGTCACTCGGTAAACCCCAATCTTTTGGTATGAAGGGGTGGACTCAGTTCCCACCTGCAGCTGCTGACACCACTCCTCCAACTGCTTTACAGAGCCATTGTCCCTTGCCTGGTCGGACGAGACCAAGGGCTCTGCTGCCCGTATTGCATTGTTACTGACAGTAAGCAGCTTAGCAACTGTGGCATACCGAGGTATTGTGGCCTCCTCTTCCCCACAATTCATGAGACGTACAGGTAGTCTCCCTTTGCGGACATCAACTACCCCTCTGGCTGTCAGGACAGTGGGCCTGCTATCAGAGTACACTGGCTCTACCAATGCTTGGTAATCTTTTCCTCTGAGGCCGATGGCTGCCCGACACCAAATTAACATTTCACATCTGGGGGGTATCGCAATGGGGAAAGAATCACTCACTCTGACACTGCCAATTTCTCCGCCAGACAGTTCTACCTGCTGTCTTTGCATCAGGGCCTTGATCTCCTTCTGCAGGACTAGTTGTTCACTGGAACCAGCAGTCTCGGCCACCTGTTGCAACAAAACAATAACCTCAGCAAGACAATTTTCAATCACATTAGTACCTAGGGTCATCATCGGGTTACGTTCTCGTCGATCAATGTCTACAACTATCAGACCTTGAGATTTTAACTCTACTCGCCCCACTTTAATGGTAATCTCTTTACATCCTACTTGCAGCAAAGACTGACCATTGCTGGCAACTACTGTTAGTTCATCACTTGGGCCCTGGGTAAGTTCGGAGTCAGCCCAATACCGCTTGTAAAGGATATATGGCATAGTTGTCACCTGAGAGCCAGTGTCCAGCAAAGCGGTCATGGGGATGCCATCAATCACCACTGGGAAGACCGGTCGCCCTCCAACATACTTGTCTCACCAGTTCTTTGGGCCTTGTGGTCCTACTCCTGGGGGTTTGCCCTCTGCCCCAGGGGTTGCTCGTCTAAATAACAGAATCTTGCGATGTGGCCTGCCTTGTGGCAGTGACAATATAATACACTATAGGAACAGAAAAGTGCAAATAGGGTCTTATCCAGGTTAATGTAAAAGATATATAAGAAATCCACTCACCTGTTGCAGGAGAGATCAGGCATGTAAGGTTAGAAGTCAGCTGCTGCACGTCCAAAGGTCAACCAAGCAACATAGTAACATAGTAACATAGTTTTGAAGGCTGAAGGAAGACCTTATGTCCATCTAGTTCAGCCTATTTTTAGTGCAGCTTTTCTGCATTGTTGATCCTGGGGAAGGCAAAAAACCCACAGAGTAGAAGCCAATTTTCTCCATAGAGAAAAAAATTCCTTCCCTTAAGCTGGATCAACCATCTACCTATAATATTCTGTTATTCGTGACCTTCTATACTGTTACTCACAAGAAAAGCATCCATTCCTTTCTTAAATTCATTCAGTGAGTTGGCCATCACCACTTCCTCAGGAAGAGAATTCCAGAGCCTCACTGCTCTTACCGTGAAGAACCCTCTTCTATGCTGGTGCAGAAATTGTCTTTCCTCCAAACGAAGAGAATGCCCCCTTGTTCTTGTCACAGTCCTTGGTATAAACAGTTCATTGGAGAGATCTGTATTGCCCTCTGATATACTTGTAAATATATATTAAGTCTCCCCTAAGTCTTCTCTTTTCTAGAGTAAATAGACCTAATTTTGATATCCTTTCTGAGTATTGTAGTGAACCAACTCCATTTATCATTTTAGTAGCCCGCCTTTGAACCTTTTCAAGTTCAGTAATGTCTTTCTTGAGCACCGGCGTCCAAAATTGCACACAAGACTCCAAGTGTGGTCTGACGAGTGATTTGTACAGAGGGAGAATTATGTTTTCATCTCGTGTCCCCAGACCTTTTCTAATGCATCCCATGACCCTATTTGCTTTGGTGGCAGCTGCCTGACACTGGGCACTCCAATTTAGCTTCTTATTGACTAAGATGCCTAAGCCTTTTTCCATGTCTGATTTCCCCAGCAGTTTCCCATTTAGTAAGTAATTAAAGCATCTGTTTCTCCTTCCCATGTGCATAACCTTACACTTATCTGTGTTAAACCTCATTTGCCATTTTTCAGCCCAATTCTCCAATTTCCCACATCGCTCTCTATTCACCCTCATTGTTCTTAAAGGACTGACACCATCAATTTTAAACTTTTACTGTTTATATAATTAAAGAATAGTTTGGGGTTTGTTTTACTTTCCTTAGTAATGAGTCTCTTAGTTTCCACTTTTGCTAAATGTATTTGCTTTTTACACATTTTATTTTTTTCTCTATAACTTTTTAATGCTTCTTCATTGCCTTCTTGTTTTAGCTTCCTAAATGCCTTGTTCTTGTTATTTATTGCCCTTTTTACATCCTTATTTAGCCACATTGGTGTTCTCCTGTTCCTAGCCCTTTTATTTCTGTACGGTATGGCTAGCTCGCAGGGGGTGTGTAAAACTGATTTAAAAATTTCCCATTTATTTTCTGCGCTCCTATTTTTGAGGACATTGTCCCAATCAATTCAGCGAAGGTCCTCTCTAAGCTGATCAAACTTTGCTTTCCTGAAATTCAGCGTTTTCGTAACCCCCTTCCAGGGCACCTTACTGAAGGACAAGTGGAATTGTATTATATTGTGGTCACTGTTCCCTAGGTGCCCATCGACTCGAACTTCTGTTATTCTATCTGGCCTGTTGCTTAAAATTAAGTCCAGAAGGGCTGTCCCTCTAGTTGGGCCCTGCACAAGTTGTGTCAGATAATTATCCTTGGTTACGGACAGAAATTGGTTTCCTTTCTGAGATACGCAGGTTTCAGTTTCCCAGTCTATGTCGGGGTAGTTGAAGTCCCCCATAATAATCACCTCATTGTGATTTGCTGCAATAATACATTTTCAGTGGTTTCTGTTATATTTGGTGGCTTATAACAAACCCCTATGAGGATTTTATTACTTTTCCCTACTTATATCTCAACCCAAAGAGACTCCACCTCTTCATTTCAATCTTGTATATCCTCTCATAGTGTGGGCTTTAAAGTGGACTTTATATATAGACAGACTCCATCCCCTTTCCTTTTTTTACGATCCCTCCTAAACAAATCATATCCTTGCAAGTTAGCTGCCCAGCCATAGCTGTCGTCTAACCATGTCTCAGTTATTCCTACTATGTCGTATTTTTCCTCATACATTACCAACTCCAGATCTTCAATCTTATTGGTCAGGCTTCTTGCGTTGGTCAGCATGCAGGAAAGAAGTTTTGCTTCCTTTTTCTTAGCTTCCTTCTGAGCACCCTGTCTTGGGTCCTCTTTACCACATCTAGTATCCTTGATTAGTTTGTCCTTCTGCTGCATGTTCTTGTCTGCTGTTTTTCCTCCCATCCCCTCTTCTTCTAGTTTAAAGCCCTCCTGATGAGTGTGGCAAGCCTTCTGGTGAATGTGTGTTTCCCAGGTTTTGTGAGGTGTATCCCATCTCTTGCGAGAAGTCCATCGTAGAGGTAATTCACGCCATGGTCCAAGAATCCAAATCCTTGCTGCCTGCACCACCGTCGTAGCCAGTGGTTCACCTCTAGTATCCTATTCCATCTTCTGATGCCATGGCCATCGACTGGGAGGATTGATGAGAAAACAACCTGTACGTTCCGTTCCTTTATTTTCTTCCCCAAAATTTCAAAGTCTTCTCAGATAGTTGGTAGGTCATTTCTTGCCGTGTCATTTGTGCCTACATGTATCAGTAGGAAAGGGTAGTCGTCCTTGGATTTGAGGATAGTTGGTATCCTGTTGGCCACATCCTTGATTTTTGCTCCTGGGAGGCAGCATACTTCTCATGCGGTTATGTCCGGCCTGCAGATAGTTGCCTCTGTGCCTCTTAGTAGTGAGTCGCCCACAACTACCACTCTTCTTTTCTTTCCAGATGCACTGCTTGTTGCTCGTGAGTGTTTTTGAGTGTCATTTGTTTCCGCTTTTGTTGACAGAGTAACTTTTGTTGATAGTGTGCCTTCTCTTGTAGATACGGTATCATCCTGAGCTGTGCCATTTTCGTTCGCCAGCATGAGGGCTTCATATTGGTTGCTAAGCTGTGTGGGTGGTGATGACTACTTGATCCGTTTGCTTCTTTTCGCTACATGGCTCCACTTTTCAGCCTCTGTATGTGCTCTGAAGCTTTTCTCACTTTCCAAGTCATGAATGGTTGCTTCTGCTTCATCCAAGAAGTCCTCATGTTCTTTAATTACCTTCAATGTTGCTGTTCTTTCTTCCAGTCCCTGCACCTTTTCCTCTAAGAGGGCAACAAGTTTGCACTTCTGACAGGTAAAGTTGAGTTTTTGGTCCGGAAGATCCGTAAACATGTAGCATGTGTTGCAGGTGACCATGTGGGTTTTCTTCTCTTCCATATTGCTGATGCAGGCTATGATGGGTGGAAACTCGGCAAGTCCCAGCGATCGATCAGCTTAAGGCGACTCTTCTCCTCTTCCCAGAATGCACTGGAAATATGCAGATGAGCTTCCTGCTCCTCCAATCCCTGGTTTTGCGATGTCCTCAAACAGCGAGACCCGGCAAGTCCCAGCAATCAATCAGCTTAAGGCGACTCTTCTCTTCCCAGAATGCACCGGAAATATGCAGATGAGCTTCCTGCCTCTCCAATCCCTGGTTTTGCGATGTCCTCAAACAGCGGGACCCGGCAAGTCCCAGCTATTGATCAGCTTAAGGTGACTCTTCTCTTCCCATAATGCACCGGAAATATGCAGATGAGCTAGCTGCTTCTCCAAGTGACCGCTAATATATCAATTCTTATGGAACTAATTTATGGACTTCCATGCGCTGCTTGACTAAATACAGGATTCCAATTATGATGAAAGATTAATCATTTATTCCCAACGCGTTTCAAAGTAAGAACTACTTCTTCCTCAGGGGATGATGTTTTGTCATCCATGTAAAAGGGGTTAAGCATGGATGATTAAAGTTTATAAGTGGATGATACGTGATGCCACCTGTGGTGCTCGGCAATGAAAGGGTTAAGCCGACGCTGCAGGTAGATCCTCTGGGACAGATGGTATAAGGCAGCAAGATGTAAGAGCTCCCCACAGGTAGAGCTGTGGTCCCAGGGCAGTAGTAATAGGTGTTGAGGAAGAGGGTGCAGTGTTAGGCACAGAAATGTAGCAGTGCTGAAAGGGGTTGCAGGAAGAAGGCAATGACACAACAGGGTGCAGTTTCCTTTACCTTTACTTTGCTTTGCAAGTGCAGTCCAGGATCCAGATTACAGATGGAACAGGAGTTGGCCAGCCTCAAAGCAACTCAGGAATCTCTCTATGCAGATGGGTTGTGTAGTCTCCTTTCTAGCGCTTATCTGAGGTACATGCAGTACTGAGTTACACTGAAGTTTCTCTTTCTTGCTCTCTTTTAGAACCCCCTTTCGTATGGCAGACAGCTGTAGCCTCCTTCTTCTGGCTCACACGTTGCTGTTGTGCCTCCGAGTCTTATGTGGGAACAGAGCATTTACAGCTTCCTATTCCTCTAGTTTCTGCTGCAGGAACATCAGTATCCATAAAACCTCGGAGACCGGACTCCGGACCATATGCTACGCTAGAAGTGAGCCTGAACTCTGCTCAATCCTCCAGCTCTTCTCCTCTCGTCCACACACTTCGCCCTCCTCACACGAACTCACTAACTTCCCCTTCCCGGCCCCCAGAGAGCAGCTCCTCCCCCAGCTTTGGTTCAGAGCTCCCTCTGCTGGCCTGGAGTGGGAACTATGCTGTGTGTTGAATTTACCTGACAGAGAGACCCTTTATTGCTTCCAAGCATGACATCACCCTCCCTGGGAGGAAGGTAATGCCACTGTGGCGACCATACTCCTGGAGGCGCCACACTTGCGTAGCTACACTTAGAGACACTCGACTCTTCCCATCTTTATTCGGCTTTTTCCGGCTGCCGATGGCCGGCACTTCTCTCTATGGCCAACATCTAATAACCCGGAAGTCTTTCATGTCGGCACAGTCATTTTTCACTTAAAAGGCACACATGCATCGAACCGGTCACATGTTCAACTGGAGACCCTCATCCGGAGACCCATACCTGTTCATGTACACATGGCTTTACCAAGATTACTGGCATGTCATTTTACAGATGCTACAATAGCATTTATGTTTATCCCCTTTGCGTGGTTTATCTTCAATATTCTGCTTATTATTATTTTTTCAATACACTTTGATGTGACCCCGCTGGAAGTCTTATCATGTATGGGAAGTATACATATTATGGGCATCCACATATATACCACTAACATTATATTGCTTTATATCTATGGACTTGTTTATTTCCGCATATTGATATGCGACTATATAGAGGGTTTATGGGATATAATGTTGCGGTATAATTGATATTTGTCTAGGTGGGAGCAATGCTTTCCCAGGGAGCATTGCACCTAGGATTTCACTGATTGAGCGCCTTTGCCGGCTGCCACAGTGTTTTCTTTGACTGGTCTCCTTGAGGTCAGTGATTGTTTCGTGATGTTGGTCTACTAGGCATTGCTCCCACCTAGCCAGAATCCTACTCCACACTGATGAGGGGCAACACCCCGAAACAGCTGTCTGTGGATGGATACCTGGCCTTGGTATTTCCCTTGTCATATCTGTAAACTCGTAAAGAGCTGGATAGTGACTTAAAGGGCCACTTAATATGGTGGTAATTGTAGTGTCGTGATGTCGGCGATAAAGAATGCAGAGACGTACGCTGTTGTGCTGGTGCTTGGCTGCCAGGCCGTGCTTTTTTTTATTCCTTACTTCCTCCTTCCTATCTACGTCCCTCCCCCGACTCCTCCTCTCCCCTACATCATGGTTACCATCAAAGAATGCAAACAAGGGCAACAGCCCACAAACAACAGGAGATGTGACAACATCACACCTCTTCTTTTCTCACAACAAAAAAAAACTGAAACATTTGAAGAATATTGTCGTTCAAACATTAAGTCTCACTGCAGAACATAGTCTGTAAGGTGGGCAGGTGGTCTTTGATAGGTCCTAGTCGGATAGCAGTGAGACAGCCCATCACCAGATGAGCCCTGAGTATCCCCAGAGACATCCCTTGTTAGGCTTACGGCATCTCCAGTCTCTGGCAGGAAGTCGTCGCTCTCCGCTTCCTCAATAGGCGTGGTTTTTGGGACGTGGCCCCGGAGTTTTTTAAAGTGGGACACATTTCGTGTGACCTGACGACTTTGATTCCGGGCAGTAACCATGGTGCCCTTAACGTCTATAACTTGAAAGGGTTCCGGATAGTACGGTGACGCAAACTTGCTAGTCGCTTTTAACCTTTGTGCCAGGACCCAATCGCCCACCTGTATTGCCGGCTGTCTGCCTCGATGGTTGCGCTTATCTGCATACCGTTTCATCTTTTCCTTTGATATGGAGTCATTAATAGAAATAGGGGTCTGGACGGAGATTGCTGGAATGCTTGGAAGTTTGACCCGTAAGGGCCTGTTGAACAGTGCCGTTGCAGGTGGTATTCCCGTTGTAGAGTGGGGTGTAGCCCTGTACTGTCTGAGGAATGTGTTCAACTCTTGCTGTAAGTCCTTGTGCTCCATGGTAGCAATCCTTAGGGTCTTGTTGAGCGATTGCATGAATCGTTCGACTTCACCGTTGGCCTGAGGCCAGCAAGGAGTTATTTTCCGGTGTGTGAAACCCAGGTAGGTTGCGAAGGACTGAAAGTCTGTGCTATTAAAAGGCGGTCCATTGTCAGATTTCACGATCTCAGGTATGCCATATGCCGAGAAGATCTTGTCTAATTTTGGTAAAACAGCCTTGGCCGAGGTTGTAGAAACATGTTCGGTGACTGGAAACCTTGAAAAGTCATCCATGATCACCAGCAGATAGGAGCTATCTGGTAGACTGCAGAAATCGATGCTAACAGCTATCCATGGGCCGGCTGGCAGGGGTGTCATTTGTAATGGTGCACGTCTATGGGCAACTGTAGTGGCTTGGCACGGTATGCATGTTTCAACGAGTGCCTCTACCTTTTTGTCAAGTCCGGGAAACCACACTTTCTCCCGAAGTAGCTGCTTCGTTTTCACGACCCCTTGATGAGCATCATGCGCCAGATCCAATACCCTGCTCTGAAGTTTTTGAGGTATCACCAGGCGATTATCTCTTAAGAGCATATTTGAGTCTGATACTGATAGTGAATGTCTCGCGTTAAAAAAACCTCCAGGTACCCAGCTTGATCAGGAGGGTGAAGGCGGGCCTCAGCGAGAAAACTGCTCCAGTTCTTGGACCGAACAGTCTCTATCACAAATTGAAGTTGGTGATCGGCATCCAGCGCTTGCTTAATTTCCTGTATGGTCATAGCTTTCGGTACCGAATGGGCGACGACAAAGTTGACATGCTCCTCCGCCAGAATCGTCGCGGGGATGTCGTCTGTGGTGGGCTGTGGTGCTGGGTGTCTCGAGAAATAGTCTGCGGGATTTCCAGCTCCCGCCTCGTATCTCAACTGGAGATGATAGTTCTGTAAGCGGAGCAACCAGCGTTCAAGACGCGGGGGAGGCTTTGACGAGGGCTTATTGAAAATTGGAACGAGTGGCTTGTGGTCAGTTATCACTGTGAATTGATGTCCAAAAAGGTATAAATGGAAATGAAGGCACCCCCACACAACTGCCAGGGCTTCTCTCTCAGTTTGTGAATATCGCTGCTCTGTATCCGTTAGTGTTTTGCTGGCATATGAGATTGTGGATATGTCGCCTGCGCTAGAGACTTGTGTGAGAATTGCCCCTAGGCCTACTGGACTAGCATCCACCAGTAGCTGTGTGGGTTTTGACGGGTCAAAATAGGCCATGACAGTGTCGCTGGTTAGGTTGGTTTTCAATGCGTCAAAAGCTGCTTGCTGCTCAGTACCCCATGTCCACGGAGAGTCTTTCTTTGTGAGCTTTCGCAGAGGTTCAGAAACAGTGGCTAGGTCAGGTATAAATCGCCCACTGTATGTGACCAGTCCTAGGAAGCTGCGAACATCTGACACATTTTGCGGTGGGCTAGCCGATTTTATGGCAGCCACTTTCTGTGGGTCAGCTGAAACTCCTTGTTCAGAAAAGATGTATCCAAAAAAAGTTAATGATTTTTGGTTAAATTCACATTTTGACGGATTGACAGTGAGATTGCAGGCTTGGAGTCTTTGAAACACTTGTTCTAGGCGATTGTCATGTTCCTCTTGGGTTGTGCCATAAATGAGAATGTCATCACTGACGTTGAGGACTCCTGCAATGCCAGACAGAACCTGGCTGACGATATTCTGAAAAATTTCTGCGGCCGATGAGATGCCAAAGTTCAATCTCTTAAATCTGCGCTGGCCCACATGCGTGCTAAAAGTTGTAATGTACCTGGAGTCTGGATGCAATTCAAGTTGATGATAGCCCGAGTTTAGGTCAATTTTTGAAAATACCTTCGCACCATTCAGGTATGCGAGAATGTCATCAATAGTGGGCGTGATGTGCCTTTCTCTTTGGATCGCCCGATTGGCGTGGCGCATATCCACACATAGTCGGATTTTACCTGGCTGCTTCGGTTTAGTTGCAACAACGATTGGTGAAACCCAGGGGGTCGGGCCTTCAACGCGTTCGACGACATCGGACGCCTCCAGGTCTTGCAGTTCTTGCTCCACAAGCTTGCGGACATGGAATGGAATGCGCCTGTGTGGCTGAATAGAGGGCTGTACTGACGGATCTATATGCAATTTTATTTGAACATCCTTTAGCTTACCTAGTCCTTTAAAGAGATTTGGGTACTTCTGCATAATGTGGAGGGCCGAAGGACCTGTAATGCTGTTGACAAGGTTCACAAGGCCCAGAGATATTGCACTGGTACAGCTGAGAAGTGTGTCCGCAGAGCATTCTACCACATAAAAGGTGTCAGTGATGGACTTTCCTTCAGCTGCAACTTCTGACTGAAATTTTCCGCACAGGGGCAGTTCAGCTGCTGAGCCATAAGGAAAAATCTTTATATTAGTACTATGTAGAGGTTTGTTTAGGAGCTGGTTGTAGACTGTATGACTGATGACGTTGACTGATGCCCCCGTGTCCACCAGGGCTTCTATTGGATTGCCATTCACTAGGATTACTCGTTTTGGATTAGTAACTGCGTGCACCGTATTAGATCCCTCTTCCGTCACGGAGAATAAATAGGTGCTGTGGGACTCGTCATTAATCTGCAGTGTTTGGATCTTCGGTGGCCTAGGTTGTGCGGTGGTATGAGGAGATTGTGGCTTGGATCTACACACCTTTGCAAAATGATTTTGCTTTCCGCAATTATGACAAGTTCCTCCCTTTGCTGGGCAGACATTCTGGTGAGGATACGATCCACCGCAGTTGTAACATGTGGCTGCCTGCGTGCGAGGCACATTTGGTTTCTGTGTAAGCTTTGCTATAGAAGATGTCGCGTCTGGCTCATGCTCGATGTTCTCTATCAGTTTAGCTTGTTTGTCTGCAGCATCATTTATACGCGCTGTATCTAGCAACTTCGCTAACTTCATGGTGGGGTCTCTGAGTGCTTGTCTCCTTAACTTGGAGGAAATACATCCTTGTACGATCTGCATTTGGATTTCTTTGTCTACTTCCGAAAATTCACAGTGCGCTGCAAGGTGTCGTAGCCGGACATGATACTCAGCCATGCTTTCTGTTGGCGACTGCTTTGACTGCCTGAACTTAAAAATTTCAAATGCCGGATTTCTGTGAGGGGAGAAGTGCTTGCTTAACGCAGCTTTGCTGAGCTCATAGTCCTTGTCCTCCCCTGTATTCGGCAGAGTAGTGAATATATCGTAAACCTGCTCCCCTGCGTAGTGTAACAGCATGGCTTTTTTCCGGGTATCATCAGAGACATTCATGGCTTGCAGAAATATCTCGAATCGCTTTAGCCATTTATCCCAAGATACTGCCAGGTTTGCTTGGGACTGATGCACATCAAAAGCAGGAAATGCGGGTAGACAAGCCATAGTGAGTGCTGATAGCCTTGTAGACTGTTCGTGGGACTGAAATACCTGTGGCTGATGAATGAACGCTTCCTCGTCGCCAGTTGTAGTGTCATGATGTCGGCGATAAAGAATTCAGAGACGTACGCTGTTGTGCTGGTGCTTGGCTGCCAGGCCATGCTTTTTTTTATTCCTTACTTCCTCCTTCCTCTCTACGTCCCTCCCCCGACTCCTCCTCTCCCCTACATCACGGTTACCAGGCAAAGAATGCAAACAAGGGCAACAGCCCCCAAACAACAGGAGATGTGACAACATCACAGTAATGGTGGTTTCCGAAAGGAGCCACCCCTTGGCTGGGTCCTTACCTGGAGGAAGATCTGGCTAGTCCCGTGTTTGAGACTCTTAAATGAGGCTCCACGGACTTTATTTGCATATTCGAATTTTATCTGTTATTCCTTGTTTGGTATACATAAATTATACTATATGACAGGATATGAATGCCCCTACAGAGTTTGTTGTATATAGACTATTAGGTATAATAAGTATATTTTTTACCTGAATAATATTACTTATGTAGATGACATGGTATGGAATGTCCCGATAGAATATGTTGTGTATATCTCATTAGTCACATTAAGTATTCCCCTCTTTTGTAATTTCTCATGAATATTTGTGGATATGCCCTGTATCTTTATAAATTATCTGTACCTTCTGTCTATGTTACTATCAATATGCTATTTCTGCCCATTCTGTTCAGCGTTTATATAGCGCTTTGAGTCCTATAGTAGCTGGGGATATTTTGCCCTTTTTTAAGATACCGCGCTTGCCCTCACTTTGTTCTGCGCTTGCGCAGCTACTTGATTTGTTCTACGCTTGTGCAGCTATCTGACTCCTCTTTCTAGCCAGCGCTTGTTGGCTATGGGCGTCCGGTCACGTGGGGCCCGCGTCATCCGGATGTCACGGCTTGCCTTTCACTGTGCTGGATTGATGGTTGTTGTATGTTGCCCGGGCAGCGGTTTATTACTTCCACTTTCGGCGCCGGTGGCTCTTCCGGTTTCTCCCTATTTAAAGTCAGTCCTTTCACCTGACACAGCGACCCCTGATGAAGGTGTTCCGAAACACGCGTTGGGGTGGACACCTGGACCCTCTACTTATCTGCTTGCACTTGCGTTCATCAGGTAATTTTGGATACTTATCGGTCACTATGTGGGTATATGTGCCTTCTATGCTATTGCCTATATGTACTTTACAGCTACTAGTTTAACTGAATGGTCAGCAGTATGGCAGTTTATCGGTTACCTATTTGTGCCCTTTCTATATGCTTCACGATTACTATAATATAAGCAGCAATTATAGTCCATCGTGTCCTTATGTTTTTCTGACAAGTTATCAGTGTTTTAGCATGTTTTATTGTTCCTTGCCCTGTAAATTAATAAAGCAATTTTACAATATGACCTTGAGTTGTTGTTTTGGAAGTTTATCTTCCTTCTCCTTCTTTGTGAATTTTTGACAACTGATTCTTTTACAGTCCATGGTATTTCTATTATTGTGGGATACTATTTACAATTGACTTGGCATGTTACTATTTACAGTATCCCATTTGACATTTATATCTATGCCTACTACCTTCTCTGTCTATCTTTATATCATTGCTGTGTTTTGCACAGGTATCGGTGGTGCCAATATGGACTTTCGAGCTAAAGAGAAGTCCTGGCTCGGTTAAATGGAGCAGGTGTTTGGAACTAATATGGGGACTCCACAGTCCGATGATTCTAAATTTGATGAGCTCTGTTCCTCCATTCAGGGTATCTTGATTAGGAGGACCAAATTATGGTGGAACAGAGCATTCCTCAATAAATATATGACAAGCAATATGATACCAAGAGGTTTAAGTGTGCGTGTTATCCCTACTTTCCCTATTGGATGCACAATTTATTTCCAGCTGGGAAGAGGCGTGTGGTGTATGCTCACTAACCTTAATGAAACTTTTAATTGGTCTCATTACATCAAATATTAGTGAGCTCGATAAACTAATTGATGTGGCTCACAGTGAATTACATACAAGCAGTCGAACAGAGAAGCTACATCTATTTGATTCTAACCTTGAGAAAATTTTGGATGCAACAGTCAAGAAGATCCAGGAATCACAATTGAGTACATTTGGTAGGGATCAAAAGGATTACCAGCAGCATATGGTGTATTTATGGAGGAAGGGTAAAACCTCCTCACAAACTTTACACTATGCTTCTTCTATTACAACCCTCTCATCGGTGAGCGGACAATCGGATGTGTCATCAATCTCAATGACAACAAGATCAGGGGCCATGATGAACAAATCTCGTAATCACAACTACCATCCTTACAAAAGACGATATTCCCGCTCAATAAGGATAATAAGGTGATTAACTTAAGTAATCACACTCTTTCACCTGCTGCTATCTCACTATTAAGTAGGGGTCTATCTTTTTCACCCACAGCTGGTTTTGATACCTTCACAGTCATTAAAGACTTGCATTTGTTTGCCCGATCTCTGTTGTTTAAAGGGCCTGTCACACTAAGCGATATCGCTAGCAGTATCGCTATAACGTCACTGGTTTTTGTGACGTTATAGCGATATTGCTAGCGATATCGCTATGTCTGATACTTACCTCCGACCGCTCCCCCGCTGATTATTGCTGATTGTGCGAGAACATCCTGGACCGTTTCTCGTCATCAGCTTCCTGCTGGGCTTCCTGTGGCGCCGATGAGCAACGCGTGGACACGTGCGGGAGGACATCAGGATCGCCTTGTCTGACAGGTAAGTAGCGACCCCCGACTGCTGCGATGTCACTGGTGAGATCTGCCTGTGTGGCAGCTCACTAGCGACCACTTAGCGATGCACCAGCGATCCTGACCGCGTCATATCGCTGGTCGGGATCGCTGGTGCATCGCTAAGTGTGACAGTACCTTAAGGGGCATTTTTTTGATAACCATCTTCACAAACTTTTCCGTACAGAGGAAGAAAAAGATGTGGTGAGGATTCTTGAGGAGCTCTCCGGTGACAACACCAGCGAGGGAGGTAAGATACCTCCCACGATTCGGCCACGTTCCAGGAAGTTTCCCCCCCTTTCCTCATATGCTAGCATTGACATGTTTGTGCAGGTTGTCACTCAGGATCTACTTAGGATCCCTCAACATCTTAGCAGGGATAACTTGAATGGAGATGAAAGGTCGAGATTACGCCACCTTAAGGACCTCCATGATGTTGTGCTAAAACCGGCGGACAAGGGGGTAATGTTGTTATTTGGCCTAAGGCCATGTATGAAAAGGAAGCTTTCCAGCAGCTCCAAAATAGTGTGTGTTATAAGAAACTTACATATAACTCCTCGTCCGCCTTTAGCTCTCAATTGGACAACATCTTAAATTTGTCAGTTGAGGATAATGTAATCACCAAAGAATTGGCATGTGCTTTGAGAGTTCATGAGCTGGCGATCTTGACCTTTTATCTCCTTCTCAAAATCCATAAGGATGCTAAAGTGCCATCTGGCAGACCCATTGTCTTTGGTAAGGGAAACTTTTTGGAAAATGTCAATCGGTGGATTGACTTTCATCTTCAACCCCTTGTTGAAAATTTGCCTTCCTTTCTCAAAGACACTGGGGAGCTTCTCAGAAAAGTTGATTTTTTATGTCTTGACAATGACACTGTCCTGGTTTCAGCCGATGTCGAATCATTATACACTAGTATCAGACATCAAGATGGCTTGAGGGCAGTGCGCTTTTTTCTTGAACAGTCCGGGTCCTCGCCGCACCTTGGGGAACTCATTCTCGAACTACTTGAATTTTCTTTAACCCATAACTTTTTTGTTTTTAAGGGGTCCTTTTTCCTGCAGCGCCAGGGGACAGCCATGGGAGCGTCCTTTGCGCCCTCCTATGCGAATCTGTTCTTGGGGCTGTGGGAGAGGGACCTCTTCTTGTCGGATCAACAGGCGTCAATGGATCGGGTCTTTCTTTGGACCCGATTCATTGATGACATCCTCTTGATCTGGCAGGGTTCCCCTTCTGACCTGTCCTGCTTTTTGACTGGCTTAAATAGCAATGATTTGAACATTCGGCTTACTTATGCATGTGATCCTGAAAGGGTAGAATTTCTTGATGTATCTGTTAGGAAAGATGCAACTGGCATGTTACAGACGGACAAATTCCATAAGCCTACTGCCACAAATTCATTACTCTATGCCTCATCATGCCATCCCCCACATATCATCAAGGCAGTCCCAGTGGGATAATTTCTTCGCCTTAGGTGGATTTGTTCATCAGATTCTGATTTTGAGAAGCAGGCTAGAGAACTTACTGACTGGTTCCTTAATTGGGGCTATAGTCGACGTTCTTTGAAGAAGGCCTATAATAGGGCTAAATATAGCTCCCGTTCATCTCTTCTCTATGACAATACACGGAGGGGTTCTTCCTCTGATGCCCAGCAAATTAGGTTTGTTACGAGTTATAGCTCCCAATCTCATAAGGTGTGTAAGGCATTACAAAAATCATGGCCTATTTTGAAGGTGGATCCTATAATTTCTAAAATACTACCAGAGAGACGTGCTATGTCTTTTAGACGGGCTAGAAATTTGAAGGACCACTGTTGTGAGTTAATTTTCCCCTTCACCATTGAGGTCTGATGAACTCCCTCTTCTGGTGAAGGAAGGTAGTGAGGCTGATTACAAAGCACCTGAGCAGAATGATGATGACTGGGTGACTGGGATTGCTGACTGGATATAAGGCGGCCGACGCCCTTCTGCCTTGCGGGTGATTACTCTGAGGGATTCTTGGAGACCAGTCTGATTCCTGCTCCTCAAAAGCTAAGTTTTCTGCTCTACTTTTTGCATTTGTGTTTTGGTTTTGTTTTGCCTTGTTTTTCTGGATTTCTGCCTTTCCCTGCTGGGTGAGCTGAATTCCTTTTTGCTCTGTCTTCAGATAATACCTGAGTATTGATATAGTCTTTTTGAAGCCTAGTGTCTTCAGGGCTTTTTTCCCTGTCAGTCTGTTGGCTCTTGTTTTTGAGAGTGTTTTGGCGGATTGCAGACAGAAGCTTTTCTATTCTGTCCTATTTAGTTAGCTTTGGCCCCATTATTTGCTCAGCCTATCTTTCTATCTGTGTGAGTGTTTTTTCATCTTGCTTCACCGTCATTATATGTTGGGGGCTGCCTATTGCTTTGGAGTCTGCTCTGGGGCAGTTTAGATTTCCCTTTCTGTCTTTAGGCTATGTAGTTCTCCGGCTGTGATCGAGGGGTCTAGGGCACCGTAGGAACCCCCCACGGCTACTGCTAGTTGTTTTTGTTAGGTTCAGGGGTCTGCAATCCGATAGCTGCCAACTTCTCTGGTTTTCTGGACTTAGCTAGTATTTCTGTTTTTGCCTCCTACGGTGACTCATTCATAACAGAATCACCAGCCATACCGCAGATCCTAGGGTACTCAATAGCAGGAAAGAATTGTAAAATTAAAAAAAAAAAAAAAAAAAGTGTGTATATTTTTTCCTCTATATCTCTGAGGCCGTAGGGGGAATTTTTTTTCTCTCAATGGAGATAAAGCAATTGTCTGATCGTGTGGAGCAGCTCGCTGCGGAAGTGTGGGGAATTTCCACCTACCTTGCTCATTCACATGCTGCTGAACCAAAGATCCCTACTCCTGATGTGTTTTTTGGGGATCGGTCTAAATTTTTGAATTTCAAAAATAATTGTAAATTTTTTTTTTGCCTGGAAGCCTAACTCGTCAGGGAGCTCCACGCAGCAGGTTAAAATTGTCATCTCTTTGCTACGTGGCGATCCCCAGGATTGGGCATTTTCTTTGAAACCAGATGATCCTATTCTGACTAATGTGAACGCATTTTTTCAAGCTTTGGGGTTGTTGTATGACGAACCTAATGCTATTGATCAGGCTGAAAAGACCTTGTTGGCATTGAGCCAGGGTCGAGATTCTGCAGAATTGTACTGTCAAAAATTCTGAAAGTGGGCGGTCCTTACTACCTGGAATGATAATGCCTTGGCAGCTCTCTTTCGGAAGGGTTTGTCAGAAGCCGTAAAAGATACTATGGTGGGATTTCCTGTTCCCTCTGGTCTTCATGATTCTATGTCATTAGCCATTCAGGTTGATCGGCGTTTACGTGAATGCAGGACTGCACGAGAGGTGTTGCCACCTGTTGAACAAGTGTCTGAACCTATGCAATGTGATAGAGTTTTGTCCAGGGAGCAACATCAGGAGTTCAGAAGGCGTAATAAGCTGTGTTTTTTTTGTGGAGATGCCTCGCATATTATTTCTGTCTGTCCTAAACGAGAGAAACGTTTTGCACACACGTTTTCTGTGGGTGGTGTTCATCCTAAGTTTCTTCTGGCAATTACTCTGATCTGCTCCCTGTCCACATTTTCCGCCAAGGCTTTTGTGGATTCGGGAGCAGCCCTGAATCTAATGGACTTGGATTTTGCTAAACGTTGTGGATTTCCTATGACACCTCTGCGGACGCCTATCCCTTTGAGGGGGATTGATGCTACTCCTT
The DNA here is from genome assembly GCF_039654945.1 of Dendrobates tinctorius. Classification (NCBI taxonomy): domain Eukaryota; kingdom Metazoa; phylum Chordata; class Amphibia; order Anura; family Dendrobatidae; genus Dendrobates; species Dendrobates tinctorius. The sequence continues at coordinate 10,378,758 of NW_027361793.1, forward strand.
TGGCGAAAAATAAACCTCAGTTTTGGACCCAGGTGGTAATGCAGGTCGCCCCAGACCATCAAGAAAATTGCAGATTTTTGGTGTTGCATAATTTGCATGATACCATTGTTCTGGGGTTTCCCTGGTTGCAAATTCATAATCCAGTTTTGGATTGGAAATCTGTGTTTGTGGTGAGTTGGGGTTGTCGGTGTGCCCTTAGTGAGGCTCCGGTTTTTTCCACCTCTCCTCAGTCGCATGATGTTCCTGACTATTTGGCGGACTTTTATGATGTATTTAGTGAGAATGAGCCTGCGTCTTTGCCTCCTCATAGGAGTTATGACTGTGCAATTGAACTGAGCCCTGGGTGTAAATTTCCTAAGGGTCGGCTCTTCAATTTATCTGTACCCAAGCACGAGGCTATGCGATCCTATATTAAGGAGGCGTTGGAGAAGGGTCATATTAGACCATCCTCTTCACCCTTAGGTGCCGGGTTTTTTTTCGTGGCCAAAAAGGATGGTTCATTAAGGCCTTGTATTGATTATCATGCCCTCAACAAAATTACTATTAAATATCAGTATCCGTTACCCCTGATTTCGGATCTATTCTCCAGAGTTAAAGGTGCTTGCTGGTTTACCAAGCTTGACCTCAGGGAGGCGTATAATCTTATCCGCATTAAGCATGGGGATGAATGGAAGACGGCGTTTAATACTCCGGAGGGACATTTTGAGTACCTGGTGATGCCTTTTGGGCCCCTTCTGTCTTCCAGTGCTTCATGAACGACATTTTCCGAGACTTTGTGGATACATTTTTGATTATCTATCTGGATGATATTTTGATCTTCTCCATGGATTGGGATTCTCATGTGGAACATGTTCTGACTGTGTTCCGGATCTTGAGGGAGAATTCCCTGTATGTCAAAGGATCGAAATGCCTTTTTGGGGTACAGTGGATTTCATTTTTGGGATTTATTTTGTCTCCGTCAACTATTGAAATGGACCCAGTCAAGGTACAGGCCATTTATGATTGGGTTCAGCCCACTTCTTTGAAGGCCCTCCAGAAGTTTTTGGGTTTTGCTAATTTTTATCGGAAATTTATAGCAAAATTTTCTAGTATTGCCAAGCCATTGACTGATCTGACTAAGAAGGGTGCTGATGTGTTGAATTGGTCTCCGGAGGCTGTTTCTTCCTTTCAGGAGCTGAAGCGAAGATTCACTTCTGCCCCGATTTTGCAGCAACCTGATGTCTCACTCCCGTTCCAGGTAGAGGTGGACGCTTCTGAGATTGGTGCAGGAGCTGTTTTGTCCCAAAAGGATCCTGTAACATCTAAAATGAATCCCTGTGCTTTCTTTTCCCGAAAGTTCTCTCCATCTAAACGTAACTATGATGTGGGGAATCGGGAACTGTTAGCCATGAAATGGGCATTGGATGAGTGGAGACATTGGTTGGAGGGAGCTAAACACCAAGTCGTGGTCCTCACTGACCACAAGAATTTGATTTACCTGGAGTCGGCCAAACGCTTGAACCCTAGACAGGCTAGGTGGGCCTTGTTTTTTACACGTTTTGATTTTGTGGTCTCTTTTCTTCCTGGCACTAAGAATGTCAAGGCAGACGCCCTCTCTAGGAGCTTCTTTGCTGATTCTCCTGTGGTGACCAAGCCTGCTACCATCTTAGGCGAAGGGGTAGTTCTTTCTGCCATCTTGCCCAATTTGAGACGTGCTCTGGAAGAATTCCAGGAGGACAAACCTGAGCGTTGTCCCAGTGGAAAGTTGTATGTTCCTGACCAGTGGAAGAAGAGAGTGATGTCTGAAGTTCATTGCTCTGCATTGGCTGGTCATCCAGGTATTTTTGGTACTAGAGAACTGGTGAGTCGGTCTTTTTGGTGGCCCGCCTTGTCTCGTGATGTCAGGAATTTTGTGCAGTCCTGTGGAACTTGCTCCCGGTCTAAACCTTGTTCTCGCTCTAGTGGGTTGTTGATGCCTTTGCCGGTCCCCAGGAGGCCATGGACCCATATTTCAATGGATTTCATGTCTGATATGCCTGTCTCTCAGAGAATGACTGTTATTTGGGTGATTTGTGATAGGTTCTCTAAGATGGTTCATCTTGTACCACTCCCTAAGTTGCCATCTTCCTCTGAGTTGGTGCCCCTGTTTTTGCAACAGGTGGTTCGCTTGCACGGGATTCCTGAGAACATTGTATCTGACAGAGAAGTTCAGTTTGTGTCTAGATTTTGGAGGACTTTCTGTTCCAAGCTGGGAATTCAGTTGTCCTTCTCCTCTGCTTTTCACCCTCAGACCAATGGGCAGACGGAGAGAACAAACCAGACCTTGGAGTCGTATTTGAGATGCTTTATTTCCGCTGATCAGGATGATTGGGTTTCATTTTTGCCCTTGGCCGAATTTGCTTTAAATAATAGAGCTAGTTCTGCCACTTTGATGTCACCTTTTTTTTGTAGCTTTGGGTTTCATCCTCGATTTTCTTCAGGGCAGGTGGAGCCTTCTGCCTGCCCAGGTGATGACACTGTGGTGGAGAGAATGCACCAGATCTGGGACCAAGTGGTGGATAAGTTATCTCTCTCCCTGGAAAAGGCCCAGCGGTTTTCCAACCGACATATGACCATTGGTCCCCAGTTTAAGGTTGGTGATATGGTTTGGTTATCATCAAAAAATATCGCTATGAAGGTGGCTTCTCCTAAGTTTAAGCCTAGATTTATTGGACCTTACAAGATTTTGGAGATTAATAATCCGGTCTCTTTTCGTTTGGCTCTTCCTGTCACATTTAAAATTCATAATGTGTTTCATAAGTCCTTGTTGAAGAGGTTTGTTGAACCAGTTTTTCCTGGGGTGGCACCTCCGGACCCTGTATTAGTTGAAGGTAACATTTAATATGAGGTAGAGAAGATACTGGATTCCCATCTGGCTAGACGGAGACTCCAGTATTTGGTTAAGTGGAAGGGTTATGGTCAGGAGGATAATTCCTGGGTCTCTTCCTCTGATATTCATGCCAAAAGATTGGTGCGTGCCTTTCATCGGGCTCACCCTGATCGCCCTGGTGGCGTGGATGAGGGTTCGGTGACCCCTCCTCAAGGGGGAGGTACTGTTGTGAGTTCATTTTCCCCTTCACCATTGAGGTCTGATGAACTCCCTCTTCTGGTGAAGGAAGGTAGTGAGGCTGATTACAAAGCACCTGAGCAGAATGATGATGACTGGGTGACTGGGATTGCTGACTGGATATAAGGCAGCCGACGCCCTTCTGCCTTGCGGGTGATTACGCTGAGGGATTCTAGGAGACCAATCTGATTCCTGCTCCTCAAAAGCTAAGTTTTCTGCTCTACTTTTTGCATTTGTGTTTTGGTTTTGTTTTGCCTTGTTTTTCTGGATTTCTGCCTTTCCCTGCTGGGTGAGCTGAATTCCTTTTTGCTCTGTCATCAGATAATACCTGAGTACTGATATAGTCTTTTTGAAGCCTAGCGTCTTCAGGGCTTTTTTCCCTGTCAGTCTGTTGGCTCTTGTTTTTGAGAGTGTTTTGGCGGATTGCAGACAGCAGCTTTTCTATTCTGTCCTATTTAGTTAGCTTTGGCCCCATCATTTGCTCAGCCTATCTTTCTATCTGTGTGAGTGTTTTTTCAGCTTGCTTCACCGTCATTATATGTTGGGGGCTGCCTATTGCTTTGGGGTCTGCTCTGGGGCAGTTTAGATTTCCCTTTCTGTCTTTAGGCTATGTAGTTCTCCGGCTGTGATCGAGGGGTCTAGGGCACCGTAGGAATCCCCCACGGCTACTGCTAGTTGTTTTTGTTAGGTTCAGGGGTCTGCAATCCGATAGCTGCCAACTTCTCTGGTTTTCTGGACTTAGCTAGTATTTCTGTTTTTGCCTCCTACGGTGACTCATTCATAACAGACCACCGAACGCACAATTTATATGTGGGTGAACCAAAAACTACGTTTTTGGATGCCGGGGGTGCTCAGTGTGGATGTCGTCCGTGTGGCCACTGCGTTGCTTGTCCAAGCATTGATCGTGCCACCACCTTCTCGGACTTCCGTGGGAAGACATACAAAATTAAGAAAACTATTACTTGTGATACGCGTTATGTGATTTACTATGCTACATGTCCCTGTAATCTTATTTACGTAGGTCTCACATCACGTCAATTGAAGGTGCGTGTGAGCGAGCATGTTTTGGGCATTGAGGCGTCAGCTAGCCATGCGGACGCGTCCACTTTGAAGACAATCCCACTTCATTTCAAATTAGTTCACAGTAGTGATAGAAAATTGATACGTTTTAGAGGTATTGATGCTATTGATGTTGGCATTCGGGGTGGTAAATTGTTTTCCAGACTAGCACGCCTCGAATCCAGGTGAATTTGGACACTTAAAACTGTGCATCCTCATGGGTTGAACGAAAATCTTAGTTTTGCCCCTTTCCTCAATCATTGATATGTGGTTTCCCCCATGCTTGGTGTTTTCTTGTTTTTTTGGTCGGGTTTTAATGTTTTTTTCATTTTTCTCTTATTTTATTTAGTTTTTTATCTATCCTGGTTCTACATATGGCTTCCGGAGGGACTCACTGGCTAACAGATGAAGTGGAGCTTTATATGCTTCCTATTTTGGATCTATGGGCTTGTTTATTTTCGCATATTGATATGTGACTATATAGAGGATATATGGGATATAATGTTGAGGTATAATCGATATTTGTCATCTTTATATAGGCTATATCCTTTTTATTTACCATCATTATATACTATGTGCCATGTATTTTGTTATCTTGCATCTGTAATGATGCATTTGCATGTGCATTTTTGCCTGATTATTCTGGGGGATACTGTAGGCCAATTTTATCTGTTATTCCTTGGTTGGTATATATAAATTATACTATATGACAGGATATGAATTCCCCTATAGAGTTTGTCGTATATAGCCTATTTGGTATAATAAGTATATTTTTTACCTGAATAATATTACTTATTAGATGACATGGTATGGAATGTCCCAATAGAATATGTTGTGTATATCTCATTAGTCACATTACGTATTCCCCTCTTTTGTAATTTCTCATGAATATTTGTGGATATGCCATGTATCTTTATAAATTGTCTGTACCTTCTGTCTATGTTGCTATCAATATGCTATTTCTGCCCATTCTGTTCAGCATTTATATAGTGCTTTGAGTCCTATAGTAGCTGGGGATATTTTGCCCTTTTTTAAGATGCTGCGGCTGCCCTCACTTTGTTCTGCGCTTGCGCAGCTACTTGATTTGTTCTACGCTTGTGCAGCTATCTGACTCGTCTTTCTAGCCGGCGCTTGGTGGCTATGGGCGTCCGGTCACGTGGGGCTCAGCGTCATCCGGACGTCACGGCTTGCCTCTCGCTGTGCTGGATTGATGGTTGTTGTATGTTGCCCGGGCAGCGGTTTATTACTTCCAGTTTCGGCGCTGGGGGCTCTTCCGGTTTCTTCCTGTTTAAGCTCAGTCATTTCACCTGACACAGCGCCCCCTGACGAAGGTGTTCCGAAACGCACATTGGGGCAGACACTTGGACCCTCTACTTGTCTGCTTGCACTTGCGTTCATCAGGTAATTTTGGATACTTTTCGGTCACTATGTGGGTATATGTGCCTTCTATGCTATGGCCTATATGTACTTTATAGCTACTAGTTTAACTGAATGGTCAGCAGTATGGCAGTTTATCAGTTACCTACTTGTGCCCTTTCTATATGCTTCATGATTGCTATAATATAAGCAGCAATTATAGTCCATCGTGTCCTTATGTTTTTCTGACAAGTTATCAGTGTTTTAGCATGTTTTATTGTTCCTTGCCCTGTAAATTAATAAAGCAATTTTACAATATGACTTTGAGTTGTTGTTTTGGAAGTTTGTCTTCCTTCTCCTTCTTTGTGAATTTTTGACAACTGGTCCTTTTACAGTCCATGGTATTTCTATTACTGTGGGATACTCTTTACAATTGACTTGGCATGTTACTATTTACAGTATCCCATTTGACATTTATACCTATGTGTACTACCTTCTCTGTCTAACTGTACAGTTAGTGTGCAGTGAAAGGGGAGGATTTTTCTTGTGTGCAGCAGCGCTGGTGGTGACTAGGCTGCCTTTTAAGGCTATCTGATAGCTGCATTGCTGTGTGCACACTGCTGTTCAAACTGCTTTTTTCAAAGCACTCCAACTTTTATTATTTTGTTCTGGTGAGTTACCGAGCGTTCTTTTTTTCACACACCGTATAGCGGTGTACGCTCCTCACACACTACCGTGTACCGGCTGGCATCACGGACAAATAGAAGCTAGCTGGGTGTGAGTCTGGAAAAACAAGCCGAGGAGATTTTCCATTTTTCCATACCTACACCTTAGAGAGCTGTCCGCTTTTCAAACAGTTTCGTATATCTGCTGTTTGATTACGATCAAAACTAGACAGAGACAGCGTGTCAGTCCGTATACAAATAGACGGAGATTGACAATTTTCCATACAGACACCGTATAGAGCTGTCTGATTCTCAAACAGTATTGTATATCTGCCGTTCGCGTTACAGTCACATCTATACAGAGTCAGCGTGTGTGTGTGACACTCCATAAATACATATACAGAGATTGTTAGTTACACAAAAAACGCATACAGCTGTACACTTTTGAAACAGTTCTGTATATCTGCTTCTTGGATAACGGTCAAATACATACTGGGAGAGCGTCTGTGACTAACAAAATATAATCGTAGATTTAATTTTTTAAATACACCTTACACAGCTGGATACAGTACCATCTCTCTGCTGGTATTTTTGATAAAGTTTCCTAAACATGAGGAAGTATGGTGGAAGAGTCCGTGGACATGGGCAGGGGGGCGCAGCTGGTACTGATGGTGGAGGTGCATCAGCTGGTTCTTGCAAAAGCACAATAGCAGCTAAGGCAGGAGGTGTTGAGCCTGAGTCATCGTCTGGCCCAAGAAGGCCTGTAAGGTTCCCTTTTCTTGGAGTAGGAAAACCGCTTTTAAAGTTGGAGTATCAGGAACAGGTTTTGGCGTACATTGCCGAAACAGCCACCAGCTCTATTGCCTCCTCTTCTGAACGTTCGAAACCTGCAAGCACGGAGTCGTCAGTGCAGGGTTCTGGTCAGGAAAAACACCTTTCCTTGTGTCCTTCACCCCCACCAAAAGTTAAGGATGCGGCATCCCACGCTTCAGATTAATCTATGGAGCTCTTTTCACATACCATGCCAGGGTTATCCAGTCAAATTCTGATTTCCCCTATCCAAGATGAATCTGACATGGAGTGCACTGATGCACAGCCACTGCTAGATGATTCTGCTGGTACATTGACCCAGAGCTCTACATTGCCCTCGCAGTCTACTGAGCAAGAATCTGACCCTGATGTTACTCAGGTGCCCCTTACCGCATACTATACCACCTTACACGGTGACACAGAGGAAGGTAAAGAGGAAGGTGCAGATGACTTTGAAGAGGTGATGGATGACCCAGTTCTTGACCCAGATTGGCATCCATTGGGGGAGGAGGGTGGCGCTGGCAATAGTTCAGATAAGGAGAAGGATCCGCAGCAGGCATTGACATTGCAGCAGGGTTATCTGGCAGGCCTGTAGCTGTCCAAAAATGTGGACCAAAAACTAAAAAAGTTGCAGGACAGCTTGGCCAGACGGTCAACTTAGCACAGCATGCAAGGCCAGAAAATGTATACCATAGTAGGAAGAGTGCAGTGTGGCACTTTTGTCCAAAATCCTACTGATGAAGCAAAGGTTACCTGTAAGAAGTGCGGAAGGACCTTTAGCCGAGGTAAACAACTCAGAAATTTGAATACCAGTTGCATGCTTAGACATTAAATCAACATGCACTTGCAAGCGTGGACGGACTACAAAACCTCAGGTAGCACATTTGCACCTGCTCCGACTGAAGGTTAGCAACGCTCCATCGCTTCCCCCACTGTAAGACCACCGCCACTGTTAAGCACACCACCAGCACTAAATGTGGAGGTGTCGTCGCAAGGCCAAAGCACTCAGGGAATCACAATGATTTTGCAACACAACACTGAATCTAGGCCATCACCACCAATACCATCATCAACCCCCTCTCACTCCGTCCGGTCCACCGCTACTTCCCCCATATGCAGCTCTCCAGTCTAGCTCACCCTACCAGTAGGACAAGAAAGTACTCATCCCCTCATCCACGTACACTGTGTTTGAACGCCTACATTGCCAAACTAATCTCATTAGAGATGATGCCCTACCGTTTGGCTGAAAGCAAAGCTTTCCACGAGCTCATGGCCTATGCTGTCCCACGCTATGACCTTCTTTTCTCGAAAAGCCATCCCTGCCCTCCACCGGCATGTGAAAGACTGCATTGTCCATGCACTCAAACAGTCAGTGAGTGGAAAGGTGCACTTCACAACAGATGCATGGACCAGTAGGCATGGCCCGGGCCGTTACGTGTCCATCACTGCGCACTGGGTTAATGTGGTGGATGTAGGCTCCACAGGGGACAGCGGCAGTGGAACAGTGCTGCCTAGCCCACGGGATAGGAAACAGCTGGCTATAGACTTTTGACCCACCTCCTCCTCCATAAGCGAAAGCTTGTCCACACAGTACAGTCGCACGAGCACTACATCCGCAGCTGGCAGTGTTGCACACGAGGTGTCCCACTATCGAACAGCTAGTGGTAAGTGTCAGCAGGCTGTGTTGAAGATGATGTCTTTGGGCGACAACAGACACACCGCGGAGGTACTGGCCGACTACTTGCAGCGACAAACTGAGTCATGGCTGGGCAGTCTACATCTTAAGGCAGGCAAGGTAGTCAGTGATAACGGCCGTAATTTTGTGGCAGCCATAGCCCTTGCAAAACTCACACACATACCTTGCCAGGCTCACACTTTGAACCTGGTGGTGCAGTGCTTCCTTAATAATTATCCAGAGTTAACATCACTGCTCCATAAGGTGCGAAGACTGTGCTCGCATATCCGTCGCTCGGCCGTACACTCCTGTCATATGCAGAAGCTGCAGCGATTGCTCCACCTCCCCAAGCACCGCCTAATTATAGACGTTGCAACAAGGTGGAACGCCACCCTGCACATAGTTGAGAGGCTGTGTGAACAGAGGCAGGCTGTAATGGATTTGTGGGAGGATACACGGGCAGGCAGTTTGAGGGAAGACATGGAATTGTCGGGTGTGCAGTGGTCAAAGCTGAAAGACCTCTGTAAAGTCCTTCAGTGTTTTGAGGAATGCACACGGCTGGTAAGCACAGACGACACCATCATAAGCATGAGCATCCCACTTATGCGTCTGCTCATGCAAAGTTTGACGCACATTAAGGATCTGGCGTCTGCAGCAGAGGGGAGGAACAGGAGGAGGAGGAGGAGGAAAGCCTTTCTGACAGTCAGCCATTGTCTGGTCAGGGAACTGTCCTGGATGAGGTGGAGGAAGAAGAGGAAGAGGAGGAGAAGGAGGATGAGGGGGATGATTATTTTGGGCAGGAGGATGCTTCTCAGGGGGCAAGAGAAAATGTTGGCATTCCAAGGTCAGGTACAGTGTTTGTACGTGACTGTAGGGATGTGGATTTGCCAGAAAGTGCTCCTCCACCCAGCAGTGGCAGTGCATTATTGACACCTGGAACATTGGCCCACATGTGCGATTATGCCTTGTGGATCCTAAAAAGGGACCCCCACATTGCCAAAATGATGAAGGATGACGACTACTGGCTGGCCAGCATCCTCGATCCATGCTACAAAGGCAAGTTACACAATATCATGTCACAGGAGAACCTAGAGATAATATTGGCTAACAAACAAGCAACTCTGGTAAACCGTTTGTTTGAGGCTTTCCCAGCACACAGCAGCAGTGCTGGTTCTCCCACGAGCCGTAGTGGGCACAATGGAAGAGGTGTTTGTGGTGCACACAGCCGAAGTGGCGTTGGAGACGGGTTTAATGACCATGTTGTGGAATGATTTCTCAAGTACCGCTCACACGACTGCTAATACTGCATCGATTAAAAGTGACAGGAGACAGCAGTTGTCAACCAACTATGGTTACAAACTACTTCTCATCCCATATTGATGTTCTCCCTCACAGGTCATTCCCCTTTGACTATTGGGCCTGTAAACTGGACACCTGGCCTGAATTGGCACACTATGCCTTACAGGAGCTCGCTTGCCCTGCTGCTAGTGTGTTATCTGAAAGAGTCTTCAGTGCTGCTGGATCAATCCTGACAGAAAAAAGGACCCGTCTGTCGACCCAAAATGTTGATGATCTAACCTTCATTAAAATGAACCATGCATGGATTTCAAAGGATTTTGTCCCACCTTCCCCTGATGACACATAGTTTGCCAGAAAGCTGCCTCGCTTTTGTCCTCCTCTTCCTCGGACTTGCCCAATTCCGCCATTTTCAGCAGCTCTATGTCCAGCCTACACATCAACATATGCCATTTTTTAAACCTCACTAACTGGGCTCCCCCCCAAGGGCTGGGGTCAACACCTGGCGCACCTGGGCAAGTGCCGTTGCTCTGAACAGGTGGATGGCCCACTAATGCTTGATGGCAATGGCACAGGGCCCCTCATAGTACAATACAGTGTCTCTGATGGTGGAGGGGCCCACTCACCATCAGACACACCAGCATACTATGAGGGGCCCTGTGCCAGTACCATCGACCACGAGTATGCCCCTCCTGCTTGGTCATGGCCACAGCACTTACAAGCTGCAATACTTACCTCTCCCTGCTCCACCGCTGTGTAGTCTGGGCAGTTAAATCCTTCACAGGGACGGCCACTAGAAATTTGGTGTATTGATCGATAATGGTTAAGATGTAGATATGGCCTGTCCTGCTCGACTCTACAAAGAGTAGCCATTGATCATCTGAAGGTAATGGACATCAACTTACAAGCAGATGCAGTGGTGCTTTATGATCACCTTTCACAGTTGTGATAGTCACAGACGTGTGACATTCCTGCCGCATTTTTCAATGTCTCCTCTCATGCCAATCCAATAGAATCGCCTACGGCTTATGGCTTCTGTCTTTTGCACTCCAAAATGACCAGACACATCATGATAGGCAGTGAGGACCATGTCTACATCTCTCCCTGTGATCACAATTTGATAGAGACGAGTAACGGTGATGTGATCCACGCTACTGTGATAAAGCAATCCTTTCTTCACAAAGAACTGTTTTCGCTGTCTCCACAAACACAGTAATTGAGGATCGGCATCGCCTCTGCAACATCTACTTGGATGTTTTCCCGCGATGAGTAATTCCCAAATTTCTGCTAACACTCAACTTTCCGTCTGTACTTGTATCCATGTAGTTTTCAGTAGAGGAGAGTCTGGACTGGCTTACTGAGATTGAAATATAAACAAAGATTTAAATTGCCACAACACTGTATACTGTTGTACGCTTCGAATACCTTTCCCTTTTTCTACTTTTTAAATTCTGATGTAATACATAGTGAACCTGTGAGTGTCTGTGTCTGACTTCGGAAGTATAGATGGAAATTTACAATTATCCCTAGACTGGATACACCTGGTATGTGCTGATAAAGTACCTTTGTTAAAAATTTGTTGTTACGATATCATCCATTGGGAGTGAGCATGTGTGGTTTACGCCTTCTATATATACGGTGAATCGGAGATACCAATTTTTACCCTATACTCGATACAGCTTGTATCTTGTTATACAGTACCTTTGTTCAACATTTAGTATTACAGTCAAATCCATACTGAGTAAGCGTCTTAGAGTGACTACGGGACTATGTATGCGGAGATTTCAATTGTACCCTATAATATATATATACCTGCTATCTTGTTATCCAGTACCTTTTTTACAACATTTTGATTATGGTCAAACCCAGACTGAGTGAGCGTCTGAGGGTGACTCCGGAAATATATACCGATATTTCAAATTTGGCCAACACTGTATACAGCTGTACGCTTCTGATACAGTAACCTTTTTTGCTATTTAGATTCTGGTGTAATCCATAATGAGACAGTATCTGTCTGTTACTCCGGAAATATATTTGGAGATTTAAGATTACCCCAACACTGTATACAGCTGTATGCTTGTGTTACATTACCCATTTACAGCTTTTCATATTCTTGTGTAATCCATACTGGGCCCGAGAGCGTTTGTGTCTGCCTCCTGAAATATATACTGAGATTCCTAATGTTTACACTATACTATATATACCTTGTATCTGGTAATACTGTACCCTTTTTCAACTTTTTATTTTATTGTGTACTCCATACTGAGCCTGTGAGCGTCTGTGTATGACTCATAAAAGGAGAGATACAGGGCGCATCCACTGTGTGAAATCCGTATAAAACAATTAAAATTGTGGAACAGTAAGGAAGGTGCTCACCTATTGGGGTTGTGAGGAAGTCACAACACCCATGAACGCTTAAGAAGCAGCAGCAAGTCTGCACAGGGTCCTAGGACAGAATTGCAGAAATGACGTGGAAGTGCAATAAGGACTGCGCTTGCTTCTGGTAGAGTAAAGGATTCTTTATTCAGCCAACGCGTTTCCTGAGCCTGCTGGCTCACTTCATCAGGGCAGATCTGTCCTTATTGCACTTCCACGTCATTTCTGTGTATGACTCATGAAATATATATGGAGATTTACTGTATAGAGCTGTACGCTTCTGATACAGTACCATATATCTGCTGGTATTTTGGGTCCATTCTCCAAAACATGAGGAAGTATGGTGGAAGAGGATGCCGACGTGGGTGTGGGGGGCCACCTGGTACTGATGGTGGTGTTGTTGCATCTGCTGGTAGTGCCAAAAACACAATAGCAGCTAAGGCAGGAGGTATTGAGCCTGCGTCATGGTGTAGCTCTGGAAGGCTCCCTTTTCTGGGAGTAGGTAGACTGCTATTAAAGCCGGAGCATCAGGAACTGTTTTTGGCTTACATTGCTGAAACATCCTCCAGCTCTATCACCTCCTCTTCTGAAGTTTAAAAAAATGCAAGCACTGAGTCGTAAGTGCAGGCTTCTGGTCAGGAGTAACCCCTTGCCTTGTGTCCTTCACCCACACCAAAAGTGAAGGATGCGGCAGCACACACTTCAGATTACTCCATCGAGCTCTATTCACATACTATGCCTGGGTTAATTAAAAATGGAGCCCAGCATTCCAAATGGGGTACATCAGACACTGGAGCAGCATCTATGGGGCACATTATACATTGGACTATTAGAAATGGAACCCATAATATATTGAGCATTATTAGGGCCCATCATACACTGGACCATCATCCATGAGGCCCATCATATACTAAAGCATTCCAGATGGGGGACATCAGACACTGGAGCAGCATTTACAGGGCCCATTATACACTGGAGCATTAGAAATGGAGCACATTATATATGGAGCATTATTTGGGCCCATAAGACACTGGAGCATCATCCATGGGGCCCATCATTTACTGGAGCATTTTAAATGGGGCAAATCAGACACTGGAGCAGCATCTATGGGTCACATTATACACTGGAGCATTACAAATGGGGCCCATTATATATGGAGCATTATTTGGGCCCATAAGACACTGGAGCATCATCCATTGGGCCCATCATATACTGTAGCATTCTAAATGGGGCAGATCAGATACTGGAGCAGCATCTATGGGGCACATTATACACTGGAGCATTACAAATGGGGCCCATTATATATGGAGCATTATTTGGGCCCATAAGACACTGGAACATTATCCATCGGGCCCATCATATACTGGAGCATTCTAAATGGGGCAGATCAGACACTGGAGCAGCATCTATGGGGCACATTATACACTGGAGCACTACAAATGGGGCCCATTATATATGGAGCATTATTTGGGCCCATAAGACACTGGAGCATCATCCATGGGGCCCATCATATACTGGAGAATTCTAAATAGGGCAGATCTGACACTGGAGCAGCATCTATGGGGCACATTATACACTGGAGCATTACAAATGGGGCCCATTATATATAGTAACATAGTTAGTAAGGCCGAAAAAAGACATTAGTCCATCTAGTTCAGCTTATAAAATTCTGTCAGAATAAATCCCCAGATCTACATCCTTCTAAAGAACCTAACAATAACTGTAAGATACAATATTGTTACGCTCCAGGAAGACATCCAGGCCTCTCTTGAACCATTCGACTGAGATCGCAATCACCACCTCCTCAGGCAGAGAATTCCAGATTCTCACTGCCCTAACAGTAAAGAATCCTCTTCTATGTTGGTGGAAAAACCTTTTCTCCTCCAGACGCAGAGAATGCCCCCTTGTGACCGTCACCTTCCTTGGTATAAACAGATCCTCGGACAGATATTTGTATTGTCCTCGTATATACTTATACATGGTTATTAGATCGCCCTTCAGTCGTCTTTTTTCTAGACTAAATATGGAACATTATTTGGGCCCATAACACACTGGAGCATCGTCCATGGGGACCATCATATACTGTAGCATTATGTGGACCTCATCATATACTGTATTGAACATTATATGTGACCAATTAGTCTGTATGGAGAAATATATGGAGCTCATTATTCTGTATGGCGCACAATGTGGTGGCCATAATACTGTATGGAGTAATATGCTGTCCTTTTTTTGAGCTACTGTACAATTTAAAATAGATCAGTCATGTCATGTAAGCAGTGAAGTATTTGTCATTGTACTATACCTATATTTCTGTGCCGTATCGCAGCATCATGAGTTGTGGTATGTGTTAAAGGGGCGCACTGACACTCTTTGGCCCAGGGCACATGAAAACCTGGAGCCAGCCCTACCCCCCCACAACTTTAGCCAAATAACCCCCTGTTTTCAATGCGTAACTATTATTATGAAGTAAATTAAGGTTGACAAGCTTCAGTAATAAGAATTGATGTTTTTGGCATTGAAATGGGCACTGTAGGTGTGTTTACTGTCCTCCACTCCCTGCCAACTTTGCTTCCCCATTGACTTGCATTGGGTTTCGTGTTTCAGTCGGCCTCCGACTTTTTGCTATAGTCAGCCGATTTCATTCGACCCGACTTTTGCGAAAGTCGGGTTTCATGAAACCCGACTCGACCCTAAAAAAGGCAAAGTTGCTCATCTCTAGTATAGTGTTATTATTTATTTGGATGTAATCTTCTACCCTTTCATTGTGAGACTATGTCTAATTAACAACCTTCCCCCTTTTTTTTCCTCTTGGCTTTTCTTTTTTTCTTTCCTATTATGTGAGGCATTCAAGTTGTAACCATGGATCTTAGGACTCCCTTTTTTCCTTTTATTGTTTCCGTTTTTTATTTTCTTTCTCATGTCAACTTGTCAACGTGTATGTTATAATAATCTTCTCTTGTCTTTGCAGAAACAGGCTTGAAAAAGGCTATATTACGCCGAAATGTTGAGTTTTATTTGTGTCTGTATTACCTTCTTTTTTTTGGGTCTATTGTTTACTATAATTTTTTTCATAATAAATTGGAACATTCTGAATTTCTAGTAGAGTGCTGGAGTTTATCATTCATATTGACTTATTTTTTCTCCTGAACACCTATACACCTATAAAATTAGCAGTGAATATCACTTTATCTCTTTTACTGACCAAATACTGACATGTGAACATGGTCTTAGAGGGAAATAATTACTTTGGGGGGATGACTATGGTTGGAATCAGAGTTGGATTCACCGTCAAGACTTCTGCTGTTAGTCTACCGTGCTAAAACAACGCTTCAGGTGACAAGTCCAGCATCCACACCTCGGCCTCCCAACTAATGGACAAATGGATGATCAGCCGCCTTCTTCTGCGACCAGGGTTCAGTGAGTAAGTCCTGAGCTCAGGTCCTGCCACAGTGATCATGGTGAGAGCGTGCATGTAGGCTCAGCGAGAGAGAGATACATTGTTTGCTATTAGAACTGTCTGAACCAGAGCTAGAGACTCATCTTATTAGGGGGAAGGAATAGTTGAAACCAGAAGTTTCCACAAACTTTATAAAAAGACACATATGCATGTTTTTCTCAATATTTGCCATGAAATCAGAATAAACTTTTCCTGTTTTAAGTCAATTAGGATTACCATAACTATTAATATTTGCCAAATGCCAGAATAATGAGAGAGAGAGAATGTTTTAAGGCATTTTTATTACTTACTGCAAAGTCAAAAGTTTACTTACATTTCATGAATATTTGGTACCATTGCCTTTAAACTGAATGACTTGGGTCAAACATTTTGGATATCCTTCCACAAGCTTCTCACAATAGATGGTCAAAATTTGGGCCCATTCCTCCAGAAAAAACTGGTGTAACTGATCAAGGTTTGTAGGTCGCCTTGCTCGCACCTGCCTTTTCAACTTCGCCCATAAATTTTCAATAGTATTGAGATCAGGGCTTTGGAATGGCACTCCAAAACATTGATTTTGTTATCTTTTAGCCACTTTGTTTCCATTTTGGCTGTGTGCTTTGGGTCATTGTCCATTTGGAGGACCCATTTCTTCCCAAGCTTTAACTTCCTGGCTGATGTCTTGAAATTTTGCTTCAGTATTGCCACATTATCTTCTTTTCTCATGATGCCATCTATTTTGTCATGTGCACCAGTCTCCCCTGCAGCAAAACAACCCCTCAACATGATGCTGCCACCCCTATGTTTCACAGTTAGGACGGTGTTCTTAGGCTTCCAAGATTCTCCCTTTTTCCTCTGTAACAATGGTCATTATGTCCCAAAAGTTCACGGGACGTGTCTTCATAAACTAAGTTCTTTGTTCCTGTGTGCATTTGCAAACAATAATCTGTCTTTTTTTATGTTTCTTTTGGAGTAAGGGCTTCTTTCTGGCAGAGTGGCTTTTCAGCCCATGTTGATACAGTACTTGATTCACTGTGAATATTGACACAATCTTACCAGCTTCCGCCATCATCTTCACAAGGTCTTTTGCTTTTGTCCTTGGGCTGATAGGCACATGGACCAAAGCACATTCATCTCTGGGACACAGAACCTGAGCAGTATGATGGATGGACATTCCCATCTTGTTTGTAATTGCACATAATTGTTTGTACAGATGAACAAGGCGCCTTCAGGTATCTTGAAATTGTAGGGAAGCCAAATTTCAAATAAGGTGATGGTTCTATATAACAAATGAGATACCCCACAAAAGCAAGGACCCCTAAAATATAACTTATAATTTATAACGCTAAAATCATGTTTCAAGATGTAGATAAGTAAAATCAAACATAGGGGAAAGAGAAACTAACAATAATATGTATCCTAGTGGGCCATACCAGGTCACTACCTTGTGTCCTGCCTGACAGTGGAGGTTGGCACCCTAAGTTTCCACGGTATGGTGCTCCCACTCGTCGGCAGCTTTCCTTGATGTCCCTAATAAATCCCTACCAAGAAAAAATGTCACAATACACCCTGATACCCGTGAAGTTAAAAAAGTAATAATGAGCTGGTGAATAACCAACAATGTTGTATATTAAGCTGGTAAAATATGAAAGCAAAACCAGCTATCCTATTCCTGGTAAAAATAGTCTATATGTAGAAGGAACAGGCAGGAATATCCAAAGCACATGTATTAATGTCAAACCAAGAATATAAAAAATGTGTAGGTGAATGAGCAACAATAGCTAAATATCAGATATCACCACAAATAATGTAGGCAAACAGGATGCAGTAATCATGTACTCATATGGTTGTCCTATTGGGGTTCATCAGCTCAATGGCATGGACTCCCATTGTATAGTTCAAGCCTTAGTCAGGCACTCTCCATAATAGGGTAGCATGCAGCAATATCCCAAATCAATACCCAAATGTGACCTCAAAGACTATATATCTTGCTTAACATGGCCACAGGAAATTCACTGTCCATCTTAATATAACATTCTATGTTTACCAGGAGCGGACACTGACAGCTTGGGTCCCCTGTGCAAGAAATGTGAAATGTGTCTAGGCCCCCCTCCTTTATATATATGGCCACACACATACATGTATATATTTTACATTGTCTCTTTTATTATGCATATTGCCATCTCTTCTTACACAGTGCCCTCTCTTCTTATGTACACCTCCGTCCCTTACATATCAGATTATATAGAGCCCTGTCTTTATTACATACCGTCCTGTCTTGTTAGATATATAATGCAATATCGGCTGATAACGGCTGATGTACCACAGGAAAGCTTCTTTTCAAATGGAGAACTAATGGACTGGTCGTCTGGTCACCGGCTCCTCCATCAGCAGTCATTTTATATCTAAGAGTGGGGACTATGTAATAAGAGGGTGCTGTAACAAGAATACACTATGTAAGAGACAGTGCTGTACATTACAGCAGAGGAAGCTATATAATAAGAAACGGCACCATATATAACTAGAGAGGATGGTACGTAATAAGAGACGGTGTTATACATAATAAAAGAGGAAACTATGTAACTAAGGACAGCACTATATATAATAAGTGAGTATACTATATACTAAGGCAGGGTTCCCCAACTCCAGTCCTCAAGGCCCACCAACAGGTCATGTTTTCAGGATTTCCTTTGTATTGCACAGGTAATGCAATTATCACCTGAGCAATACTAAGGAAATCCTGAAAACATCACCTGTTGATGGGCCTTGAGGACTGGAGTTGGGGAACCCTGTACTAAGGGACTGTGCTATACATAAGTGAGTACACTATATACTAAGGGACTGTGCTATAAATAATAAGGCCATATTCCTGTATCCGTGTGCAGTGTCGGTGTGCTGCTCGCTTTTACAGGCACATTGTATATAAAGAAGGAGAGCACCATCAATCATAAAAAGATATATATGTACTAGGATCCTCCTGCAGTATGTCTAAAAAGACATTTTATTAACGAGAGACAAGAAACATACTAGTAGTGGGGATCACCAGAAAAATATTAACAAATTTATTAATTTTTCATAGGGACACAAAAAACCACAAAGAGATTTAAAAACAGTTAAAAACAGCTGAAAAAATACATACAGACAGCCACAATTTATGCCCTGCATATAGAATAGTATTCTGATGGAATAATAAATTTACATAACCATATGGCTAGAATAAAGACTGATAAGATGTGGTAAAGACAAATCTAAGGTGAATATTATACAAATAGGAGTCACTCATGAAAAAATCCCTAAGGGGGATATAGATGGATACCAAATACAATAAGTAAGGAGAGGGATTAAACTAAAGATCATACAAGTCTAAATACTTAATCATCGAAACCCCATATATGAATGCCGAATGGCAGAGGGCAAAAAGTCAGAGGCATATAAGCTTGTCAAACCCTCTCATCATCCCCCACAGGAAGCGTGGGCAGGAATTAGGACAGATCCCTGTAGCTCCACTCTGCTGCCATTCTCTCCTATAGGCAGCGGAGCTGCAGAGATCGCTCCCTGTCTGCCGCGCATGATGACAATCTGGCCAGGGGCCCCACGGGAACCTTGGGGCTGGAGAAATGGTCCAGATTGCCCTCATTATTAGCCCCCAACCAGAGGCCGCCCCTCCACTTCTAGGTCCTGGTGCAGCTGCACTGTCTGCACATGCGTTATGTCCACCCCTGATGTTTACATGTGCAATTACCATGTGATTAATGTAACACCAGTACTCAAGATACTTGTACACATGCTTCGTTTACTGTGAGCCTATGAATTTATATATTTATGAACACCTGTACTAGCATTTATAGCTGCTATTTACTGCATCATGCTAACATGCTATGTATAGGTGTTCAAATATTTTAGTATTTATTAGTGATGAGCGAACGTGCTCGTCACTACTCGTATCATGGTACTCGGTGTACTCAGCGAGCACCGAGCATTTCCGGGATTACTCGGTGGGAACTCGGGTCTCCACCCAGCATTTTTGGTGGACTTTAGATACCCAATCACTAGTGTTGAGCGATACCACCCGATATTGAAAAATATCAGATCGGATTGGATCGGCCAATATCCAAAAAGTATCGGGTATCGCCGATTCCGATCCCGGAAGTCCCATTCAAGTCAATGGGACAGAAATATCGGAATTAAGAAAAACCCTTTCTTTCCTTGTAGGTTAATTCTACATGAAGAAAAACAACTAATAATAATGTGGAATGTATTGTGGGAGGTGTAGGGACATTAAAGCCATAGAGGTTTAGCCCAATCAAATGGAATAGTAGGAATTTTTTTTTTTTTTCAAGACGTTCGGAGTTACAAAGATATTGACTATGTTAACCTCTTTTATATTTTGTCAGATATGTATGTTTCACTACTTCCATGCTCTTCACCTTCTTTTTTACTTCTCCCACACTTTCTCCTTCATCATCCTCAGCAGCAGCATCTTTTTCAACTTCTTCTTCACCTTATTCATCTTCTTCTTCTTCACCTTCTTCCTATTATTCTTTTTTTACATTCTTCATATTCTTCTTATTCAACTATTATTCTTCTTCATATTCTACTTCTTCATCTGCTTCCTATTCTTCTTCTTCTTCATCATCATATTCTTATTTGTGACAGGCATTCCTGTAGTTGTTAACTATAAAAGTTTGAAGATTACACCTTCCGTTCTGCCTGTCACACAAGATTTACAACAGGATTTGTCCGCGTTCAGTTTGGCCTGCAGCAGCAGGCATTTTCCAGGGGCACCACAAGGAGGAACGGACTCACCCCCATACACTGCTTAGTCTTCTTCTGCTTATAATTTAGATAATATCATTTGCTCTGATTTTTAGTCTTATGCTTAATGTTCTTCTGCTTTTGGTTTTTCTGCTTCTTGGTCTTCTGTCTCTTGTTCTGCATCTTGGTGGTTGTCTTCATGTTCTTTGTCCTCTTTGTCATCTTCTTCAGGGTCATCTTTTTGGTCTTCTTCGGTGTGGTCTTCAGGGTCGTCGTCTTCAGGGTCATCCTCAGGGAGATCCAGAGTGAGAACCAAAAACCATTTCCACAAGCTCCAACTTGGAAAAGTAGCAGAAGGTACAAGAATGCTGAGGAACTGCTGAGAACCAGCTGACGGTACAGGAACCCGGATGGTTAGCAGAAGGAACAAGAGCAAATGGAACTAGCGAGGACCAGCTGATGGTGCTGGAACCCGGAGGGGCAGCAGAAGGAACAAGAGCCAATGGCACAACTCTGGACCAGCTGATGGTGTTGGAACACGGTTACTAAGCAGGAGGTACCTGTGCTAGAAAGCACTACCAAGGACCAGCAGACGTTGCTGGAACTCGGATACAGAGAAGGAGGCACCTAGGCCAAAGGCACTGACGAGGACCAGCTGACGGTGCTGGAACCTGGATGTGCTATGATTGAGTCACCGTAGGAGGCAAAAACAGAACTGCTAGCTAAGTCCAGAAAACCAGAGAGGTTGGCAGCTATCGGATTGCAGACCCCTGATCCTATCACAACAACTAACAGTAGCCGTGGGGGGTTCCTACGATGCCCTAGACCCCTCGATCACAGCCGGAGAATTAAATAGGCCTAAAGAAAGAAAGGGGAAATCTAAACTGCCCCAGAGCAGACCCCAAAGCAATAGGCAGCCCCCAACATATAATGACGGTGAAGCAAGATGAAAACACTAACACAGACAGAAAGATAGACTGAGCAAAGACGGGGCCCAAACTACCTAGATAGGAAAGGACAGGAAGGCTGCTGTCTGCAATCCGTGAAAAACCCTATGAAAATAAGAGCCAACAGACTGACAGTGAAAAAGGCCCTGAAGACGCTAGGCTTCAAAAAAGCTATGTCAGTACTCAGGAATATTCTGAAGACAGAGCAACAGGCAAAAGGAGATTCAGCTCATCCCAGCAGGGAATGGCAGAATCCAGAAAAGCAAGGAAAACAAAAACAAAACATAAATGCAAACAGGCAAAGCAGAAAACTTAGCTTTAGGGAAGCAGGAATCAGACTGGTGTCCTAGAAGTCCACAGAGAAATCACCCGCAGGGCAGAAGGGCGTCGGCAGCCTTATATCCAGTCAGTGACTCCACTCAGCCAGTCATCCTCATTAGACTCAGGTGCCTGATAATCAGGCTCATTACCTTCCTTTACCAGAATAGGGAGTTCACCAGACCTCAGTGACGAAGGGGAAAATGAACTCACAACACGGATGGGTAGCAGAAGCTGCAAGAGCAAATGGAACTAGCGAGGACCAGCTGACGGTGCTGGAACCCGGAGGGGCAGCAGAAGGAACAAGAGCCAATGGCACAACCGTGGACCAGCTGACGGTGCTGGAACACGGTTACTAAGCAGGAGGTACCTGTGCTAAAAAGCACTCCCAAGGACCAGCAGACGTTGCTGGAACTCGGATACCGAGAAGGAGGCACCTAGGCCAAAGACACTGCCGAGAACCAGCTGATGGTGCTGGAACCCGGATGGGTAGCAGAAGCTGCAAGAGCCAATGGAACTAGCAAGGACCAGCTGACGGTGCTGGAACCCGGAGGGGCAGCAGAAGGAACAAAAGGCAATGGCACAATCGTGGACCAGCTGACGGTGCTGGAACACGGTTTCTAAGCAGGAGGTACCTGTGTTACAAAGCACTCCCAAGGACCAGCAGACGCTGCTGGAACCCGGATGGGTAGCAGAAGGTACCCATGATAAACAAAGTTGCAAGGCCGCGAGCAGGCCGCAGTTACCGAAACCCACAGTCCTACAGGGGGTGCTTGTCCTATAAGCACTACGGAACCAGCCTTTATTTCCAGAACCCGCAGCCCACATAGGAAGCACCTCAACTGCAGACACCATCGACTCGGCTAACCCGACCGCAGCACGACAGGACAACGAGTCGGTGGCAAAGTGACGTTGACACTACCCGGAAACAGCAGGCGTGCTGGAACCAGGATGGGTAGGAGGGAGTACCCGTGCCAAAGACACTTCTGAGCAGCAACTGGCGATGTTGGAGCCCAGGGTCAATCAGGGTGTAGGCTGAGGCCTAATTTCATCAAGTTTAATATCTGTTGTAGACTACTACTGATTTTAAATGTGCTCCAACTAGGCCTCTGGCTCCACTCTGTCTCTAGTATTTCCCCTGGCCTCCAACCCCGCCAGTGGGAATGTGGACAGAGCAGGAAACATTGCAGGACATACATCTGGGGTTCAGCTGACGATACTGAAACCCAGTAACACAGGAACAAGTGTTGATTGTGTAGACGCCACTTCTGAGCAGCAACTGGCAGGGTTGGATGCCAGGGGAAATACTAGAGACAGAGTGGAGCCTGAGGCCTAGTTGGAGCACGTTTAAAATCAGTAGTAGTGTGAATGTGGAGGCAGCAGGAAATATTGCTGTCCACACAGCAGGGGAGCAGCTGGCATTACTGAACCCCACTAACACTGGAGCATGTGTTTCTCTCTGTGCAGACAGCACTTCCAAGCAACAGCTGGCTGTGTTGAAGCCCAGGATCAGTCATGGAGCAGGCTGAGGCCTAATTGCAGCAAGTTTTATAGGTGATGTTGTTTGAATGTGGAGGCAGCAGGAGATATTGCCGCCCACACAGCAGAGAAGCAGCTGGCATTACTGAACCCCACTAACACTGGAGCATGTGTTTCTCTCTGTGCAGACGGTACTTCCAAGCAACAATTGGCTGTGTTGAAGCCCAGGATCAGTCATGGAGCAGGCTGAGGCCTAATTGCAGCAAGTTTTATAGGTGATGTTGTTTGAATGTGGAGGCAGCAGGAGATATTGCCGTCCACACAGCATGGGAGCAGCTGGCATTACTGAACCCCACTAACACTGGAGCATGTGTTTCTCTCTGTGCAGACGGCACTTCCAAGCAACAATTGGCTGTGTTGAAGCCCAGGATCAGTCATGGAGCAGGCTGAGGCCTAATTGCAGCAAGTTTTATAGGTGATGTTGTTTGAATGTGGAGGCAGCAGGAGATATTGCCGTCCACACAGCATGGGAGCAGCTGGCATTACTGAACCCCACTAACACTGGAGCATGTGTTTCTCTCTGTGCAGACGGCACTTCCAAGCTACAACTGGCTGTGTTTAAGCCCAGGAACAATCATGCAGCAGGCGGAGGCCTACTTGCAGAAAGTTTTATATAGGTTGCAGACTACTACTGATTGTAACCTTGCTCCACTTAGGCCTCTGGCTCCACTGTCTCTAGTATTTCCCCTGGCCTCCAACCCCGCCAGTTGCTGCTCAGAAGTGGCGTCTGCACAATCCACACTTGTTCATGTGTTTCTGGGGCTCAGTCACGTCAGTTGATCCCCTGATGTGTTTCCGGCAATGTCTCCTGCTCTGTCCACATTCCCACTACTAGTAATGGGAATGTGGACAGAGCAGGAGACATTGCCGGACACACATCAGGGGATCAACTGACGTGACTGAGCCCCAGTAACACAGGAACAAGTGTGGATTGTGCAGACACCACTTCAGAGCAGCAACTTGGGGTGGTTGGAGGCCAGGGAAATACTAGAGACATTGGAGCCAGAGGCCGAAGTGGAGCACGGTTAAAAATCAGCAGTAGTTTGATTGTGGAGGGAGCAGGAGACTTTGCCGTCCACACAGCAGGGGAGCAGCTGGCGTTACTGAACCCCACTAACACAGGAGCTAGTGTTTTTCTCTGTGCAGACAGCACTTCCGAGTGACAACTGGCTGTGTTGAAGCCCAGGATCAATCATGCAGCAGGCGGAGGCCTAATTGCAGCAAGTTTTATAGGTGATGTAGTTTGAATGTGGAGGCAGCAGGAGATATTGCTGTCCACACAGCAGGGGAGCAGCTGGCATTACTGCACCCCACTGACACTGGAGCAAGTGTTTCTCTCTGTGCAGACGGCACTTCCAAGCTACAACTGGCTGTGTTAAAGCCCAGGAACAATCATGCAGCAGGCGGAGGCCTACTTGCAGCAAGTTTTATATAGGTTGTAGACTACTACTGATTGTAACCTTGCTCCACTTAGGCCTCTGGCTCCACTGTCTCTAGTATTTCCCCTGGCCTCCAACCCCGCCAGTTGCTGCTCAGAAGTGGCGTCTGCACAATCCACACTTGTTCATGTGTTTCTGGGGCTCAGTCACGTCAGTTGATCCCCTGATGTGTTTCCGGCAATGTCTCCTGCTCTGTCCACATTCCCACTACTAGTAATGGGAATGTGGACAGAGCAGGAGACATTGCCGGACACACATCAGGGGATCAACTGACGTGACTGAGCCCCAGTAACACAGGAACAAGTGTGGATTGTGCAGACACCACTTCAGAGCAGCAACTTGGGGTGGTTGGAGGCCAGGAGAAATACTAGAGACAATGGAGCCAGAGGCCGAAGTGGAGCACGGTTAAAAATCAGCAGTAGTTTGATTGTGGAGGGAGCAGGAGACTTTGCCGTCCACACAGCAGGGGAGCAGCTGGCATTACTGAACCCCACTAACACAGGAGCTAGTGTTTTTCTCTGTGCAGACAGCACTTCCGAGTGACAACTGGCTGTGTTGAAGCCCAGGATCAATCATGCAGCAGGCGGAGGCCTAATTGCAGCAAGTTTTATAGGTGATGTAGTTTGAATGTGGAGGCAGCAGGAAATATTGCTGTCCACACAGCAGGGGAGCAGCTGGCGTTACTGAACCCCACTAACACAGGAGCTAGTGTTTTTCTCTGTGCAGACGGCACTTCTGAGGGACAACTGGCTGTGTTGAAGCCCAGGGATTACAGTTCAGGTGGTAGAAACATGAACACAACAGGAGACCTGGATACTGTTGCCAACCAATTATTTATTCTGGAAGAGGACTGGCAAATTCTGGCGAGATCCAGGCCTTGTCATTTTCAGAAAAGCAAGCCGGTCAACGTTATCGGAGGATAGTCGCGTGCGACAGTCTGTTAGTACACCACCTGCGGCACTAAAGACGCGTTCCGATAATACACTGGCAGCAGAACAAGCCAGCACCTCCAATGCATACTGGCTAAGCTCTGGCCATGTATCCAGCTTAGAGACCCAAAACTTGAAGGGGCAAGAGCCGTGTGGGAGAACACTGAGAGGGCAAGACATGTAGTCTGTCACCATCTGACGGAAACGTTGCCTCCTGCTGACTGGAGCTGTCTGTGATGGTGTAGACATTTGTGGCAGGGACACAAAACTTTGCTACATTTGGGCTATACTGGTCTTGCCTTGTGCTGAGGCGCTGCTTCTGCTCCCTCTTTGTGCAGAGCTACCTCCACTGCCTTGACGCACTGAGCTGCATTGTAAAGCACTAGCAGCACTGCTCTCGGGTGGAATGGAGAACATGATGGAATGAACCAGTGTGTCTTGGTACTCCAGCATTTTACGCTCCCGGTTCAACGGTGTTATGAGGCTTTGTAAGTTGTCCCGGTAGCGAAGATCTAAGAGGGTGTACACCCAATAATCAGCCGTGGCAGCACTGGCAGCAGAACAAGCCAGCACCTCCAATGCATACTGGCTAAGCTCTGGCCATGTATCCAGCTTAGAGACCCAAAACTTGAAGGGGCAAGAGCCGTGTGGGAGAACACTGAGAGGGCAAGACATGTAGTCTGTCACCATCTGACGGAAACGTTGCCCCCTGCTGACTGGAGCTGTCTGTGATGGTGTAGACATTTTTGGCGGGGACACAAAACTTTGCTACATTTGGGCTATACTGGTCTTGCCTTGTGCTGAGGCGCTGCTTCTGCTCCCTCTTTGTGCAGAGCTACCTCCACTGCCTTGACGCACTGAGCTGCATTGTAAAGCACTAGCAGCACTGCTCTCGGGTGGAATGGAGAACATGATGGAATGAACCAGTGTGTCTTGGTACTCCAGCATTTTACGCTCCCGGTTCAACGGTGTTATGAGGCTTTGTAAGTTGTCCCGGTAGCGAGGATCTAAGAGGGTGTACACCCAATAATCAGCCGTGTTGAGAATGTGGGCGATGCGGCGGTCATTTCTCAGGCACTGCAGCATGAAATCAACTATGTGCTGCAGACTGCCAACTGGCCAAGAAACGCTGTCCCCTGCTTGAGGCGTCATCTCTGCCTGTTCTGCATCACCCCACCCTCGCTCTACATACTGACTACTAGAGCATTGTGTACCTCCCTCCTCCATTGACTCCTTCTCATCCTCCTCACAAAGTGTCCCCTGCCTAGGCCTTTGTGAGGAACCACATTGCGCAGACTGTCCAGAAGCAGATGGCATTTGTGACTCCTCATCCTCCACCTCTTCCACAACCTCCTCCCTTAATGCATGCAGTGTTTTTTGAAGCAGGCAGATAAGGGGGACAGTCATGCTGACTAGTGCATCATCTGCACTCGCCATCCACGTGGAATCATCGAAGGCACGCAAAATGTGGCAGATGTCCTTCATAGAGGCCCACTCAGTGGTGGTGAAGTGTGAACGGCGCGCAGTGCGACTTGTTTGCGCCTGATGCAGCTGGTACTCCATTACTGCTGCCTGCTGCTCACACAACCGCTCCAACATATGTAACGTTGAATTCCACCTGGTGGGTAGGTCACATATGATGCGATGTTCCGGAAGGCGTAATCGGCGCTGCAGAGCAGCAAGGCGCGGTCTTGCCGTGCTGGAACGCCGCAAGTGAGAGCACTCTATGCGGACCTTGTGCAGCAGTGCATCAAGATCCGGATAGTCCCTCAGAAAGCTCTACATGACCAATTTCAGCACATGTGCCAGACATGGGATGTGAGTGAGGTTGCCTAGGCCCAGAGCTGCCACCAGATTTCGGCCATTGTCACTACCAAGCCTGGCTGGAGATTCGTTGGCAGAAACCACACGTCGCTCTCCTGCTTGATGGCATTCCAGAGCTCCTGCGCTGTGTGGCTTCGATTCCCCAAAGAAATTAATTTCAGTACGGCCTGTTGACGTTT
Organism: Dendrobates tinctorius; assembly: GCF_039654945.1. NCBI lineage: Eukaryota > Metazoa > Chordata > Amphibia > Anura > Dendrobatidae > Dendrobates > Dendrobates tinctorius. The sequence continues at coordinate 10,406,449 of NW_027361793.1, forward strand.
GGCCACGGCTGTGCTCATATCGGTCGTAACAGACTCCTGCAGCGCTGTTTCTGAGGAACTTGAGTAGGAGGAGGAGTCAATGTGTACAGACTGGATTCCTGCAATCCGTAGAGTTGGCAGAACACGTACAGTGCCACTCTCCAGATCTGTACCCGGCTCCACAACATTGACCCAATGGGCAGTGAGGGAAAGGTATCGTCCCTGTCCATGGTTACTGGTCCACGCATCGGTGGTCAGGTGGACCTTGCTACTGACGGCATTTAATAGCGCATGTTTTATTTTTCCCTCCACATGCTTTTGCAGGGCAGGGACGGCTTAACTGCTGAAATAAAAGCGGCTGGGCACGGTGTATTGTGGGACTGCCAATGCCATGAAGTTCCGGAAGGTGTCAGTCTCCACCAGCCTGAATGAGAGCATTTCAAGGGCCAGTAGTTTGGCAATGCCAGCATTCAGAGCCTGTGCTCGCGGATGGTTTGCCGAGTATGGCCGCCTTTTCTCCCATGCCTGTGCTACCAATGGCTGTAGAGTGGCCTGGGAGTGTGAGGATGACTGGGAACGTGGTGCTGTGGTTGGAATGTCACTGGGTCTCCAGACAACAGTGCCAGAGGTTCTTCCTTGGCGATCCTGTGAGGAAGCCAAACCAGCTGTGTGTGAGCTGGAGGAAGAGGCCCCAACACGAGCTGAAGAGGTGGTAGATGGTGCTGTACGTTGGCCTACGTCTTCAGTGTGTCTGTGTAACTCCAGCTCGTGCTTGGTCCGCACATGTTTCCACATATTTGTGGTATTGAGGTTGCTGGCATTTTTCCCTCTTTTGACTTTCTGATGACACAGCTTGCATTTGACAAAGCAAATGTCATCTGCAAGTGTGTCAAAAAAGGACCACGCACTGCAAATCTTGGGAGCGCCCGTTTTGGCTTTTGGAAGAGGAATGCTCCTAACGGGTGCCGAAGTGGAGGCTACAGGCAACCAAGTTGGCCCCCTACCTCTCTCTCCTGTTTTGGCCGTTCGGGGAATCTCTTCCTCAGAGCTGCTCCCACCACCTTCCTGTTCCTCACGCCATGATGGCTCAAGGACCTCATCATCTACACTCCCCTCTTCAAACACCTGCTTCTCCTGGGTTGTCTCGCCAGCACCGTACACACCAGAAAGTGGCACCTGAGTCTCGTCATCATCTAATGCGTACTGAGGTGTGCTGACCATAGGCACTGGCCCACCCGCCTCTTCAGATTCAGAGGGACAAAGAAGTTGCGCATCACTGCATACTCCCTCTTCTTCACATTCTTGAATGCTGCTTGGCTGGCCCCCTCTTTCCAAGCCATCAGATTCAGAGAACAGAAGTAGAGACTGTGATGGCTCCTGTCCATGGCTCTCTGACTGCCTGGGCAATTTGGCAGGTGGTGAAGAGACAGATGGTTGCTCTTCAGTGCTCTGGCCCCGAGAGGACGTGGAAGTCATTGAAGTCGATGCGTTAGCTGCCATCCATCCGACAACAGCTTCAATTTGTTCCTCCCGCAGCAGTGGGGTACGGCGAGGTCCTACAAAGCTGCGCATAAAGGACTGTTGCCTGGTAAAACTGGGGGATGCTGACTCACTGGTGCCCGCAGCAGGCACAGAATCCCCACGTCCTCTCCCTGCAGAATCCCCACGTCCTCTCCCTGCAGAATCCCCACATCCTCTCCCTGCTGAAACTCCACGCCCACGCCTACATGCCTTACTCCCTGCCTTCTTCATCTTGGTAGACTGATAAAGATAGGCAGAAAAGTACAAAGGGGGGCTTAGTGTGCTTATTCCTGAACAGCTGGTACCAGGTATAAGAAACACTAATTTTATGAAGTGTGTGTGTAGACTACAGTTTAATATGAGCTAATGTGGCCTACACAACTGTCAAATGTAGTGTTTGGTGAACCTTATTTATTTTTTTTTTCAAAAAAACTAAAAGGATGTGACCAAAGATTTGAAAGCGATAGTATCACAAACTTTTTGGAGCTATTACAATGCAGGAAGGTAGCCTACAATGCAAAAGATGAGGCTCCAAAAAATAGGGTAATACTAATCTGGCTGCAGCTGAAGGGCACAAGCCAGAAAAAAGGCTCCTCTATCTACTCCTATATAGTGTTTGCAACCAACCAATGTAGATGGATACGGATGGATGCACACTAATAGGCGAATGAAAAATGAGCTGCAATAACAGGAAAATATGTGTGAGGCAGTGACACACACAGAGCGGCCTACAACCAGACGTAGCTGTAGGACACACTACAGCGTGAGCTTCACTCACACACAGAGACCTCTCAGACAGCCGTGTACAGTGCATATAAGTGGGCACTAGCACTGAAAGGCTGCAGAGAGGCTCCGCTGTCTACTCCAATAGTGTTTGCAACCAATGTATATGGATACGGATAGATGCACACTAACAGGAGAATGAAAAATGAGCAGCAAAAAAAGAAAAATATGTATGAGGCAGTGACACACGCTGAGCGGCCTACAACCAGACGTGACTGCAGGACACACTACTCAGTGTGAGCTGCACTCACACAGACCTTGCAGACAGCTGTGAACACTGCTGCAAGGCAAAAGAAAGCTACAGTGGTGGATTATGTAGCCTGGGTAAAGCACACTATGATTGTGAAAATCGCTATCTCTAACTGTCCCTCACAGTCTTGAACAGCAGCCTGTCCCTAACTGAATTCACAGCAGAGTGAACCCGAAAAGGCGGTGGCGGTGGCTTTTATAGTGCATCATGACATCATTTCAGCAGCCAATCAGAGCCATGCCATTAGTTAACATGCCTACATGCCTAACAGGATGTGCCCACACTTCTGAGGATTGTTATTGGCTGAATCAAATCAAACTGGCTCATAGCATTATGGGAACTTCCGATTCCGGTATTCGATATGCTAAAAGTATCGAAACTCAGTATCGGAATTCCGATACAGTGAATATCGGCCGATACCCGATACTTGCGATATCGGAATGCGCAACACTACCAATCACGCTGCAGTGATTGTCTGCCAGGCTATGAAACGCCGCAGCCATCTTTGTTGCGGTCGTGCAGTGATTGGCTGGCCCCACAGCATCATCAGGCCTCTCCTACTAACATACAATACAAGACGATCATTCTCCTTCACCCACCTGCTTTCCCTTTCTCTGCTTCTTCTCACTGCTGGTGACATATCCCCCAATCCTGGTCCCCTCTGCCTCATACATCCCACTACTCCTCACCCCTATCTTTCTCACACTAAGAGAAACTGCCGCGATCCCTCACACTTAAAACCTGTGCCACTGACCCCCTCCCGCACCCTCTTACTGGAGCAATTTGGAATGCTCGCTCCATCTGCAGCAAGCTCCACGTGATCCACGACCTCTTTACCTCCCGCAACCTCTCCTTCCTGGCCCTCACTGAGACCTGGCTGACACCCCCTGACATGGCCTCCCCGGCCGCACTGAGTTTTGGCGGCCTCCACTTTACCCACACTCCTCGCTGTTATGAATGAGTCACCGAAGGAGGAAAAAACAAAAATACAAGCTAAGTCCAGAAAACCAGAGAGGTTGGTAGCTATCAGATTGCAGACCCCTGATCCTATTCACCACAACTAACAGTAGCCGTGGGGGGTTCCTACGGTGCCCTAGACCCCTCGTTCACAGCCAGAGAACTAAATAAGCCTAAAGAAAGAAAGGGGAAATCTAAACTGCCCCAGAGCAGACCCCAAAGCAATAGACAGCCTCCAACATGTATTGTAGGTGAAAAGCAGATGAAAGCACAAACACAGACAGAAAGACAGTTTGAGCAAACGATGGGGCCCAACTAACTAAATAGGAAAGGACAGAAAAGATGCTGGCTGCAATCCGCAAAAAACCCTACCAAAAATGTCTCAACCGTCTGATAGGGAAAAAGGCCCTGAAGTCGCTAGACTTCAAAATCACTATATCAGCACTCAGGTATATTCTGAAACAGAGCAAAGAGATAAACTGATCAGAGACAAAAATGGAGCTCAGCCCGTCCCAACAAAGGCAGGCTGAACACAAAACACGAAGCAAACAGACAAAATCTCATGGAAAAATAAGAGAGCAAAAACTTAGCTTTCAGTAGACAGGACTAACTGGTTGCAAGAGCTCAGAGCAGAAAGGATCACCAGCACCCCTGTAGGGCGTCGGCTGCCTTATATCCACTCAGTGATTCCGGGTGTCCAATCAGGCTCCACCTGTTCAGATGACAGGTTCTTCTCAACCCAATCAATTTCACTACCTCTCTTCACCAGCAGAGGGAGTTCATCAGACATCAACGGTGAAGGGGAAAATGAACTCACAACAGTACCTCCCCCTTGAGGAGGGGTCACCGAACCCTCATCCACGCCACCAGGACGATCAGGATGGGCCCGATGAAAAGCACGAACCAATCTTTCGGCATGAATATCGGATGCAGGGACCCAAGAATTATCCTCCTGGCCATAACCCTTCCATTTAACCAAATACTGGAGTCTCCGTCTAGCCAGGCGAGAATCCAGTATCTTCTCAACCTCATATTCCACATTACCTTCCACCAATACAGGGTCAGGAGGTGCCACCACAGGAACTACTGGCTCAACAAACCTCTTTAACAGAGACTTATGAAACACGTTATGGATCTTAAATATAACAGGAAGAGCCAAACGAAAAGAGATAAACTGATCAGAGACAAAAATGGAGCTCAGCCCGTCCCAACAAAGGCAGGCTGAACACAAAACACAAAGCAAACAGACAAAATCTCATGGAAAAATAAGAGAGCAAATACTTAGCTTTCAGTAGACAGGACTAACTGGTTGCAAGAGCTCAGAGCAGAAAGGATCACCAGCACCTCTGTAGGGCGTCGGCTGCCTTATATCCACTCAGTGATTCCGGGTGTCCAATCAGGCTCCACCTGTTCAGATGACAGGTTCTTCTCAACCCAATCAATTTCACTACCTCTCTTCACCAGCAGAGGGAGTTCATCAGACATCAACGGTGAAGGGGAAAATGAACTCACAACACCTCGCCCTGGCAACAGACAAGGTGGAGAAGTGGGTTTCCTCCTTTCTAAAAACTGCTCCTTCAACCCTATCCAACCCCCAACCTCCCTTATCCTCCCTTCTTTCGAGGTTCACTCTGTCCGTATTTACTCTCCCTCTAATCTCCAAATGGCTGTCATATACCGACCGCCGGGCTCAGCCACTGCCTTCATCGACCAATTCTCCTCCTGGCTCCTCTACTTTCTCTCTTCTGACATCCCCACCATCATCATGGGGGACTTCAACATCCCCATTGACATCCACCAGCCAGTAGCCTCCAAACTCCTTTCACTTACCTCATCCTTTGGACTTAATCAGTGGTCCTCCACAGCCACCCACACAAATGGACATACACTAGACCTCATCTTCACCCGCCTCTGTTCACGATCTAATCTCACTACCTCTCCCTTCCCCCTATCTGACCACCATCTACTCACCTTCTCATCCTTGTCCTTCTTACCTGCCCCCCATGTTCAGCCACTAGCACATCCTCGCAGAAACCTCGCACACCTAGACATCCACAGACTCTCAGACTCTCTTCTACCTCTGTCCTCCATAACTTCATTCCACAACATGGACAGTGCCACCGCTTTCTACAACGCCACCCTCACATCAGCCATAGACTCAGTCGCCCCTCTCATGCATGGCAAAGTGCGACAAACCAATAGGCAACCCTGGCACATCAACCTCACAAAAAATCTTCGACAAGCATCCAGGGTCGCGGAGCGGTGTTGGAAGAAAACACGCCTGCCAGACGACTTCACTGCTTTCAAACAAGCTACACTTGCCTTTAAAACAGCCCTCACCTCTGCTAAACAGACCTATTTCACAAACCTTGTATCTTCATTATCCCACAACCCAAAACAACTGTTCAGCACATTCAACTCTCTCCTCTGCCCATCACTGCCACCTCCAACTCCCCTCATCTCTGCTGAGGACTTTGCCACCTACTTCAAAAACAAGATTGACCAAACAAGGCAAACCTTTACAGTTCCACCACCCCAACCACTCCACATACCAAACCTCTGCCCTTTCCTAATAACCTCCCTCTCCAACATCACTGAAGGAGACCTTACTAATCTCCTTTCCAAATCACGCCTCACCACCTGTGCACTTGACCCCATCCTTTCCCACCTGCTACCCAACCTCACTAACATGATCATTCCAGTCCTAACCCATCTCTTCAACCTATCCCTAACTTCTGGTACCTTCCCCTCTGCCTTCAAACATGCCACCATAACACCCATCCTCAAAAGATCAAACCTTGACCCAACTGCTATGCCCAGCTATCGCCTCATATCACTGCTCCCGTTTGCTTCCAAACTCCTTGAACAGCATGTCCATGCTCAACTTTCCTCCCACCTCTCATCTAACTCCCTCCTTGACATCCTGCAATCTGGCTTCCACCCCCACCACTCCACTGAAACTGCCCTGACCAAAATTACTAATGACTTACTCACAGCCAAAGCTAACTGACAGTTCTCCATCCTCCTCCTTCTTGACCTGTCCTCTGCCTTTGACACAGTTGACCACTGCCTACTGCTGAAAAACCAAAAAAACTGAACTGGAGTAGACTTGAATGACATGCATGATGTAAAAGCATGTTCACACTGGCCATGAAAGCAAGCAAAACCAAAGGAAAAAACAATGTGTGCATATACCCTAATGAAAATAAATAAGTAAAAAAGCAAGTGCATTAAATAACATAGGGTACTTGGTAAACACTATTTTGATCAAAAAAGTATAAAGCTGTCCGACCACGGCAAGGTGTACCCATTTGAGACAGTAACTACACTAACGGTTAAAACCTACCTAGTGTGAATAGTGGCAGAGTCTCTGGGTCCCAAACGGACACCCAGCTTTAGAGGGACTATAAGTAAACTGCACAGCTCAGTAGAAAGGAGGCCACACCCTATTTGTACTGAATACAAAAATGCTGAAGAAAAACCAAAAAAACTGAACTGGAGTAGACTTGAATGACATGCATGATGTAAAAGCATGTTCACACTGCCCATGAAAGCAAGCAAAACCAAAGGGAAAAACAATGTGTGTATATACCCTAATGAAAATAAATACGTAAAGAAGCAAGTGGCATTAAATAACATAGGGTACTTGGTAAACACTATTTTGATCAAAAAAGTATAAAGCTGTCCCACCACGGCAAGGTGTACCCATTTGAGACAGTAACTACACTAACGGTTAAAACCTAACTAGTGTGAATAGTGTCAGAGTCTCTGGGTCCCAAACGGACACCCAGCTTCAGAGGGACTGCCTACTGCTACAGATTCTTTCTTCCCTTGGCATCAAAGCCCTTGCCCTGTCCTGGATTTCCTCATATCTTTCTGACCGCACATTCAGCATTTCCCACTCCCACACTACCTCCTCATCCCACCCCCTCTCTGTTGGAGTCCCCCAAAGCTCTGTCCTGGGGCTCCTACTTTTTTCCATATATACTCTTGGCCTAGGACAACTCATAAAGTCCCATAGCTTCCAGTACCACCTGTATGCAGATGACACTCAGATCTACCTCTCTGGCCCAGATGTCACCTCTCTGCTGTCCAGAATCCCGGAGTGTCTATCAGCCATATCCTCCTTTTTCACCTCTCGCTTCCTAAAACTCAATGTAGACAAAACTGAAATCATTATCTTTCCTCCATGTCACGTATCTTCCCTACCCGATCTATCTATTATGGTAAACGACATCACGCTCTCTCCAGCGCGTGAAATCCGCTGCCTCGGAGTAACTCTCGACTCTTCCCTGTCCTTCAAACCACACATCCAATCTCTTGCCATCTCCTGTCGCCTCCAACTCAAAAATATTTCCAGAATCCATCCCTTCCTCAGTCCTCAATCTACTAAAACTCTTGTACATGCCCTCATCGTCTCCCGCCTTGACTACTGCAACACTCTCCTCTGTGGCCTCCCTGCTAACTCTCTTGCACCACTCCAATCTGTCCTCAATTCTGCTGCCCGACTAATCCACCTCTCTCCTCGCTACTCCCCTGTCTCCCCCCTCTGCAAATCCCTCCATTGGCTCCCAATTCCCCAATGAATCTAGTTCAAACTACTAACACTGACCTACAAAGCCATCCACAACCTTTCCCCTCCCTATATCTCTGAACTAATCTCCCAATATCTTCCCTCACGTAATCTTCGATCCTCCCAAGACCTCTTACTCTCCTCCACACTTATTCGTTCCTCACACAACCGCCTCCAAGATTTCTCCCGAATATCCCCTATCCTCTGGAATGCCATGCCTCAACACATCCAATTATCCACCACCCTCGGATCCTTCAAATGGAACCTAAAAACCCATCTTTTCAGGAAAGCTTACAGCCTGCAATGACCATTCTGCCGCCTCACCACCCCCTGAGCTGCCGCCTTATCACCACCAGAGCTGCTGCACCCCCGACCTTCTGTCTCTTCCCCACTATCCCGTAGAATGTAAGTCCGCAAGAACAGGGTCCCCTCCCCTCTGTACCAGTCTGTCATTGTAAATTTGTTTACTGTTAACGATATCTATAACTTTGTATGCAACCCCCCTTCTCATGTACAGCACCATGGAATGGCGCTATATAAATAAATGATAATAATAATAATAATAATAATAATAATAATAATCAGGGGTATAAGAGACCGGACACTGCCCTGCTCGGAGCATTCAGCTCTGGATTGAGAGAGTGTAGGGAGAGCTGCTGCCAAAATAGGGTCAGAATTGGGGATTTATTAGTTAGTGTGGGGTCTACCATCCTAAACTACTCACATCCAGCTAAAGCAACAGTTCTTCTAAGGACTAATTCCAGAGTATATAGGTTCCAGTGTTAGGTAGGCAGGGTAGTGTACGTCGCTCTATACACATCAGTGCAAGGCCTGCAGGCACTGTATGTGTGCATATAGATCATTGCATACATCAAGAGGGTCCATTCCATTCCTGTGTTCTGGGGCTGCAGTGATACCTCTAGGATATATTAGCCATATATAGCTAGCCCCAGGTGTAATTGGAATACAGGCCACATATATTTAGGTGTGGTATCTCTGTGCCAGCTCATATCTGTTTGTGCTCAAAGTTTTGCCAGTTTACAGCGGTTTTCTTTTTTTGCTCTGGGTGAAACTGTACTTATATATGGGTCGCCCTCACACCCAGGGCAGTGGAGGACTCGGTACCGGGCTTGATGGTCCTCAATGGGAGATGTCATGGTAGCTGGAACCCGGCCCGTGGCCCTGGGCGCCCATTGTAAATATTCGATGTCAATGTGTAAGTCGTGACGCCACCTGTGGTGTTCGGCAAGGTAGATGTTAAGCCGATGCTGCAGACAGTTCCTCTGGGACAGATGGTGTGGTGCAGCAGTGATGGTATAGCCCTCCACAGGCAGGGCTGTAGTCCCAGGGCAGAGTGAATGAAGCGACACTTAGATGGTGTAGTGACAGGCGCAAGGAATGTAGCAGTGCTGGGCAAGTTGACACAGGAATAAGTGGAGGACACCAGGGCATGTACAGTAGTTCCAAAGCTTTACTCACAGTCTGTGGTGGCTCAAGAGCCCGCATCGGTGCCGTGTCCTCCAGGTCAGGAGCTCAGTCAACCTCCAGGCAAGATGAAGCACTCCTTTCCAACACCCCACCAACATATGTGCCTTTGCTGAACGTCTCCCTCTTAGCGCCTTTGAATGAAGTACTCCAAGTACTGAGTTACACTGGAGTTCCTCCTGTCAGATGTTCCTATGAACTCTACTTGTACGGCAGACAGCTGTAGCCTGCTTCTGGGACTCTCTGCTACCAAGTCCCGGCTCTCTCTCTCGTTGCTGTTGTGCCCCCAAGTCTGATGTGGGAATAAAGTGATGACAAACTTCTATTCCTACGGTGTCTGTTGCGGGACCATAAGTATCCAAACAACCTCGGGGACCGGACCCCGGCCTTGCGCCTAGAACTTGAGAGGGGTTCTCTTCTAACCCTCAATCGTCTGTTAGAATCATAGAATCATAGAATCGTAGAGTTGGAAGGGACCTCCTGGGCCATCTGGTCCAACCCCCTGCTCAAAGCAGGATTCGCTAAATCATCCCAATCAGATGTCTGTCCAGCCTCTGTTTGAAGACTTCCATTGAAGGAGAACTCACCACTTCTCGTGGCAGCCTGTTCCACTCATTGATCACTCTAACTGTCAAAAAGTTTTTTCTAATATCTAATCTGTGTCTCCTCCCATTCAGTTTCATCCCATTGCTTCTAGTCTTTCCTTGTGCAAATGAGAATAAAGTTGATCCTTCTACAATGTGACAGCCCTTTAGATATTTGTAGACAGCTATTAAGTCTCCTCTCAGTCTTCTCTTTTGCAAACTAAACATTCCCAAATCCTGCAACCTTTCCTCATAAGACAGGGTTTGCAGACCGGTCACCATTCTGGTCGCTCTTTTCTGAACTTGCTCCAGTTTGTTGATGTCTTTTTTAAAATGTGGTGCCCAAAACTGGACACAATATTCCAGATGAGGTCTGACCAAAGAGGAGTAGAGGGAAATAATGACTTCACGTGATCTAGACTGTATGCTTCTGTTAATACATCCTAGAATTGCATTTGCCTTTTTTGCTGCTGCATCACACTGTTGACTCATATTCAGTCTGTGATCTATTAGTATACCCAAGTCTTTTTCACATGTGCTGTCACTTAGCCCTATTCCTCCCATTCTGTATATGCTTTTTTCATTTTTATTGCCCAGATGTAGTACTTTGCATTTCTCCCTGTTAAAAACCATTCTGTTAGTTGCTGCCCACTTCTCCAGTTTATTTAAATCTTTTTGAATCCTCTCTCTCTCTTCTCTAGTATTAGCTATCCCTCCTAGCTTTGTGTCATCAGGAAATTTAATCAGTTTACCCTCAATTCCTTCATCTAAATCATTGATAAAGATGTTGAACAATACAGGGCCCAGGACAGAGCCCTGTGGTACCCCACTTGAGACATTCTTCCAACTGGATGTGCACCCATTTGCGACCACTCTTTGGGTCTGATCACTAAGCCAGTTATGAATCCACCTAACAGTTGCCTTGTCCATTCCATACTTAGTCATTTTTTCAATAAGGATTGTATGAGAGACTTTGTCAAATGCTTTGCTGAAGTCAAGATATACTATATCTACAGCATTTCCTTGATCCACCCAATCAGTGATACCGTCATAGAAGGAAATTAAGTTAGTCTGACAAGACTTATTAGTTACAAACCCATGCTGACTCTGTTTAATCACTTCATTCTTATCCAGGTATTGACATACATGTTGTTTAATAATTTGTTCAAAGATCTTTCCTGGTATAGAAGTCAGACTCACCGGCCTATAGTTGCCTGGGTCCACCTTCTTCCCCTTTTTGAAGATAGGAACAACATTTGCTCTTCTCCAGTCTTCTGGCACTTCTCCTGTTCTCCAAGAATTTTCAAAGATTATGGAGAGGGGTTCAAAGATTTCTTCTGCTATCTCCTTCAGTACTCTGGGGTGTAATTCATCTGGACCTGGAGACTTGAATTCATTTAGGTTAGCTAAGTGTTTCCTCACTATCTTTCTGTTTATAGATATCTTGGATTCTTCTATTTCCTTAATAGGACAGTGAAGAACAGTTGATGTTACATTTCCTTTCTGAGAGAAAACAGATGCAAAATAGGAATTTAAAAGTTCAGCCTTCTCAACATCCTGTCTTACCATTTCATCATTTTCATCCTGTAAAAATCCTATAGCATCTTTAACTTTTCTTTTACTTTTGACATATCCCCAAAATCCTTTATTATTGCTTTTGACATCTCTTGCAAGCCTCAATTCATTTTCAGCTTTAGATAATCTGATTTGTGCCCTGCAGGTTCTGCAGACAGCATTATATTCTTTTTTAGATATGCATCCCTCTTTCCATTTTATAAACATTTTTTTCTTCCTTTTTAGCATGTGCTTAAGTTCTGTGTTCATCCATCCTGGTTTCCTTAAATGCTTCCTATTCTTCCCTCTTTTCGGAATTGTTAACAACTGTGCTTTGAGAATTTCTGTTCTCTTCCTCACCTCACGTTCCGTAATAATCCTTTCCTTCTTATGGAGAGTCAGGCTTTCTTTCAGTTTTCCTTTCCTGTGCCAGCAGACCCAGATCACTGAGGTCGGCTGCAGCACTTTCCTTCCTCCATCCCTCTCAGGGGATGTCCTTACACAGGTCCGACCTCGTCAGACTCCTGTGACCAACTCCCTATATCCTATCCTCTTCCTGCTCTTTAGTGCAAACTAAACTCCACCCGCCTCCCAGCACAGTTCGTGTTCCAAGCAGGGAGCCACCAAAAGGTGCTTTGCTACACTACTGTGTTGTGTGGGATGCAGGTGTTGGAGCGTGGTCAGGGGTCTCCACCTTACCTGAATGGTGGGGTACCACACCTCAGGAGGAGGTGCAGTACCTCTGTGGTGACTGAACCCTCAGGGGCGCCACATACCCCCCCGTTAAACACAGCACACCAGCGGACTGCAAGAAAACAAAAGTTGACAAATACAGGAACATACAAAATTTTTGGGATGCTTAATAAACAATACTTATCTAATCTTCTCAATATGAGAGGCAATCATTCTTGAACGTTGCAAACAATTCTTAATTAACTATCTAAAGTCTTAATTCAAAAGTGCTTTTGGCAATACTCACTACCACTTCAAGTATTCTGCATCAACACATTTCTTCATCATATTTTCTACTTTCTATTATTAACCTTAAGTGATAACTGCCGATGCCTGGTTCATCACCAACATCTTTCAAATCTTTATTCTCATTTCTCATCTCTTTATTAAAACATTCCTATAAAAATTACTGTGGCTAACTACATTCTTCATAAAAGCTGTTTTCTGCTATACTTTTATAAGACACATTATCAAATACTTCACATCAAAAACTTCAATAATTCTTGTAAGTGCTGGACACCGCTCCCAGCCAGGATCTCTTGCAGTGTCCTTTGATTGAAGCTATGCTCCAGGTGAGGTAGTCTTTATCTTCAAAAGGTCTATGTAAAACCAAGAAAGGGCTCCTAAAGAGGTGCAAACTATTTACAAACACAGTCCGGATCACTCAGTGTTCATGATATCCACAGTTCAATTATGAAAAATATGCTACCAATGCAACTGGGCAATAAAATTGGAAAACAGAAAAAGAACCATGGTATACAAATAAGGCACAATGGTGCAAATACCCTCCTGGGTAACAAAGTTAATGGAATGTTTCTTTGTTGGGGGTCCCCTCCTGGGTTACTGGAAGCTGGTTTTCTTGGCTGCTGCTTCCACGGAAGAATTTCTTGACATCCTCTTCCTGCAGACGGATTGACATAGGATGAGGTGGTGGCAGCTGGGTGGATTGCTGCCTGGGGTACTTTGGCAGAGGTGATCACCACTGCAGGGGGTATTCCTGCTGGGGGTACATACGTCTTCTCCTTTTTATAAGTTGCCAGCAATTCTTCAGGTATGCGGCGGATGTTCATGGCATACCATCCTCTTAACCCCTCATGCCGGGTGAAGGTCACGAACTCCCCTGGCTGCAGATCTCTAGCAGGGTGTCCCTTCCTCAGGTGTGAATCTATGTCCCGCCGGTTAAAGAAAAGGTCACTAATTCTTTTGGGGTCTGCAATGAACCTGAATCCTCTTCATGGTTCACATTTAGAACTTGTCCCCATCCAGCTGCATCCCGGGGACCATAGTGACCAGCACGGACCTTCTCCTTCCGGTCCAGATCAGGACCTAGCACCACCAGTCTCCGCTGCTCCCTCTCCCTCTGCTCCCCTGCCAGTTGGCGGAGGGTCTGCTGATAATAAAGCTCTTCCTCCTCCCATGACCTGCCTCTACCCACTGTGGACAAGGGTGCCACCGCCGGGGGTTCGGGTGTTCCCCCCAGGGTTCAGCGTCCCGGTCCCAGACAAGGCCCAGCACGACCTGTCCTGATGCTGCCATGGGCGTACACCCCAGGGCCTTCCCAGGTGCAGGGACAGCCAACGTACCTTGGGTCTCCTGGCGGTGTTCCGGTGCAGGGCTGAGACGGTGGGCAGCTGCAGGGGTGTCCACAGGAGTGGCTGGTCTGGGTAGCGGCGGTGGTGGAGAAGATGGTGGCTCTGGGTCCGCAGGGGCCTCCGGTGGGACCTGCTCAGCCGCATCAGGTCCAGGCGGGAGCATGGCTTAAGCTCCCGGGGTCTCCGGTGACTCTTCCGGACAGGCCACAACGAGCAGTATAGACAGCGTGGAGGTATAAACCTGCACTGCCTGAGGATAGTCCGGTGCAGCGGTGGCAGGTACCATCGGTGAAAGTACTGGGTCCAGGGGTGCCGGTGGTGTACGCCCCTCCTGGGCGTGCTGCCCGCTCAACTTCCGTAAGGCCTCCTGCCTCAGTCGCAGACGGGTTGTCAGCTGGACTATTTCCTCCTCCAGCTGCCGGCGGTTCATTGTGGAAGCCAGATCGGAGCCTTCAGTTGCTGCGCCTGGGAGATTCAGCTCAACCTCCCTTCACTCTTCAGGCCTCCTTTCTCCCTCCATGGTGATGGCTTCTCTCTCTCCTTCTTCCTGTCTCTGCTCTTTTCCTGCCACTGGCTTCTGCTCCTCCTTCTGGGGGCGGCGTCTTTTTCCTACTCCTCCATACCAGGCCAGTATACGAACCCCTCGGGGGGTGGGCCATGTTGCTGTCGCTTATAAGCTCAGACAGCGGAGGCCCAGGACAGTTCGCGGTCTTTTCTTAGGACCACGCATGTGGTCACACCCTTCTTCACCGCGCTGGCGGCCATTTTTAGCATTTATTTTACAGTCTATCAAATTAGGTCTTTTGCACATTTTCACAAGCTGTTAAGTCCAATAAATCGTAGGCACACAGAACCCGGTGGCACCGGGTTTTGTCATCCTGTTCGTGATGCCAAAAATGGGTCGCCCTCACACCCAGGGCAGTGGGGTACTCGGTACCGGGCTCGATGGTCCTCTATGGGAGATGTCACGGTAGCTGGAACCCGGCCCGTGGCCCTGGGCGCCCATTGTAAATGTTCAGTGTAAGTCGTGACGCCACCTGTGGTGTTCGGCAAGGTAAATGTTAAGTCAACGCTGCAGACAGTTCCTCTGGGACAGATGGTGTGGTGCAGCAGTGATGGTATAGCCCTCCACAGGCAGGGCTGTAGTCCGAGGGCAGAGTGAATGAAGCGACACTTAGATGGTGTAGTGTCGGGCGCAAGGGATGTAGCAGTGCTGGGCAAGTTGACGCAGGAATAAGTGGAGGACACCAGGGCATGTAGTTCCAAAGCTTTACTCACAGTCTGTGGTGGCTCAAGAGCCCGCATCGGTGCCGTGTCCTCCAGGTCAGGAGCTCAGTCAACCTCCAGGCAAGATGAAGCACTCCTTTCCAACACCCCGCCAACATATGTGCCTTTGCTGAACGTCTCCCTCTTAGCGCCTTTGAATGAAGTACTCCAAGTACTGAGTTACACTGGAGTTCCTCCTGTCAGATGTTCTAATCCTTTCCTTCTTATGGAGAGTCAGGCTTTCTTTTAGTGTTCCTTTACTGTGCCAGCGGACCCAGATCACTGAGGTCGACTGCAGCACTTTCCTTCCTCCATCCCTCTCAGGGGATCTCCTTACACAGGTCCGACCTCGTCAGACTCCTGTGACCAACTCCCTATATCCTATCCTCTTCCCGCTCTTAAGTGCAAACTAAACTCCACCCGCCTCCCAGCACGCTTCGTGTTCCAAGTAGGGAGCCACCAAAGGGTGCTTTGCTACACTACTGTGTTGTGTGGGATGCAGGTGTTGGAGCGTGGTCAAGGGTCTCCACTTTACCTGAATGGTGGGGTACCACACCTCAGGAGGAGGTGTAGTACCTCTGTGGTGATTGAACCCTGAACCCTCAGGGGCGCCACATCTACAGCACCAGTTAGCCCAAAAATTAAAAAACAGGGCACACATTTGTTGTAGTGGTATCTCCATGGCAGCTCATATTTGTGTGTGCTCAAAGTTTTGACTGTTTACGGCAGTTTTCTTTTTTTGTCCTGGGTGAAACTGTACTTATATACAGCACTAGTTAGCTCAAAAATTAAAAAAAGGGCACACGTTTGTCGTAATGGTAACTCCATGCCAGCTCATATCTGTGCGTGCTCAAAGTTTGGCCAGTTTATGGCGGTTTTCTTTTTTTGGCCTGGCTGTCACTGTAGTTAAATACAGCAGTATTTAGCCCCAAAAAATACAGGTGACACATTTGTCATAGTGGTATCTCCGTGCCAGCTCATATCTGTGCGTGCTCAAAGTTTGGCAAGTTTATGGCGGTTTTTTTTTTGGCCTGGCTGTCACTGTAGTTCAATAAAGCAGTATTTAGCAAAAAAAAAAAATACAGGCCACACATTTGTCATAGTGGTATCTGTGCGTGCTCAAAGTTTGGACAGTTTACAGTGTTTTTCGTTTTTTGGCCTGGGTGAAACTGTACTTATATGCAGCACTATGTTGCATTATGCTAAAAACAAGCCACATTTTACAGTGGGGTCTATCTCTGACATGCCTCATACATCCATGTGCCAAAAATTGAGGCATTTTAGGCCTAAATTCCCTTTTTGGGCAGTCTGTCACTCTCATTATATCCAGCACTCTTTTGCATCCACCAAAAAAAAAAAGAAACATATTTTACAGTGTGGTATATCTGTGACACGCCTCATACGTCCATGTGATAAAAATTTGTGGATTTTAGGCCGGTACTCCAGTGTTTTCCTGTCTGGTACTCAAGTTATATACAGCACTATTGAAGCGATGGCCGGGGGGACCACCACAATGCAGAGTGACTACGGTACACAAGATGAGGTGCAAGCAACAAAGGGTTAATTTATTTACAGGCAAGGAATGCTGTGTTAGGAAAGAGTAAACAGGGGTATGCAATGACATAAAGCAATTTACAAAAGTGATATTCTCTAGCTGGGCCATACAAGTGGCACGATGCACCAACTATTACAGGTAAGTGTATTTCTCAAAAAAGCAAAACAATGTAATAAAATACATTATGCTGCTACTCTAACTCTAGCCTGACTGGCCGCTTCTACACCAGCCGCACGGCTACCGTGCTCTGTCTATTGAAGCCTATCCTAAGCCCTAAACCTGTGCGCACACGGGGTTAACACTCACGGTGAAGTTGGTGTTGCAGTTCCTTTCTGGGGCCCCCCTGCAGTTCTCTGCAAGATGATGTGACTTCCTCCCTGGAAGCTCTGTGCAATGTGGTCTTGTCCTTGTGTGAAGATCCCGAGCCTGTTCCTTCCTTGTATATCTTCGTGGCTCCTCGCAGTAAAACAGGAAAAAACACTTTTGTTATCCCCGGAAGGGTACACAATCCCACAGGTTCAGTCAGTTCTAAGCTGCACGTTTTTCTCCTCACAGAATCCAGCACGCCAGCTTCCATCAGACTCCAAGCTCAAAACACTCCCTGGAAACACGGCCCCTCCCCTCTCCTAGCAGGCAGAACAAACCAAAAACAGTCTTATTGCAGGGGAGATTGGAATGTTCAATTGCTCTAGCCAAGGAGGTTCTGTCTCTTAAAGTGGTAGTTTGTCTCTACTGTCCATAGAAATGCCACCCCCTTACATGCCTCTCTACTTAAAGATGGTCGCCCTTGACCATCACAGCATCATGGTTGCAGTGGGAAGAAACTTGCAATGCAGAATAGCACCTATAGGGGTGACAACTCAAGCAGAAAAACAGACAGAGAACACTTGTTCTACATTACAGACTGGTGGAATCCCTGCAGTAGACCTCTGGGATCTCCGGAGGTCTTGAGAATCTTCCAAAGGAATACATGCTTGAAGAGTTGTAGGCTCTTGTCTGGACTCATCGTCACGTGGTGGTAGTGGTACCTTCAGAGGATTACCATCTCTGTCCGGCTGAGGACCCCACACGGTGTCAAGGTCGATCCACCATTCGTCATTGATTTCACCAGCAGGAAAGACAGGTTCAGGAAGTGGAGCAACATCTTCAGGCAGCACTGATACAGGACAGGCCCTGGACCGGCATGGCCACAGCATATTTTGTGAAGCACTCTGGGGTGGACGCCCCACTCTCAACCAGCACCTTGTAGACCGGACCGTCAGCATACACTCGCTCGATGACTTTGCAAGGCTGTACTTCTCATCTCTTGCTTAGTTTACCATTGGGACGTTTCTCTCTGACTAATACTCGGCCCCCGGACCGGAGCGCTATCTCTTGAATCGGTTTACGGCACGTTTGTTCTTTGTCCTGTAGCTGCTGACTCACCAACCGCCGTATTGTTTGCAGTCGTTTCCGATGTTCTTTCACCCATGAAGTGACATTTCGCTCCATCAGCTCCTCTCGCTGTTCCAACTTCAATTCATTGATCTCTAGTCCAGCTCTTCCAAATAGCAGCAGAAAAGGGGTGTAACCCATGGTGGAATGGACCCGATTGTTGTAGGTTCAGACCAACTCTGGCAGAAAATGTGGTCAGCATGCCTTCTTGTCTTCTTCCAACATTCTCAGCACTTGAAGTAAGGTTCGGTTGAAGCGTTCACATGCTCCGTTGCCTTGAGGATGGTAAGGGGTGGTCCGGGACTGCTCGATGCAATACAAACGATACAGATCTTCCATCACCTTGCCTTGGAAACATGCACCTTGGTCAGAGTGATGCGCTTTGAGCACCCATACACTCGGATGAAGTCTTGACAGATGGCCCGCACTGCCGACTCGGCAGTTTGATCTCTAGTTGGGGTGACTACCGCGAACTTGGAGAAATGGTCGGTCATCACCAAACAGTACCGTGGCCCCCGGGCTCAGTGTCCCATGGGGAGATAGCCGATCATCAAGACTTCTAGCGGTTCCTTAGTATGTATGGTCTGGATGGGTGCCCTTTGTTCAGTACTCTTAATGAGGTCGCACACCCGACATTGCCGGCAAACCTCTTCTACCACGGACATCAACTGGGGGCAGTTCATGTGCCGCTGTAACCACTGGTAGGTCTTTGTGGACCCGAAGTGGGCTCTGAATTCATGGGCATCTTTAGCCACTTCTTGAGCAATTCCTCCTGGAATGACCACCTGCCACCTTACTTCAGTATCTTTCGGCTGTTGCCTCTTGCGATATAGCACCAATTCTCGCACCTCCAGCCTATTCCACTGGTGTAAGACACTCTTCATCTCAGCAGCCAGACTATCTCTCTTATGTTTGCCTGGCTTCCACTTCTGCGCTACCCAGCATTTCATCTGTCTTAGCCCTCCGTCTTCATCTTGAACATTTCCCCACTTTTCATTGGTTCTCCCCAGAGATCGGGGTAGTGCGCAGGCCTCCCTACTTGACTGGACCGCAACCAATGGGGTCTTGAATTTACGGAAGTCGGGGGTTTCTTCCTCTTCGAGTTGTTCATCGAGATCCCCCACTGGAGTTTCCACCGTCACTCGTGACAGGCCATCGGCATTTGCATTTTCAGTAGCAGAGCGATAACGGATGGTAAACTCAAACTTGGCTAGGCGAGCCACCCACCGTTGTTCTAGGGCCCCCAATTTAGCATTCTCAAGGTGGGCCAGGGGATTATTGTCCGTTCAAACTTGAATCTTGGTCCCTGCCAGGAAGCCCGCAATCTTCTCTGTCATGGCCCACACGAGGGCCAGGAGCTCTAACAGGAAAGAGCTGTAATTATGGGGGTTTCTTTCACTGTCTCGCAGGGACCTACTGGCATACCCGATAACTCTCCCATGTCCATCCTGTATTTGGGAAAGTACTGCACCGAGTCCATGAAGGCTACCCTCTGTGTACAACAGGAACGGTTGATCGAAATCTGCATAGGTCAAAATTGGGGCTGAAGTAAGAGCATTCTTTATAGCCTGGAAGGCCTCATCTCGCCTCTGGTCCTAGGGGATGCACTGGGACTTCGGCAATCTGGCAGTCCCCCTCAGCAGTTTATTCAAAGGACCCGCCACCTTTGCGAAATCTTTGCCAAACCGTCAGTAGAATCTGGCGAATCCAAGGAAGGCCTGGAGTTCCCGCATGGTTCGATGAGCTGGCCACTTCTGGATAGCAGCCACTTTTTCTGGTGAAGGCAGAACTCCGTCTTCTGACACTTTTTGGCCAGGTACTCAATCTCTCTTTTGAAGAGGTGGCTCTTCTTTGGCTTCACATTCAGGTAATGAGCCCGCAGTCTTCTGAGTACCTCTTCAAGCCGGGCAAGATCATCTTCGAACGAGGCCGAGAACACAATGATGTCATCAAGGTAGATCAGGGTAGCCTCAATGTTTAAGTCTCCCAAACACTTTTCCATCAGCTGTTGAAACGTGTCCGGAGCATGGGAGAGCTGGAAGGGCATCCGGTTAAACTCGAACAATCCCATAAGGAGGATGAAGGCAGTTTTTTTCTTTGTCTTTCTCAGCCACGGCCACTTGCCAGTATCCGCTTGCTAGGTCCAAGGTGGAAAAGTACTTGGCTTTCCCCAACGCTGTCAAGTAGAGTTGAGCGAAACGGGTCGAAAAAATTCAAAAGTCGCCGACTTTTGGCAAAGTCGGGTTTCATGAAACGAAACCCGACCCTAGGATGAGGTCGGCCACGAGGTCGGCGACTTACGCGCCAAAGTCGCGTTTCAAAAGTTTGTTTTGCGCTCTTTTTCAGTCAATCAGGATCCACGGACACTGTGGGCAACGTGATGACATAGGCACGGGTCACCACCATCTTTCAGAAGGGCATGCAAGTGATTGGCTTGCTTTGGTGGGCGTCACAGGGGGTATAAAAGGGCGTGCACGCCGACTGCCATCTTACTTCTGCCGATCTTAGCATAGGGAGAGGTTGCTGCTGATTCTGTAGGGAGAGCGTTAGGCAGGGAAGAAGACAAAAAAACTGCTTTTGCTGCTAGCGATTTGGCCTGCACAACACACCAGTCACTGTGTGTGCAGTGCAAGGGGAGGCTATATAGTGGTGTATCAGTGGTGTTGGTTGTTGGGCTGCCTTCTAAGGCTTCCTGACAGGCTGGCATTGCTGTTTACCCACTGCTCCGCAAACTGCTTTTTTAAAAGCAATCCAATCTCCCTTATCCTCTAGTCACTTTGGTCACAGCTGCGCCATCGAGCCTGTCACATAGCGCTCAGATATTCATTGGGCCTCAAACTGCTTAAGCAATCCCAATTTTTTTTTTGTCCTGCTGAGAAGAAAAAAAAACTGCTTCTGCTGCTGATAGCAATTTGGCCTGCACAACACACCAGTCACTGTGTGTGCAGTGCAAGGGGAGGCTATATAGTGGGGTATCAGTGGTGTTGGTTGTTGGGCTGCCTTTTAAGGCTTCCTGACAGGCTGGCATTGCTGTTTACCCACTGCTCCGCAAACTGCTTTTTTAAAAGCAATCCAATCTCCCTTATCCTCTAGTCACTTTGGTCACAGCTGTGCCATCGAGCCTGTCACATAGCGCTCAGATATTCATTGGGCCTCACACAATCCAAAAGTGTCCAGTGTCCAAAAGTGTGTGCAGATATTCAAAATCTCCCTTATCCTCTAGTCACTTTTGTCACAGCAGTGCCATCGAGCCTGTCACATAGCGCTGAGATATCAGTGGGCCTCACACAATCCAAAAGTGTCCAGTGTCCAAAAGTGTGTGCAGATATTCAAAATCTCCCTTATCCTCTAGTCACTTTTGTCACAGCAGTGCCATCGAGCCTGTCACATAGCGCTCAGATATCAGTGGGCCTCACACAATCCAAAAGTGTCCAGTGTCCAAAAGTGTGTGCAGATATTCAAAATCTCCCTTATCCTCTAGTCACTTTTGTCACAGCAGTGCCATCGAGCCTGTCACATAGCGCTGAGATATCAGTGGGCCTCACACAATCCAAAAGTGTCCAGTGTCCAAAAGTGTGTGCAGATATTCAAAATCTCCCTTATCCTCTAGTCACTTTTGTCACAGCAGTGCCATCGAGCCTGTCACATAGCGCTCAGATATCAGTGGGCCTCACACAATCCAAAAGTGTCCAGTGTCCAAAAGTGTGTGCAGATATTCAAAATCTCCCTTATCCTCTAGTCACTTTTGTCACAGCAGTGCCATCGAGCCTGTCACATAGCGCTGAGATATCAGTGGGCCTCACACAATCCAAAAGTGTCCAGTGTCCAAAAGTGTGTGCATATATTCAAAATCTCCCTTATCCTCTAGTCACTTTTGTCACAGTAGTGCCATCGAGCCTGTCACATAGCGCTGAGATATCAGTGGGCCTCACACAATCCAAAAGTGTCCAGTGTCCAAAAGTGTGTGCAGATATTCAAAATCTCCCTTATCCTCTAGTCACTTAGGTCACAGCAGTGCCATCGAGCCTGTCACATAGCGCTGAGATAACAGTGGGCCTCACACAATCCAAAAGTGTCCACTGTCCAAAAGTGTGTGCAGATATTCAAAATCTCCCTTATCCTCTAGTCACTTTTGTCACAGCAGTGCCATCGAGCCTGTCACATAGCGCTGAGATAACAGTGGGCCTCACACAATCCAAAAGTGTCCACTGTCCAAAAGTGTGTGCAGATATTCAAAATCTCCCTTATCCTCTAGTCACTTTTGTCACAGCAGTGCCATCGAGCCTGTCACATAGCGCTGAGATATCAGTGGGTCTCACACAATCCAAAAGCGTCCAGTGTCCAAAAGTGTGTGCAGATATTCAAAATCTCCCTTATCCTCTAGTCACTTTTGTCACAGCAGTGCCATCGAGCCTGTCACATAGCGCTGAGATAACAGTGGGCCTCACACAATCCAAAAGTGTCCACTGTCCAAAAGTGTGTGCAGATATTCAAAATCTCCCTTATCCTCTAGTCACTTTTGTCACAGCAGTGCCATCGAGCCTGTCACATAGCGCTGAGATATCAGTGGGCCTCACACAATCCAAAAGTGTCCAGTGTCCAAAAGTGTGTGCAGATATTCAAAATCTCCCTTATCCTCTAGTCACTTTTGTCACAGCAGTGCCATCGAGCCTGTCACATAGCGCTGAGATATCAGTGGGCCTCACACAATCCAAAAGTGTCCAGTGTCCAAAAGTGTGTGCAGATATTCAAAATCTCCCTTATCCTCTAGTCACTTTTGTCACAGCAGTGCCATCGAACCTGTCACATAGCGCTGAGATATCAGTGGGCCTCACACAATCCAAAAGTGTCCAGTGTCCAAAAGTGTGTGCAGATATTCAAAATCTCCCTTATCCTCTAGTCACTTTTGTCACAGCAGTGCCATCGAGCCTGTCACATAGCGCTGAGATATCAGTGGGCCTCACAGAATCCAAAAGTGTCCAGTGTCCAAAAGTGTGTGCAGATATTCAAAATCTCCCTTATCCTCTAGTCACTTTTGTCACAGCAGTGCCATCGAGCCTGTCACATAGCGCTGAGATATCAGTGGGCCTCACACAATCCAAAAGTGTCCAGTGTCCAAAAGTGTGTGCAGATATTCAAAATCTCCCTTATCCTCTAGTCACTTTTGTCACAGCAGTGTCATCGAGCCTGTCACATAGCGCTGAGATATCAGTGGCCCTCACACAATCCAAAAGTGTCATCTGTCCAAAAGTGTGTGCAGATATTCAAAATCTCCCTTATCATCTAGTCACTTAGGTCACAGCAGTGCCATCGAGCCTGTCACATAGCGCTGAGATAACAGTGGGCCTCACACAATCCAAAAGTGTCCACTGTCCAAAAGTGTGTGCAGATATTCAAAATCTCCCTTATCCTCTAGTCACTTTTGTCACAGCAGTGCCATCGAGCCTGTCACATAGCGCTGAGATATCAGTGGGCCTCACACAATCCAAAAGTGTCCAGTGTCCAAAAGTGTGTGCAGATATTCAAAATCTCCCTTATCCTCTAGTCACTTTTGTCACAGCAGTGCCATCGAGCCTGTCACATAGCGCTGAGATATCAGTGGGCCTCACACAATCCAAAAGTGTCCAGTGTCCAAAAGTGTGTGCAGATATTCAAAATCTCCCTTATCCTCTAGTCACTTTTGTCACAACAGTGCCATCGAGCCTGTCACATAGCGCTGAGATAACAGTGGGCCTCTCACAATCCAAAAGTGTCCACTGTCCAAAAGTGTGTGCAGATATTCAAAATCTCCCTTATCCTCTAGTCACTTTTGTCACAGGAGTGCCATCAAGCCTGTCACATAGCGCTCAGATATCAGTGGGCCTCACACAATCCAAAAGTGTCCAGTGTCCAAAAGTGTGTGCAGATATTCAAAATCTCCCCTGTCCTATAGACACCTTTTACCTTGTTTTACATTACTATATAGTTTGTTGGATTTTGTCTACATTTCTACCAAAAATGAGGAAGGCTGGTGGAAGAGGCCGTGGAATTGGGCGGGGGTTGGCAGCTGGTAATGATGGTGTTGGTGGTGGATCTGATGGTAGTGGCAAGAGCAAAATAGGACCGAATGCAGGAGGTGCTGACCCTGCGTCATCGTCTGGCTACATAAGGCCTCGAACGCTTAGTTTTCTAGGAGTTGGCAAACCGCTTTTAAAGGCAGAGCATCAGGAAAAAGTTTTGTCTTACATTGCTGACTCAGCCTCCAGCTCTATCGCCTCCTCTTCTTCAGTTGTAAAAAGTAAAAGCACTGAGTTGTCATTGGAGGCTCATGTTCATGAACCACACCTTTCCTTGTGTCCTTCACCCCAACCAAGATTGAAGGATGACGCAGGCCATACTACTGATTACTCCATGGAGCTGTTTTCACATACCATGCCTGGATTATCAAGTGAAATGGTGAATTACCCAGGCCAAGATGAATCTGACATGGAGTGCACTGATGCACAGCCGCTGATGGATGATTCTGCTGGTACATTCACTCAGAGCACTACATTGTCCTCGCAGTGTACAGAGCCAGATTCTGACCCTGATGAGACTCAGGTGCCCCTTCCCGCACACTATACCACCATACACGGTGACACAGAGGAAGGTGCACATGACATAGAAGAGGAGGTGATGGATGACCCAGTTGTTGACCCAGATTGGCATCCATTGGGGGAAGAGGGTGCTGCTTCCAATAGCTCAGATGAGGAGCATCCACAGCAGACATTGACATCGCAACAGCTGTTATCTGGCAGGCCCGTAGCACTCCAAAGACAGGTTAAAAACATCAAAAGAGTTGCTGGACAGCTTGTCCAGAGGGTCAAAAGATCACAGCGTGCTAGGCCGCAAAATGTCTGCCAAAGTAGGAAGAGTGCAGTGTGGTACTTTTTGGAACAAAATCCTCATGATCAGGCCAAGGTTATCTGTAAGAAGTGCGCAAAGACCTTTAGCCGAGGGAAAAATCTGAAAAATTTGAATACCAGTTGCATGCTTAGACATTTAACCAGCATGCACTTGCAAGCGTGGACACAACACCAAACCTCAAGTGCCACATGTGCAACTGATCACAACGAAGGTAGTCAGCAACGCTACATTGTTTCCCCCACTGTAAGCCCACCGGTTAGCACAGCAGCAAATGTTGAGGTGTCGTTGCAAGACCACAGCAGTCAGGGAATCCCACTGTTATATCAACGAAAGACTGATTCTAGGCCATCAGAAAGAACACCAACTCCATCACCATCATCAACCCTCTCTCAGTCCGCCCTGTCCACCGCTACTTCCACCATATGCAGCTCTCAAGTCCAGCTCACCCTCCCAGACACTATGAGTAGGTCAAGAAAGTACTCAGTCTCTCATCCGCGTACACTGGGTTTGAACGCACACATTGCCAAACTAATCTCGTTTGAGATGATGCCCTTTCGGTTGGTGGAAAGCACAGCTTTCCGCGAACTCATGGCCTAGGCAGTACCACGCTATGACCTACCCAGTCGCCACTTCTTCTCTCGCAAAGCCATCCCAGCCCTCCACCATCATGTGAAAGACCGCATTGTCCATGCACTCAAGCAGTCAGTGAGCGGAAAGGTGCACCTCACAACTGATGCATGGTCCAGTCGGCATGGCCAGGGCCGTTACGTGTCCATCACTGCGCACTGGGTTAATGTGGTGGATGCAGGGTCCACAGGGGACAGCGGTGGTGGGACAGTGCTGCCTAGCCCACGGTATAGGAAACAGTTGGCTGTAGGCGTTCGACCCTCCTCCTCCTCTTCCTCCTCCAGAAGCGAAAGCTCGTCCACAGAGCGCAGTCGTACGAGCACTCCATCTGCAGCTGCCACTGTTGCACACGATGTGTCCCCCTATCGAGCAGCTAGTGGAAAGCGTCAGCAGGCTGTGTTGCAGATGATGTGTTTGGGCGACAGACACACCGCCGAGGTGCTGGCCGAGTACTTGAAGCGACAAACTGAGTCATGGCTGGGCAGTGGACATCTTGAGGCAGGCAAGGTAGTTAGTGATAACGGCCGTAATTTTGTGGCAGCCATAGCCCTTTCAAAACTCAGCCACATACCTTGCTTGGCTCACACCTTGAACCTGGTGGTGCAGTGCTTCCTCAAAAATTATCCGGAGTTAACAGCCCTGCTCCATAAGGTGCGAAGACTGTGCGCGCACATCCGCCGGTCGCCTGTACACTCTGTTCGTATGCAGAAGCTGCAGCGATTGCTCCACCTTCCCAACCACCGCCTCATTATCGACATTGCAACAAGGTGGAACTCCACCCTGCACATGGTGGAGCGGCTGTGCGAGCAGAGGCAGGCCATAATGCATTTGTGGGAGGATACACGGCCAGGCACTTTGAGAGCAGACATGGAGTTGACAGGTGTGCAATGGTCGAAGCTGAAAGACCTTTGTAAAGTCCTTCAGTGTTTTGAGGAATGCACACGGCTGGTAAGCGCAGACGACGCCATCCTAAGCATGAGCATCCCACTTATGCGTCTGCTCATGCAAACTTTGACGCACCTTAAGGAGCAGGCGTCTGCAGCCAATGTTGATGAGGAGGAAGAGGAGGAGGGAATCCTTGATGACATTCAGCCATTGTCTGCTCAGGGACCTCTCCTGGACGAGGTGGAGGAAGAAGAGGAGGAGGAGGATGATGATGGGGATGATTACTTAGGGGAGGAGGATGCATCTCGTGGGGCAAGTGAAAATGTTGGCGTGGCAAGGTCTGGTACAGGGTTTGTGCGTGACTGGAGGGATGTGGATTTGCCAGAAAGTGCTCCTCCACCCAGCACTCGCAGTGCATCATTGACACCGGGAACATTGGCCCACATGTCAGATTATGCCTTGCGGATCCTAAAAAGGGACCCCCGCATTGCCAAAATGATGAACGATGACGACTACTGGTTGGCCAGCATCCTGGATCCACGCTATAAAGGCAAATTACAAAACATCATGCCACAGGAGAACCTTGACCTAATATTGGCTAATAAACAAGCAACTCTGGTAAATCGGTTGCTTGAGGCATTCCCAGCACACAGCAGCGGTGATGGTTCTCACACGAGCCGTACGGGCCGGGGGCAGCTTGGCAGAGGTGTTCGTGGTGCACACAGCAGAAGTGGCGTTGGAGACAGGGGTTTCATGACAATGTTGTGGACTGATTTTTCAAATACCGCTCACACAACTGGTAATACTGCATCGATGGAAAGTGACAGGAGACAGCAGTTGTCAACTATGGTTACAAACTACTTTTCCTTCCATATCGATGTTCTCCCACACAGGTCATTCCCCTTTGACTATTGGGCCGCTAAACTGGACACCTGGCCTGAATTGGCCCAATATGCCTTAAAGGAGCTCGCTTGCCCAGCTGCAAGTGTGCTATCGGAAAGAGTCTTCAGTGCAGCTGGATCAATACTGACAGAAAAAAGGACCCGTCTGTCAACCCAAAATGTGGATGATCTAACCTTCATTAAAATGAACCACGCATGGGTTTCCAAGGATTTTGTCCCACCTTCCCCTGATGACACATAGGGTGACAGAAAAATGGCTTGCTTTGGTCCACCTCTTCCTGGTACTTCACCTATTTCGCCTTTTGCATCAGCTGAATGTCCAACATCAACATATGCCACTTTCTAAAACTCCCTAACTGTGCTGCCTCCCCCCCCATGGCCGGGGTCACCACCTAGCGCACGACACCGTGCGAGTGCCGTTGCCCTGGACAGGTGGGTAGGCCGACTCTTGGGCGCGGGCACTGGCACAGGGTCCCTCATAGTGCAATCAAGTGTCTCTGACGGTGGTGGTGCACACCCGCCGTCAGACACACCACTGTACTATGAGGGGCCCAGTGCCAGTACCGACGCCCACGAGTGGGCCCCCCTTGCTTGGGCAGGGCCCCAGCATTTGCAATCTTTACCTCTCCCTGCTCCTCCGCTGTGTAATCTGGGCCGTCAAATCCATACTGTGCCTGACACCGTCTGAGCCTGCCTCCTGATGTATAGACATATATTTTGAATGTGTACGCTATCCATACATGTTATCCGGGGATACGGTACCCTTTCTAACCTTTGTGCAATCATGTGCAATCCATACTGGGCCTAACACCGTCTGAGCCTGCCTCCTGAGACATATATTTTGAATGTGTACGCTATCCATACATGTTATCCGGGGATACGGTACCCTTTCTAACCTTTGTGCAATCACGTGCAATCCATACTGGGCCTAACACCGTCTGAGCCTGCCTCATGCTGTATAGACATATATTTTGAATGTGTACGCTATCCATACATGTTATCCGGTGATACGGTACCCTTTCTAACCTTTGTGCAATCACGTGCAATCCATACTGGGCCTAACACCGTCTGAGCCTGCCTCATGCTGTATAGACATATATTTTGAATGTGTACGCTATCCATACATGTTATCCGGGGATACGGTACCCTTTCTAACCTTTGTGCAATCACGTGCAATCCATACTGGGCCTAACACCGTCTGAGCCTGCCTCATGCTGTATAGACATATATTTTGAATGTGTACGCTATCCATACATGTTATCCGGGGATACGGTACCCTTTCTAACCTTTGTGCAATCACGTGCAATCCATACTGGGCCTAACACCGTCTGAGCCTGCCTCATGCTGTATAGACATATATTTTGAATGTGTACGCTATCCATACATGTTATCCGGTGATACGGTACCCTTTCTAACCTTTGTGCAATCACGTGCAATCCATACTGGGCCTAACACCGTCTGAGCCTGCCTCATGCTGTATAGACATATATTTTGAATGTGTACGCTATCCATACATGTTATCCGGGGATACGGTACCCTTTCTAACCTTTGTGCAATCACGTGCAATCCATACTGGGCCTAACACCGTCTGAGCCTGCCTCATGCTGTATAGACATATATTTTGAATGTGTACGCTATCCATACATGTTATCCGGTGATACGGTACCCTTTCTAACCTTTGTGCAATCACGTGCAATCCATACTGGGCCTAACACCGTCTGAGCCTGCCTCATGCTGTATAGACATATATTTTGAATGTGTACGCTATCCATACATGTTATCCGGTGATACGGTACCCTTTCTAACCTTTGTGCAATCACGTGCAATCCATACTGGGCCTAACACCGTCTGAGCCTGCCTCATGCTGTATAGACATATATTTTGAATGTGTACGCTATCCATACATGTTATCCGGTGATACGGTACCCTTTCTAACCTTTGTGCAATCACGTGCAATCCATACTGGGCCTAACACCGTTTGAGCCTGCCTCATGCTGTATAGACATATATTTTGAATGTGTACGCTATCCATACATGTTATCCGGGGATACGGTACCCTTTCTAACCTTTGTGCAATCACGTGCAAGCCATACTGGGCCTAACACCGTCTGAGCCTGCCTCATGCTGTATAGACATATATTTTGAATGTGTACGCTATCCATACATGTTATCCGGTGATACGGTACCCTTTCTAACCTTTGTGCAATCACGTGCAATCCATACTGGGCCTAACACCGTCTGAGCCTGCCTCATGCTGTATAGACATATATTTTGAATGTGTACGCTATCCATACATGTTATCCGGGGATACGGTACCCTTTCTAACCTTTGTGCAATCACGTGCAAGCCATACTGGGCCTAACACCGTCTGAGCCTGCCTCATGCTGTACAAACATATATTTTGAATGTGTACGCTATCCATACATGTTATCCGGGGATACGGTACCCTTTCTAACCTTTGTGCAATCACGTGCAATCCATACTGGGCCTAACACCGTCTGAGCCTGCCTCCTGAGACATATATTTTGAATGTGTACGCTATCCATACATGTTATCTGGGGATACAGTACCCTTTCTCACCTTTGTGCAATCACGTGTAATCCATACTGGGCGTGAGAACGGCTGGCGAGCTGTTAAGCAAGCTACAGCACCTGTCCAGACAAGTACAGGGATTCCCTAGCGAGGAGACTTATTTGATTGTTTTCAATGTTGGGACAGCAATTTTTGGGGAGCACTATACTCTGGAGAATGATAGATGGGGCCCACCATACACTGGAACATTCCAAAGGTGGACATCAGACACTGGAGCAGCATTTACAGGGCTCATTATACACTAGAGCATTAGAAATGGGGCCCATTATGTTTGGAGCATTATTTGGGCCCATAAGACAGTGGAGCTTCATCCATGGGGACCAACATATACTGTAGCATTATGTGGAGCTAATCATATACTGTTTCAAACATTATATGGGACCAATGATTCTGTATGGAGAAATAGATGGGCCTCGTCATGAGATGTAAAAAGTGAGGTATTTTTCATTGGACTATACCGCTATTTCTCTGCCGTATCGGAGCATGATGAGTTGTGGTATGTGTTAAAGGGGCGCTCTTTCGCCCAGGGCACATGAAAACCTGGAGCCAGCCCTCCCCCTCCACAGTTTGTAGCCAAATAACCCCCATTTTTCAGTGCGTAACTTGTATTATGAAGTTAATTAAGGTTGACAAGCTTAAGAAAGAAGAATTGATGCTTTTGGCATTCAAATGGGCACTGTAGGTGTGTTTCCTGTCCTCCTCTCACTGCCAACTTTTATTCCCCATTGACTTACATTGGGTTTCGTGTTTCGGGACGACCCCGACTCTTCCCTATAATCGGACGATCTTGCTCGACCCGACTTTTGGAAAAGTCGGGTTTCACGAAACGAAACGCGACCCTAAAAAACCAAAAGTCGCTCAACTCTACTGTCAAGGATTCCTCGATGCAGGGTAATGGATAAGAGTCTCACACAGTGCAGGCATTGAGTTTCCTGTAATCTACACAGAACCGGATGGTCTCATCCTTCCTCTTTACGATCACCACCGGGACTGCCCAAGGGCTCTGCCTACTCTGCACTACTCCTGAATCCAGCATCTGCCTCAGTAATGTCTTCACCTCTTGGTACATCTTGAGTGGGATTTGCCGGTATCATTCTTGAATTGGATGAGAGTCCCCAGTTGGTATCTCTTGTGTGATCGCTTCCGTACAGCCAAAATCTTTGGCGTGATGGACGAATGCGGCCTGATTTTCCCACAGCATAGCTTCTATCGCCCACACACGCTCAGGGCCAAGAGACTTCACATCCACTTCCATTTGGTCAAGGATGATCTGCCCATTCCACTCTGGTGATGGCTTCACTTCAAGCCCCACAGCGACTGCCAGGGTCCACCCCACACCTTTGACCAGCAATAAAGACATCTCCTTCTGACTCACCACTTTGCCCTTGTGTAAGTACACCCAGGCCAGATCTGTCCCTCGGAGTAAGGTGACTTCCCTGGGGCCCACATTCAAAGCTCTTATGGGGACGTGTCCTCACTGGACCACAGCTATCATATGAGCTATCATGACTTCTTGGTCCGCTCCTCTGCCTACCACAGGCTGAACTATCACCTCCAGCCTGTCAAGGTTGCGATAAGTCCCCACTGGAAGGTGTAATATACTTTCTTGCTCAGGAGGCAGGATTACAGACTCCTTCCCAGGGGCCCTGATGACCCCTACTGCCTGATAAGACGACACACTCTTCTGCATCCCACAGACACGGATCAATGGCTGAAGGGCTTCGTGAGTAGGCTTGTTTGTGGCAGCCTTCTTCCAATAACTGGGTCCCCATTTGGTGAACATTATCTGATCGAGTTCTCGTAGGATATTCATTCCCAGTGCTACAGGCACATCTTCTTTGATGGGCTCAGTGACTAACAGGATCCCATTCTTTCCTAATTTTTGCCCAGAGATTCGAATATTCATCCACATGACCCCTGTGACCGGGATTGACTGTTGATTGGCAGCAAACAACTGGATCAATGTCACTTCTCTGGCTTGGCCAGGGCTTGAAAATGCTGTTTGTAATATGATTCTGGCATTTTTGTCACATGTGAACCGGTATCTATCAAGCAATCCACTGGAACGCCCTCAAATTAAGCACACAGTATGGGACTCCCACGCCCTCAAATTAAGCACACAGTATGGGACTCCCAGCAATCAGGTGTTCATTATAATAAAGAGCGGCCTCTCTTCTTGCTTCCCCCACAGAGTGCCGTGTTACTGCGGGGGTTGGTAGTTTAACGGCGGCAGTTGCTGGCTTTGAGCATAATTCCGGCAGTCCCTGGCAAGGTGCCCTTGTCCTCCACATTCCCAGCATTAGATTCCTCCTCTTTGCCGAGGGGCACCCCAAGCCTGTCTTTGTGCCTCTGATGTCTGGCGGGGGGGAGCTTGCACCCACTGACCCCTTAAAGGTCAGGCCGAATGATGGTTATATGAGTGCAATGAGACAGACTGTTGTTCTCCCATTCTTTGCTTCATCCGGGTTAATTTGTCTTGCATACTGACAAGAGACTGCTGCAAGTCATGCACTACCTGGACCAGCGCCTCCTGATGATTTGGGTCTCCTCTGGTATTGGCACCATGGGCACGCATCACAGCAGACGCGTAACCGTCTTCCTTGCTTCGGGCCACTGCTTCTGCCAGGATTTGACGGAATGAAAGAGTCGGTTCTACACGGACCTGTTCTGACAGTGTTCTCTCCTCAAGGATGTGTTGTGCAGTCCCAGAATTAATTGTTCCCGGAGTATCTGGTCTTTGGAGCCCATGCCACTGAGCCCATCTGTCTCTTTCCTTTTCCTTCTGCCAACACTCCTTGCAGTGCTGTCGCATACTGAGAGATCCTTTCTTTCTTCTTGCTGCAGTCTAGAGAAAAATTTGGCGATGGGGTGTCCCGCGCTAGCTGTCTCGCCGTAGATCTCTTCCAGGAATTTCACTAGCTCCTTCAGGGTACTATGAGTGAGTTCCGGCTGTAGACAGACGTTTTTACGGGCCTCTCCCTCCAAGGCAGTCAACGCAATGTCCTCTTCATGGTCTGTGCTGATGTTATAAATCTTCAGGGTGCTTTGCAGCCAGGACACCCAGTCAGACAGGGGCATATTATTGCCATCAAATTTTGGAAGCACACTAAATATGGTGCCCATAGGGAGTGTCTTTGCAGGGGTTCCACCAATGACCACAGCATCCCCACTAAGACTAGCATTCTCGCTGTTGCCGCCTTCTGCCTGCAATCTTGGTGATAGTCACCCTGCTTGCAGCGCCACTTGAAGCGATGGCTGGGGGGACCACCACAATGCAGGGAGACTACGGTACACAAGATGAGGTGCAAGCAACAAGGGGTTAATTTATTTACAGGCAAGGAATGCAGTGTTAGGAAAGAGTAAACAGGGGTTTGCAATGACATAAAGCAATTTACAAAAGTGATATTCTCTAGCTGGGCCGTACAAATGGCACGATGCACCAACTATTAGAGATCAGTGTATTTCTCAAAAAAGCAAAACAAATGCAATAAAATACAGTATGCTGCTACTCTAACTCTAGCCTGACTGGCTGCTTCTACACTAGCCACACGGCTACCGTGCTCTGTCTATTGCAGCCTATCCTAAGCCCTAAACATGTGCACACACGGGGTTAGCACCCACGGTGAAGTTGGTGTTGCAGTTCCTTTCTGGGGCCCCCCTGCAGTTCTCTGCAAGATGATGTGACGTCCTCCCTTGAAGCTCTGTGCAATGTGGTCTTGTCCTTGTGTGAAGATCCCGAGCCTGTTCTTTCCTTGTATATCTTTATGGCTCCATCAACAAGAGGAAAGAAGAATAAGCTATGAATTGGGGGATCACCACAGAACACATGATTTGGCTTAAAAAGAGACAATTTTATTAACACATGAACACCACAAACACTATAAAAACATTAAAAAAAGTCACACATGTGACATAACAAACAAAAGCTCATAATAGAGCACCCACCCTATAGCTGCACCCCACAATAACAGGTGATCAAATACCAGCTCATATAAACAGCATACCACATAATAACTGAATATGATTAAGGCCTCCAAGAATGGGAGAAAATAGCTCCTATACTCATTTGAAAACTAGAAAGGGCATCTAAAAGATCGTGGAAATGCACAAAAGCTGGTCACCCAAGCCAAAGAATCCCTATAATGGCGAACATACATGCAGTGCTAATATAACCCAGCACCAGCAGCATGGACTGAAAATAAAAAAATCCATACTCTGTGCATGAGCCCTGGAATACTGGCGTCAGATAGCATAACCTGTGAGGGGTGGAAGCAGGGGGGAAGAAGATACCCGACGCGTGTCGCCACGTGCAGTGGCTTCGTCAGGGGTAGTGAGTGTGGTCCGAACAGTTCTTTATATATGTAACAAAATTTCAGTCATGGAAGAAAGATAAAGAAAAGGGCAAGTCACTTACATCAGTGGCTTTGCACTACTTGGCTGCACATAATTCACAGTGGACTGGAACGAGGATTTTTGGATTGGACTCCGTACAACCCAACATCAGAGGGGGTGATATAACATTGGAACTCCTTAGAAGAGAATCGAAATGGATCTTCAATTTGAACTCTTTAGCC
Organism: Dendrobates tinctorius; assembly: GCF_039654945.1. Lineage (NCBI taxonomy): Eukaryota > Metazoa > Chordata > Amphibia > Anura > Dendrobatidae > Dendrobates > Dendrobates tinctorius. The sequence goes on from NW_027361793.1 coordinate 10,441,179, forward strand.
CCTATTGGCCTCAATGAGGATTTGTTGTTTACGGGGTTTTACAAACAGAACTGAATTTCATTTTATTTATACCCTTGTATTGTATCTAAATACCTTAGCCTAATGGGGACTGTTCTGAACTATACTGTCTGTTCAGCTCAGATATAAACAGCATACCAGTTTATGATTGGGATATTCCTTTTATTGGCAGGACATGTTTGTCTGACCTTGCTCATTGTTAATTATCTTGGATTATCGTTTTATTGTTTGATGTGTATGGTTATATCTATGGTCCTGAGTTCTTTAGTCCATGTAGTAATTTAGGGATTATACTACTCCCAGTATCAATTCTTGTTGTTTTGTCCTCTTGTTGCATTATGATGATATTCTTACCGTCCTCGTCTCACTTAAGCATTTAGTGCGTCGGGGCTTTTGAGCCTGTGCACTATTCTAATGTTTATACAATGCTCAGTGCCGTTTCTTACTGTTCACAGTGATTCAATAACAATCATAATCTATAGGGGCTGACATCCTGCCTCCTCTGTGTTAAGCGCATGTGTGCATTTATATTTGTTTTAAAGAAGTCTTTGGCCACGTGTCTACACAATGTTCAGTGCTGTCTTTACTGCCTACAGCATTTCAACAACAATCAAAATCTATAGGGGCTGACATCTTGCCTCTCTTATGATGAGTGAATGTGTGCACTCATAATTGGTCCAAAGAAGTCCCTGGCCGTGTGTATACACATTGCCTGGTGCTGTCTATTATTGTTTACAGCAACTTAACCACAACCATATTTTATAGGGGCTGATACTATGCCTCTTCCATGATAATCGAATGTGTGCATCTATACTTGTTCCAAAGAAGCTCTTGGCTGCGTGTACCTATATATATATCTGTACAGTCGATTTTTGCCACTTTGCTATGCTGTGTTTTTCTTTTTTGTATTGTTTATTTATCTATTTGACAACAGTGATTCTATTTATCATTTATTGCGCACTGAGATTATTATGCATGCTCATCTATGTGGGACATATTAAGGTAAAATGTAAAAATCAAAAATAAATATGCTTGTATTGCAGTGTACTACCTCTTTGCGGCTCTGCCTATTTCATGGCGCTTATAGTAACGCTTATGTGGCATTGCCACAGTAGAGCATATGCAATTTTTTGATTTCTTACCTTCATGACAAACATGTCTTGCGATGCGCCTTTTTTTTTTTTTTTGCCCCATGGAAAACGTACATGCGGCTTTTTGGAGCGCACGCAATTGCTGTACATTGTACACTATAGTTTCCATGGTAAACGATGGTTATGACGTTTTGTCTGCCACCAAATGCCGGCGCATACGTAGTATTGTTTGTAACCTGCAATTGACTTGGCCTTTATGGTAAATGAGGGCTGTGATGCTCCCTCAGCTTAAGTGGACACATACCTAATGTTGCTGCAGTTTAGTGTTTTTTGAATCTCATTCTGGTCCTTTTGCTATGGCAATTATGATTTGTGAGGGTTGTAGCACTTTAAGAGGGGCGCATGCGTGGTACTGCTATAGCGGAGCACACACCGCCCTTCTTTGAGGGTTGTGACGCCCCCCTTGTGTCATTAAAAGCCGGCGCATGCGCAGTACTGCCGGTAACTTGAAATGAGTCCGGCCTCCATGACCAAAGAGGGCTATGATGCTCTTCCTGTTCAGTGAACGCCGGCGCATGCGCAGTACTGCCGGGAAAATGAAACCAACCTGGTAAGCGATGCAGCTGAGTTCCATGACTGAAATTTTGTTACATATATAAAGAACTGTTCGGACCACACTCACTACCCCTGACGAAGATACTGCACGTGGCGACACGCGTCGGGTATCTTCTTCCCCCCTGCTTCCACCCCTCACAGGTTATGCTATCTGACGCCAGTATTCCAGGGCTCATGCACAGAGTATGGATTTTTTTACTTTCAGTCCATGCTGCTGGTGCTGGGTTATATTAGCACTGCATATTTATGTATGGTCGCCATTATAGGGATTCTTTGGCTTGGGTGACCAGCTTTTGTGCATTTCCACGATCTTTTAGATGCCCTTTCTAGTTTTGAAATGAGTATAGGAGCTATTTTCTCCCATTCTTGGAGGCCTTAATCATATTCAGTTATTATGTGGTATGCTGTTTATATGAGTTGGTATTTGATCACCTGTTATTGTGGGGTGCAGCTATAGGGTGGGTGCTCTATTATGAGCTTTTGTTTGTTATGTCACATGTGTGACTTTTTTAATGTTTTTATAGTGTTTGTGGTGTTCATGTGTTAATAAAATTGTCTCTTTTTAAGCCAAATCATGTGTTCTGTGGTGATCCCCCAATTCATAGCTTATTCTTCTTTCCTCTTGTTGATGTACAGTCATGGCCAAAAGTATTGACACCCCTGCAATTCTGTCAGATAATACTCAGTTTCTTCCTGAAAATGATTGCAAACACAAATTCTTTGGTATTATTATCTTCATTTAATTTGTCTTAAATGAAAAAACACAAAAAGAATTGTCCTAAAGCCAAATCGGATATAATTCCACACCAAACATAACAAAGAGGGTGGACAAAAGTATTGGCACTGTTCGAAAAATCATGTGATGCTTCTCTAATTTGTGTAATTAACAGCACCTATAACTTACCTGTGGCACCTAACAGGTGTTGGCAATAACTAAATCACACTTGCAGCCAGTTGACATGGATTAAAGTTTAATCAACCTCTGTCTTGTGTCCTTGTGTGTACCACATTGAGCATGGAGAAAAGAAAGAAGACCAAAGAACTGTCTGAGGACTTGAGAAACCAAATTGTGAGGAAGCATGAGCAATCTCAAGGCTACAAGTCCATCTCCAAAGACCTGAATGTTCCTGTGTCTACCATGCGCAGTGTCATTAAGAAGTTTAAAGCCCATGGCACTGTGGCTAACCTCCCTAGATGTGGCCGGAAAAAAAAAATTGACAAGAGATTTCAACGCAAGATTGTGCGGATGTTGGATAAAGAACCTCCACTAACATCCAAACAAGTTCAAGCTGCCCTGCAGTCCGAGGGTACAACGGTGTCAACCCGTACTATCCGTCGGGATCTGAATGAAAAGGGACTGTATGGTAGGAGACCCAGGAAGACTCCACTTCTTACCCCGAGACATAAAAAAGCCAGGCTGGAGTTTGCCAAAACTTACCTGAAAAAGCCTAAAACATTTTGGAAGAATGTTCTTTGGTCAGATGAGACAAAAGTAGAGCTTTTAGGGCAAAAGCATCAACATAGAGTTTACAGGAGAAAAAAGAGGCATTCAAAGAAAAGTACATGGTCCCTACAGTCAAACATGGCGGAGGTTCCCTGATGTTTTGGGGTTGCTTTGCTGCCTCTGGCACTGGACTGCTTGACCGTGTGCATGGCATTATGAAGTCAGAAGACTACCAACAAATTTTGCAGCATAATTTAGGGCCCAGTGTGAGAAAGCTGGGTCTACCTCAGAGGTCATGGGTCTTCCAGCAGGACAATAACCCAAAACACACTTCAAAAAGCACTAGAAAATGGTTTGAGAGAAAGCACTGGAGACTTCTAAGGTGGCTAGCAATGAGTCCAGACCTGAATCCCATAGAACACCTGTGGAGAGATCTAAAAATGGCAGTTTGGAGAAGGCACCCTTCAAATATCAGGGACCTGGAGTAGTTTGCCAAAGAAGAATGGTCTAAAATTCCAGCAGAGCATTGTAAGAAACTCATTGATGGTTACCGGAAGCGGTTGGTCGCAGTTATTTTGGCTAAAGGTTGTGCAACCAAGTATTAGGCTGAGGGTGCCAATAATTTTGTCCGGCCCATTTTTGGAGTTTTGTGTGAAATGATCAATGTTATGCTTTTTGCTTCATTCTCTTTTGCGTTTTTTCATTTAAGACAAATTAAATGAAGATAATAATACCAAAGAATTTGTGTTTGCAATCATTTTCAGGAAGAAACTGAATATTATCTGACAGAATTGCAGGGGTGTCAATACTTTTGGCCATGACTGTATATGCTATTTTGAATAGGCTGGGGCTGATCCCACTATATGATCTGTGTATTGTGGTGCCCCCACTGCTTGGTTTCTATATACTTGATTTTTCAGTGGCCGTTTTTTCATCCACTTTTCTGGGTGCGGCACACAGTGGGTTGGTTTCTCCAACCTGCTTCATGTTATTGACCAATTATCTATTGAGATTTTAATAATGGATTTGGCGGCCAGAGAGGCGTCATGGAGTACTCAGGTTAATGGGTTATTTGATACCATGCCCATGACTTCAGGTGTCAGTAATTTGGGTGATGCCGACTTTCAAAGTGTCTCAAAAGAGCTGATAGGGTTACACAAATCATTGACAAAAACATGGTGGAATGTCAAGACATTGGAAGAGTATAAGAGGCTTGGATTAGTTCCAAGAGGTTTAAGGATTCAAATCTTCCCTGCTTAGGAAGCAGATATTGATTTTCAAAAGACTTGGGAGAAGGGTCTATTGAATTGTTCGCTTATAATTATAGATATGCTCTTACAACATGATCAGGGCATTTTGACTGTGATTAAGGATAAAATCAAGGCCCTCGAGGCAAAGTTAGACAAGTTTGATAAAAAATTGTTGGTTGAACCATTTCAAAGCCAGCTCAAGTCTATTATTGACAAATTCGAAAAAGAGGTTATTGCAGGCAAGAGGCAAAAATTCAAAAGGGATCAAATGGACTTTGAAGGCGGGCGTGCCTATAGATGGGTGCATAAGGGTAATAAAAGGGTCATCAGCACCGTTAATGGGGCAAACAATATGGCTACCTTGCATGAACTTCCCTCCAGTGATTTTTTGTCCTCCGAACCAAGCGATGCAGAAGGCGGAATAGGAGGGCAGACGCAAAAGGCACTACACAGAGAAAGCGGACCCGCAACTACAGAACTTGGTCTCCCAAATACAAGCGGGAGACCAGACAGAACAGGAGACGATAACATCTTTATCTACATCTTTGACCCCATCAGAAACCGGTAAGCTACAGATCATTAATTTATCATCTTACACTCTTTCACCTGTTGAAATTGCTGTTTTGGAGAAGGGACTCTCTTTTTGTCCGACTAACGGTTTAGACAAATTTACCTTGATTAAGGACATATACTTGTTTTGTTGGCAGTTGACCTTTAAATTATTATACCATCAGCCTTCCATGATTGACGATCTGCCTTTGATGGAAAGACAAGCTTTTAGAGTCCTGCTGGATCTTCTTGATGAAAATATTGGTGGACAATCGAGAAGACGTTTCCAGGGTAGGTTACCATCTCAGGCAACTCCCTCTTTGTCACTGTTTCCTGCAGTGCAAATTTTTTTTGACACTGTATGTAGGGAGATAAAAAGCCTTCAGTTAAACCCCATGAGTGGCAGAAATCTGAGTAAGTCGGAACAAGCCGTTATTGCTAGACTTGGATCTAACCGCGATTTTGTGATCTGAGAAGCGGATAAAGGTGGTAACCTGGTCATTTGGCCGGCTGATTTGTATTTGAACGAGGCCAAGCGCCAACTAATGAATTCCAATTGTTATCAGGTTTTACCCTCGGATCCCTCTGTCGCTTTCAAGGCTAAATTGGATAGACTGTTGGATTCTGCCTTTACTTGTCATATCATAACTAAACGGGAAAAGGATTTCATGACCAATCATCATCCCAGGACACCGACCTTTTACATGCTTCCCAAGGTCCACAAGTCCCTCCAGGTTCCTCCAGGTAGGCCTATCGTGTCTGGTATGGGGGGTTTACTGGAAAGTCCTTGTTCATATGCGGATTTTTTTCTACAACCACTAGTGACCTCTCTTACATCATATGTGAGGGATTCCACGCATTTGATACAACAACTGCATGCCCTTACCGTTCCATCAGGAGTCTGGCTGGTCACATTGGATGTCGAGTCATTATATACCTCCATACGCCATGATCTTGGTATGCAGGCAGTCTCCTTTTTAGATCAATGTTCTACAGGAGACAGAAAGCATGATTCTTTTCTATTGGATTTGCTGTCCTTTATATTGGACAAAAATTATTTTGTCTTTGATCGTGTCTATTATAGACAGATCACTGGGACCGCGATGGGCGCACGTTGTGCGCCCTCGTATGCAAACCTATTCTTGGGATGTGGGAGGTCACCAGGGTGTTTGGTCTGGAGGCATTTTCTAGGTACATTACCAACTGGTACCGGTATATTGATGATATACTATTTCTCTGGACAGGCACCCTGGAGGATTGTCGTTGCTTCGTGGATTCCTTGAATGATAATCCTTGGAACATTTGGTTGACTTTACATCTCTCACAAAGTGACGTTGAATTCCTGGATCTTAAAATCTCCCTTAATGGGTCTCGGATTGTCACCACCCTCTATCGGAAGCCAACTTCCACGAATAGTTTGCTGCACTTCGCTAGTTTTCATCCCCAACATCTTAAAAAGGGTATTCCAAAAGGACAGTTTTTTCGGGCGAAAAGAAATTGTAGCAATAAGGAGGACTTTTTATCTGAGGCACGGAATTTGGCCTGCCGTTTCAAAGACAGAGGATATCCCAGGAAGGTAATATCAGATGCGTTTAGGACAGCTAGGGATATTGATAGGGAGAGCCTGTTACAACCTCGGGCTATAGGTCCCCCCAAACCATTGGCAATAATAACCACCTATAATAACCAGTGGCATGATGTACGGGGTATACTTGCAAGACACTGGGGAATCTTGCTCAGTGAATCGAGATTGAAGCCGCACATTTCCATACGGCCTGACATGGTGGCTAGGAGGGCTAGGAATCTTAAAGATTGTTTGAGCCATAGCCATTTTAAACGTCCTGTCACCAGGCTTAATAGGGGCATACGGTTAAGGGGCACTTTCCCCTGTGGAAACTGTAATATCTGTCTGTATATGTCTAATAGTAATCTGTTGACTCTTCCTTTCTCTCCTTTCCAGACCAGAGTGAATTTTTATTTCAATTGCAAATCACGTTTTGTAGTTTATGCCCTGGTGTGTCCGTGTCTCAAGGTTTATGTGGGGCAGACCACCCAAGAACTGAGAAGACGGATACAGCAACACTTCTCTAGTATCACTACGGCGAAGAAAGATAAAGAAAAGGGCAAGTCACTTACATCAGTGGCTTTGCACTACTTGGCTGCACATAATTCACAGTGGACTGGAACGAGGATTTTTGGATTGGACTCCGTACAACCCAACATCAGAGGGGGTGATATAACATTGGAACTCCTTAGAAGAGAATCGAAATGGATCTTCATTTTGAACTCTTTAGCCCCTATTGGCCTCAATGAGGATTTGTTGTTTACGGGGTTTTACAAACAGAACTGAATTTCATTTTATTTATACCCTTGTATTGTATCTAAATACCTTAGCCTAATGGGGACTGTTCTGAACTATACTGTCTGTTCAGCTCAGATATAAACAGCATACCAGTTTATGATTGGGATATTCCTTTTATTGGCAGGACATGTTTGTCTGACCTTGCTCATTGTTAATTATCTTGGATTATCGTTTTATTGTTTGCTGTGTATGGTTATATCTATGGTCCTGAGTTCTTTAGTCCATGTAGTAATTTAGGGATTATACTACTCCCAGTATCAATTCTTGTTGTTTTGTCCTCTTGTTGCATTATGATGATATTCTTACCGTCCTCGTCTCACTTAAGCATTTAGTGCGTCGGGGCTTTTGAGCCTGTGCACTATTCTAATGTTTATACAATGCTCAGTGCCGTTTCTTACTGTTCACAGTGATCCAATAACAATCATAATCTATAGGGGCTGACATCCTGCCTCCTCTGTGTTAAGCGCATGTGTGCATTTATATTTGTTTTAAAGATGTCTTTGGCCACGTGTCTACACAATGTTCAGTGCTGTCTTTACTGCCCACAGCGTTTCAACAACAATCAAAATCTATAGGGGCTGACATCTTGCCTCTCTTATGATGAGTGAATGTGTGCACTCATAATTGTTCCAAAGAAGTCCATGGCCGTGTGTATACACATTGCCTGGTGCTGTCTCTTATTGTTTACAGCAACTTAACCACAACCATATTTTATAGGGGCTGATACTATGCCTCTTCCATGATAATCGAATGTGTGCATCTATACTTGTTCCAAAGAAGCTCTTGGCTGCGTGTACCTATATATATATCTGTACAGTCGATTTTTGCCACTTTGCTATGCTGTGTTTTTCTTTTTTGTATTGTTTATTTATCTATTTGACAACAGTGATTCTATTTATCATTTATTGCTCACTGAGATTATTATGCATGCTCATCTATGTGGGACATATTAAGGTAAAATGTAAAAATCAAAAATAAATATGCTTGTATTGCAGTGTACTACCTCTTTGCGGCTCTGCCTATTTCATGGCGCTTATAGTAACGCTTATGTGGCATTGCCACAGTAGAGCATATGCAATTGGTGTAGATTAATGTCTCTATAGTAGATGAGGGCCATGACGTTCCATATGTCAGCAAATACCGGCGCTTGTAACATGTAACTGATCCGGTTTTTGTGGCAAACTGGGGTCATGATGTTCTTCTTTCTAGTGGACGCATGCGTTGTGCCACTACTATGTAATGTTTGTAGCGAACCATTTTTTGATTTCTTACCTTCATGACAAACATGTCTTGCGATGCGCCTTTTTTTTTTTTTGCCCCATGGAAAACGTACATGCGGCTTTTTCGAGCGCACGCAATTGCTGTACATTATACACTATAGTTTCCATGGTAAATGATGGTTATGACTTTTTGTCTGCCACCAAATGCCGGCGCATACGTAGTATTGTTTGTAACCTGCAATTGACTTGGCCTTTATGGTAAATGAGGGCTGTGATGCGCCTTCAGCTTAAGTGGACACATACCTAATGTTGCTGCAGTTTAGTGTTTTTTGAATCTCATTCTGGTCCTTTTGCTACGGCAATTATGATTTGTGAGGGTTGCAGCACTTTAAGAGGGGCGCATGCGTGGTACTGCTATAGCGGAGCACACACCGCCCTTCTTTGAGGGCTGTGACGCCCCCCTTGTGTCATTAAAAGCCGGCGCATGCGCAGTACTGCCGGTAACTTGAAATGAGTCCGGCCTCCATGACCAAAGAGGGCTATGATGCTCTTCCTGTTCAGTGAACGCCGGCGCATGCGCAGTACTGCCGGGAAAATGAAACCAACCTGGTAAGCGATGCAGCTGAGTCCCATGACTGAAATTTTGTTACATATATAAAGAACTGTTCGGACCACACTCACTACCCCTGACGAAGCCACTGCACGTGGCGACACGCGTCAGGTATCTTCTTCCCCCCTGCTTCCACCCCTCACAGGTTATGCTATCTGACACCAGTATTCCAGGGCTCATGCACAGAGTATGGATTTTTTTATTTTCAGTCCATGCTGCTGGTGCTGGGTTATATTAGCACTGCATATTTATGTATGGTCGCCATTATAGGGATTCTTTGGCTTGGGTGACCAGCTTTTGTGCATTTCCACGATCTTTTAGATGCCCTTTCTAGTTTTCAAATGAGTATAGGAGCTATTTTCTCCCATTCTTGGAGGCCTTAATCATATTCAGTTATTATGTGGTATGCTGTTTATATGAGCTGGTATTTGATCACCTGTTATTGTGGGGTGCAGCTATAGGGTGGGTGCTCTATTATGAGCTTTTGTTTGTTATGTCACATGTGTGACTTTTTTTAATGTTTTTATAGTGTTTGTGGTGTTCATGTGTTAATAAAATTGTCTCTTTTTAAGCCAAATCATGTGTTCTGTGGTGATCCCCCAATTCATAGCTTATTCTTCTTTCCTCTTGTTGATGTATATGCTATTTTGAATAGGCTGGGGCTGATCCCACTATATGATCTGTGTATTGTGGTGCCCCCACTGCTTGGTTTCTATATCTTTGTGGCTCCTCGCAGTATCACAGGAAAAACCACCTTTGTTATCCCCGGAAGGGTACGCAATCCCACAGGTTCAGTTAGTTCTAAGCTGCACGTTTTTCTCCTCACAGAATCCAGCACGCCAGCTTCCATCAGACTCCAAGCTCAGAACACTCCCTGGAAACACAGCCCCTCCCCTCTCCTAGCAGGCAGAAGAAACCAAAAACAGTCTTATTGCGATGGAGATTGGAATGTCCAATTGCTCTAGCCAAGGGGGTTCGGTCTCTTAAAGTGGTAGTTTGTCTCTGTCCACAGAAATGTAACCCCCTTACACTATGTTGCATTATGTTAGAAAACAGGCCACATTTTACAGTGGAGTCTATCTCTGACACACCTCATACATCCATGTGCCAAAAATTAAGGCATTTTAGGTCTAAATTCCATTTTTGGTGCAGTCTGTCACTCTTGTTATATTTACCGCTCTTTTGCATTCACCAAAAAACAAAGAAACAGATTTTACAGTGTGGTATATCTGTGACACGCCTCATATGTCCGTGTGATAAAAATTTGTGGATTTTAGGCCGGTACTCCAGTGTTTTCCTGTCTGGTACTCAAGTTACATACAGCACTATGTTGCATTATGTTAAAAAACAGGCCACATTTTACATTGGGGTCTATCTCTGACATGCCTCATACATATGTGTGCCAAAAATTGAGGCATTTTAGGCCTAAATTCACTTTTTTGGACAGTCTGTCACTCTCGTTATATCCACCACTCTTTTGCATCCAAAAAAATTTTTTTTTTTCTGCAGTGGGGTATGTTGGTAATAAGATTTCTGTTTCAAGTTGTTATGGCAGCTTCATTACTGTGTTAAATGCTCCAACTACTACCACCATCATCATCTTCAGCCTAGAGGCAGTCACTGCGCAGATAGATGTAGCAGAGGGCGAATGCTTAGGCGGCGGTGTTGTACTCCGTATTGTAGTCTGTCTCTGTATTACGAAGGCTAAATCTTCTTCATGAAATCATGACTGGAAGAGCCATAGCAAGATAACATTGAAGATCACGGGGACAGGACTCGCAACTACTGAAGCCTGGTATTCCTAGGCAGGATTCTGCCAAGCCCTCACCTACTAATACTGAACTGGTTGGACGATGACGTTTAAAAGGAGGCCATGCATTTTCTATAACTGAACCTAGAGATTTTGACATTTCGGATGCATTCCCAGAGATGTCAATTGGAGGGCGTGGTTGTCCTAGATGTGAATTCTACACCACCACACGAGCTGCCGTCTCTCCACCACCCGAGGTGCCACACCCACCACCTTCTGTCTCTTTCCCATTCTCCTGCAGAATGAAAGTTGGCAAGAACAAGGTCCTCTCCCCTCTGTAACAGTCTGTCATTGTAATTTTTTTTGGCTAAACGATATCTATTACTATGTATGTAACCCCTTGTCATGTACATCACCATGGAATTAATGTCGCTATGTAAATAACTAAATAATAATAATACTATATGGGCTTTTCCACTTCACAATCTATCTAACGTGTTATTGAAGTTTTTTTTTTCTGACAACTCTGTTCATTTATGCACAATCTATGTCAACTTGGTAGTTATACCCCAGTGGGTGTTGGCACAGTGTCATGTTGACTACAGTCCCCAGATGTTATGTAGGTCCTAATCTCACCTCTACTTCAGCAGCATGATGAATTAATAGGAAAAGCTTGTGGTATTGGTATAGCTGTTGTTTACTTGACAATGAAACTCAATAACATCAATGAGGTGTTTAGCCGCACATGGAATGGAGAAATACTAAAGATGACAATTGACAAGTAGTTTCACATTTGAGGTAAAACACACTTCAACAAGTTGCTTTAACTCTTACAACATTATATTCCAAAGCCTTGAAGAAAAAGATGAATATATTGTGAACCAAATAGGTATGAATAATTAATCACACAAATGATGTAACATAATTCTAAACATACACAAGCTATCAGTGGGGAAATTATTTTCCACCAAAAATTTTAAGTATGAGACTAGTGTCACCTTGAGCCACAAAGTCCTCAAATTGAAACTGTTCTGGATGTACTGTACAATTTTCTCTAAAACATTGCAAGTACATGCCTTCTATGCTGCTTGCATTAAAGAACTGATTTGCCAGATATGTACGGAGTCAGGATGCCTGGGCTGCGGGTACCTGTGCTGCGCCATTTCCGGAACTGTCAAGGCTGCGTCCCCTGTTTCCCAGCGGAAAGAATAAGTAATGTTCAGGCCCCATTACACAGAAAGAAGGGTCATGTTTAGACAGGGAACCTGGCCCGAAGTTGAGGGCAAAAAAAGCAAAGTAGGAGTGAGTTCCAAGCTGTGACCATGAGAGCAGCAAGGGGGGCAGAGCACTATGCACCCGAAGCGCCGACTGTTATGAACGGGTAGCCTAGGAGGAAATAAAAACATTACAAGCTAAGTCTCAGAAAACCAAAGAGGTTGGTAACTATGCAGACTGCAGAACCCTGATCCTAACACGCAACTAGCAGCAGTCGTGGAGCGTTCCAACGGTGGTCCTAGACGCCTCGTCACAACTGGAAAACTAGATAAGCCTAAAGCAGGAAAAGAGGAAAACTAACTGCCCCAGAGCAGACCCCAAAGGAGAGACAGCCCCCCATATGTATTGACGGTGAAAAAAGATGAAAACACAAACAAAGGCAGGAAAATAGGCTGAGCAAACGATGGGGCCCGACTAACTAGAAAGGACAGGAAAGGAAAGACACTGTCTGCAGTCTGCCAAAAAACCCTACAAAATGTCCAGCACAACTGATAGCAAAATTAACCCTGAAGTCACTAGACTTCTCCCACTATATCAGCACTCTGAAATATTCTGAGACAGAGCAAAAAGAGGCCAATCTAATAAGGGACAAAAAAAAGGTAATTTGGCAAATAAGAGTGGAAATTCAGCACAGCCCAGCTGGGCTGGCTGACCACACAAAAAAATGAAAAGACCAACAAGAGCAAGTGTGAACATTAGCAAAAAAACAAACTTATCTTTGAGAAGACTGGAACAGAGCTGAGTCCTAGCTGAGTCCTAGACCTGAGAAGCAAACTGAATCACCAGCACCTGGATAAGGCGTCGGCTGTCTTATATCCATTCTGATACTCCAGAGATCCAATCATTATCTTCCTCACCAGGTGGCTGATCACTACCACTCAAGCCAACCTCACTACCTCCTGTCACCACCAGAGGGAGAACGTAAGGGGAACTCTCAACTGATGGAGCAGAAAATGAGCTCATAGCAGCCGACGCTGTGGCAAAATGCAGCAGACAGACCAAGTGACCTAGAGGCATGGGGCCAGCTTAAGAGAAATGGGGCAAGACATTGAAGATTTTTGGCGTGGACAAGTTGCGCATAGGCTGAGTAGCATGCTCCATCCTTACAGCAGTGGCGCTGAAAAGGACAGTTCCCATTGTCTCCTGCCACTAAAAGCGGTACTGCCATTTACCAAAGTGCTGTTTGCCCAGTAACTGCCAGAGAGTGAGGAGCTGTGCACTCTTTGACAGTGAGTACAGCGCACGTGTGCAGTAGAGAGAGACAGTTCATGCCACGTGTTCTGTTATGAGTAGAGTTGAGCGATACCGTCCGATACTTCAAAGTATCGTATCGGATGGTATCGGCCGATCTTTAAAAAAAGTATCGGTATCGCCGATTCCGATACCGGAAGTCCCATTCAAGTCTATGGGACTTCCGGTATCGGAATAAGAAAAACCCTTTCCTGCCCTTGTACAGCCTCTCTGGGGTCTGTACGGGCCTTTCGGGGGGCTGTGCCGGCCTGCCAGGGGGTCTGTGCAGGCTCCGGTGGTCTGTGCCGGCCTGCCGGTGGTCTGTGCAGGCTCCGGGGGGCTGTGCCGGCCTGCCGGGGGCTGTGCAGGCTCCGGGGGGCTGTGCCGGCCTGCCGGGGGGCTGTGCCGGCCTGCCGGTGGTCTGTGCAGGCTCCGGGGGTCTGTGCAGGCATCGTCCGATGGGACTACAAGTCCCATCGGGCGATGCCTGCTACCATGACAGTGATTGACACATTAGCCAATGATGGGACAGTAGTAGTCCCATCATCCGGCTAATGTGTTAAATGTAAAAAAAAAAAAAAAAAAAAAAAAAAATTACATGCTACATACATACAACATGCATGCTACATACATGCTACATTCATACTGCATGCTACATACATACTACATATATACTACATACATACTACATGCATGCTACATGCATCATACATAACACATATATGCTACATGCATGCTACATACATACTACATGCTACATACTACATATATACTACATGCATGCTACATACTACATGCTACATACATACTACATGCATGCTACATACATACTACATACATACTACATATATACTACATACATACTACATACATACTACATGCATGCTACATACATACTACATGCATGCTACATACATACCACATACATAACACATATATACTACATGCATGCTACATACATACTACATGCTACATACATACCATATACATACTACATGCATGCTACATACATACTACATGCATGCTACATACATACTACATGCATGCTACATATATACTACATGCATGCTACATACATACTACATGCTACATACATACCACATATATACTACATACATACAATACATTCATACAATACATACATAGACATACAGTACATATAACATAGAGTAACATACTTACCAATACTTGTCACATTGTTCCCCGAAGCCATTGTCTTTCCGGAATAAATATTAACATAACAAACCACAAAAATACTCACCCACGATCCGAAGCAGTCCACGAGTGTGTCCCACGACGATCTTGGGTAGAGAACTGCAGCATCAGCTGTTGCTGCCGTTCTCTACTGGCTGCAGGAATCCAATGACGGAAGGTAGGTATCCTTCCGCACTGTATTCCTCCGCCACTTAAAAAAAAAAAAGTCCCTAGTCTCACTTTATGCCATTGCTGTGTGGGAAATTCCCACGCAGCAATGGCATAAAGTGAGACTAGGGACTTTTTTTTTTTTTAAGTGGCGGAAGAATACAGTGCGGAAGGATACCTACCTTCCGTCATTGGATTCCTGCAGCCCGTAGAGAACGGCAGCATCATCTGATGCTGCAGTTCTCTACCCAAGATCGTCGTGGGACACACTCGTGGACTGCTTCGGATCGTGGGTGAGTATTTTTGTGGTTTGTTATGTTAATATTTATTCCGTAGACGACAATGGCTTCGGGGAACAATGTGACAAGTATTGGTAAGTATGTTACTCTATGTTATATGTACTGTATGTCTATGTATGTATTGTATGTATGTAGTATGTATGTAGTATGTATGTAGTATGTATGTAGCATGCATGTAGTATATATGTAGTATGTATGTAGCATGCATGTAGTATATATGTAGTATGTATGTAGCATGCATGTAGTATATATGTAGCATGTATGTAGTATGTATGTGGTATGTATGTAGCATGTAGTATGTATGTAGCATGCATGTAGCATGCATGTAGTATGTATGTGGTATGTATGTAGCATGTAGTATGTATGTAGCATGCAGTATGTATGTAGCATGTATGTAGCATGCATGTAGTATGTATGTAGCATGTAGTATGTATGTAGCATGCATGTAGTATGTATGTAGTATGTATGTAGTATATATGTAGTATGTATGTAGCATGTAGTATGTATGTAGCATGCATGTAGTATATATGTAGTATGTATGTAGCATGTAGTATGTATGTAGCATGCATGTAGTATGTATGTAGTATATATGTAGTATGTATGTAGCATGCATGTAGTATGTATGTAGTATTTTTTTTTTTTTTTTTTTTTTTTTTTAACATTTAACACATTAGCCGGATGATGGGACTACTACTGTCCCATCATTGGCTAATGTGTCAATCACTGTCATGGTAGCAGGCATCGCCCGATGGGACTTGTAGTCCCATCGGACGATGCTTGCACAGACCCCCGGACATCAGCACAGCCCCCCGGCAGGCCGGCACAGCCCCCCGGCAGGCCGGCACAGACCCCCACAGGGTGCACAGACCACCGGCAGGCCGGCACAGCCCCCCGGCAGGCCGGCAGAGACCCCGGGCAGTCCACACAGCCCCCCGGCAGGCCGGCACAGCCCCCCGGCAGGCCGGCAGAGACCCCCGGAAGGCCCGAAATGACGGCGCATCATGATGCGCACACACCGCGCATCATGATGACGTCAGGCCGTCAATCAACTGAACTTCCGATTCCGATGCCGAATTCCGATATTGAAAGAATATCGGAAGTCGGTATCGGAATTCCGATACAGCAAGTATCGGCCGATACCCGATACTTGCGGTATTGGAATGCTCAACACTAGTTATGAGCGGTGGAACGCACTAAATAAAATTAAAATAAAGTGCGTTCACCGCTCGGGGTCCACCGTGCGGTAGATGACACAACCGCTGCAGAAAGAGGCAGGGCACTCAGGCGGAGATGTGCACAGGACTTTAGCTGCAGTCAGTGCACCAAATCAGACTCTGTTATATGCACAGAGCTGCTAACAAAACATAAATACCGCTGAATCTGTTTAGGGTCACAGACTTCAGCGATGTGGACACGGTATTAAAGGTCACAGAAATAGCCTTACACACCAGGACTATCCCCTCTAGACCTACCGTAAAACTTAAGGTACAAGGTGTCACAACTGCGAACACATGGGAGGCTGCAGCCGCAGCGCGGCGTGAACAGAGCCACAAGCAAGCAAAAAAATTCCCCAAAAAACACATTTGAAAGGTTGACTCACCAAAACCCTGACTAGTGCACTAGCAGGATGCAGTAGATCTCCATCGATAAAGGCTGGGGCAGCACAGGTGCAATCCACTGATGAGAACAGCCAGTAACCCAAAAGGGTCTGGCTGCCTAGTGGAAAAAATGCACACAAATAGGGCTTGCATAGGACATCAGTCACACAGATAAGTGTGGTGCAAAGAGTCTGAACAGCCTATTAATGACGCCCATAGTATTAGCAGGCGGGCTGCTCAGCACTATATATATGCATCACACAGAAAAAACCAAGCCAACATAAAGAGGTCCTTGCAGTCAGGGCCGCATCTATAATGAGGCAATTTGAGCCGTCAGCTCAGGCGGCATCAAGTCCCTGAAGAGATGAAGAGAGGGGGCGGCAGCGCGGTGCCGCCTCCTGCAGTCAGATAATGTGTCATGCAACAGAGGCTGTAAACAGGGAGAACTAGCGCTCCCAGCCATAGCTGAATCTGGCTGCTCTGCCCTGTGTGTCCTCACACCTATCACTAGACAATTCCCTCATGCAGCACACTCCAGCCCACATCACTCCTCCCCTCACATGACCAGTCACATGAAAGAAATTAAATTCTTGAGAGATGCTGATGATTATCAACGTAACAACGTTTATTTTTGGAAGAATCAGACTGGTTCCAGAGAACGAAGAACGACAAGACGATGGGACTCTTCCTTTTCCAATAGTTCGGATAGTGATAGCTCAAAAGGTACTTTTCGTGCTTATTCCTCAAGACGGGGTCGTACACAAAGAAATCGGAGTAATAGAGGAGGTCGAACCACAACGGACATTATGACTTCACGTATTCAGACACGTTCTCAGGTAATTTCAGAACAATTGGTGTATAACATTTCTTCTTACATTTTTTCTCCCTCTGAAATTTCTGCCCTTCAGAAGGGCCTTTCATTTTGTCCCACACCCAAATTTGATGAATTTGTTCTAGATCAAGTAACACAACGGTTCTTTAGGTCCCTACGCCTCAAGGTACATTTTTCTAAGGATTTATTTCCTGTACAAAAGGGTTCTCCAGATTTGGATTCGAATGTTGATCTATTGACCTCAAAGAGTTTGAATCTCTATAAACCCAGTACTTATACTCCTCCTAGGTCTTATCATCCAGTGGAGACGTACATTGGTTTAATTCAGAAAGACTTTAAGAGCCAATTACAACAGATCCATAAAGGCCATTATCATGTTATGAGTAATATATCTAAAATTGAACGTATGGCTATTAATAATCTTAGTCGCAACAGTTAATCATAAAACCGGCCGATAAAGGCGGTTCCATTGTGGTAATGGATAAGAA
Organism: Dendrobates tinctorius; assembly: GCF_039654945.1. Lineage (NCBI taxonomy): Eukaryota > Metazoa > Chordata > Amphibia > Anura > Dendrobatidae > Dendrobates > Dendrobates tinctorius. Next base: position 10,459,172 of record NW_027361793.1, read on the forward strand.
ATACTATGTAGACGAAATGTACACTCAGCTAAACGATTCTGATACCTATTTACCTTTATCTTCAGATCCATCTTCCGCTGTGGCTAGGGAAATATATGATACGGTACAACATTTCTTGTCTTTGGGTATCTTTGATGTCAAATTGAGTGAATTTATGATAAATTCTCACCCTATTACACCAGTGTTCTACACACTTCCCAAGATACATAAAAATCTTACACACCCCCCTGGTCAGCCCATAGTGGCTTCTACTAACTCGTTATTGACACCATTATCTATGGTTTTGGAAAATATTCTTTCCCCTTTGTTACAATTGATCCCTTCTTGGCTCAGAGATACTACGCATTTTTTGTCTTGTTTACAAGGATTAAATTCTATACCTGTCAATTGTTATTTAGTCACACTGGATGTAACTAGTTTATATACTAGTATTAGTCACACAAGAGGTATTCAGGCGGTTAATAATTTTTTGGATAGTAATACTAATTTCTCCACACAAATGAAAACCTTTTGTATTTCGATGTTGACCCTCGTCTTAACAAGAATTTTTTCTTATTCGAGGATAAATTTTTTATGCAAATAAGTGGTACAGCTATGGGCTCAAACGTGGCTCCTCCATATGAAAACATTTATATGGCAGATTTTGAATCTGAGTTTGTCTATTCACATTCTTTCTTCCAACAGTACTCAATACTATGGAAGAGATATATTGACAACATTTTTCTTATATGGTTCTGGTGACTTATGTTCTCTTGAAATCTTCTTTCAAGATATGAATAATAGCGTGAATGGTTTATCCTTTACGATGCATTATGAGTTGGATGCCATTTCTTTTTTAGATACCCAAGTGATCAGAGGTACGGATGGGTCCTTTTCTACCGATTTATTTGTTAAACCTACGGACAAAAATAGTCTATTGCATTTCACTAGTTGCCACCCAAAACACATTAAAAAATCTCTCCCAAAGTCTCAATTTGTTCGGATTAACCGGATTGTTTCTGATGGCGACAATCGTAACCTTCGCCTTAGTGAAATGAAATTGAAGTACAAAGCACGTGGTTATCCTGACTCTGTTATCTCATTCTTCTACATTGTTATCCAGGTCAACTACTAAGATTAATAGGGTGGCATTTGTAAATACATATCACCCTTTCATGCATATCTTTCACAAGATTATTCGCCAACATTGGCCACTTCTTTCAAATTCTTATCCTAATATTCCAGAATTTCAGGTCCCACCGTTAATATGTCATAAAAAAAAACCCTAACCTTTGCAATTTATTAGTTAGAGCAGACATTGGGAGTTCATGTACAAAACAGAGATATTTCAGATCACAACGTAAGGGGACATTCCCTTGTTTACATTGTTTACAATGTTCAACTATTACTAAAGGTGACACTTTCACTCATCCTAGATCCGGGAAGATTTTTCCAATTAGGGATTATTTTAGTTGTGATTCGACATATGTTATCTATTTAATTAAATGTCCATGCGGTCTCGGGTATGTTGGTGAGACAACGCAACATATCCGGGACCGTATTTCACAACATAAGTCGACCATTCGCTGTAAAAGAACTTTATTACCTATTCCAGCTCATTTTATTTCCCATAACCACAGCATTTCTCAACTTCGTTATCAAGTTATAGACACTATCCCATTGGCTAGACGAGGTGGCAACAGAATACAAAAGTTAAAAAAGAGAGAGGCATACTGGATATTTGTCCTTCAAACATTGGAACCGTCAGGCCTCAATAGAGAGTATGAAGTGTTTTATTGACTTTTCCCCCTTTTTTGTGTTTAAAAGATCTTGTTGGTTAACATGGTGGCGTTGCTATGCTTCATTCAGCTTGCATATTTCGATCACATGCTTGTGTAGTATGTGTGTATATATATATGTATATGTAGGTTATGTATATATATGTATGTGTATGCATATATGTATGTATGTGGTCATGTGTATACATATTTTTTTTGGTTGATGTGCGTTCGCACAATTGTGACATATACACATAGTACACATGTGTGTGCGTCCCTTGATAGGGAGTATACACATGGGTTTGTGTACATTTTTCCTCTCTTTATATATATACTAATTTTGATTATAATATTTTTATTAATTTTTCCTTTCTTTCTTCCTTTTTCAGACCTAAATGCGGATTGAGGGCATCCTTTATCTGATTTCCAGCTTTCATCGGTGATTGCCCTTTTTTCCCTCTTCTTTCTCCTTTTGTATGGTATCTTTATTTTTCACTTGAGCCTGGATTAGGGACTGCGCCTGCGCGTAGCTTGACGCGCGGTGACATATCTCATTCACTTAGTTCCCCACTTCCGTCTGGATAGAAGGACTGCGCCTGTGCCAAAGTGTGATTATTATTCATTAATGTGTTTCTTGCCACACTTCCCGTTTCTGTTCCCCACTTCCGTCCTGACAGGAGGACAGCGCATGCGCGTGACTAGCGCGCGTCCTCCATTTACACAGCTGATGGTATTTGTCTCTTATTTTTATGGGTTAATAAAAGGATCCATTCTCCTTATTTACCGCACATCCAGGCACACAAGGCGGTGGCACTGTCCCCGGTTCTCCCGTTACTTTATATTAAGATTGGTGAATATACCTCTTTTTACTTTTACTTTACTTTTTGTATGTTTCCTTTTCTTTTTCCTTACTTAGAACAATCTTGGAATTGGGACATTAGGTTACACAGGTATTCACTTTATTCTGTGCGCTATTTCTCTGATGCCCTGAACCTGCTTTAGGTTTGCTATGATCTCATGTGATTATTTATTCTGAGAACATTTGTTTTCATAAGTAATGTATATGGTGGTATCTAACATATGGAGTCTACTCTGTATATGATCGCTTTATTCATTTATGTTCATGGATGTCTATATGTAATTATTTTTTGTTTTTCTCTTATGTTTCCTATATTATAAGAAATTTGTCATGAACCTTTACTGTATGGAATGATTATCTTGAAGGGATTTCCTAATTTGATGTTATTGTCATTTTATTTAGATAATACCCTTGAAAAAGGCCTATTTGGCCGAAACGTTGGGTTCTTTGTGACTGACTGTTCCCATTAAATATATGATACCTAGTACTCTTCGCCTCAGGTTTTTCTATAACTACAATCACATGACTGTGACATCATCACAGGTCCTGTAGTCACTCCTCTCCAGCTAATGCTCGGGTTACAGTGAAGTTTGTGCAGCAAAAAAAGAGCCTTGTGCCCGGGTCTCCAGTACGTGTCGGCGCAACCCCTCCCGTGCTTGGCGCCCCCATCACATGAAGTGCACCCCCCGGCTATGCAGATAGCCCCCTTAGTGTCCGAGATGCTGCTCTGCCCCATCCATTCTCGTGGTCACACATCAGTGTGAGCCGGGCACAGCACAGTCTCGTGTGTTGTGAATTCTCTTACTTCTGGGTCGGGGCTCCCTCTGGTGGTTACTGTGGGTAGTGGAGCTGGCCGAATTGACAGAGGTCTGTTACCTGATGATGATGATTGGAGATCTGGGGTTACTGATTGGAGTATTTAAGTCAGCAGGCTTCCTTCAATCCCTGCTGGTGATTAGTTTTCCTGTGCATTCTGAGGTCTGATGTCTCATGCCATGATCCTGCATTTTCAGTTAAGTTGTTAATTTGCTAATCCTTTGCATCTGATCTGGTTTTGCCTCTTTCTGCTTGTTGTGAGGGTTCAGTGTGCTCCCTGCTGGGGACTGTGCTGGACCCCGCTCTATATGTTACAGCTTGTGTCAATTTGTTCAGCCCCCTGTTATATTAGTCTTTTTTGCTTTGCTGCCAGTTCATACCAGAATGCTGATATAGTGGGGGCAAGGTCTTGAGACCTCAGTGTTTTTGGTACATGAGGCTTGTGGGATTTTTTAGGGTTTTTGCGTGATTGCAGACAGTGTCTTTCCTTTCCTATCTAGTCAGTTTGGGCCCCATCATTTGCTCAGTCTATTTTCTGCCTGCATTTGTGTTTCATCTTGTCTCACCGACAATATATGTTTGGGGGCTATCTATTTCTTTGGAGTTCTACTTCAGGGCAGTTTAGATTTCACCTTTCTTGCTTTAGTCCTAGTTAGTTCTCCGTCTGTGTCGCGTCGTCTAGGGCATTGTAGGTGCGCTCCACGGCTACTGTTAGTTGGCTTGTTAGGATTAGGGATCTGCAATCCGCTAAGTTACCAACCTTTCTGGTTTCCTGGTGGCCTAGCATATTCCTGCCATCCTCCTCTGTGACCTGTTCATAACAGTCTTGTCTGCAGTGCAGATGTGGAGTCCTCGTCCTGGACTCCTGCCTATAAGTAGTGATGGAGCACTGCTGCTGTTCTATCCAAATCTGTGGGATCTGTACCCAGAGATTCTCCTGCTGATCAGCACTACAACTCCCAGCATGTGGCATGCTGCCCACTGCCTGTTCTATTAGGTATCACCCCCTGTATCTGACTGAGCACCTGTCCAGTATGTGGCCTCGCTCTCCGACATTCACAATACAGCTGCCATTTGTCTGCTAATGGCTGCCAGGGCTGTGTGCCCAATGCTGTGCCATGGACACGGCGAGGGATGAGCCTCGCTTCACCTCCATGCAGTATATTACACGCCCCATAGTGTTCAATATAGTATAATGCATCACACAGTCCTCCATATTGCATAATGCGCCCCCATAGTCCTCCATATAGTCAGGGTCGCACCTATAATGAGGCCAGCTGAGCATTTGACCTCAGGCGACAGGGAGACAGAAGGCAGCATCCTCCCTGCAGTCAGATAACGTGGATTCGGCTGCCGACGGCTCCGAGCTACAAAATCTGCAACTGGCCCTTTAAATCTTCTGTACAGGCCCTGGTACGCATGCTCTCTTGGTGCAGTCGCTTACCAGGGCCACTGCGGCCCATGTGAGGGCAGCTCTCGTTCGTTCTTGCGCTTGTCTGCGGCCCTGGTCAGTTTGGGCAAACAGGAGAGTGTACTACCAGGTCCTGTGCAGAAGTTTGAAAAGGCCGCCGCCGCAGCACTCAAAGGACACCCACCTGAGCCTCACTCTGTCTGATGCTGACCAGTACCAGCATCAGAGAACAGCGCTCTCCTCACCAATCCCCGGCTGGCATCCACTCCAAGTCTTCAGCACCTCTGACGCTGGCTGGACAGTGGACCCACCTCATCCTCCCTCCATCTCAGGTGAATACCGAGATGGAAGCTTTTTTTTGTATATACGTATATACAGCATTTGCAGTTTGACTTGTGTAATGTGTATAGACTGCTGTATGTACAATATATAGGTGAAACTGCTGTATGCAATCACTGTATCACCTATATAATGTAAGTACAGCAGTCTATATATGTTATATAGGTGATACTGCTGTTCATATACTGTATACTGCAACTATACACTGCAATCACAGTATCACCTATAATATATACAGCATTTACAGTTTGACCTGTCTAATGTATATTGACTCTTGTATATACAATATATAAGTGATACTGCAGTTATATACAGCAATATCACCTATATAATGAATATACAGTAGTCTCAATGTGATATATATACTCAGCAGTTGCGGTGTCTCCTATATGATATATATATATGTGTGTCTCATATGTGATGTATGCATCATAATATAGTATAATACTGTCTTAATTATAATGTAGAGTTGTGTGTGTATATAGTGTAGAGCTGTTCATATAGTATATTTCTGTGTATATAGTATAGAATCCACACTATATACAGTGGCACACCTCTACACTATATAGTATATACACAGCTCCACTCTATATTCCTTACCACGGTATATTTTGTGGAGCTGTGTAAACTGTGTATACTCCTCCTGTCCTGTATACAAGGTGTAAATATAAGTATCTACTCTAAGTGTGTCTATATATATGAAAATAAGAAGCTCTCCGACTAATTGTGGAAAGTGACGTACTCTTTATTAGCCCATGTGGCAATGCTTCAGATCCATAACAGAATATTTCTCTGCTATGGAACTGAAATATTACCACATGAGCTAATAAAGAGTCCTCCACTTTTCCCTTATTTAATCTGTGTGCTGATTATTTTCTTTTTATAAATACCTTTGATTTAAGGGTGTGTGTCCTAAAAACATTTCACCCACTGGTTACTATTTGGTGGTGCTCAGTTATGACTAGAGTTGAGCGAAACGGGTCGAAAAATTTCAAAAGTCGCCGACTTTTGGCAAAGTCGGGTTTCATGAAACGAAACCCGACCCTAGGATGAGGTCGGCCACAAGGTCGGCGACTTACGCGCCAAAGTCGCGTTTCAAAAGTTTGTTTTGCGCTCTTTTTCAGCCAATCAGGATCCACGGACACTGTGGGCAACGTGATGACATAGGCACGGGTCACCACCATCTTTCAGAAGGGCATGCAAGTGATTGGCTTGCTTTGGGGGGCGTCACAGGGGGTATAAAAGGGCGTGCACGCCGACCGCCATGTTACTCATGCTGATCTCAGAATAGAGAGAGCTGCTGCTGCTGCTGATTTTGTAGGGAGAGCGTTAGGCAGGGAAGAAGACACCAAAAACTGCTTCTGCTGCTAGCGATTTTGCCTGTACAACACACCAGTCACTGTGTGTGCAGTGCAAGGGGAGGCTATATAGTGGTGTATCAGTGGTGTTGGTTGTTGGGCTGCCTTCTAAGGCTTCCTGACATTCCTGCATTGCTGTTTACCCACTGCTCCGCAAACTGCTTTTTTTAAAAGCAATCCCAATTTTTTTTTTTTTGTCCTGCAGAGAAGAAAAAAAAAATGCTTCTGCTGCTAGCGATTTTGCCTGTACAACACACCAGTCTCTGTGTGTGCAGTGCAAGGGGAGGCTATATAGTGGTGTATCAGTGGTGTTGGTTGTTGGGCTGCCTTCTAAGGCTTCCTGACATTCCTGCATTGCTGTTTACCCACTGCTCCGCAAACTGCTTTTTGAAAAGCAATCCCAATTTTTTTTTTTTGTCCTGCTGAGGTACTGAGCGTGCATTTTTTCACACCATACAGCGGTGTACGCTCCTCACACAGTACCGTGTAACGGCTGTTATCACAGCCACAGTGAAGCTATCTGTGTCACTCTGTGAGAATAAGTCGAGGACATGTTCCGTTCTTACAGTTCTGCACTCTAGGGAGATTCCTACTCTGCCCAATTCTACATACACCTTGTAGTTTGTGATACACTAGCCAATTTCTGCCTGTGACATAGCGCTGTGATATTCAGTGGGCCTCACACAATCCAAAAGTGTCCAGTGTCCACAAGTGTCTGCAGAAATTCAAAATCTCCCTTATCCTCTAGTCACTTTGGTCACAGCTGTGCCATCGAGCCTGTGACATAGCGCTCAGATATTCAGTGGGCCTCACACAATCCAAAAGTGTCCAGTGTCTGCAGAAATTCAAAATCTCACTTATCCTCTAGTCACTTTGGTCACAGCTGTGCCATCGAGCCTGTGACATAGCGCTCAGATATTCAGTGGGCCTCACACAATCCAAAAGTGTCCAGTGTCCACAAGTGTGTGCAGAAATTCAAAATCTCCCTTATCCTCTAGTCACTTTGGTCACAGCTGTGCCATCGAGCCTGTGACATAGCGCTCAGATATTCAGTGGGCCTCACACAATCCAAAAGTGTCCAGTGTCCACTAGTGTGAGCAGAAATTCAAAATCTCACTTATCCTCTAGTCACTTTGGTCACAGCTGTGCCATCGAGCCTGTGACATAGCGCTCAGATATTCAGTGGGCCTCACACAATCCAAAAGTGTCCAGTGTCTGCAGAAATTCAAAATCTCACTTATCCTCTAGTCACTTTGGTCAAAGCTGTGCCATCGAGCCTGTGACATAGCGCTCAGATATTCAGTGGGCCTCACACAATCCAAAAGTGTCCAGTGTCCACAAGTGTCTGCAGAAATTCAAAATCTCCCTTATCCTCTAGTCACTTTGGTCACAGCTGTGCCATCGAGCCTGTGACATAGCGCTCAGATATTCAGTGGGCCTCACACAATCCAAAAGTGTCCAGTGTCCACTAGTGTGAGCAGAAATTCAAAATCTCACTTATCCTCTAGTCACTTTGGTCACAGCTGTGCCATCGAGCCTGTGACATAGCGCTCAGATATTCAGTGGGCCTCACACAATCCAAAAGTGTCCAGTGTCCACAAGTGTCTGCAGAAATTCAAAATCTCCCATATCCTCTAGTCACTTTGGTCACAGCTGTGCCATCGAGCCTGTGACATAGCGCTCAGATATTCAGTGGGCCTCACACAATTCAAAAGTGTCCAGTGTCTGCAGAAATTCAAAATCTCACTTATCCTCTAGTCACTTTGGTCAAAGCTGTGCCATCGAGCCTGTGACATAGCGCTCAGATATTCAGTGGGCCTCACACAATCCAAAAGTGTCCAGTGTCCACTAGTGTGAGCAGAAATTCAAAATCTCACTTATCATCTAGTCACTTTGGTCACAGCTGTGCCATCGAGCCTGTGACATAGCGCTCAGATATTCAGTGGGCCTCACACAATCCAAAAGTGTCCAGTGTCCACAAGTGTCTGCAGAAATTCAAAATCTCACTTATCTTCTAGTCTCTTTGGTCACAGCTGTGCCATCGAGCCTGTGACATAGCGCTCAGATATTCAGTGGGCCTCACACAATCCAAAAGTGTCCAGTGTCCACTAGTGTGAGCAGAAATTCAAAATCTCACTTATCCTCTAGTCACTTTGGTCACAGCTGTGCCATCGAGCCTGTGACATAGCGCTCAGATATTCAGTGGGCCTCACACAATCCAAAAGTGTCCAGTGTCCACTAGTGTGAGCAGAAATTCAAAATCTCACTTATCCTCTAGCCACTTTGGTCACAGCTTTGCTATCGAGCCTGTGACATAGCGCTCAGATATTCAGTGGGCCTCACACAATCCAAAAGTGTCCAGTGTCTGCAGAAATTCAAAATCTCACTTATCCTCTAGTCACTTTGGTCAAAGCTGTGCCATCGAGCCTGTGACATAGCGCTCAGATATTCAGTGGGCCTCACACAATCCAAAAGTGTCCAGTGTCCACAAGTGTCTGCAGAAATTCAAAATCTCCCTTATCCTCTAGTCACTTTGGTCACAGCTGTGCCATCGAGCCTGTGACATAGCGCTCAGATATTCAGTGGGCCTCACACAATCCAAAAAAGTGTCCAGTGTCCACTAGTGTCTGCAGAAATTCAAAATCTCCCCTGTCCTATAGACACCTTGTACCTTGTTTTACATTACTATATAGTTTGTTGGATTTTGTCTACATTTCTACCAAAAATGAGGAAGGCTGGTGGAAGAGGCCGTGGAATTGGGCGGGGGTTGGCAGCTGGTAATGATGGTGTTGGTGGTGGATCTGATGGTAGTGGCAAGAGCAAAATAGGACCGAATGCAGGAGGTGTTGAGCCTGCGTCATCGTCTGGCTCCATAAGGCTTCGAAGGCTTAGTTTTCTAGGAGTTGGCAAACCGCTTTTAAAGCCAGAGCATCAGGAAAAAGTTTTGTCTTATATTGCTGACTCAGCCTCCAGCTCTATCGCCTCCTCTTCTTCAGTTGTAAAAAGTAAAAGCACTGAGTCGTCATTGGAGGCTCATGTTCATGAACCACACCTTTCCTTGTGTCCTTCACCCCAACCAAGATTGAAGGATGACGCAGGCCATACTACTGATTACTCCATGGAGCTGTTTTCACATACCATGCCTGGATTATCAAGTCAAATGGTGAATTACCCAGGCCAAGATGAATCTGACATGGAGTGCACTGATGCACAGCCGCTGATGGATGATTCTGCTGGTACATTCACTCAGAGCACTACATTGTCCTCGCAGTGTACAGAGCCAGATTCTGACCCTGATGAGACTCAGGTGCCCCTTCCCGCACACTATACCACCATACACGGTGACACAGAGGAAGGTGCACATGACATTGAAGAGGAGGTGATGGATGACCCAGTTGTTGACCCAGATTGGCATCCATTGGGGGAAGAGGGTGCTGCTTCCAATAGCTCAGATGAGGAGCATCCACAGCAGACATCGACATCGCAACAGCTGTTATCTGGCAGGCCCGGATCACTCCAAAGACAGGTTCCAAAAATCAAAAGAGTTGCTGGACAGCTTGTCCAGAGGGTCAAAACATCACAGCATGCTAGGCCGCAAAATGTCTGCCAAAGTAGGAAGAGTGCAGTGTGGCACTTTTTTGAACAAAATCCTCATGATCAGGCCAAGGTTATCTGTAAGAAGTGCGCAAAGACCTTTAGCCGAGGGAAAAATCTGAAAAATTTGAATACCAGTTGCATGCTTAGACATTTAACCAACATGCACTTGCAAGCGTGGACACAACACCAAACCTCAAGTGCCACATGTGCAACTGATCACAACGAAGGTAGTCAGCAACGCTACATTGTTTCCCCCACTGTAAGCCCACCGGTTAGCACAGCAGCAAATGTTGAGGTGTCGTTGCAAGGCCACAGCAGTCAGGGAATCCCACTGTTATATCAACGAAAGACTGATTCTAGGCCATCAGAAAGAACACCAACTCCATCACTTCCACCATATGCAGCTCTCAAGTCCAGCTCACCCTCCCAGACACTATGAGTAGGTCAAGAAAGTACTCAGTCTCTCATCCGCGTACACTGGGTTTGAACGCCCACATTGCCAAACTAATCTCGTTTGAGATGATGCCCTTTCGGTTGGTGGAAAGCGCAGCTTTCCGCGAACTCATGGCCTATGCAGTACCACGCTATGACCTACCCAGTCGCCACTTCTTCTCTCGCAAAGCCATCCCAGCCCTCCACCATCATGTGAAAGACCGCATTGTCCATGCACTCAAGCAGTCAGTGAGCGGAAAGGTGCACCTCACAACTGATGCATGGTCCAGTCGGCATGGCCAGGGCCGTTACGTGTCCATCACTGCGCACTGGGTTAATGTGGTGGAAGCAGGGTCCACAGGGGACAGCGGTGGTGGGACAGTGCTGCCTAGCCCACGGTATAGGAAACAGTTGGCTGTAGGCGTTCGACCCTCCTCCTCCTCCTCCAGAAGCGAAAGCTCGTCCACAGAGCGCAGTCGTACGAGCACTCCATCTGCAGCTGCCACTGTTGCACACGAGGTGTCCCCCTATCGAGCAGCTAGTGGAAAGCGTCAGCAGGCTGTGTTGCAGATGATGTGTTTGGGCGACAGACACACCGCCGAGGTGCTGGCCGAGTACTTGAAGCGACAAACTGAGTCATGGCTGGGCAGTGTACATCTTGAGGCAGGCAAGGTAGTTAGTGATAACGGCCGTAATTTTGTGGCAGCCATAGCCCTTTCAGAACTCAGCCACATACCTTGCTTGGCTCACACCTTGAACCTGGTGGTGCAGTGCTTCCTCAAAAATTATCCGGAGTTAACAGCCCTGCTCCAGAAGGTGCGAAGACTGTGCGCGCACATCCGCCGGTCGCCTGTACACTCCGCTCGTATGCAGAAGCTGCAGCGATTGCTCCACCTTCCCAACCACTGCCTCATTATCGACATTGCAACAAGGTGGAACTCCACCCTGCACATGGTGGAGCGGCTGTGCGAGCAGAGGCAGGCCATAATGCATTTGTGGGAGGATACACGGCCAGGCACTTTGAGAGCAGACATGGAGTTGACAGGTGTGCAGTGGTCGAAGCTGAAAGACCTCTGTAAAGTCCTTCAGTGTTTTGAGGAATGCACACGGCTGGTAAGCGCAGACGACGCCATCCTAAGCATGAGCATCCCACTTATGCGTCTGCTCATGCAAACTTTGACGCACCTTAAGGAGCAGGCTTCTACAGCCAATGTTGATGAGGAGGAAGAGGAGGAGGGAATCCTTGATGACATTCAGCCATTGTCTGCTCAGGGACCTCACCTGGACGAGGTGGAGGAAGAGGAGGAGGAGGAGGATGATGATGGGGATGATTACTTAGGGGAGGAGGATGCATCTCGTGGGGCAAGTGAAAATGTTGGCGTGGCAAGGTCTGGTACAGGGTTTGTGCGTGTCTGGAGGGATGTGGATTTGCCAGAAAGTGCTCCTCCAACCAGCACTCGCAGTGCATCATTGACACCGGGAACATTGGCCCACATGTCAGATTATGCCTTGCAGATCCTAAAAAGGGACCCCCGCATTGCCAAAATGATGAACGATGACGACTACTGGTTGGCCAGCATCCTGGATCCACGCTATAAAGGCAAATTACAAAACATCATGCCACAGGAGAACCTTGACCTAATATTGGCTAATAAACAAGCAACTCTGGTAAATCGGTTGCTTGAGGCATTCCCAGCACACAGCAGCGGTGATGGTTCTCACACGAGCCGTACGGGCCGGGGGCAGCTTGGCAGAGGTGTTCGTAGTGCACACAGCAGAAGTGGCGTTGGAGACAGGGGTTTCATGACAATGTTGTGGACTGATTTTTCAAATACCGCTCACACAACTGGTAATACTGCATCGATGGAAAGTGACAGGAGACAGCAGTTGTCAACTATGGTTACAAACTACTTTTCCTCCCATATCGATGTTCTCCGACACAGGTCATTCCCCTTTGACTATTGGGCCGCTAAACTGGACACCTGGCCTGAATTGGCACAATATGCCTTACAGGAGCTCGCTTGCCCAGCTGCAAGTGTGCTATCAGAAAGAGTCTTCAGAGCAGCTGGATCAATCCTGACAGAAAAAAGGACCCGTCTGTCAACCCAAAATGTGGATGATCTAACCTTCATTAAAATGAACCACGCATGGGTTTCCAAGGATTTTGTCCCACCTTCCCCTGATGACACATAGGGTGACAGAAAAATGGCTTGCTTTGGTCCACCTCTTCCTGGGACTTGACCTATTTCACCTTTTGCATCAGCTGAATGTCCAACATCAACATATGCCACTTTCTAAAACTCCCTAACTGTGCTGCCTCCCCCCCCATGGCCGGGGTCACCACCTAGCGCACGACACCGTGTGAGTGCTGTTGCCCTGGACAGGTGGGTAGGCCGACTCTTGGGCGCGGGCACTGGCACAGGGTCCCTCATAGTGCAATCAAGTGTCTCTGACGGTGGTGGTGCACACCCGCCGTCAGACACACCGCCGTACTATGAGGGGCCCAGTGCCAGTACCGACGCCCACGAGTGGGCCCTCCTTGCTTGGGCAGGGCCCCAGCATTTGCAATCTTTACCTCTCCCTGCTCCTCCGCTGTGTAGTCTGGGCCGTCAAATCCATACTGTGCCTGACACCGTTTGAGCCTGCCTCCTGATGTATAGACATATATTTTGAATGTGTACGCTATCCATACATGTTATCTGGGGATACGGTTCCCTTTCTAACCTTTGTGCAATCACGTGCAATCCATACTGGGCCTAACACCGTCTGAGCCTGCCTCCTGATGTATATAGACATATATTTTGAATGTGTACGCTATCCATACATGTTATCTGGGGATACGGTTCCCTTTCTAACCTTTGTGCAATCACGTGCAATCCATACTGGGCCTAACACCGTCTGAGCCTGCCTCCTGATGTATAGACATATATTTTGAATGTGTACGCTATCCATACATGTTATCTGGGGATACGGTACCCTTTCTAACCTTTGTGCAATCATGTGCAATCCATACTGGGCCTAACACCGTCTGAGCCTGCCTCCTGATGTATATAGACATATATTTTGAATGTGTACGCTATCAATACATGTTATCTGGGGATACGGTTCCCTTTCTAACCTTTGTGCAATCACGTGCAATCCATACTGGGCCTAACACCGTCTGAGCCTGCCTCCTGATGTATAGGCATATATTTTGAATGTGTACGCTATCCATACATGTTATCTGGGGATACGGTTCCCTTTCTAACCTTTGTGCAATCACGTGCAATCCATACTGGGCCTAACACCGTCTGAGCCTGCCTCCTGATGTAGAGACATATATTTTGAATGTGTACGCTATCCATACATGTTATCTGGGGATACGGTACCCTTTCTAACCTTTGTGCAATTACGTGCAATCCATACTGGGCCTAACACCGTCTGAGCCTGCCTCCTGATGTATATAGACATATATTTTGAATGTGTACGCTATCCATACATGTTATCTGGGGATACGGTTCCCTTTCTAACCTTTGTGCAATCACGTGCAATCCATACTGGGCCTAACACCGTCTGAGCCTGCCTCCTGATGTATAGACATATATTTTGAATGTGTACGCTATCCATACATGTTATCTGGGGATACGGTACCCTTTCTCACCTTTGTGCAATCACGTGCAATCCATACTGGGCCTAACACCGTCTGAGCCTGCCTCCTGATGTATAGACATATATTTTGAATGTGTACGCTATCCATACATGTTATCTGGGGATACGGTACCCTTTCTCACCTTTGTGCAATCACGTGTAATCCATACTGGGCGTGAGAACGGCTGGCGAGCTGTTAAGCAAGCTACAGCACCTGTGGTTTGCACACGTAAGTTTTTCATTTTTTCAGGACTGACGGTTAAGCCTTTTTCCGGAACTGCGGTTGACCTGCACTTACTGGGAAATCATTGTTCGCGGGTAGAGTTGAGCGATACCGTCCGATACTTCAAAGTATCGTATCGGATGGTATCGGCCGATCTTTAAAAAATGTATCGGTATCGCCGATTCCGATACCGGAAGTCCCATTCAAGTCTATGGGACTTCCGGTATCGGAATAAGAAAAACCCTTTCCTGCCCTTGTACAGCCTCTCTGGGGTCTGTACGGGCCTTTCGGGGGGCTGTGCCGGCCTGCCAGGGGGTCTGTGCAGGCTCCGGTGGTCTGTGCCGGCCTGCCGGTGGTCTGTGCAGGCTCCGGGGGGCTGTGCCGGCCTGCCGGGGGGCTGTGCAGGCTCCGGGGGGCTGTGCCGGCCTGCCGGGGGGCTGTGCCGGCCTGCCGGGGGGCTGTGCAGGCTCCGGGGGTCTGTGCAGGCATCGTCCGATGGGACTACAAGTCCCATCGGGCGATGCCTGCTACCATGACAGTGATTGACACATTAGCCAATGATGGGACAGTAGTAGTCCCATCATCCGGCTAATGTGTTAAATGTTAAAAAAAAAAAAAAAAAAAAATACTACATACATACTACATGCATGCTACATACATACTACATGCTACATACATACTACATATATACTACATACATACTACATACATGCTACATGCATACTACATGCATGCTACATACATACTACATGCTACATACATACTACATGCATGCTACATACATACTACATATATACTACATACATGCTACATACATACTGCATGCTACATACATACTACATACATACTACATACATACTACATGCATGCTACATACATACTGCATGCTACATACATACTACATACATACTACATACATACTACATGCATGCTACATACATACTACATATATACTACATGCATGCTACATACATACTACATGCTACATACATACTACATATATACTACATACATACTACATACATGCTACATACATACTGCATGCTACATACATACTACATACATACTACATACATACTACATGCATGCTACATACATACTACATGCATGCTACATACATACTACATGCATGCTACATGCATGCTACATACATACTACATGCTACATACATACCACATACATACTACATACATACTACATACTACATATATACTACATGCATGCTACATACATACTACATGCTACATACATACCACATACATACTACATGCTACATACATACTACATATATACTACATGCATGCTACATACATACTACATGCATGCTACATACATACTACATGCATGCTACATGCATGCTACATACATACTACATGCTACATACATACCACATACATACTACATACATACTACATACTACATATATACTACATGCATGCTACATACATACTACATGCTACATACATGCCACATACATACATACTACATGCTACATACATACATATATACTACATACATGCTACATACATACTACATGCTACATACATACCACATACATACTACATACATGCTACATATATACTACATGCATGCTACATACATACTACATGCATGCTACATACATACTACATGCTACATGCATGCTACATACATACTACATACATACTACATGCTACATACATACCACATATATACTACATACATACAATACATTCATACAATACATACATAGACATACAGTACATATAACATAGAGTAACATACTTACCAATACTTGTCACATTGTTCCCCGAAGCCATTGTCTTTTCAGGAATAAATATTAACATAACAAACCACAAAAATACTCACCCATGATCCGAAGCAGTCCACGAGTGTGTCCCACGACGATCTTGGGTAGAGAACTGCAGCATCAGATGATGCTGCCGTTCTCTACGGGCTGCAGGAATCCAATGACGGAAGGTAGGTATCCTTCCGCACTGTATTCCTCCGCCACTTAAAAAAAAAAAAAGTCCCTAGTCTCACTTTATGCCATTGCTGTGTGGGAAATTCCCACACAGCAATGGCATAAAGTGAGACTAGGGACTTTTTTTTTTTAAGTGGCGGAGGAATACAGTGCGGAAGGATACCTACCTTCCGTCATTGGATTCCTGCAGCCCGTAGAGAACGGCAGCATCATCTGATGCTGCAGTTCTCTACCCAAGATCGTCGTGGGACACACTCGTGGACTGCTTCGGATCGTGGGTGAGTATTTTTGTGGTTTGTTATGTTAATATTTATCCCGGAAAAGACAATGGCTTCGGGGAACAATGTGACAAGTATTGGTAAGTATGTTACTCTATGTTATATGTACTGTATGTCTATGTATGTATTGTATGAATGTATTGTATGTATGTAGTATATATGTGGTATGTATGTAGCATGTAGTATGTATGTGGTATGTATGTAGCATGCATGTAGTATGTATGTAGCATGCATGTAGTATATATGTAGTATGTATGTAGTATGCATGTAGTATATATGTAGCATGTATGTAGTATGTATGTAGCATGTAGTATGTATGTAGCATGTATGTAGTATATATGTAGTATGTATGTAGCATGTAGTATGTATGTAGTATGTATGTAGTATGTATGTGGTATGTATGTAGCATGTAGTATGTATGTAGCATGCATGTAGTATATATGTAGTATGTATGTAGCATGTAGTATGTATGTAGTATGTATGTAGTATGTATGTGGTATGTATGTAGCATGTAGTATGTATGTAGCATGCATGTAGTATATATGTAGTATGTAGTATGTATGTAGTATGTATGTGGTATGTATGTAGCATGTAGTATGTATGTAGCATGCATGTAGCATGCATGTAGCATGCATGTAGCATGCATGTAGCATGCATGTAGTATGTATGTAGTATGTATGTAGTATGTATGTAGCATGCAGTATGTATGTAGCATGTATGTAGTATGTATGTAGTATATATGTAGTATGTATGTAGCATGTAGTATGTATGTAGCATGCATGTAGTATATATGTAGTATGTATGAAGCATGCATGTAGTATGTATGTAGTATGTATGTAGTATGTATGTAGCATGCAGTATGTATGTAGCATGTATGTAGTATATATGTAGTATGTATGTAGCATGCATGTAGTATGTATGTAGCATGTATGTAGTATGTATGTAGTATATATGTAGTATGTATGTAGCATGTAGTATGTATGTAGCATGCATGTAGTATGTATGTAGTATGTATGTAGTATGTATGTAGCATGCAGTATGTATGTAGCATGTATGTAGTATATATGTAGTATGTATGTAGCATGAATGTAGTATGTATGTAGCATGTAGTATGTATGTAGCATGCATGTAGTATGTATGTAGCATGTATGTAGTATGTATGTAGTATATATGTAGTATGTATGTAGCATGTAGTATGTATGTAGCATGCATGTAGTATGTATGTAGTATTTTTTTTTTTTTTTTTAACATTTAACACATTAGCCGGATGATGGGACTACTACTGTCCCATCATTGGCTAATGTGTCAATCACTGTCATGGTAGCAGGCATCGCCCGATGGGACTTGTAGTCCCATCGGACGATGCTTGCACAGACCCCCGGACATCAGCACAGCCCCCCGGCAGGCCGGCACAGCCCCCCGGCAGGCCGGTACAGACCCCCACAGGGTGCACAGACCACCGGCAGGCCGGCACAGCCCCCCGGCAGGCCGGTACAGACCCCGGGCAGTCCACACAGCCCCCCGGCAGGCCGGCACAGCCCCCCGGCAGGCCGGCAGAGACCCCCGGAAGGCCCGAAATGACGGCGCATCATGATGCGCACACACCGCGCATCATGATGACGTCAGGCCGTCAATCAACTGAACTTCCGATTCCGATGCCGAATTCCGATATTGAAAAAATATCGGAAGTCGGTATCGGAATTCCGATACAGCAAGTATCGGCCGATACCCGATACTTGCGGTATCGGAATGCTCAACACTATTCGCGGGTAATAATTGTAATCAGTGATCCCCATCACTAACGTTGTTCAGCGGGTTATCTGCACCTGTAAGCGACAAACGCTGGCCTTTTCAATGTAGCGCACATGCAGCCACGGACATGTAAGGGCATGACACACCAGTTATTGGCCAATCTCATGTGCCAGAGCCTCACGTGTCCCTCTAGTAAGCCGGACTCGGACCGCGGGGCATGACGTAGTCTCGTTCGTTAACGGAATTAAGCTTGCAATGTGTGCATCTGTTCTGTAGCTGGCATGGTTGAGGTTTCCCAGGTGCAGTCGAATTTAACCGTAGGCTCCACTCCTGGTGGTGACCTTCTGGACATTCCTTTAAGGTTCAGCTTTGCAACCATACTGCCCACGTAAAACAAACACTTTGCCTTCATGAACGCTGTTTGGAGGGTCATGACTCGTGGGAATACCGCCGCCCAATCAGTTAACTTGCTAGAGAGATCGTTCGTTGCTCCCAAGCATGACAACACACTCCCTAGGAAGAAGGTAATGCCACTGTGGCGACCGTACTCCTGGGGGCGACACAAGTGCACTGATGCCCAGCCACTGCTCAATGAATCTGCTGGTACATTGACCCAGACCACTACATTCCCCTCGCACGCTACATGGCCTGAATCTGACTCTGATGAAACTCAGGTTACCCTTCCCATATACAGTTCCATCTTACACGGTGACAAAGAGGAAGCTGCAGATGAAAGTGCAGGTTCGGCCCACCCGCCATCAGACACACCACCGTACTATTAGGGGCCCTGTGCCAGTGCCGTCGCCAACGAGTGGGCCCCCCCTGCTTGCTCAGGATCACAGCACTTGCAAAGTTGAAATACTGTGCAGTGAGATGGAAGATGGGGACGACGAGGAGTCCAGACAAGTACAGGGATTCCCTAGCGAGGAGACTTATTTGATTGTTTTCAATGTTGGGACAGCAATTTTTGGGGAGCACTATACTCTGGAGAATGATAGATGGGGCCCACCATACACTGGAACATTCCAAAGGTGGACATCAGACACTGGAGCAGCATTTACAGGGCCCATTATACACTAGAGCATTAGAAATGGGGCCCATTATGTTTGGAGCATTATTTGGGCCCATAAGACAGTGGAGCTTCATCCATGGGGACCAACATATACTGTAGCATTATGTGGAGCTCATCATATACTGTTTCAAACATTATATGGGACCAATGATTCTGTATGGAGAAATAGATGGGCCTCGTCATGAGATGTAAAAAGTGAAGTATTTTTCATTGTACTATACCACTATTTCTCTGCCGTATCGGAGCATGATGAGTTGTGGTATGTGTTAAAGGGGCGCTCTTTCGCCCAGGGCACATGAAAACCTGGAGCCAGCCCTCCCCCCCCACAGTCTGTAGCCAAATAACCCCCATTTTTCAGTGCGTAACTTGTATTATGAAGTTAATTAAGGTTGACAAGCTTAAGTAAGAAGAATTGATGCTTTTGGCATTCAAATGGGCACTGTAGGTGTGTTTCCTGTCCTCCTCTCACTGCCGACTTTTATTCCCCATTGACTTACATTGGGTTTCGTGTTTCGGGACGACCCCGACTTTTCCCTATAATCGGACGATCTTGCTCGACCCGACTTTTGGAAAAGTCGGGTTTCACGAAACGAAACTCGACCCTAAAAAACCAAAAGTCGCTCAACTCTAGTTATGACATGTATCAAGGCTGACATCACCACCCGCCGTCGGTGAAATGGCATGCTATGGGGCTCGTAAGTCGTGGGGCCCCAGTGCCAGCACTGACACAGTTGAAAACAATGATGAGTGAGGGAGCCATCCGCAGATGCTCCCTCTCCCATCATTCCCCCTCTGTGTCTGAGCTCTGTGACGTCTTAGCTCATAGGGCTCAATTACATCACTACAGCGCATCCTTTGTGCCGAGCAGAGCAAAGGGTCAGAATACACTGAGGAGAACAGAGCAGTGGGGTACAGGGAGAAGTGAGTATTTGATGATTTTTTATGTATGGAGTAGAGATGAGCGACTTTGCCTTTTTTCAGTTCGAGTCGGGTTTCATGAAACCCGACTCTCTCAAAAGTCGGGTCGAACGAAATCGGCCGATTATCGTGAAAAGTCGAAGGCCGACTGAAACACGAAACCCAATGCAAGTCAATGGGGAAGCAAAGTCGGCAGGGAGTGGAGGACATTAAACACACCTACAGTGCCCATTTGAATGGCAAAAACATCAATTTTTATTACTGAAGCTTGTCAACCTTAATTTACTTCATAATAATATTTACGCACTGAAAACTGGGGGTTATTTGGCTAAAGTTGTGGAGGGGTAGGGCTGGCTCCAGGTTTTCATGTGCCCTGGGCCAAAGAGCGCCCCTTTAACACATACCACAACTCACGATGCTCTGATACGGTAGAGAAATAGCGGTATAGTACAATGAAAAATACTTCACTTTTTACATCTCATGACTGATATCGATTTTAAATTCTCCAATATCTCCAAAAACGGACAGTATATTACTCCATACAGTATTATGGGCACCGCATAGTGCGCTATACCGAGTAATGAGGCCCATATATTTCTCCATACAGAATCATTGGTCCCATATAATGTTTGAAACAGTATATGATGAGCTCCACATAATGCTACAGTATATGTTGGTCTCCATGGATGAAGCTCCACTGTCTTATGGGCCCAAATAATGCTCCATATATAATGGGCCCCATTTCTAATGCTCCAGTGTATAATGGGCTCTGTAAATGCTGCTCCAGTGTCTGATGTCCACCTTTGGAATGCTCCAGTGTACGGTGGGCCCCATATATCATTCTCCAGAGTATAGTGCTCCCCCAAAAATTGCTGTCCCAACATTGAAAACAATTAAATAAGTCGCCTCGCTAGGAAATCCCTGTACTAGTCTGGACTCCTCGTCGTCCGCATCTTCCATCTCACTGCACTTGGCTGTTTAGGCAGAGGGCGTACAGACGTGATGTCATTACGCTCTCTGATCAGAATATCACTGTCTGGACACGCGGAAGACGTCATGGCGGTGGAGCAGGGAGAGGTAAGTATTTCAACTTTGCAAGTGCTGTGATCCGGAGCAAGCAGGGGGGGCCCACTCATTGGTGACGGCACTGGCACAGGGCCCCTCATAGTACGGCGGTGTGTGGCGGTGTGTCTGACGGTGGGGTGCCCTCCCACCGGCAGAGACACTTTTGTGTACTATGAGGGGTCCTGTGCCAGTGCTGTCGCCCATGAGTATGCCCCCCACCTGCTCAAGGAACCTGCACTTTCATCTGCACCTTCCTCTTTGTCACCTTGTAAGGTGGAATAGTATGCGAGAAGGGGAACCTGAGTTTCCTCAGGGTCAGATTCTGGCTGTGTAGAGTGTGAGGGGAATTTAGAGGTCTGGGTCAGTGTACCAGCAGAATCATCTAGCAGTGGCTGGGCATCAGTGCACTTGTGGCGTCCCCAGGAGTACGGTCGCCACAGTGGCATTACCTTCCTCCTAGGGAGTGTGATGTCATGCTTGGGAGCAACAAAGGATCTCTCTAGCAGTTCAACCAACACACAACACATTTCCCACTCCAGGCCAGCAGGGAGACCTCTGAACCTGACTGCTGAGGAGCTGCTCTCTGTGGTCGGGAGGAGGTAAGTTAGGGCACTCTGTGCAGGGAAGGGGAAGTGTGTGGACGTGAGAAGGGGAGCTGGAGGATAAGTAGAGTTAAGGCTCACTCCTAGCTGGAGTGCATGGTCCGGATTCCGGTCTCCGAGTTTGTAGGGACACTGACGTTCCTGCAGCAGAAACCGGAGGAAGTAGCAGCTGTAAATGCTCTGTACCCAACTAAGGCTCGGAGGCCCCAGCATTGACGTGTGGGAGCAAAAAGGAAAAGGCTACGGCTGCCTGCCATAAGAGAAAGTTCCAAAAGAGAGTCAACTGGGGGAACTTCATTGAACTCAGCACTGCGAGTACCTCAGATAAGCGCTAGAACGGAGGCCACACTACCAATCTGCAGAGAGAGAATTTGAAATTGGCTTCCAGGCTGACCAACTCCTTCTCCATCTGTACTCTGGGTCCTGGACGGCACTTACCAAGTACAGGTAAAGGAACTGCACGACTGTGTCAGTCATCTTTCTCCAGCGCCTGGCGCATGGCTCTGCTACATACTGCACTGCACACCATCTACCAACTCTTTAATCTGGCCTGCGACTACGGCCCTACCTGTGCAGGGCTTCTACATCTTAGCTTCACCACAACATCTGTCCCAGAGAAGCGACACTGCAGCGCTGGTCAATCTAATCAGAAACCACAGGTGGCGTCACGTTTCATTCACCTATAAACGTAATTCACCCTTTGCATGGATGCCCAGGGCTACGGAACGGGTCACCACCACCGTGACACATCCCTGTGAGACACCGGCCCGGTACTGATTAACCCCACTGCCCTGGCTGGCCACCCACACTCCATGTCTGATTCATCTTGGACTTGGGAATTCACGATTTGACTTGATAACCCAGGCATGGTATGATAGAAAGAGCTACATGGACTAATGTGAAGTTTGGCCTGCTGCATCATTCACTTTTGGTGGGGGTGAAGGACACAAGGAAAGGGGTTCTTCCTGACCAGGAGCCAGCACTTGACGACTCAGTGCTTGCATTTTTTGAAACTTCAGAAGAGAAACTTCAGGGCATATTTGCTGGAGTCTGTTTCGGCAATGTAAGCCAAAACCAGTTCCTCATACTCCGCCTTTAAAAGCGGTTAACCTACTCCCAGAAAAGGTAGCCTTCCAGGTGTTCCGGAGCAAGACCATGATGCAGGCTGAACACCTCCTGCCTGCTATTGTGCTTTTGCCACTACCAGCAGATGCACCACCACCATCAGCACCAGCTGGCCCCCCCACGCCCACGTCTGCGGCCTCTTCCACCAAACTTCAAAATTTTTCAGAAAATAGACCCAAAATAACATCAGATATATGGCACTGTATCAGAAGCGTACAGCTCTATTCAGTCAAAGGATAATTGTCAATCTCCCTATATATTCCATCAGTCACACAGAGACGCTCACAGGCTCAGTATGGATTAGACAAGAATATTAAAATTAGACAAAGTGTACAGTATCATCAGATAGCAGGTATATATAGTATAGTTTAAACATTCTAAATCTCCATAGATATTTGAGGAGGCACACACAGACACTCTCAGGCTCAGTATTGGATTACAACACAATCTAAAAAGCCATAAAACGGTAATGGATCTCAAGAGTACAGCTGTACACAGTGTAGGTGTCATTGTTGTCAATTTCAGTATTTATTTCCACAGTCAGAAAATAACTCTCACTTGGTCAGTTTGGATTAGATCAGAATATAACAAGCAGTAAATGGGTAATGCATGCCAAGCGTAAAGTTTTATACAGTGTTGGGGTAATTTTTAAATGTACATCTAAATTGCAGGAGTAACCCATAGACACTCACACACTCAGGATGGATCACACCACAATATAACTAGAAGATCTGCAAGAAATAATCACACATGTGGGACAATGTTCCAGGTGTCAATGATACACTTAGAGTGTTGGTTGGAGGAGGACTTCCTGGCAGAAAGGGTACAGTATCACCAGATACCAGGTATATATAGCATAGTTTAACCATTAACAATGTACTTCTATGTATCAGGAGTAGTGTTGAGCCACCCCGCTAGTGTTGTGGTTCGTCGCACAGGAGGCAAGTTCGTCGAATGTTCGTCAAACGTTCGAAGAACACCATCGAACCCCATTGAAAGCAATGGCAGGCAAACACAAAGACATACAAACACATAGAAAACAATTACAAAACACCTTTAAAGGTGTCCCAAAGCAGACAAAATGCTCAGAAGACAAAAAGAACATATGGAAAAGGGCAACTACATTTAGAAAAGAGGTGGAGGAGTAAAAGGAGGAGGTGGAGGAGACACAGATATAGGCTTGTCATGCCCTTATGAAGTCAAGAAAGGCTGGAATAAAAATGTAAAATACAAACCAAAAAAAAAAAAATTCTGAAATCAAACACGATCATATACCGTCGGACTTCCCACCCATAAATTATGCCAACTGCCGATGGGGCGGCGTTATTCCCACGAACCTCCAAACTGCGTCCATGAAGGCAAAGTGTTTGGTTTCCGGGGGCTGTATGATTGCAAAGCTGAACCTTAAAGGAATGTCCAAAAGGGCACCACCAGGAGTGGAGCCTGTGACTTAATTGGACTCCACCCGGGAAACCATAGCCATACAAGCTACAGAAAAGATGGACAGATTGCAAGCTTTGTCAATTCTGTGTGTGGTGTGGTATGTCCGTTTGTAGTTGTGTTAGCGATTTCTCAGCTTTATTCCGTTAACGACCGAGACTCCAGCATGCCCCCGTGGTACGCGTCAAGCTTACTAGAGGGATAAGCGAGGCTCTGGCACGCGGGATCGAGCAATAACAGGTCTATCACGCCCTTACATTTCCGGGGCTGCATG
The DNA here is from genome assembly GCF_039654945.1 of Dendrobates tinctorius. Taxonomy (NCBI): domain Eukaryota; kingdom Metazoa; phylum Chordata; class Amphibia; order Anura; family Dendrobatidae; genus Dendrobates; species Dendrobates tinctorius. The sequence continues at coordinate 10,484,080 of NW_027361793.1, forward strand.
CGCGCTACACTGAAAGGACCAGCTTTTGTCGCTTACAGGTACTGATAACCCGCTGAACACCGCTAGTGATGGGGATCTGGGATTCCAATTATTCCCCGTGAACGATGATTTCCCAGTAAGTGCAGGTCAACCGCAATTGCGGAATTAGGACTAACCGGCATTCCTGACAAAATGAAAAAATTACGTGTCCAAACCACAGGTGCTGTAGCTTGCTTAACAGCTCGGCAGCCGTTCTCAGGCCCAGTATGGATTCGACAACATTGTAGAAAGTTGATAAAGGGTACAGTTTCACCGGATTACAGGTATGTATAGCATAGTTTACACATTAAAAACCTATGTCTGTAGATCAGGAGGCAGGCTCAGACGGTCTCAGGCCCAGTATGGATTAGACGTGATTGGACAAAGGTGAGAAAGGGTACATTATCACTGGATAGCAGGTATATACAGCATAGTGTAAACATTTAAAATCTCCATGTTCTCAGTATGGATTAGACAACAATCTAAAAAGTAGAAAAAAAGGAAATGTTTTTGAAGCGTACACCAGTATACACTTTTGGTGGTATTTTTAAATCTTCATATATATTTCTGTCTCAGTAAGACAGTCCAGCCTCTCCGCAATAGGAAATGAGATGCATACAATTACTGACATAAAGTCTAGTGGTTGCAGAAATCTAGGAATTAATAATCACGGGAAAAACTTCCGTCACAATTCTCAGCGGCGATGCTGACCCTCAATTAATTTGTGTGTGGAGACAGCGAAAACATAACATTGTGAAGAAAGTGTTGCTGTATCGCAGTACCGTTGATCCCATCAGCGTTACTCATCTCCATCAAATTTTTATCACAGGGAGAGATGTAAACATGTTGCTCACTGCTAATCATGATCTGTCACATAACTTTGGAGTGCAAAAGACAGAAGCCACAGGCCGTAGGCGATTCTATGGGATTGGCATGAGAGGGCACATTTAAAAATGTGTGCCGGAATGTCACACGTCTGTGAGTAGGAAAACTGTGAAAGCTGATGATAAACCACCACTGCATGTCATTGTGAGTCGACGTCCATAAGAAATGGAAGCCATTGATCATCTGAAGCTAGAGCCCGGCCAGCGGGACAGGGCATAGCTACGTCTTAACTGTCATCTAGCAGTTCAACAAATTTGTAGTGGCAGTCCCAGTGAAGGATTTGACAGCCCAGACCACACAGCGGAGGAGCAGGGAGAGGTAAACATTGCAAATGCTGTGGCCCTGCCCAAGCAAGGGGGGCACACTCGTGGGTGTCGGTACTGGCACTGGGCCCCTCATAGTACGGCGGTGTGTCTGACGGCGGGTGTGCACCCCCACCATCAGAGACACTTGATTGCACTATGAGGGACCCTGTGCCAGTGCCCGCGCCAAAGAGTCGGCCTACCCACCTGTCCAGGGCAATGGCACTCGCACGGTTGTGTGCGCTAGGTGGTGACTCAGGCCATGGGGGGGAGGCAGCCCAGTTAGGGAGGTTTACAAAATGGCATATGTTGATCTGGGACATTCAGCTGCTGCTAAAGGCGAAATTGATCAAATCCGAGGAAGAGGAGGACCAAAGCAAGCCATTTTTCTGGCAACCTATGTGTCATCAGGGGAAGGTGGGACAAAATCCTTGGAAACCCATGCATGGTTCATTTTAATGAAGGTTAGATCATCCACATTTTGGGTCAACAGACGGGTCCTTTTTTCTGTCAGGATTGATCCAGCTGCACTGAAGACTCTTTCCGATAGCACACTTGCAGCTGGGCAAGCGAGCTCCTGTAAGGCATATTGTGCCAATTCAGGCCAGGTGTCCAGTTTAGCGGCCCAATAGTCAAATGGGAATGACCTGTGAGGGAGAACATCGATATGGGACGAGAAGTAGTTTGTAACCATAGTTGACAACTGCTGTCTCCTGTCACTTTCAATCGATGCAGTATTACCAGTCGTGTGAGTGGGACTTGAAAAATCAGTCCACAACATGGTCATGAAACCCCTGTCTCCAACGCCACTTCTGATGTGTGCACCACGAACACCTCTTCCAAGCTGCCCCCGTCCCCTACGGCTCGTATGAGAACCATCACCGCTGCTGTGTGCTGGGAATGCCTCAACCAACCGGTTTACCAGAATTGCTTGTTTGTTAGCCAATATTAGGTCAAGGTTCTCCTGTGGCATTATGTTTTGGAATTTGCCTTTATAGCATGGAACCAGGATGCTGGCCAACCAGTAGTCATCATCGTTCATCATTTTAGCAATGCGGGGGTCCCTTTTTAGGATCTGCAAGGCATAATCTGACATGCGGGCCAATGTTCTTGGTGTTAATGATGCACTGCGAGTACTGGGTGGAGGAGCACTTTCTGGCAAATCCACATCCCTCCAGTCACGCACAAACCCTGTACCAGACCTTGCCACGCCAACATTTTCTCTTGCCCCACGAGAAGCATCCTCCTCTCCTAAATAATCATCCCCATCATCATCCTCCTCCTCCTCCTCTTCCTCTTCTTCCTCCACCTCGTCCAGGAGAGGTCCTGGAGCACACAATGGCTGACTGTCATCAAGGCTTCCCTCCTCCTCTTCCTAATCATCTACCTCGGCTGCAGACGCCTGCTCCTTAATGTGCATCAAAGTTTGCATGAGCACACGCATAAGTGGGATGCTCATGCTTATGATGGCATCGTCTGCGCTTACCAGCCGTGTGCATTCCTCAAAACACCGAAGGACTTTACAGAGGTCTTTCAGCTTCGACCATTGCACACCTGTCAACTCCATGTCTGCCCTCAAAGTGCCTGCCAGTGTATCCTCCCACAAATGCATTACGGCCTGCCTCTGTTCGCACAGCCGCTCAACCATGTGCAGGGTGGAGTTCCACCTTGTTGCAACGTCGATAATTAGGCGGTGCTTGGGAAGGTGGAGCAATCTCTGCAGCTTCTGCATACGACTGGAGTGTACCGGCGACCGGCGGATGTGCGAGCACAGTCTTCGAACCTTATGGAGCAGGCCTGTTAACTCCGGATAATTATTGAGGAAGCACTGCACCACCAGGTTCAAGGTGTGAGCCAAGCAAGGTACATGTCTGAGTTTTGAAAGGGCTATGGCTGCCACAAAATTCTGGCCGCTATGACTAACTACCTTGCCTGCCTCAAGATGTAGACTGCCCAGCCATGACTCAGTTTGTCGCTGAAAGTAGTCGGCCAGTACCTCCGCGGTGTGTCTGTTGCCCAAACACATCATCTACAACACAGCCTGCTGACACTTTCCACTAGCTGATTGATAGGGGGACACCTCATGTGCAACACTGGCAGCTGCGGATGGAGTGCTCGTGTGACTCCACTCTGTGGACGAGCTTTCACTTCTGAAGGAGGAGGGTCGAACGCCTACAGCCAACTGTTTCCTATACCGTGGGCTAGGCAGCACTGTCACACCACCGAGGTCCCCTGTGGACCCTGCATCCACCACATTAACCCAGTGCACAGTGATGGACACGTAACGGCCCTGGCCATGCCTACTGGACAATGCATCAGTTGTGAGGTGCACCTTTCCACTCACTGATTGTTTGAGTGCATGGACAATGCGGTCTTTCACATGAAGGTGGAGGGCTGGGATAGCTTTGCAAGAAAAGAAGTGGCGACTGGGTAGGTCATAGCGTGGTACTGCGTAGGCCATGAGTTTGCGGAAGCTGCGCTTTCAACCAACCGGTAGGGCATCATCTCTAACGAGATTAGTTTGGCAATGTGGGCGTTCAAACCCAGTGTACGCGGATGAGAGGATGAGTACGTTCTTGTCCTACTTATAGTCTCTGGTAAGGTGAGCTGGACTTGAGAGCTGCATATGGTGGAACTAGCGGTGGACATGGCGGACTGAGAGAGGGTTGATGATGGTGATGGAGTTGGTGTTCTTTCTGATGGCCTAGATTCAGTCTTTAGTTGATATAACATTGTGATTCCCTGACTGCTTTGGCCTTGCGGCGACACCTCAACATTTGCTGCTGGTGGTGTGCTAATCGGTGGGCTTACAGTGGGGGAAACAATGTAGCGTTGCTGACTACCTTCTTTGGGGCAGTTGCACATGTGGTACGTGAGGTTTGGTAGTTCGTCCACGCTTGCAAGTGCATGGTGGTTAAATGTCTAAGCATGCAACTGGTATTCAAATTTCTCAGATTTTTACCTCGGCTAAAGGTCTTTGCGCACTTCTTACAGATAACCTTGGCCTGATCATTAGAATTTTGTTCAAAAAAGTGCCACACTGCACTCTTCCTACTATGGAAGACATTTTGAGGCCTTGCACGCTGTGCTATTTTGACCGTCTGGCCAAGCTGTCCTGCAACTCTTTTTGTTTTTGTAACCCGTTTTTGGACTGCTCCGTGCCTGCCAGATTACAGCTGTTGCGATGTCGATGCCCACTGCGGATGCTCCTCTGTTATGAATGAGTCACCGGAGGAGGAAAAAACAAAAACATAAGCTAAGTCCAGAAAACCGGAGAGGTTGGTAGCTAGAGGATTGCAGACCCCTGATCCTATTCACCACAACTAACAGTAGTCGTGGGGGGTTCCTACGGTGCCCTAGACCCCTCGTCACAGCCGGAGAGCTAAATAAGCCTAAAGAAAGAAAGGGGAATCTAAACTGCCCCAGAGCAGACCCCAAAGCAATAGACAGCCCCCAACAAGTATCGGCGGTGAAAAACAGATGAAAACACAAACACAGACAGAAAGACAGGCTGAGCAAATGATGGGGCCCAACTAACTAGATAGGAAAGGACAGAAAAGATGCTGGCTGCAATCACGTAAAAAACCCTGCCAAAAATAATGTCCAACATGTCTGATAGAAAAGGCCCTGAAGTCACTAGACTTCAAAATCACTATATCAGCACTCAGGTACATTCTGAAGACAGAGCAAAGAGATCAACTGATCAGAGACAAAAATGGAGTTCAGCCCGTCCCAACCAGGGCAGGCTGAACACAAACTCTAAGTAAACAGACAAAATCTCATTGAAAAATAGCAGAGCAAAAACTTAGCTTTTAGTAGACAGGAACTAAACTGGATGCCAGAGCTCAGAGCAGAAAGGATCATCAGCAACCCAGCAGGGCGTCGGCTGCCTTATATCCACTCAGAAATTCCGGATGTCCAATCACACTCCACCTGTTCAGATGACAGGTTCTTCCCATCCAGATCAATTTCACTACCTCCTTTCACCAGCAGAGGGATTTCATCAGACATCAGAGGTGAAGGAGAAAATGAACTCATAACACTCCTCCTCCTCTTCTGAGCTATTGGCAGCGGCACCCTCTTCCCCCAATGGATGCCAATCTGGGTCAACAACTGGGTCATCCATCACCTCCTCTTCAATGTCATGTGCACCTTCCTCTGTGTCACCGTGTATGGTGGTATAGTTTGTGGGAAGGGGCACCTGAGTTTCATCAGGGTCAGATTCTGGCTCAGTACACTGCGAGGACAATGTAGTGCTCTGAGTGAATGTACCAGCAGATAAATCTAGCAGTGGCTGTGCATCAGTACACTCCATGTCAGATTAATCTTGGACTGGGGAATTCACGATTTGACTTGATAACCCAGGCATGGTATTAGAAAAGAGCTCCATGGAGTAATCCGTAGTGTGGCCTGCCGCATCCTTCACTTTTAGTAGTGGTGAAGGACACAATGAAAGGTGTTGTTCCTGACCAGGAGCCTCCACTGACGACGCAGTGCTTTTATTTTTTGAAACTTCAGAAGAGGAGGCGATAGAGCTGGAGGCTATGTCAGCAATGTAAGCCAAAACTTGTTCCTGAAGCTCCGGCTTTAAAAGCGGTTTACCTACTCCCAGAAAAGGGAGCCTATGAGGCCTTGTGGAGCCAGACAATGACGCCAGCTCACCACCTCCTTCCTTAGGTGCTATTGTGCTTTTGCCACAACCAGCAGAAGCACCACCACCAACACCACCATCAGGACTAGCTGGCAACCCCCGCCCACTTCCATGGCCTCTTCCACCATACTTCTTCATTTTTTTGAAAAAGGTACCCAAAATAACAACAGCTATATGGTACTGTAAAACAAGGTAAAGGGTCTATAGAGTATTGGTGAGAATTTGAATCTCACTGTAGATTGGAGGACGCTGAACTATTGTCTCAGGCCCAGTAGAGATTACACCGCAATGTGACAGGCAGAAATTGGCTGGTGTATGAGAAGACAGAAGCTTTATAGAGTATTGGTGGGAATTTGAAGCTCACTGTAGATTCGAGGATGCTTAACAATTGTCTCAGGCCCAGTAGAGATTACACCACAATGTGACAGGCAGAAATTGGCTGGTGTATGAGAAGGCAGAAGCCGTATATAGTATTGGTGAGAATTTGAATCTCACTGTAGATTGGAAGACGCTGAACTATTGTCTCAGGCCCAGTAGAGATTACACCGCAATGTAACAGGCAGAAATTGGCTGGTGTATGAGAAGGCAGAAGCTGTACATAGTATTGGTGAGAATTTGAATCTCACTGTAGATTGGAGGACGCTGAACTATTGTTTCAGGCCCAGTAGAGATTACACCGCAAAGTGACAGGCAGAAATTGGCTGGTGTATGAGAAGACAGAAGCTGTATAGAGTATTGGTGAGAATTTGAATCTCACTGTAGATTGGAGGACGCTGAACTATTGTTTCAGGCCCAGTAGAGATTACACCGCAATGTGACAGGCAGAAATTGGCTGGTGTATGAGAAGACAGAAGCTGTATAGAGTATTGGTGAGAATTTGAATCTCACTGTAGATTGGAGGACGCTGAACTATTGTCTCAGGCCCAGTAGAAATTACACCGCTATGTGACAGGCAGAAATTGGCTGGTGTATGAGAAGACAGAAGCTGTATAGAGTATGGGTGAGAATTTGAATCTCACTGTAGATTGGAGGACGCTGAACTATTGTCTCAGGCCCAGTAGAGATTACACCGCAATGTGACAGGCAGAAATTGGCTGGTGTATGAGAAGGCAGAAATTGTATATAGTATTGGTGAGAATTTGAAGCTCACTGTAGATTGGAGGGCGCTGAACTATTGTCTCAGGCCCAGTAGAGATTACACCGCAATGTGACAGGCAGAAATTGGCTGGTGTATGAGAAGACAGAAGCTGTATATAGTATTGGTGAGAATTTGAATCTCACTGTAGATTGCAGGACGCTGAACTATTGTCTCAGGCCCAGTAGAGATTACACCGCAATGTGACTGTAACGTCCGTCTGCGGTTCTGGGCTGCAGCCAGGCAACACCCCGAGAAACACTGATACCCTTTACCCCTAATACAGGGATCTGGATTTACAACAGAGCCCAGGAGGTAGCTGTCTGAATATGAGCAGCGGCCAGAGCAGGACGGTCGTCAGAGTGAAGTACAAAAACAGCAGGCAATAGCAGAGTCAAATTCAAGCCAAGGTCAGAGTCAAAAACCAGGAGGGCGGCAGAGGTACAGAATCGTTAGGAAGTAGTAGAGTCAGAATATCCAGGCCAAGGTCACAAACCACAAGAGTAGCAGAAGTACAGAATCGTCAGGCAAAAGAGGGGTCAGAAATCCAGGCTGAGGTCAGAGTCAAACAGAAATCAATCACTAAGTAACACACAGGGGAACCAAGAATATATCCGGCGGCTTGCAAGGCCAGTCCCAAGGTATTTGAGGGATCAGGTCATCCCTCACAGGTTCCTGGACTGGTGATGTCATTAGGGCCGCCCCCAGGACCAGGCCAGACGGTGATGCAGTAACCCCCTGATGACTGACACAGGGGCGGAGCCTGCGCCCACCAGATGCCTGAGCAGGAGCCACTTCTCTGTCACCACCATAACTCACGGGTGGACCACGGCGCCTCCCAGTGGCCGAGGCAGGAACAGCTGTCCCCGAGTCTGACGGTGAAGTGGCGGACCGGCGCCTCCTAGTGGCCGTGACCGGAACAGCAGGCCTCGAATCCAACGGTGACGTGACAGACTGGCGCCTCCTAGTGGCTAAAGCTGGGACCATAGGCCCTGAGTCTGACGGAGACGTAATAGAACCACGGTGCCTCCCAGTGGCCGAGGCAGGAACAGCCGTCCCCGAGTCTGACGGCGAAGTGGCGGTCCGGCGCCTCCTAGTGGCTGCGACCGGAACAGCAGGCCCCACATCTGACGGAGACGTGACAGTACCCCCCCTTCCAAGAGGGGCCTCCGGACCCTCAAAACCTGGTTTGTCAGGGTGAAGGAGGTGAAACCTTCTAATTAGTGCTTTTGCATGGATGTCCCTCGCAGGGACCCAGGACCTCTCCTCTGGGCCGTAGCCCTTCCAGTGTACCAGATACTGTACGGACCCTCTTACAAGGTGGGAGTCAAGGACACCCTGGACTTCATACTCCAAGGACCCTCCGACCGAAACGGGAGGAGGAGGGGATGGGACAGGGTGAATTGGGGAGCGATACAACTTGAGGAGAGACTTGTGGAAGACATTGGGTAATTTGAAAGACTGAGGGAGTTTTAAACGGAAGGCCACCGGGTTAATCACCTCTATAATCTCGTATGGACCAATAAATCTGGGACCCAGTTTGGCAGACGGTACTTTAAGCTTGATGTTTTTGGTGGAGAGACAAACCTTGTCTCCAACTCCCAGGTGCGGTCCTTTGGATCGCCGTTTGTTCGCTGCCGAGGTCTGTCTAACCTGGGCCCCTTTCAAGTTCGAGTTTACCTCAGACCAAATGGTTTTTAAATGATGTATATTTTTCTCTACCCCAGGAAGCTCCGACATTCTGGCCGAGAATGAGCCAAAGCGCGGATGAAACCCGTGGTTGCAGAAAAAGGGGGTAGACTTAATGGAGTCCTGATACTTATTATTTAGGGCAAACTCAGCTAGTGGCAGATGTTCTGCCCAATTGGACTGGTGTTCTGATACGTAGCAACGAAGGTATTGCTCCAGAGCCTGGTTGACACGTTCGGTTTGACCATTGGTTTCAGGGTGGTAAGCTGAGGAAAAAGATAGCTCAATACCAATGCGTTTACAAAACACCCTCCAGAACTTTGACACGAATTGGGTACCCCTGTCAGACACAATATTGACCGGGGCACAGTGTAAACGTACCACATGTACAATAAACAGTTTACTCAACGTTTCCGAGTTAGGTAACCCCGACAGGGGGACAAAATGACTTTGTTTACTGAACCTGTTCACCACCACCCAGATACACGTCTTTCCATCTGAGGACGGTAGGTCCGTAATGAAGTCCATGGAGATGTGGGTCCATGGACTCTCGGGGGTGGGCAAGGACTGGAGCCAGCCGGCAGGGCAATTATGGGAGGACTTGGCGCGGGCACAGACCTCATATGCTAAGACATATTCTTTGCAGTCCTTAACCACCGTCGGCCACCAAAAATTCCTAGTTATCAATCTGGCGGTATTATTGAGACCAGGATGGCCTGCCAAGACAGAGTCATGTGATTCTCTAAGCACTTGTAGGCGAAACGCAGGCGGAACGAACAATTTGTTGGGTGGCGTAGTGTCAGGGGCTTGTTCTGGGGATTTACGGATCTCCTCCAGAAGGTCCAATGACACTGCGGACACAACGATCCCAGTGGCCAATATCGGAACTGGTTCACAGTCCTCAGCTTGTGAGGGGCAGAAACTGTGAGAGAGGGCATCGGCCCTCACATTTTTTGTACCAGGGCGGAAGGTGATTATAAAATTAAACCTAGAGAAAAACAATGCCCACCTTGCGTGTCTAGGATTTAACCTTTTTGCTGATTCTAGGTATGTCAGGTTCTTATGATCGGTAATTACCGTGATCTTGTGTTTGGCGCCCTCGAGGAAGTGACGCCATTCCTCGAAGGCCCATTTAATTGCCAATAGTTCCCGATTCCCTATATCATAGTTTTTCTCCATAGAAGAGAATTTGCGGGAAAAAACGCACATGGACGAAGCTGAGTGAGGGATGTAGTGCCTTGTGATAGCACTGCTCCCACTCCAACTTCAGAGGCATCCACCTCCACAATAAATGGACGGTCCTGATCCGGTTGAACCAAAACTGGGTTGGCCACAAAGCACTCTTTTAACTTAAGAAACGCCTGAATTGCCTCAGGATTCCAGTTGGCCACGTCCGCCCCTTTCCGGGTCAGATCCGTGAGTGGCTTGGCAATCTCTGAGAAACCTCTAATAAACTTGCGGTAATAATTAGCGAACCCCAAAAATCGCTGCAGCGCTTTCAGTGATTTGGGTTGCACCCAAGCCTTAATAGGCTGGACCTTGGCAGGATCCATGCGGAAGCCTTTACCTGAAACCATGTATCCTAAAAACTGTACCTCCTCAGCAAAAAAGACACATTTCTCCAGTTTAGCAAACAAGGAGTGTTCACGTAGTCTTTGTAGCACAGAACAGACGTGTTGAGAGTGTGTCACAGGGTCAGCAGAGTAAATCAGAATGTCATCTAAATACACCATGACATACACCCCACAAATGTCTCTAAAAATATCATTAACAAAGTGCTGAAATACGGCAGGCGCGTTGCTGAGTCCGAACGGCAATACCAGGTACTCAAAATGGCCAAGGGGTGTATTGAAGGCCATTTTCCACTCATCTCCCTTTCTAATGCGGACCAGATTATATGCCCCCCGGAGGTCAAGTTTAGCAAACCAACGGGCTCCTGTTAGCTGATTAAAAAGATCAGGGATGAGTGGAAGCGGATACTGGTTTTTTATAGTGATTGCATTCAACTCCCGATAATCAATGCAGGGTCTGAGACCACCATCTTTCTTCTCCACAAAGAAGAACCCGGCCCCAACTGGAGAAATGGACGGTCTGATAAACCCTTTTCTTAGGCTATCTGCAATATAGTCATTCATGGCCTGACGCTCTGGGCCAGAGAGATTAAATATTCTTCCCTTAGGGAGACGGGCATCCGGAATTAGATCAATAGGGCAATCATACTCTCTGTGAGGGGGTAGCTTTTCAGATTCTACAATAGAAAAGACATCCTCAAAATCTCTGAAAGCAAACGGTATGTTGGGGGTTTTAACCTTAACTTGGTTTACTGCCAAGGATATGCAATTTTTCTGACACTGTGGGCTCCAACGTACAACGTCACCCAAGTGCCAGTCGATGACAGGATTGTGCTAGCGTAACCATGGCATACCCAGAATAACTGCAGAGGTTAAATTGTCCATCACAAAAAATGGCACAAGCACAGACATAGCAACCTTGGCAGTAACAAACTTAACCCCCTCCTGAATAATGGATGTGCCATTAATAGCCGTGGTTTTAATAGGGGCATTAAGTTTTAGTAGTGTTACACCCAGATTCCTAGCAGTCAAAGAATCCATAAAATTTCCTTCAGAGCCACTATCCACATACGCATTTAAACACAGCGTTTTCTGACCACATGAAACTGAAATGGGTAATAAAACTTTAGCCGCATCTGCGGGCAATACCTGAACCTCTGGGCAACCATAGCCAGAGTAGCTGCCCAGAGGTCGACGTGCCAGGAGCATGGATCTCTGAGGTGCAGCTCTCTCCCTGAAGACTCCAGACTGCCGCATAGTTGTCCAGGAAAATGAGAGTGATCTTCCAGGCTGGGCAATGCAACAGGTGTTCAGGCTAAAAATCAGCTCAGTCAGAAGAAGGGAAAAAAAAAAGTTCAGGGAGACTGCTTTTGTATATGTTGGGTATATACACAAGAAGCAGTTAATTTTATGGCCGGATATAATGTAACGTCCGTCTGCGGTTCTGGGCTGCAGCCAGGCAACACCCCGAGAAACACTGATACCCTTTACCCCTATACAGGGATCTGGATTTACAACAGAGCCCAGGAGGTAGCTGTCTGAATATGAGCAGCGGCCAGAGCAGGATGGTCGTCAGAGTGAAGTACAAAAACAGCAGGCAATAGCAGAGTCAAATTCAAGCCAAGGTCAGAGTCAAAAACCAGGAGGGCGGCAGTTGTACAGAATCGTTAGGAAGTAGCAGAGTCAGAATATCCAGGCCAAGGTCACAAACCACAAGAGTAGCAGAAGTACAGAATCGTCAGGCAAAAGAGGGGTCAGAAATCCAGGCTGAGGTCAGAGTCAAACAGAAATCAATCACTAAGTAACACACAGGGGAACCAAGAATATATCCGGCGGCTTGCAAGGCCAGTCCCAAGGTATTTGAGGGATCAGGTCATCCCTCACAGGTTCCTGGACTGGTGATGTCATTAGGGCCGCCCCCAGGACCAGGCCAGACGGTGATGCAGTAACCCCCTGATGACTGACACAGGGGTGGAGCCTGCGCCCACCAGATGCCTGAGCAGGAGCCACTTCTCTGTCACCACCATAACTCACGGGTGGACCACGGCGCCTCCCAGTGGCCGAGGCAGGAACAGCCGTCCCCGAGTCTGACGGTGAAGTGGCGGTCCTGCGCCTCCTAGTGGCCGTGACCGGAACAGCAGGCCTCGAATCCAACGGTAACGTGACAGACCGGCGCCTCCTAGTGGCTAAGGCTGGGACCATAGGCCCTGAGTCTGACGGAGACGTAATAGAACCACGGCGCCTCCCAGTGGCCGAGGCAGGAACAGCCGTCCCCGAGTCTGACGGCGAAGTGGCGGTCCGGCGCCTCCTAGTGGCTGCGACCGGAACAGCAGGGCCCAAATCTGACGGAGACGTGACAGTGACAGGCAGAAATTGGCTGGTGTATGAGAAGGCAGAAGATGTATATAGTAATGGTGAGAAATTGAAGCTCACTGTAGATTGAATCATAGAATCATAGAATCATAGAATCATAGAATCGTAGAGTTGGAAGGGACCTCCTGGGCCATCTGGTCCAACCCCCTGCTCAAAGCAGGATTCGCTAAATCATCCCAGTCAGATGTCTGTCCAGCCTCTGTTTGAAGACTTCCATTGAAGGAGAACTCACCACTTCTCGTGGCAGCCTGTTCCACTCATTGATCACTCTAACTGTCAAAAAGTTTTTTCTAATATCTAATCTGTGTCTCTTCCCATTCAGTTTCATCCCATTGCTTCTAGTCTTTCCTTGTGCAAATGAGAATAAAGTTGATCCTTCTACAATGTGACAGCCCTTTAGATATTTGTAGACAGCTATTAAGTCTCCTCTCAGTCTTCTCTTTTGCAAACTAAACATTCCCAAATCCTGCAACCTTTCCTCATAAGACAGGGTTTGCAGACCGGTCACCATTCTGGTCGCTCTTTTCTGAACTTGCTCCAGTTTGTTGATGTCTTTTTTAAAATGTGGTGCCCAAAACTGGACACAATATTCCAGATGAGGTCTGACCAAAGAGGAGTAGAGGGAAATAATGACTTCACGTGATCTAGACTGTATGCTTCTGTTAATACATCCTAGAATTGCATTTGCCTTTTTTGCTGCTGCATCACACTGTTGACTCATATTCAGTCTGTGATCTATTAGTATACCCAAGTCTTTTTCACATGTGCTGTCACTTAGCCCTATTCCTCCCATTCTATATATGCTTTTTTCATTTTTATTGCCCAGATGTAGTACTTTGCATTTCTCCCTGTTAAAAACCATTCTGTTAGTTGCTGCCCACTTCTCCAGTTTATTTAAATCTTTTTGAATCCTCTCTCTCTCTTCTCTAGTATTAGCTATCCCTCCTTGCTTTGTGTCATCAGCAAATTTAATCAGTTTACCCTCAATTCCTTCATCTAAATCGTTGATAAAGATGTTGAACAATACAGGGCCCAGGACAGAGCCCTGTGGTACCCCACTTGAGACATTCTTCCAACTGGATGTGCAGCCATTTACGACCACTCTTTGGGTCCGATCACTAAGCCAGTTATGAATCCACCTAACAGTTGCCTTGTCCATTCCATACTTAGTCATTTTTTCAATAAGGATTGTATGAGAGACTTTGTCAAATGCTTTGCTGAAGTCAAGATATACTATATCTACAGCATTTCCTTGATCCACCCAATCAGTGATACCGTCATAGAAGGAAATTAAGTTAGTCTGACATGACTTATTAGTTAGAAACCCATGCTGACTCTGTTTAATCACTTCATTCTTTTCCAGGTATTGACATACATGTTGTTTAATAATTTGTTCAAAGATCTTTCCTGGTATAGAAGTCAGACTCACCGGCCTATAGTTGCCTGGGTCCACCTTCTTCCCCTTGGAGGAAGGTGAACTATTGTCTCTGGCCCAGGACAGATTACACCGCAATGTGACAGGCAGAAATTGCCTAGTGTATGACTAACTACAAGGTGTATATAGAATTGGGCAGAATTGGAATCTCCCTAGAGTGTAGGTCTGTAAGAACGGACAAACTCCTCTGCTTTTTCTTACAGAGTCACACACAGATAGCTTCAATTTGGCCGCTGAACTACTGTCTCTGGCCCAGGACAGATTACACCGCAATATGACAGGCAGAAATTGCCTAGTGTATGACTAACTACAAGGTGTATATAGAATTGGGCAGAATTGGAATCTCCCTAGAGTGTAGGTCTGTAAGAACGGACAAACTCCTCGGCTTTTCCTTACAGAGTCACACACAGATAGCTTCAATTTGGCCGTGATAACAGCCGGTACACGGTACTGTGTGATGAGCGTACACTGCTGTACGGTGTGTGAAAAAATGAACGCTCAGTAACTCACCAGGACAAAACAATAAAATTTGGATTGCTTTGAAACAAGCAGTTTGCTCAGCAGTGTGAAACAGCAATGCAGCTATCAGGGAGCCTTAAAAGGCAGCCTAATAACCAACAGAGTTGATGCACCAAAATATAGCCTCCCCTTGCACAGCACAGTAATGGGTGTGCTGTACAGGCAAAATCGCTAGCAGCAGAAGTAGTTTTTGGTATCTTCTTCCCTGCCTAACGCTCTCCCTACAGAATCATCATCAGCAGCAGCTCTCCCTATTCTGAGATCAGCATAAGTAACATGGCGGTCGGCGTGCACGCCCTTTTATACCCCCTGTGACGCCACACAAAGCAAGCCAATCACTTGCATGCCCTTCACAAACATGGTGGTAACCGCTGTCTATGTCATCACGTTGCCCACAGTGTCCGTTCTTCCTGATTGGCTGAAAAAGGCCCAAAAGCATCTTTTGAAACGCGACTTTGGCGTGATGGTCGCCGACCTCGTGGCCAACCTCACGCTAAGGTCGGGTTTCGTTTCATGAAACCCGACTTTGGCGAAAGTCGGCGGCTTTTGAATTTTTTCGACCCGTTTCACTCAACTCTAGTATGGAGTATTATATAGGGCCCATTATACTGTATTAAGTAATATTTGGGGCCCATGATAGTATATGGAGTAAGATATGGGGTCATTATTCTATATGGAGCAATATATGGGGCCCATTATACTGTATGGAGCATTATGCGGGCCCATTATACTGTATGGAGGAATATGTGGTGCCCATAATACTGTATGGATGGTTATATGGTGCCCATAACACTGTATGGAGGACTATGTGGTGCCCATAATACTGTATGGAAGACTATGTGGTGCCCATAATACTGCATGGATGACTATGTGGTGGCCATAATACTGCATGGATGACTATGTGGTGCTTATAATACTGTATGGAGGATTATATGGTGCTCATAAATACTGTATGGAGGGTTACATGGTGCTCACAAATACTGTATGGAGGGTTATATGGTGCCCATAACACTGTACGGAGGACTATGTGGTGCCCCTAACACTGTATGGAGGACTATGTGGTGCCCATAGTACTGTATGGAGGACTGAGTGATGCCCATAATACTGTATGGAGGACTATGTAGTGCCCATAATACTGTATGGAGCACTATGAGATGGTAATAATACTATATTAAAGCAAGTAGGTAGTGATGAGGCATTAAATAAATACAGAAGATTAAATAAATTCTGTAAAAAGCAAATCAAGACAGCAAAGATTGAGACAGAGAGACTCATTGCCAGAGAAAGTAAAAATAATCCCAAAATATTCTTTAACTACATAAATAGTAAGAAGCTAAAAAATGATAGTGTTGGTCCCCTTAAAAATAGTCTGGGTGAAATGGTGGATGAGGATGAGGAAAAAGCCAATATGCTAAATGACTTTTTTTCAACAGTATTTACACAAGAAAATCCCATGATGGATAACATGATCAGGGATAAAAATTCTCCATTAAATGTCACCTGCTTAACCCAGCAGGAAGTACGGCGGCGTCTACAAATCACTAAAATTGACAAATCCCCGGGCCCGGATGGGATACACCCCCGAGTACTGCAGGAATTAAGCACAGTCATTGATAGACCACTATTTTTAATCTTTAAAGATTCCATAATAACAGGGTCTGTACCACAGGACTGGCGTATAGCAAATGTGGTGCCAATATTCAAAAAGGGGACAAAAACTGAACTTGGAAATTATAGGCCTGTAAGTTTAACCTCAACTGTGGGTAAAATCCTGGAGGGTTTTCTAAGAGATACTATACTGGAGTATCTGGAGAAGAATAACCTTATGACCCAATATCAACATGGGTTTACAAGAGACCGTTCCTGTCAGACTAATCTGATAAGCTTTTATGAAGAGGTAAGTTCCGGACTGGACCAAGGGAATGCAGTGGACGTGGTGTACATGGACTTTTCAAAAGCTTTTGATACGGTGCCACACAAAAGGTTGATACATAAAATGAAAACAATGGGGATAGGGGAAAATATGTGTAGGTGGGTTAAGAGCTGGCTAAGGGATAGGAAACAAAGGGTGGTTATTAATGGAGCACACTCGGACTGGGTCACGGTTAGCAGTGGGGTACCACAGGGGTCAGTTTTGGGCCCGCTTCTTTTTAACATATTTATTAATGACCTTGTAGGGGGCATAGAGAGTAGAATTTCAATATTTGCAGATGACACTAAACTCTGCAGGGTAATTAATACAGAGGAAGACAATTTTATATTACAGGAGGATTTATGTAAACTAGAAGCTTGGGCTGATAAATGGCAAATGAGCTTTAATGGGGATAAATGTAAGGTCATGCACTTTGGTAGAACGAACAAGTTGTATAATTATGTGCTTAATTGTAAAACACTGGGCAAAACAGTCACTGAAAAAGACCTGGGTGTATGGGTGGACGACAAACTCACATTTAGTGGCCAGAGTCAAGCAGCTGCTGCAAAGGCAAATAAAATAATGGGATGCATTAAAAGAGGCATAGATGCTCATGAGGAGAACATAATTTTACCTCTATATAAGTCACTAGTGCGACCACACTTAGAATACTGTGTACAGTTCTGGTCTCCGATGTATAAGAAAGACATAGCTGAACTGGAGCGGGTGCAGAGAAGAGCGACCAAGGTTATTAGGGAACTAGGGGGTCTGCAATACCAAGACAGGTTATTACACTTGGGGTTATTTAGTTTGGAGAATCGAAGGCTTAGGGGTGATCTTATTACAATGTATAAATAAATGTGGGGACAATACAAAGACCTTTCTAATGATCTTTTTACTCTTAGACCTGTGACGGGGACAAGGGGGCATCCTCTACGTCTGGAGGAAAGAAGGTTTAAGCATACTCACAGACGCGGATTCTTTACTGTAAGAGCAGTGAGACTATGGAACTCTCTGCCATATGATGTTGTAATGAGTGATTCACTACTAAAATTTAAGAAGGGACTGGATGCCTTTCTTGAAAAGTATAATATTACAGGGTATATACACTAGTCTCCTTAATATTGCGTTGATCCAGGGAGCTAGTCTGATTGCCGTATGTGGAGTCGGGAAGGAATTTTTTTCCCCATTGTGAAGCTTACTGTTGCCACATGGGTTTTTTTTGCCTTCCTCTGGATCAACATGTTAGGGCAAGTTAGGATAGGATATGGGTTGAACTAGATGGACTTAAAGTCTCCCTTCAACCTTAATTACTATGTTACTATGTTACTATATGGAGGACTATGTGGTACAAATAATGCAGTATGGAGAACTATGTGATGCCCATAATACTGTATGGAGGATTATGTGGTGCTCATAATACTGTATAGAGGACTACGTGGTGCCCATAATTCTGCATGGAGGGATATGTGGTGCCCATAATTCTGCAAGGAGGGATATATGGTGCCCATAATTCTGTATGGAGGACTACATGATGCCCATAATTCTGAATGGAGGGATATGCGGTGCCCATAATACTGTATGGAGGACTATGTGGTGCCCATAATACTGTATGGAGGACTATGCAGTGCCCATAATACAGTACTGTATGGAGGACTATGTGGTGCCTATAATTTTGTATGGAGGACTATGCAGTGCCCATAATGCTGTATGGAGGACTATGCAGTGTCCATATTTCTGTATGGAGGACTATGTGGTGCCCCATAATTCTGCATGGAGGACTATGTGGTGTCCCATAATTCTGTATGGAGGAATATGTGGTGCCCATAATTTTGTATGGAGAGATATGTGGTGCCCATAATTCTGTATGGAGGACTATGCGGTGCCCATAATACTGTATGTAGGGATATGTGGTGTACCGCATGCTGTGCCAGGCCTGCCATTGCAATTACTGATCCCTCTTCTGGATTCTTCTGTGTGGTTCTTGTATGTGCGGTGATGGCGCTGACATCCTTGTTTTCAGACATCTTTTCTCTATTTCTCTAAATTAAAATGTCCACCATTGTACAAATTTTTACAGGATAGACATAAATCTGTATGAACCAGATTAATTTCTACCGATGTTAAAAATTTACTAGGTGGTGGTTGGGGGGGGCGCCATTGTGCAGTTCACCTCAGGAAGCAGAGAGGCTAGGTTCACCCCTGCTTGCAGTAAAGCCATAAGAAAACAGAATGGGAGTACAACATGAATAATGTGCAATTGATTTTCCTGGGCCCATCCAGTACCTGGGTTCAAAGGCATATTGTGGTGCAGATGACTTGGCAGCAGGGCAGGCCTTGCTGTCAATGCATAAGAAAAGAGTATGGATGTACAAAATGAATAATGTGAATTGGATTTTCCTGGGCCCATCCAGTAACAAGCAACAGCCCCCGGAAGAAGCCCATGCGAAACAAGCGTCGGGGCGCAGCGTGTGGTATTCCTGACAGCGATGGGTGAGCAATAATTCTGGGGTTTTGACCTATGGACTATTGGCAAGGGATTATTTAGATATATACACCTCACTGAGGGATTACTATACCTATGCTAATTAGTACCTATGGGGCCTCTTATACAAATACACTGACTATTTATATGCTAAGACTGTTTGCTGTCAGTGGCGCCACACTCATGTTGCACCTTAGTCTCTGTGATACTGTGTAATATTGATGGTTGTAATTGTCTATTTCTAAATATATGTTTTTGTGATTAACAATAAAATAATGAGGTGATTTTATCTATGGTTATAGACACCTTTTTCTTTGGTTTGTTTATAAACGTAATGGAGTTTTCCTTTTGCTAATGCCATTTTAATGGTTTGGATTATCTATTGTTTACCACTGTTGATTATGATCTCTGCCATTGGGATTTTGTATTATTTGGTAGCAGGGCAGGCCTTGCAGTCAAGATTTTTTTAGGGAAGCCCTCCTGGACATCTCGTGAAAGGGGAATTGGGGTGCGTCGTAATTCTTGACAGCCCATCTGTCACGGGGGCTTAGTTCAACTAAGGCTGAAATACCCGGGGCCCCTGTGGTGTCCCTTTACTAGGGGAAACCCTGTCTGACCCTCAACCCAGGGTTTTTGCTGAAGGTGCAAATGCCTGAGCCTCCGACCTTTCCTTATCTCCTGCTCAGCCCTGCACTTAACCCTCCACCCTCCACCCAGTGAGGAGTCACCACCAAAGCTCCCACACAAATAATGACAGACAGGGAGAACTTAAACTGCACTGCGCCGCACACACACAGGAATAAACAGTAATGTGAACAGGGCACAACTAAACACAAATATGGGAAGGAGAAAGGATAACGACGGATCATACGACACCAGATATGAATCTCTCTCTCTTGAACACCTCCACTCCAGACCGGAACCACTTGGTATGAAACACAAGCTATAATCGGCGACGCCCATATGCCAGCATGACTATTTAAAGACCGTGGGCGTGACTAACCATCCAACCTGGTCTCCAGCAGGATTAACCCCCGAGAGCCTGAAGATCAGGCCGGCGCCACCGAGGCTATAGTGGCTGGAGGTGGAACTACCTCTGCCTGCCGGATGCTGTGGTGTGAACAGCGTCCGACATGACAGTACCCCGTCTTCTACGAGGGACCCCAGGGCCCTCAAGACTCCTAGGACCCGGCTTGTCCGGATGACGACGGTGAAAAGAACTGACCAGCCGATCCGCATGTATGTCTGAGGCTGGAACCCAAGACCTCTCCTCTGGACCATACCCCCGCCAGTGCACCAAATACTGAAGAGTACGGCGTACTACTCGAGAGTCCACTACCTTGGCGACCTCGAACTCTAACTCGCCATCCACCATGACTGGAGGTGGCATCGGCGTTGTGTCCACAGAGCCTACCACCTTTTTCAATAAAGCCCTGTGAAACACGTTGTGTATCTTGTACACTGCGGGAAGTTCCAACCGATAAGCCACTGGGTTAATGATGGCAGAAATCCTAAAAGGCCCAATAAACCTTGGACCCAGTTTTAAAGAAGGGATTTTGAGTTTTATGTTCTTCGTAGCTAACCACACCCATTCACCCACACACAGGTCCGGACCTGGCACGCGTCTACTGTCAGCCACCCGTTTGTACCTGGCACTCATGCTCAACAAACGCTGTTTCACCCGCCTCCAGACTGATGACAATTGGGCTCCTAGCTGATCCTCCTCCGGGACACCCCCGGAGTCACCCTGACGTAAGGTACAAAACTGAGGATGTTGACCGTACACACAAAAGAATGGAGACTCTCCTGATGACTCTTGGCGGTGATTATTTAATGCGAATTCGGCCAGAGGAAGGAAAGTAGACCACTCCTCCTGGTTGTCGGACACAAAGCATCGTAAATACTGTTCTAGATTTTGGTTCATGCGCTCAGTTTGTCCATTAGACTGTGGATGAAACGCCGATGAATGTGACAACTTGATCCCCAACCTTGAGCAAAAAGCTTTCCAAAACCTCGCCACAAATTGCGTACCCCTATCAGATACTATGTCAGACGGTACTCCGTGGAGTCTGACCACCTCCTTCACAAATACCTGAGCCAACGTCTTAGCATTGGGCAAAGAGGACAACGCCACAAAATGCGCCATCTTTGAAAAACGGTCAACCACCACCAGGATGACCGTGTTCCCTGCCGAGGCTGGCAAGTCAGTGATAAAATCCATGGAGATTTCTGTCCATGGCCTATTGGGTACCCCCAGAGGCTGTAGCGTGCCAGCAGGACGGGTTCGGGGTGACTTAGCCCTAGCGCACGTGATGCAAGCTGCCACGTACGAGACCACGTCCTGCCGGATTTTGGGCCACCAGAAACGACGCGATACCAGCTCTAAGGTGCCCTTCACCCCTGGGTGACCAGCCAGTACCGAAGCGTGGTGTTCCTTCAACACTTTAGGCCGAAGATGCAGGGGTACAAATGATTTGTTGGCGGGAAGTCCTGGTGGTACCTCCTCTTGGGCCTCGGCAATCTCCGCCTCTACCTCAGTCGTGAGAGCCGAGACCACTACCCCTTTCTGGAGGATGGGTACCGGCTCTTCCCGAGGTTCTCCCCCCGGAAAACACCTAGACAAAGCATCCGCCTTGGTGTTTTTAGCCCCGGGACGGTACGTCACAAGAAAATTGAAACGAGTAAAAAACAATGCCCAGCGAGCCTGCCTAGGAGACAGACGCTTGGCCGACTCCAGGTAGAGCAGATTCTTATGGTCGGTGATAACTGTGACCTGGTGAGCCGCCCCCTCCAAGAAGTGTCGCCATTCCTCAAAAGCCAGTTTGATGGCCAACAACTCCCTGTTGCCGATATCATAATTCCGTTCGGCCGGCGACAACTTCTTGGAGAAGTAGGCGCATGGATGCATCTCGCTCAAGGACGAGCCTTGAGACAGTACTGCCCCCACTCCCACCTCCGACGCATCAACCTCTACCACAAAAGGTTTAGACACGTCTGGTTGCACCAGAATGGGGGCTGAAGCAAAACTATTCTTCAGACGCTCAAATGCACGTATAGCCACCTCAGGCCAGTTCGCCAGATCGGCACCCTTTTTTGTCATGTCCGTGAGCGGTTTGGCGACAGTCGAAAAGTGTTTTATAAATTTCCTATAATAATTCGCAAACCCAAGGAACCGCTGGAGTGCTTTCAGACTCTCCGGCCTCTCCCATTGCAACACCGCTTGCACCTTAGCGGTGTCCATTTTAAAACCAGCTGCGGACACAATATATCCCAAAAAGGGCAACTCCAGGACAAAAAATAAACATTTTTCCAGCTTAGCATAGAGCTGGTTCTCCCGGAGCAACTGTAACACCTGCCTAACATGCTGCAAATGAGTGTCCCGATCGCTAGAATAAATGAGGATATCATCCAGGTATACAATCACAAATCTCCCCAGGACATGAGCAAAGACATCATTAATAAAATGTTGGAAAACGGCAGGCGCGGTGGTCAACCCAAACGGCATAACCAGACTCTCAAAATGACCCTCAGGAGTGTTAAACGCCGTCTTCCACTCATCCCCCTGACGGACCCTTATGAGGTTATACGCCCCCCTGAGGTCCAGCTTGGAAAACCATTTTGCCCCCGCTACCTGGTTGAACAAATCCGGGATCAACGGCATTGGGTAGGGATCACGGATAGTAATCTGGTTTAACTCTCGGAAATCCAGACACGTGCGTAACCCCCCATCTTTCTTCTTAATGAAGAAAAACCCCGCGGCTACAGGCGAGGACGAAGGCCGGATGTGACCTTTGCTCAGACTCTCCGCGATGTAGTCTTTCAGAGCTTGTCTCTCAGGACCAGAAATATTAAACATCCTGGCCTTAGGTAATTTGGCCCCGGGTTTTAACCTAATAGCACAGTCATAGGCTCTATGTGGAGGCAGTTCTGAGCAACCCTTCTCAGAGAAAACATCCGCGAAATCCTGCAAAGCCTCCGGCAGGCTGGGCGTCACGGCGGACACACATGTGGCCAAGCAATTGTCTTGGCAGAAACCACTCCATTGTACTATGTCCTGAGTTTTCCAATCAATTACCGGGTTGTGCCTGGACAGCCATGGAAAACCCAGGACCATTTGAGCTGGGAGATTACGGAGGACCCTACATGTAACTGACTCAGAATGTAGGACCCCAATGTGGAGTTTCACCTCTGCCACAAACTCAGTAATCTCCCCTTGAGGGAGGGGAACAGCATTAATGGTCACCACCTGTATGGGGTGAGGAAGTTTTTCAATCTTAAACCCGGCGGTGTGTGCAAACTCCTCATCTATGAGATTGGTGGCGGAACCGCTATCCACAAACACTGATATAGGTAGCTCTCTGCCGGCGACAATAACCTTGGCAGGGAGCATACATTGAGATACCATCATGGAGGATATGCATACGCTCAGTTGGGTCTCCTCCATACCCTCTGAGCTTAACAGTTTTCCGCCGGTGTGACCCTCTTAGGTAGTACCGGGCAAATGTTAACATAATGACCACCTTTACCACAGTAGAAACATGCTCCGGACTTCCGGACTCCCGGAGCGCGAGGCTGAACCTGTGCCACGCCAGCAATCTGCATAGGTTCAGGGGACTCATCTACTTCAACCACACCTGCACCTCTGTTTTCCCCCAGAGGTAGCGTCTCCTGTGCCCCCTGACGAAAACGGCGATCAATACGTATCACCAAACTCATGGCAGACTCCAATGATGCCGGAGTCTCATACATCAGGAGGGCTTGTTTCACCCTCCCTGATACCCCATGAATAAACTGGCTCCGCAGTGCTGGGTCATTCCACTGTGTGTCTACAGCCCAGCGGCGAAATTCCGAACAATAGTCTTCTGCCAAGCGCTCCCCCTGGCGGAGGGCGCGGATTTTAGATTCCGCTAGAGCCAGTCGGTCAGGGTCATCGTAAATGAGCCCGAGGGCAGAAAAAACATTATCGACCGAATGAAATGTAGCAGAGTCAGGTGGTAAGGAAAATGCCCATGCTTGGGGGTCACCACTCAGTAATGACAACACCAGCCCTACTCGCTGGGCCTCATTACCTGAGGATATTGGCCGCATGCGGAAGTATAATTTGCAGGCCTCCCGAAATACGACAAATTTGCTGCGATCGCCTGAAAATCGTTCTGGCAGCGGAAACTTCGGCTCTGCACCGATACCTGCAGATGCCGTTTGCACCTTTGCTACTACCAGGCCCTGCTGCTGAACTGCCCCATTCAACTCGGAGACCTGTATGGACAGCGCCGCCAACTGGCGGGTTATGGAATCTAATGGATCCATGGACTCCTGAAAAAATGTGGGCCGATTATAATGTCACGGGGGCTTAGTTCAACTAAGGCTGAAATACCCGGGGCCCCTGTGGTGTCCCTTTACTAGGGGAAACCCTGTCTGACCCTCAACCCAGGGTTTTTGCTGAAGGTGCAAATGCCTGAGCCTCCGACCTTTCCTTATCTCCTGCTCAGCCCTGCACTTAACCCTCCACCCTCCACCCAGTGAGGAGTCACCACCAAAGCTCCCACACAAATAATGACAGACAGGGAGAACTTAAACTGCACTGCGCCGCACACACACAGGAATAAACAGTAATGTGAACAGGGCACAACTAAACACAAATATGGGAAGGAGAAAGGATAACGACGGATCATACGACACCAGATATGAATCTCTCTCTCTTGAACACCTCCACTCCAGACCGGAACCACTTGGTATGAAACACAAGCTATAATCGGCGACGCCCATATGCCAGCATGACTATTTAAAGACCGTGGGCGTGACTAACCATCCAACCTGGTCTCCAGCAGGATTAACCCCCGAGAGCCTGAAGATCAGGCCGGCGCCACCGAGGCTATAGTGGCTGGAGGTGGAACTACCTCTGCCTGCCGGATGCTGTGGTGTGAACAGCGTCCGACATGACACCATCCACTCATTGCATAGGCTATAACAGTTTAGGAGACCCATTGTTTAATAATGGCCCTTTAAGCAGATTAATGCTGCCTGATTCCCCTGTAAAAATAGATTCTGTTATTTTACGAGTCCCTCCTTCATAAATGAAACAAGATGGGTCTGCTTATGTGTCACACACCACATGGCCAGCTAAGGTTGGTAAATGTTAAAGTTGAAAAACGCTTCAAAAACACTGCGTCTGAACATAGCCCAAGTGGTGGAGTAACATTTTGATCAGGGTTAATTATTTTGCCTTATATACAAGTCATTAACCTGGAAAGGCTGTACCTTAACATATTTCCCAGCAAAATCCGTTTTGGTTTCATTTTTGTATGTTTTTTGGTGCACCTATAAAAATGGCATGAAACTCTGGCAGCATTGCTTACAGCTGTGACCTAGGAGTCAGAAATGCTTCCAGGGGTGATCCCCATGATGTTCCTGTGTCATTTGAACAGTGTTTCCATCACTTTCTGTCGTTTTTAGACCTTAAAAGGACCCCCAAGGGGGATTGTGGTAAAAATGCTTGGGTCTCTCATAGACTTACATTGGGCTCGCTGCTCGGGTCGAGTACCCGAGTATTCCAATTTGCTCGACCCGAGCAATGAGCACCCAAGCATTTTAGTGCTCACTCATCACTAGTATTTATCCTGGTCAGGATAAATAAGTCTGATGCTCTTTTTTATTGTCACTGTTGATATTTCCATGTATAAACATGCAAAACACAAGCCGCGGAGACACCATCACGTTTCTCAACGCAAGCAATGACTAGCCAGGTCTTTCCCCGGGAAGGAACAACCATGGGAAGGGCAGTCTCCAATGAAGGAAACCACCTATGCCAAAACATGGTATCCATCCACAGACAGCTGTTTCGGGGTATTGCCCCTCATCAGTGTGGAGTAGGAAACTACTCCACACTGCATGTTTTTACATATTTCCCATAAGGGATGGGGGCATTGCTCTAGAATCACTGCGTTGAGAAACATGTGATGGTGTCTCCGCAGTGTTGGATGTTGATCTCCATGAGTTCATTCATCCTTATTTTTCACAGATATTTCCATGTATGACAGGGAACCCAGTATCCCAGTCTTTACTATTAATTTATTTTTGTTATTCTTTATATTTGCGTTGAATTAATATTTATTATTAATATGTAATAAAATTTGTACATTGCATTATATTTTTGATCGTGTTGCTCCTCCTATGTCGCATTTGGTTTAATTGTTTAAAGGCATAGTAATCTTAGTGTATGCAAATTTTCTACTTTGCAGTAAGTAATAAAAATGCCTTAAAATATTCTCTCTCTCATTTTTCTGGCATTTGGCAAATATTAATAATCATGGCAATCCTAATTGACCTAAAACAGGAAAATTTATTCTGATTTCATGTCCGATATTGAGAAAAACATGCATATGTGTCTCTTGATATAGTGCATGTAAACTTCTGGTTTCAACTGTATACACATATAGCCTAAGGCCTCTTTCACACATCAGGTTTTCTGCTTCAGGCGCGATCCGGCGCTTTTGACTAAAACCGGATCCGTCGAAATGCAATGCCGGATCCGGTTTCCCCCCCATTGACTTGCATTAGAGCCGGATCGAGCCGGATGGCCATGCGTTTCATCCGATTTTCGCCGGATCCGGCAATGTGACGCGATCCGGCATCTGGAAAAAACGGAGACTGTAACGTTTTTTGTATCCGTCGAAAAAGCCGGACACGCCGGATCCGGCGTGTCCGGCTTTTTCATACAATGAAAGCCTATGAGCGCCGCAATGCGCCGGATCCGGTTTCTTTGGTCTGAGCATGCTCAGTAGCTCTGCCCACAGGACATATATAAAAGCAAGACAATGGGACCCTCAGCCACACCCAACATGCCACCCAAGCCAAAGAACCAGGAGCAGGAGAAGGCAGCAGACATCTGCAGCAGCAGCACCATCAGCACCACCCCAAATGGAGCAGCATGCTGAACAACGGGAGGGGAGTCCAGCAGCAGATGAGAGACGGTAATTATCAAATCCCCCATTCCTCCAAACTAGGGCTATGGAATATCAAGATATCCATTGGCCCTTTGTTTCTCTTTATTCAACAGCCGCCCAATAGATGCAGCAGCAGCAGCAGCAATGGCAGCAGCAGAAACACCACCCACAGCCATGGAGTCTGGCCATGAGGAAGACAGCACATCTTCTGGGAGCCCTCCCTCGCATCGTCAGCGTTTGACGGTAAGTTTTTATTTCCAAAATCCATCATCTCTGTAATATATGTGTATTCATTGCCTTTTATTTCAAAACAGGAATCACAAGATGAAGAGGAGCTCCCAGAAGAAGAAGGAAGGGGTGGACAGACACTTGGAGTGGGCTCACAATTGGTAAGTTTTTTGCATCAAACGCAGAAACACAACATCACACTACATACAACACATAGAAAACAATGTTCTGCAGACCACACACAGCAAACAAATGCCTACATCCAAAGACATAACATTTTTTGTTTTCTTCTCTAGTCTTCCCAATCTGGTGCTCGGCCAAGAGGTCCTCGCAGTGCCTCCCAGGGTCGTCGGCGACAGCAACGCGGCGGTCACCAGCGTGTAAGTATAAATATTTTTGCTTTGTTTTTTTTGCACTTTTTATTTCATTTCTTTTGTGGAGGCTAATTATGTTATTTTTGTCTTTTTCTTTAACAGCCTTCACAGCGTGCCCCCGACTCTGACAGTGAGGATGGAGGGATTGATGTGGACCGCCTCATCGATCTCGTCAGAGAAAGGGAGCCGCTCTGGAATATGGCTGACCGCCGCCACGCTGACCTGATCGTTACCCGACGACTCTGGGAGGAAATCTGTTCGCTCCTTGTGGACCGCTGGGAGGACCTCGAAGCTCGGGCCCAGATTAAAGAGCGTAAGTATATACAGTACCGGTTGCTTGATTTAAACCAGTGTTTCCCGAACTCCAGTCCTCGTGGTCCCCACGGATCATGTGTTCAGGATTTCTATTTACTTTGGAAATCCTGAAAACATGACCCCTGGGGACCATGAGGACTGGAGTTTGGGAAACACTGATGTTGTATACTAACCACTTTGTCCTTTCTCGTTTCAGGGGAGAGAATTGTGAAGCGGTGGCGGTCTGTGAGGGATCGTTTCAAGAAGGAGTTCAATAAAGAGATGCGGGCCCCGAGTGGATCTGGAGGACGCAGGAGCAAGTACAAGTACGCACGAGCCCCGTCGTTCCTCCGGGAGACAATGCTCACCAGAAGGTAAATATTACACACCACATGTGACAAAAAAATGTTTAGATGTAACTTTTTTTTTTCAGCCAGGGCCATACCATGTCACTATTTTAATTGTTTTTTTTTCTCTTTATTCCACAGCACGGTGAGCAGCACTCGGGAGCCTGCACGATTGGACCCTTCTGAGGCGATCCCCGAGGAGACCGGCACCGAGGGACACTTGACCGCCCCGGTACATCTGCACCTTCCCAGCCTTCCCACACATTCGACCCATCTGTCCCATCCACCAGCACAGGAGCATCGTGGCCGCCTACATTACATGAAGCTGCTGGTGAGGAGATCGCTTTCCCTTTACCCCACCCTTCTGCCCCTGCCACCTCTAGTACACCTGCGGGTACTGGGCGGCAGCGGCAGAGGGGTCAGGAAAAGACTTATGCGCCAGAGTTCTTGCATCTGAATGCATCTTTCCAGAACTGTCTAAAAGTCTTGTCAGAGCAAATCTCCGCAGGCTATCAGCAGATCAACTCCAGCATTCTGGAGGTGAAGACACTTCTGCAAACCATGCATTCAGAAGCAAGATCTTCTCCAAACCACACCTTTTTCAGGTCTGTTGTGGAGCGCATGGAAACGCTCTCTCCTGCTCAGCAGATGCATGTAATGCATTCATGCCACGCTGCTCTCCAGCAAGTTACCTCCCAACCTCCTCCTCCCACCACAGTAGTTCCTCCACCTGCACCCCCTCCAGCCACTTTCCATCCTCCCCCTCCTATTACATCTACACCCCCTCCAGCCACTTTCCATCCTCCCCCTCCTATTACATCTACACCCCCTCCAGCCACTTTCCATCCTCCCCCTCCTATTACATACCATCCACCTCCCCAGCACCATCCACCTCCCCAGCACCATCCACCTCCCCAGCACCAGCAACCTCCCCAGCACCAGCAACCTCCCCAGTACCAGCAACCTCCCCAGTACCAGCAACCTCCCCAGTACCAGCAACCTCACCAGTACCTGCAAACTCCCCAGTACCAGCAACCTCCCCAGTACCAGACATCTCCCCACTTCCAGCAACCTGCCCCGTACCAGACATCTCCCCACTTCCAGCAACCTGCCCCGTACCAGACATCTCCCCACTTCCAGCAACCTGCCCCGTACCAGACATCTCCCCACTTCCAGCAACCTGCCCCGTACCAAACTCCTTCCCCATACAACTTGCTATCAACATCATCTGCTCCTACAGTCCCTGCCCAACCCTCCACTCCACCACCCACCATCTCTTCTGCTTCCCACATGTCCACCCATTCTGTAGTTTTTTCCACACCTTCACCTTTAACTGTTCCTTCCCCACCACGATCCCAGTCCTCTCTCCACACTCCCAGTGTCGAAGTGTCCCGCAGCCCCTCCAGCAGTATTTCCACCACACACTACACAGATTTATAATGTGTGTATTTAAATAAAAATGACCAGTTTTATGGTTTCAAAGCTTTATTAAACAAGTTTATTAAAATGTTAAAAAAGTTTACTAAAAAAAACATTTTTCAATAAAAGTTAAATTATTTTACACTGGTTGTCTGTCATTTCTTTCTGCGGCGAAAAAGGTTAAATACAGGGTATTTAAAAGGTGAAATGGTATTCAAAACTAGGTATATAACTGTGGGTAAATTTTAGCTTTTTGCCACAGTTGTGTTCCTGGTTGTGTTTGAAGCAAAGTATTTCACCTAAAAAGTTGTGTTTATTGTTGGTGATTTCATAACAATGTACACAACTTTTGTTAAAAGGTGAAATACTTTGCATAAAACACAACCAGGTACACACCTGTGGCCTAAAGCTAAAAATAGAGACCATGACAAGATAGCCAACTTTGGTTGGCAAAGGTATATACTGTTGGTACAGAAGGTACACAAGTTTGGTTGGGCACAAATCTTTCACACTCTGTCATCCTGCCAGTGTACTCTGCCTTGAGGTGACATAAAGTATAGTGCAAAATTGTCCCTCATTACTGAAACCGTCACAGAACTTCTAGTGGTAATGTCATGGTAATCTTGCAAGGTGGTTTCTTCAGAGGTGTCCTCAATGGAAATGGGTTCCTTGCAGATAACAAAATTGTGGAGTACCACGCACGCTTTGATCACCTCGTCCACAGTTTCTGTCTTGAGGTTGATCGCAGTCAATAGGACCCGCCATTTGGCTGTCAGAATACCAAAGGTACATTCAACCATTCTTCTTGCTCTTGTGAGGCGGTAATTAAAAATGCGTTT
The DNA here is from genome assembly GCF_039654945.1 of Dendrobates tinctorius. NCBI lineage: Eukaryota > Metazoa > Chordata > Amphibia > Anura > Dendrobatidae > Dendrobates > Dendrobates tinctorius. The sequence continues at coordinate 10,514,499 of NW_027361793.1, forward strand.
TGGTCTTGTCAATCCTCTGCTAGAGTACGGTTTCAAAAGGTGTTCTGACAGCTGGAAGGCTTCATCCCCTACACAGACAAATGGCATAGGTGGACCAGATGTTTGCGGCAGCGGTCTAGGTGGTGGGAACTGGAAGGTGTTTCCATACAGTTTACGCCCCATGGCAGACAGTTTGAAAACTTGAGAGTCATTGGAGCGGCCATAGGCCCCAATATCAACCGCAATAAATTTGTATTCCGCGTCAGCGATGGCCATGAGGACAATTGAAAAATATTTCTTGTAATTGAAATATTCCGATCCCGATCCAGCTGGCTTTACAATGCGGATATGTTTCCCGTCCACAGCGCCCAAGCAGTTGGGAAACTGACATATCTGTTGAAACTTGTCAGCAATTTCAATCCACCTCTCTGTTGTGGGCTCTGGTAAAAACTCTTCAGCTAAGGAGTCCCACAGTGCACGGCATGTGTACTTCACTATTCCAGATATGGTGGAAATCCCGAGTCTGTACTGGAAATGCAGTGACGAAAGGGATTCTCCAGTTGCAAGAAATCTGTGGGGAATTAAAAAACAATAAATTAGTTTTAAATCACAGCATTACATACCAAAACTGAGCTATAACACTTGGAGATACAAACTACCACCAACAAGATTGCAGTGAAAGTGTGCTCTGATGCGATCACATCCAATAAATGTGGCTTACCTTAAAGTCACCATCAGACGCTCTGCGGGTGAAACAGAAGCGGCAATAGGTGTCCGCTTTTCTTATGAGGTGTGCAATGCGCTCCACCAAGTAATCAAAATTCTCCATTTTCATCCTAACATATCCAAAAAATGTATCCGGGTTTCGTCGAAGGTCCATGCAGAGTGTAGAATAGACCCCACGCGTCATTCTCTTGGCTGTGATGGGGTGGATCCACAAACGTCGTCTACGATGCCTGATGCGCTGCTGTCTCGCTCTCTCCTTCTCCAGAACAATCACCCTCAAACGATTCGCCTCCGCTATAAAATCCGCCAAATTCTTCAAAATATTTCCAATGACAACATCCATCTTCGCCAGTAACTTGCTCTTCTCTCCAACCTGCACTTTCTCCTCTACAACCTGTCAAAGAAGGGCTGTAGGAACATGCTATATATAGTTTTCCAGTAGCCAATCCCGTTCGGAAGGCCACAAGGGTCAATTTTAAAAACCGGATCCGGCGTAATCCGTCGAAAAACGGATAGAAAAACGGAGGAACCGGATGAGACGGATCCGGTTTTGTCTGTCAAGAAAAAGATGGATCCGGCAGAAAACCGGATCCGTCACATCCGGTTTTACTAAACATTTGCCGGATCCGGCGTTCCGGCACGACGCCGGATCGCGCCTGACGCCGAAAACCTGAAGTGTGAAAGTAGCCTAATAGAATTTTAATCTTAGAGAATTGTTAAAGGGAATCTGTCACCCCATTTTTCGAGTATCAGCTGCCGGCACCGCCGTCAGGGGCTTATCTACAACATTCTGTAATGCTGTAGATAAGCCCCTGATGTAACCTGAAAGATAAGAAAAATATTATACTCACCTGGGGGCGGTCCGGTCTTGGTCCGATGGGTGTTGTGGTCCGGCGCCTCCCATCTTCTAATGGTGACGTCCTCTTCCCTGCTGCCTGTTGTGGCTCCTGCACAGGCGCACTGCTCTGCCCTGTTGAGGGCAGAGCAGAATACTGCAGTGCGCAGGCGCCGGCGCTCTCCCTGCGCAGGAGCCACGATGGGAAGCAAAGAAAAGGATGTCACCGTTAGAAAATGGGAGGCACCGGACCAGACACCCAATGGACCAAAACCGGACCCGGACCACCCCTGGGTGAGTATAATATAACTCAGTTTTCTTATCTTTCAGGTTACATCGGGGGCTTATCTACATCATTACAGAATGCTGTAGATAAGCCCATAAAGGCGGTGCCGGCAGCTGATACTCAAAAAATGGGGTGACAGATTCCCTTTAAGTTTGTGAACCACTGTGCTGCACCGCTGTCGGGTCCGCCTCTTGCACCCATCAAATTACACCCTTGACCTTGGTTAACTCTTGGCTACCGCATTAGGCGGAAACAGAGTTCAGGCAAATTCTAGTGTACAGTATGTGATAGAACATCGTGGGGATAGTTGTTGTGCACGGTTCCTAGACGACGCAGACTAGGTGGGTAAAGATAAGATGTGTTTCTTTTTTGCATTGTCAGTAGTGATGAGCGAGCACTAAAATGCTTGGGTACTCGTTGCTCGGGTTGAGCAAATTGTAATACTCGTGTACTCGGACAGAACAACGAGCCCAATGTAAGTCTATGGGAGACCCGAGCATTTTTGCCGCAATCCCCCCCGGGGTCCTTTAAAGGTCTAAAAACTTCTGAAAATGATGGAAACACTGCTCAAATCACACGGGGACATTATGGGGATCGCCCCTGGAAGCATTCCGGACTCCTAGTTCACAACTTTAAACAATTTTTTTCCCGAGATTCATGCCATTTTTACAGCTGCAACAAAAAAACACACCAAAATGAAACCAAAACGGATTTTGCTGGGAAATATATTAAGGTACATCCTTTGCAGGTTAATGACTTGCCTGTGAGTCAAAATAATTAAATCCAGACCAAAATGTTCTTCCACACTTGGGCTTAGTTCAGACGCAGCGTTTTTGAAGCGTTTTCAACTTTAACATTGCTTTCAACTACTACCAATGCATTCACTGGGAAATGTCATTGTAACATTTACCAACCCTAGCTGGCCATGTGGTGTGTGACACATAAGCAGACCCATCTTGCTTCATTTATGAAGGAGGGACTATTAAAGTCACAGAGCCTATTTTTACTGGTGTATCAGGTGGCATTAATCTTCTTAAAGGGCCATTATTAAACAGTTGGTCTCCTAAATTGTTGTAGCCTATGCTGTGAGAGGATGGGCTGCCAAGAATTACAATGCACCCCAATACTCCTTTCATAAGATGTACAGGAGGGCCTCCATAAAAAATGTTGCATTGAATGCAAGGCCTTCCCTGCTACCAATATATATGCACCCCAATAAGTCTTTGAACCCACATACTGGATGGACCCAGGAAAATCAAGTTAACAATATGCATTTTGTACTCCCGTACTCTTTGTTTTACATATTGGCAGCAAGGCCAGCCTAGCTGCACAGTCATATGCACCCCATTACGCTTTGGCACCCTCATACTGGATGGGACCATGAAAATCCACTTCCCAATATTAATTTTGTACTCTTGTACCCTTTGTTTTACACAGTGACAGCAATGTCTGCCCTGCTGCATAGTCATAAGCACCCCATTACGCCTTGAAATCCACATACTGGATGGAACCCATAAAATCCACTTCACCATATTCATTTTGTACTCCCGTACTCTTTTTTTAACACATTGGCAGCAAGGCCAGCCGTGTTGCATAGTCATATGCACCCCATTACTCCTTGGAACCCACATACTGGATGGGCCCATGAAAATCCACTTCACAATATTCATTTTGTACATCCAGAAGTCGCCAGTGATAGACATAAAAGGTCTAAGTTAATCTACCAAAGTGATGGTTAATGGGGCTTCAGTGCAAGATTTCGAAAATATCAAAGTAAATGGCATTTCCACGCCAAAAAAATTACTTACACCTCCATGCAAAGTGTGCGTTTTCTCCACAGAAACCCTTGAAGATCATTATATTTTTTTTTGACTGACAAAAATGCAGCTATGTATTTGTCTGAATGCATTCTGTATATTTCAATATGGACTCAAATTAACCATTTGTATATTCGCACTACACTATTAACAGCAATCATATCTTTATTCAGCCTTTCTAGAAAAACTTAAGCTTAACCCATTGAGAACTCTGGATATTCATGACAATCTTCTTGACCAATATCTATAGGTAATTAATGTTAAAACTAGCTGCTACTATGTATTCCGGAAATAAAAGAGAGAACTGCAAGAATGTGAAGATGTTCTAAAATATAACTGTGACCATGCTCAATTTTCCATAACTGTTCTGTTCTGCTGTGTAGTAAATATTGGAGACATAATAGATGATCTAACATCCTTGCAAAAAAATACTTTACAGAAAAAAAGAGCATTTATTATTATTACAGTTTATTATCCAGGAAAGAAGGAACATGCAGTCTCCTTCATAGAATTTATCTCAGTCAAAATTGATTACATTACGTACTCTGCATCTACAAGCATTCAGCTGTCACTTTTTGCTATTGAACACTTACCATTAGTGTTGAGCATTCCGATACCGCAAGTATCGGGTATCGGCCGATACTTGCTGTATCGGAATTCCGATACCGACTTCCGATATTTTTTCAATATCGGAATTCGGCATCGGAATCGGAAGTTCAAAGTTGATTGACGGCCTGACGTCATCATGATGCGCGGTGTGTGCGCATCATGATGCGCCGTCATTTCGGGCCTTCCGGGGGTCTCTGCCGGCCTGCCGGGGGGCTGTGTGGACTGCCCGGGGTCGGTACCGGCCTGCCGGGGGGCTGTGCCGGCCTGCCGGTGGTCTGTGCACCCTGTGGGGGTCTGTACCGGCCTGCCGGGGGGCTGTGCCGGCCTGCCGGTGGTCTGTGCACCCTGTGGGGGTCTGTACCGGCCTGCCGGGGGGCTGTGCCGGCCTGCCGGTGGTCTGTGCACCCTGTGGGGGTCTGTACCGGCATGCCGGGGGGCTGTGCCGGCCTGCCGGTGGTCTGTGCACCCTGTGGGGGTCTGTACCAGCCTGCCGGGGGGCTGTGCCGGCCTGCCGGGGGGCTGTGCTGATGTCCGGGGGTCTGTGCAAGCATCGTCCGATGGGACTACAAGTCCCATCTGGCGATGCCTGCTACCATGACAGTGATTGACACATTAGCCAATCATGGGACAGTAGTAGTCCCATCATCCGGCTAATGTGTTAAATGTTAAAAAAAAAAAAAATACTACATACATACTACATACATACTACATGCTACATACATACTACATATATACTACATGCATGCTACGTACATACTACATGCTACATACATACTACATATATACTACATGCATGCTACATACATACTACATGCTACATACATACTACATATATACTACATGCATGCTACATACATACTACATGCTACATACATACTACATATATACTACATACATACTACATACATGCTACATACATGCTACATACATACTGCATGCTACATACATACTACATACATACTACATACATACTACATACATACTACATGCATGCTACATACATACTACATACATACATACTACATGCATGCTACATACATACTACATGCATGCTACATGCATGCTACATACATACTACATGCTACATACATACCACATACATACTACATACATACTACATATATACTACATGCATGCTACATACATACTACATGCTACATACATACCACATACATACTACATACATGCTACATGCTACATACATACTACATACATACTACATGCATGCTACATACATACTACATACATACTACATGCATGCTACATACATACTACATGCATGCTACATACATACTACATGCATGCTACATGCATGCTACATACATACTACATGCTACATACATACCACATACATACTACATACATACTACATGCTACATACATACTACATATATACTACATGCATGCTACATACATACTACATGCTACATACATACCACATACATACTACATACATGCTACATACATACTACATACATACTACATACATACTACATGCATGCTACATACATACTACATACATACTACATGCATGCTACATACATACTACATGCATGCTACATACATACTACATGCATGCTACATGCATGCTACATACATACTACATGCTACATACATACCACATACATACTACATACATACTACATACATGCTACATGCTACATACATACTACATATATACTACATGCATGCTACATACATACTACATATATACTACATGCATGCTACATACATACTGCATGCTACATACATACTACATACATACCACATACATACTACATACATACTACATACATGCTACATGCTACATACATACTACATATATACTACATGCATGCTACATACATACTACATATATACTACATGCATGCTACATACATACTGCATGCTACATGCATGCTACATACATACTACATACATACTACATGCTACATACATACCACATATATACTACATACATACAATACATCCATACAATACATACATAGACATACAGTACATATAACATAGAGTAACATACTTACCAATACTTGTCACATTGTTCCCCGAAGCCATTGTCTTTTCCGGAATAAATATTAACATAACAAACCACAAAAATACTCACCCACGATCCGAAGCAGTCCATGAGTGTGTCCCACGACGATCTTGGGTAGAGAACTGCAGCATCAGATGATGCTGCCGTTCTCTACGGGCTGCAGGAATCCAATGACGGAAGGTAGGTATCCTTCCGCACTGTATTCCTCCACCACTTAAAAAAAAAAAAAGTCCCTAGTCTCACTTTATGCCATTGCTGCATGGGAATTTCCCACACAGCAATGGCATAAAGTGAGACTAGGGACTTTTTTTTTTTTAAGTGGCGGAGGAATACAGTGCGGAAGGATACCTACCTTCCGTCATTGGATTCCTGCAGCCCGTAGAGAACGGCAGCAACAGCTGATGCTGCAGTTCTCTACCCAAGATCGTCGTGGGACACACTCGTGGACTGCTTCGGATCGTGGGTGAGTATTTTTGTGGTTTGTTATGTTAATATTTATTCCGGAAAAGACAATGGCTTCGGGGAACAATGTGACAAGTATTGGTAAGTATGTTACTCTATGTTATATGTACTGTATGTCTATGTATGTATTGTATGAATGTATTGTATGTATGTAGTATATATGTGGTATGTATGTAGCATGTAGTATGTATGTAGTATGCATGTAGCATGCAGTATGTATGTAGCATGCATGTAGTATATATGTAGTATGTATGTAGCATGTATGTAGTATGTATGTGGTATGTATGTAGCATGTAGTATGTATGTAGCATGCATGTAGTATATATGTATGTATGTAGCATGTAGTATGTATGTAGTATGTATGTAGTATGTATGTGGTATGTATGTAGCATGTAGTATGTATGTAGCATGCATGTAGCATGCATGTAGTATGTATGTAGTATGTATGTAGTATGTATGTAGCATGCATGTAGTATGTATGTAGTATGTATGTAGTATGTATGTGGTATGTATGTAGCATGTAGTATGTATGTAGCATGTATGTAGAATGTATGTAGCATGCATGTAGCATGCATGTAGTATGTATGTAGTATATATGTAGTATGTATGTAGCACGCAGTATGTATGTAGCATGCATGTAGCATGCATGTAGTATGTATGTAGCATGTAGTATGTATGTAGTATGTATGTAGTATGTATGTAGTATGTATGTAGCATGCAGTATGTATGTAGCATGCATGTAGCATGCATGTAGTATGTATGTAGCATGTAGTATGTATGTAGCATGTAGTATGTATGTAGCATGTAGTATGTATGTAGCATGCATGTAGTATGTATGTAGTATTTTTTTTTTTTTTTTAACATTTAACACATTAGCCGGATGATGGGACTACTACTGTCCCATCATTGGCTAATGTGTCAATCACTGTCATGGTAGCAGGCATCGCCCGATGGGACTTGTAGTCCCATCGGACGATGCCTGCACAGACCCCCGAAGCCTGCACAGACCACCGGCAGGCCGGCACAGCCCCCCGGCAGGCCGGCACAGCCCCCCGGAGCCTGCACAGACCACCGGCAGGCCGGCACAGCCCCCCGGCAGGCCGGCACAGCCCACCGGAGCCTGCACAGACCACCGGCAGGCTGGCACAGCCCCCCGGCAGGCTGGCACAGACCACCGGAGCCTGCACAGACCCCCTGGCAGGCCGGCACAGCCCCCCGAAAGGCCCGTACAGACCCCAGAGAGGCTGTACAAGGCAAAAACAGGGTTTTTCTTATTCCGATACCGGAAGTCCCATAGACTTGAATGGGACTTCCGGTATCGGAATCGGCGATACCGATTCTTTTTTTAAAGATCGGCCGATCCATTCCGATCCGATACTTTGAAGTATCGGACGGTATCGCTCAACTCTACTTACCATTTAATGCAGCCAAAGTTATGGCGTTCAATAAGAGAAAACATATAGTGGCAAAAGATATATTTCTATTCAGCTACTGAGCCAAATTAACAGCATTGCTTTATCAAAGTTATATGCAGTATATTGTGTCCAATGTGATCAACCAGTCAACAAAAAATGTAGCTTTCCAAGTGAGGTCTTTAAAGCACGCAAATGTTCTGAAGTCTTTGCAAACCAGGATGTGGTTTACACATGGGGGGTACCTTTGTTAAAAATATACTCTTGTCATCACAGACACACTTGCCCAAAATTGTACAACCTATAACAGCACAGAACACGTTCCCCCTGGTCATCTATTGGCTGTTAAGGAGGAGACAGTGATGAAGGCCTCAGTAACAAGTAGGCCAAATGTAAAGGACTGGGTCTCCTAGACTAGTAATGCTCATACACACAGTGCATGGGCTGACAAACATTTCCCCATGGTGGGGAACTTTTTAAAAAAATATTATTGCAATCATAGACACCCTTGCCCAAAATTGTACTTCCATAAACAGCACAGAACATGTTTACCCTGGTCATGTAGTCGCAGATAAGAGGTAGACATTGAAAAAGGCTCAGTAAAAAATGGGCTCAAGGTAAAGGACCGGGTCTCTTAGAGTTATAATGCCCATACATGCAGGATGACTGACCATGGTGTCCTCCTCCTCCTCATACTCCTCCTCCCTGTCCTCCGGCCATCCCCAGTGAACAGATGGTATGACAGCTGTGCTTGTAGTACCATCTACAGCGCATGAAAGTAGCTCCTGTTCTTCATCCTCCTCCTCTTCATTGCCTACTAGTCCACGCTGCGACGACATGAGGCTGGGCTGAGTGTAATCACCCAGTATGTTTCCTGGCTCATTGTCCTCTTGCTCTTCGTGCAATGCATCCTTTTTTATTGTGAGCAGAGAGGTTTTCAGAATGCTGAGAAGCGGGATGGTGATGGTAATTATGGTATCATCGCCGCTCACCATCTTGGTGCAGTCCTCAAAGTTCTGGAGGATGGTGCATATGTCTGATATGTCCACAACCAGATGTCCGCCCCAGGGGCACTCTCTCTGGCACCTTCCTTACCCTGGTAAGCCCAGCTATTAATATTGGCACATATTTTTCTACTTTGTAGTTCAGCATGCCTTACTTCTTTGGGTCACTTGACCAGGGCTATTGGTAATGCCAGGTTTGGACATCAGAGGGGTGGTCTCTTCTTTTGCCTGTATGTTCCTTGGTGCACTATGGTTATTTCATTTTTTGATACCTCTAAATCATGTATTTTGTGCTTTGAATAAAACGAAGACTTTTTAATCTTCTTTCACCGTGTACTCCTTTTTCCTCTGGTGTTGTCATGAGCTCCATAGAGTTACATATTTGCTGTAAATGGTATAAAAGATTGCCTTGTGTTTCATTACGTCAGATAAAGTGACTTGCTCACAATCTGTGTGCAGTTTTCTTTTTCTCCAAACGCTTGTAAATTAAGAGCATAAACTCCTAATTTGGCCTCACTGGTGATCTGGCATATCTGACTTTGGGTCAGAACAAAAACAGCTACAACATGTCTGACATCCATGTCCACTCCTGAGGTCTTATATGTGGAGTCTGACGTGAATATAGACAGCCTTGTTGAAGCTGGTACTCAACAACTGCCCTCTTCTGCTCACAAATCCTTTGCAACATATGCAGTGTAGAGTTCCAACGCGTGGGGACATCACACTCCACTCAGTGAGCCAGAAGCTGCAAATGCTGCTGAAGCCCAGCAAGGGCTGCTGAAGCTGTCGCTGACTTTCGAAAATGGTCAGACATACGGCGTATTTTCAGCAGCAGATCAGGCAGCTCCGGGTAGCTTTTGAGAAAATGTTGAACCACGAGGTTAAGCACATGGGCCAGGCAAGGTACGTGTGTGAGCTGACCTTGACTCAGAGACGCCACCAGATTCCAGCCATTGTCACACATGGCCATGCCTTGCTGTAGGTTCAGCGGTGTCAGCCAAATATCTGACTGCTCTGTCAGCACTGACCACAACTCTTCTACATTGTGCAGTTTGTCACCTATGCAGATTAGCTTCAGCACAGCCTTTTGCTGCTTGGCTGAGGCAGTGCTTCCAGCTTCTGACTGATGTGTTCATTTCAGAGATGGAGGCTCATGAAGAGGAGGAGGTGCAGGAGCTGTAGACTGTGGGGGCAACCTTGACTCATGTAGGGCCCGCAATCCTCGGCGTGGGGAGGATGTGTTTCATCCCAAGGTCCGACAGGGTGCCGGCTTCCACTATATTAACCCAGTGTGCCGTCAATGAGATGTACCGTCCCTACCAACCAGCACTTGTCCGCATGCCCGTGGTTAGGTGGACTTTACCAGTAACAGCATTGTTGAGGGCACGGGTAATGTTGTGGGACACATGCTGGTGTAATGCCGGTATGGCACAATGGGAGAAATAGTGGCGACTGAGGACCAAGTATCTTGGGATGGCCGCCGCCATGAAGTTGCGGAAAACTTCCGTCTTAACGAGCCTAAAAGGCAACATTTTGAGCGCAAGCAGACGAAAAATGTGCAAATTAAGTACTGTGGCATGGGGGGCATTGGCTGGGTATTTTCGCTTGCGTTCCAATGACTGGGGTATAGACAACTGAAGGATGGGCTGGGACAAGGACATGGATGGGCTTGATGATGGTGCTGATTGACTGTGGGGAACAACAGGTGCAGGGCCCGAGGCATCTTCACAGGCATGTTGAACTGGGGATTGGCATGTGCGCAAAACAATGGAAGAAGAAGTGTTGTCACCTGCAGACAGTGTTCCTGGAGCCTGTGGTTCTGCCCACAAAATCGGGTGCTTTGCTGCCATGTGCCTAATCATGCTGGTGGTGGTCAGGCTGGTAGTTTTACTACCCCTGCTGATGCAGGCATGGCAAGTGCTGCAAATGGCCTGTTTGGGGTTAGTGCTTAAAAAATAATCAGACCCGGGAAGATCTAACAGTTGGAATTACAACTTCCGGCCTGTTGGTGTGACGAGCAGGGCCGGTTTTAGAAAAGTGGGTCCCTAGGCAGAGTTTAAAATGGGGCCCCAAATGCTAACATATTGCACATCACACAGAAGCATTTCAATTGTATTTACATGTGCTGAGTTCAGGCCGCTAAATGAGTGTGATCGACAAAATTTATGTCGTTCTACACTGGTTTCCCGGCCTTTTTCTACCATCTGAGAAAGAATGATGGGGACAGAACAATCACTAACGGATCACTAACAGATCACCATACAGTATCATGTTATCAACAGCACATCTACAGTTTAAGCCCCATAGTCCTCCATATAATATAATGTGCCCCATAGTCCTCCATATAGTATAATACACTCCTCAGTCCTCCATATAGTATAATACACTCCCCATAGTCCTTCATATAGAATAATACACTCCTTATAGCCCTCCATATAGTATAATACACTCCTCATAGTCCTCCATATATTAAAATACACTGCTCAGTCCTCCATATAGTATAATACACTTCCCATAGTCCTTCATATAGTATAATACACTCCTTATAGCCCTCCATATAGTAAAATACACTCCTCATAGTCCTCCATATATTAAAATACACTGCTCAGTCCTCCATATAGTATAATACACTCCTCACAGTGCTCCATATAGTATAATACACCGCCAGTCATCCATGTAGTACAATTCATTTCCCATAGTATAATGCACCCCATAGTTCTTCACATAGTATAATGCATTCCCCATAGTGCTATATACAGTATAATGCAGCCCACATAAAGTATAATGCAGCCACCCCATAGAGCATAATGCAGCCACCCCACAGAGTATAATGCAGTCCCGCCATACAATATAATGTAACCATCCATACAGTAGAATATAATGCAGCCCCCCCTTAGAGTATAATGCAGCCACACCACAGAATCTAGTGTAACCCCTCATAGAATATAATGTAGCCCCTCCATAGAATATATGGCAGCCCCTCATAGAGTATAATGCAGCCCCCCCACAGAATGTAATGCAGCCCCTTATATAGTATAATGTAGCCCCTCCATAGAATACAATGTAGCCCTCCTCATATAGTACTGTATAATGCAGCCCTAATAGAATATAATGTAGCCCCCTCATAAAGTATAATGCAGCCCCCATACAATATAATCTAGCCCCCCATAGAATACAATGCAACCCCCCATAGAATACAAGATAACCTCCTCATATAGTATAATGTAGCCCCTGAGAGTATGATGTAACCACCCCCATAGAATATAATAAATATAATACAGCCCCCCATAGAATATAATGTAGCCCCAAAAAGAATATAATACAGTCCACCTCCCCATAGAATATAATGTAGCCCCCATATTATATAACACAGCCTCCCCCATAGAATTTAATGTATAATGTACCCCCCATGGTATATAGCACAGCCACATAGTATATAACACAGCCCCACATGGTATATAGCACAGCCCACATGGTATACATCACAGCCCCACATTGTATACAGCACAGCACCTCATGGTATATAGCACAGCCCACATGGCATACAGCACAGCCCCACATGGTATACAGCACAGCCCCACATGGTATACAGCATAGCACCACATGGTATATAGCACAACCTCACATGGTATATAGCACAACCCACATGGCACACAGCACAGCCCCACATGGTATACAGCACAGCCCCACATGGTATACAGCATAGCACCACACGGTATATAGCACAACCCCACATGGTATATAGCACAGCCCACATGGCATACAGCATAGTCCCGCATGGTGCACAGCACTGCCCCACATGGTATATAGTCCAGGCCCACATGGTATACAGCACAGCCCCCCTCCCCAGCACAGGACCATGGTATACAGCACAGCCCCACATGGTATACAACACAGCCCCCCTCCCCCAGCACAGCACCATGGTATACAGCACAGCCCCCCAGCATAGCACCATGGTATACAGCACAGCCCCCCAGTACAGCACCATGATATACAGCACATCCCCCAGCACAGCACCATGGTATACAGCACAGCCCCCCAGCACAGCATCATTGTATACAGCACAACCCGCCCAGTACAGCCCCATGGTATACAGCACATCCCCCCAGCACAGGCCCATGATATACAGCACAGCTTCCCCCAGCACAGCACCATGGTATACAGCATAGCCCCCAGCACAGCACCATACAGCACCCCCTCCCAGCCCAGTACCATGGTATACAGCACCCCCAGCACAGCCCCATGGTATATAGCACTCCCCAGCACAGCCCCATGGTATACAGCACCCCCCAGCACAGCCCCATGATATACAGCACAGCCACACAGCACAGCCCCATGGTATACAGCACCCTTTCCCAGCACAGTCCCATGTTATACAGCACATCCCTCCAGCACTGTCTCCCCAGGACAGCCCCATGGTATACAGCACCCCCAGCACAGCCCAATGGTATACAGCACCCCCAGCACAGCTCCATGGTATAAAGCACAGCCCCATGGGATACAGCCCCCCCAGCACAGCCCCCCTAGCACAGCCCCATGGTATACAGCACAGCCCCCCAGCAAAGCACTATGGTATACAGCACCCCCTCCCAGCACAGCACCATGGTATACAGCACCCCCTCCCAGCACAGCAACATGGTATACAGCACTCCCAGCACAGCCCCATGGTATACAGCACCCCCTCCCAGCACAGCACCATGGTATACAGCACCCCCTCCCAGCACAGCAACATGGTATACAGCATAGCCCCATGGTATACAGCACCCCCCCAGCACAGCCCAATCGTAATACAAAATTCCCCCCCAGTTTGGCCCCATGATATACAGGACAGCCCCCAGCACAGCCCCATGGTATACAGCATGCACCCCCCAGCACAGCACAGCCCCCACAGAACCATGGTATACAGCACCCCCTCCCAGCACAGCAACATGGTATACAGCACCCCCCAGCACAGCCCCATGGTATACAGCTCCCCTCCCCAGCACAGCCCCATGGTATACAGCACAGCCCCCCCAGTACAGCACCATGATATACAGCATAGCCCCATGGTATACAGCACCCCCCCAGCACAGCCCCATGGTATACAGAACTCCCCCCAGCTTGGTCCCATGATATACAGGACAGCCCCCCCAGCACAGCCCTATGGTATACAGGATGCACCCCCCAGCACAGCACAGCCCCCCCCAGAATGGCCCCACAGTCCAGTACTCACTGCTGCATTAAAAAACAAAAAACTCTCCTCACCTTCTCCTCGTGCCCGCGCTGCTCCCGGCTCCTGTCTGCTCTCCTGCTATGCTGCCTGGCACACAGTGAGTGCATGATGATGTCATCACGCACCCGCTCTGTCAGAGGCAGAGCGGGGAATGATGGGAGAGGGAGCGTCAGCTGACGCTCTCTCCTCCATCATTGCGGTGGCGGGGGGAGTCAGCGCTGGGGCAGACGGTAGCGGAGGGAGTCAGCACTGGGGGCAGGCAGGCCTCCCTGCTTCACAGGGGCCCCATACCGGCTGCATGATGTGCTGCTAGCTGAGGGCCCCTGGGGGAGTGGGGCATCTAGGCAGCTGCCTGGTCTGCCTGCCCCTAACGCCGGCCCTGGTGATGGGGAACGGATGCACACCTGTCTGCAGCTACCACACTGCTTCTTCTTGCTTGTTGCGGTGATATGCCTCCTTCCCCATGTGTGCTGTTGTCCTCGCTCTGCTTGTCCTCATGCCTGGTTGGGTCAGTCACTATGTCATCCACTACCTCCTCTTCAACATCCGCACCCAGCTCCTCCTCCTGACTTTCCGGCAATTGGGTCTCATCATCGTCCACCTCTTGTGACTGTGGCTGTTCATTTGGGCATCGCTACATGTAATATCATCTTGCCCCGCTTCAAGTGGGAGGGGCGAGAGGCCCGAATCTGCAAATGGGAAACTGAATAGCTCTTCTGAGTGTCCGAGTGATCTGTTGTCTCAGGGCACTCAGAATGGTGGGAGGATGGAGCATCAGGGTCAGTAATATCCGGTCCACACTCACGGCTACTCAGACTTGAACGTGTTGAAGATATGGTGGAGGTGGTGGCGGCTAAGTGACTGGAAGAATTATCCGCTATCCAACCAACAACTGTTTCACACTGCTCTGGCTTCAATAGTGGTGTGGTGCCGTCCCCTAGAAACTGGGACAGGAATTCCGAGTGTGAAGATGTTGGTCTTTTCTGTGGCCCACTGTCAGCTTGGCAACGGCCTCGTCCTCTGCATGCACCATCAGCATCAGGTCCACTACCCTGTCCCTTGCCCCTTGCCTTGCCTTAATGGACTAATGAAATATGTCAAAAGCTGCCTACAAATGGATGTCTTTGGAGAAAAATTAGATGTGGTAAGTAGGCCTGCAAAGCGAAGATTTTTCCACCACAGATACACCAGGCCTCAGCCTGAGATAACAGACTGTATTCCTTATTTATTTATTTTTTTGGATACAAAAAACTCGGAGACACCACTACAATGAATGTGTGGCCTTTTTTTGTTGGTTAAATGCTGCTGTATTTTAACAAAAGTGACAGCCAGCCCAAAAAAGTAAAACCGCTGTAAACTGGACAGAGTTTGAGCATGCACAGATATGCTGGCACGTAGATACCACTACAATGAATGATTGGCCCTTTTTTTGTGGGCTAAATACTGCTGTTGTTCTGTCTCCAACATAATTAATGACTCCTGAACTGTCTATTTTGATACCATACAATGATTGCTGTATGTATAGAATGTTCAGATTTCCATAGTTTAATGTTTAGTGTTTTTGGCTCCATCTAGTGGCCAAAGTCATAACTGCATGTTATTATGCATTGTATTTCCTGTATTCTTTCCCTCCAATTCACAATGTATTCTGGGTAAGTTTGCAAAGTACCATGATCTATCCCAGCCCCCTTTTTCTCTTCAGTCTGCCAATTTCTATCTGCATACTGGAAGCACCTCATCCATCTTGTACCCCTGTGTTAGCATCACCAGTAGGTGACATGTTCCCTCTATATATTCCTATCTACCACATTAGCCAGCTTAGTTAGTTCCCCTGCTCAGCTATCAGTGCAGACATGTATGTTGCATATGTATGTATTCTTATGAATTTACCACTGATTGTGTTCATGTATTTTTGCTGTAGTTTCACCATCTATATACTTACGTTCAATAAACAACACATTCAACTACAGTCTCCCTTATTGGTTGAAAAATAGGAGGACAAAAGAGCATATGAAATAGCAAAAATTTATTAGCATCAATATATAACAACGTGTTTAAATATTGAAAAAGTGCATGCAAAAATTGACATAGTATAAGATACACAAGGAGATGGAGAAAAAGTGGAGGTAAACATCCAGGCCACAGAGTTCATAAAAATATAATGAATGTTTAGGCGTATATGGACCCCATGCAGTGTATATGGATGTAAAGAACTAATACCCTGAAAACAAGGGAGGGGGGTGTGTATACAATATCACAGTTGGGGGCCAAAATAGCCGCTATATAAACATCAGTACTGTGCCCAGAATAAGAACCATATAACAGAAACCCCATAGTTTTGGTAGTTTCGGTGTGCCATACTGAAGGCAATTAAAAAAAAAGGTACCTGCAGTAAACCGCCTGGTAATAGTTACATAATACCAAAACCGGGGTGAGAAAAAGAACCAGGACAGCGCTTACCAGTAGAGGCCGAGTATGGGACACCAAATATGGATCTGTAAAGGACCCCCGACGCGCGTTTCGCCCAGCGTCCTATAGCTTTCTCAAGGGGATGTAGTAAAGACGCCACATAGGACCTTAATATATCTTTGGTGGTTCAGTCAGGTGACTAGGTCACATGCTCATATGGACCAATGGCAGCAAATGAAGGTGGCGGCGCATGAGCCGAGAAGATGACAGGTCCTGCATGCATCCTGGCGTCACCTCCTCAACGCACGTAAACAACGGGGCGGGGTGTAAATTCCGGACCATGGTCACGTGTGAGAGGGGGGCGCAGTATCTGAGATCAGGAATACGGTCACAGGACCTGCGGGAGGGGAGGAGCGATGGAGAGGCACTCAGTACCCGCAGGACCTTCCACCATGTGACCGCTTGTCAGAGGAGGGGGCGGGGCTTACCCTTGGACGCAGCGGTGACAGGCAGGAGACTAAGTCACACAGGAGCTGAGCAGCGGCGATAGTCAGATAAAGCAGGGGGTCATACACAAATCTAGCAATGCAGTACTGACTCAGAATGGCAGAGGATCATCAGATGCAGCAGAGGGTCAGGCACGGGTTGGGCAACGCAGTACAGAATCAGGATGATAGAGAGCAGTCAGGGGAAGCAGAGGGTCATACATGGGTCGAGCAGTATAGTGCCAAATCAGAAACCAAGAGACGTAAACCAAGTCCAGAACAGATCAAACACCAAACAACGTACGAGAACAGGCAAGAGGCACTAGCGATGCAGGGTCGGGCACACTCTAGTTAGGAGTATAAACGACAGGGAGGGGTGCTCACCTAAGGCTATAAAAACCCTCCCTGGCTTCAAAGAGAGGCTCTCCCTATTAACCCCTGCACCATCTGTCCAGAATCCTGAATAACTCATGACAGGTTTCTGTTATATGGTTCTTATTCTGGGCACAGTACTGATGTTTATATAGCGGCTATTTTGGCCCCCAACTGTGCTATTGTATACACACCCCCCTCCCTTGTTTTCAGGGTATTACTACTTTACATCCATATACACTGCATGGGGTCCATATACGCCTAAACATTCATTATATTTTTATGAACTCTGTGGCCTGGATGTTTACCTCCATTTTTTCTCCATCTCCTTGTGTATCTTATACTATGTCAATTTTTGTATGCACTTTTTCAATATTTAAACACGTTGTTATTAGTGTTGAGCATTCCGATACTGCAAATATCGGGTATCGGCCGATATTCGCGGTATCGGAATTCTGATACTGAGTTCCGATACTTTTTGCATATCGAATACCGGAGTCGGAAGTTCCCATATGCTATGAGCCAGTTTGATTTGATTCAGCCAATGAGGAATCCTAAGAAGTGTGGGCACATCCTGTTAGGCATGTAGGCATGTTAACTAATGGCATGGCTGTGTTTGGCTGCGAGCAGACCAGCCAGCTGCTCCTCCCCCAGACACATGCTGAACAGTGATCTAAGGAAAGTGAAACTAGTGAGGGAGGAGGAAACGACAAGTTCTCATTTCAATGTCAGAACATACCCCCCCTGGACGTTTATCTTAGAAGCAAGAGATGATATCTTGGAAACCGTGCAGACTAGCCACAGAGGGTAAATTACTTATTGTCAGCATTCTGCAGCCTAGATATGCACTGAGATTATGTGAAAAGCGCAGACAACTTGTTCTGTTATATATTTCCGCCAAGTTGGATCGCCCGCCAGGGCTGGTGAGGTACTCGGTACCGGGCCCGTTGGTTTCAATGGGAGATGTCACGGTAGCTGTGACCCGGTCCGTGGCCCTGGGCGTCCATTGTAAAAGGGAAATGTTGAACGTGTGGATGATGATTAAAGTTTATGAGTGAATGATTCGTGATGCCACCTGTGGTGTTCGGCAATGAAGATGTTAAGCCGACGCTGCAGACCCTCTGGGAGAGATGGTGTGGTGCAGCAATGATGTTGTGGCCCTCCACAGGTAGGGCTGTAGTCCCAGGGCAGTGTAGATGGAGAGGTAGTGAAGAGACGTAGATGGTGCAGTGCCAGGCACAGAGATGTAGCAGTGCTGAGCGTGTTGGCACAGGAATAACTGGAGGACACCAGGGCATGTAGTTCCAAAGCTTTACTCACAGTCTGTTGTGCATACAGGTGCCCGCATCCGTGCCGTGTCCTCCAGGTCAGGGGCTCAGTCAACCTCCAAGCTAGATGAAGCACTCCATTCCAACACTCCGCTAACATGTGCCTTTTCTGAACGTCTCCCTCTATTGCTACACAACCCCTTTAACATAGTCAATATTTTTGTAACTCCGAACGTCTTAAAAAAAAATTAATTCCTGCTATTCCATTTGATTGGGCTAAACCTCTATGCCTTTAATGTCTCCTCCACCTCCCCCAATACATTCTACATTATTATTAGTTGTTTTCCTTCATGTAGAATTAACCTACAAGGAAAGAAAGGGTTTATTTTAATTCCGATATTTCTGTCCCATTGACTTGCATTGGTTTCCGATATCGTAATCGGCGTTATCTGATACTTTTTGGGTATCGGTCCGATCCAATCCGATCCGATATTTCCCGATATCGGAAGGTATCACTCAACACTAGTTGTTATATATTGATGCTAATAAATTTTTGCTATTTTATATGCTCCTTTGTCCTCCTATTTTTCATTCATTTATGGAGCTTGAGCTTCTTTCTTCAAAACTTTTGGTGCCATTATGCACTACTTGCCATTCATTAAATCATGATACCTGGTGCTGCTCTTATAGTCTCCCTTATTGGACCCGGTATAGCGGTTTAGCTGCTTGTTAAGCTATATGAATCCCCGTTCATTTAGCTGAAGACAGGACAGTGAAACGGCGGCTCTCCTGCTAGTGGGAATACAGAGAGAAGAGCCTTCCATCTTGCAGGACCGCAGTGAACAGCAGCTATCCAGCTAGTGGGAACTCAGAGATAGAAGAGTCTTCCATCCTGCAGAGTCTAGTTACACAGCACCATCCAACTAGTGCAATTCAGGGAAAAGACAGCCCTTCATCCAGCTTGCAGGAACTAGTAAACTGCAGAAATCCATCTAGTGAGATTCAAGTCACCGGCTACACAGAGACTAATACAGCTACAGCAATCTCTGCACAGCCAAGCATCCCTCTAAGACACCATGTCCCACAAATCACACAGGACAAAATCTGCTACATCTGTCTCCTCAAAGACTGTATCTGTCAGCAGCGCGGTCGCCATTGCCCGCGCAAATGCTGAAGCCACCAAAATGCGAGCAAGGTATGCTGAAGAAGAGATGCAACTTAAGTTAGAGAAATTTTAATATAGAGTATCATACCTATAATTGATCAGAACATTGGACTTCAGTCTGAGAAGGGCAACTCAAAAATCAAACACGCAACCAGAGAATCAAATGAGTTAAAAAAATGCCCAAATAGTGATCGTTACATTGTCAAACATTAAATACTTAAAGAACTTTATCTTGTGCAAAAAGTATAAATATTTTATTCAACAATTACAACTCTAAAATATCAGTAAATACAAAATATGAATCAGTATATGGTGGAAGACTATATGGCCAGACCACCCTACAATGATAAATATAATTAGATGAACAATAGCTCACAGGAAAGGGTTAAAGGAAAAAATACTCCCAAAATTCCTAATTAGGCACACAAAATAAACTAATCATCTGTACATATACATAAAAGTGCAATACCTAAGGAGGATTCCTATATGCAAAATTGCAAGGCTCAGTGGCCAACCAAATAACCCCACATACTAGATCCTGAGCTCCTATCATTCAACCATCAATACATATATCGCAAAGAAATTTTCTTACCCATAGTGGTAGTTGGGGTGTCCCGCCAGTGCCCCTACGTGTTTCGCACACAAAGGGCTTCCTCAGGGGGCCATAAGTTAGAGAAAGCACGCATAGATAATGAGAAGGCGCGTGTAGATGCTGCCTTAGAGAGCCTAGCAGTGAAAAAAGAGGCGGCTGCAGCACTAGCCGAGGCAGAAGCACTAGAAGCCGCACACAACCCTGAAGTGCATAGCCGTAGCAGTGCGTCAAGTCTGAAGTTGCCATTGCAAGATTCACCACAACGCACATCTCAGTATGTTAATGAACTTCCTGATCCAAACTATAATCAAGAGCATGACACATCCAGTGAAGCGAGTGAGAGTCATCATGAGGCTCAGCTCCAGGAAAATGTGGAGCAAAACAAATCTGCTAATGTCTACCTTGCCCCTCACCAGGTAACCAACGTGAATCACCTTGCTGACACACCACATGTCAGACCGAAGCAATATGATACCGGCTGGCGCCACTCTGAGGATACTAACAGGTATGAACGTACCTCACATCACTATCTCGGTGACCCATCACCAGTATACCCAGCTGACAACCGGTTCACATCAGAACTTGCTAGGATCTTCACACGACATGATCTGGTTACTAAGGGACTCATGAAATTCACTGACCATGCTGAAGGTTACAGAGCTTGGAAATCTTCCTTCCAAAATGTCACTACAGACTTGGGGCTACAACACAGGGAAGAGATAGACCTCCTAGTCAAATACCTGGGAGAAGAGTCAGTCAAACACGCAGTAAGGATCAGAGACATTAATATAAACCACCTTCAAATCGGCCTTAAAGAGATCTGGAAGAGGCTAGATGAGTGTTACGGCTCTGCAGAGGTCACAGAGAGAGCCTTGTTAAAAAGAATCGATGACTTTCCTAAAATATCTAACAAAGGTCTCCCAAAACTTAGAGAGCTAGGTGACCTACTACAAGAGGTCCTAGTTGCCAAATGTGAAGGTGACCTACCAGGACTTGCATACCTTGACACAGCCAAAAGTGTTAACCCTATAGTCCAAAAGTTGCCCTACAATCTACAGGAGAGGTGGCTCACACGTCGTTCCACGTACAAATACAAGCACAGTGTTTCATTCCCTCCCTTCTCCGTTTTTGTAGACTTTATACTCGAACAAGCGACAATCAGAAATGATCCCAGCTTTGACTTTGCAATGTCATATGCCTCACCACCACCAGCTGCAAACCCACGCAGAACATCTGTGGCATTGCACAAGACTAATGTTTGTAAGGTCAATGCAAAATGCACAGAATGTGGCACCACGGATCATAACACTGCACTACACCCTGGCCCAGCTCCATGGAGTGCACAGAACACGCCAGCTGACAGTGAGCATGGCGGGGAGGAAAGGAGCACTGATGCAGCTATGCCAGAGATCACTTCACAATGTACTGAAGTCTGTAAAGGGATAATAGACAGTAGGTCTTGTTCAAAAATATGCCTTGTCAGAGTGTACCCAAAGGGCCATAGAGACAAACCTGTGAGACTGTACGCTATTTTGGATGATCAAAGTAATCGATGCCTGGCTAGATCGACGTTCTTTGACCTATTCAACATTAAAGGACCAAGCACTCCTTACTCATTAAAGACATGTGCAAGTACTGTGACAACAGCGGGCAGGAAAGCCACTGACTACCAAATTAAGTCCATAGATGGAAAATTCTGCCTGCCACTACCTACAATCATCGAGTTCAATCAGATCCCAGACAAGAGGTCTGAAATCCCTACACCAGATGTGGCAATCCATCATGCTCACTTAAAATGCAAAGCACACCTTATACCGGAACTCGACCCCCAGGCACAGATAATACTGCTGTTGGGAAGACATATCCTACAGGTTCATAAAGTGAGAAGTCATATCAATGGACTCAACAATGCTCCCTATGCCAAAGGCTAGACCTAGGATGGGTCATAATAGGAAACGTATGCTTGGGGCACATGCACGCCCCATCTTCCGTGATAAGTATGCTAACAAATACATTGGAGA
Organism: Dendrobates tinctorius; assembly: GCF_039654945.1. Classification (NCBI taxonomy): domain Eukaryota; kingdom Metazoa; phylum Chordata; class Amphibia; order Anura; family Dendrobatidae; genus Dendrobates; species Dendrobates tinctorius. Next base: position 10,537,188 of record NW_027361793.1, read on the forward strand.
AAGGGCTCCCATCTCTGTTTCAACCTTGCAACAACGAGTTCCATGTCAAGGAACTACCACACAGCATCCAACTACCCAATCATTTAATAGACTTTACTCATGACAGCAGTATGGTGTCAGGAAGCTATGAGGATCAGTTGGGGTGCACAGTCTTCCAGAGAACTAAGCAAGGCAACCAAGTAGCAATGTTAGTAGAGGACAAGTTGTTCTTGGAGGTAATGGACAAGGGACTCGCAAAAGATGAGATCAACAGCTGGGTCGCACCTCTTCCCTTCAGAACCCACAGACCACGTCTACCAAACAACAGAGATCGGGCATTAAAACATTTCTCCTCTCCCAAACATAATCTGCAAAGAAGTCAGAGATGAGAGATCACTTCTTCTCCTTCATATCAAAGATATTTGAGAACTGCCATGCAGAACTAGCTCCCACTCTCAAAGACTCTGAAGAATGCTGGTTCCTACCCATGTTTGGAGTGTACCACCCTAAGAAACCGGGCCAGATTAGAGTGGTGTTCGACTCCAGTGCTAAGTTTGATGATATCTCCCTGAATGATGTTCTACTGACAGGACCAGACCTCAATAACAAACTACTGGGAATACTTATGTGCTTCCGTAAGGATTCCATTGCCTTTATCGCTGACATCCAGCAAATTTTCCATTGTTTCCCTGTGAGAGAGAGAGACAGGAACTTCCTAAGATTCTTCTGGTACCGAGACAGTGATGCCACTAAAGAGGTCACAGAGTACCGCATGAGAGTGCACATCTTTGGGAATAGCACTTCTCCTGCAGTCGCCATTTATGGACTCAAAAGGTCAGCTCAAGAAGCAGAAACAAAATACGGATCAAATGTCAGACAATTCACAGAAAAAGACTTTTATGTTGATGACTGTCTGAAAGCCATGCCTTCAAATGAGACTGCCATCAGTCTTCTCAGGAGAGCCCAAGAGATGCTTGCTTGCTCTAACCTCAGGCTTCACAAAATAGCTTCAAACAGCCAAGAACTCATGAAAGCATTCCCTTCACAAGACTTGTGTAACGTTCTCAGAGACCTAGACCTGGGGTCAGGCCCCACACCAATGCAACGGAACCTCGGGCTTCTCTGGAATCTACAGTCAGACATCTTTACCTTTCAGGTCAGCCAGGAAGAAAAGCCTTTCACACGCAGAGGTGTCCTGTCTACCATCAACAGCCTGTATGATGCCTTGGGGTTTGCAGCTCCTGTTACTATACAAGGCAAAGCCTTACTAAGAGACCTAACTAAGGAGACTTCTGACTGGGATGCACCTCTGCCACCTGATAAGAGAATCCAGTGGGAAGTATGGAAGAACTCTTTAGCAGCCCTCTCTAACCTGAATGTACCAAGGCCATACACCCCTGTGCCATCTACAGAGATACAAAGCCAAAGACTGTATGTATTTGCAGATGCTTCTGTCAAAGCAATTGCTGCTGTTGCCTATCTCAAAACTGTGGACTCCAAATGTCAGAGCCACATTGGATTCGTTATGGGTAAGGCCAAACTTGCTCCACAACCAGAGCACAGAATACCGAGGTTAGAACTTTGTTCTGCAGTCTTAGCCGTCGAGTTAGCAGAGCTCATCGCATCCAAGATGGATATCAACCTGACACAAGCCAAGTTCTACTCAATCAGCAAAGTAGTCCTGGGATACATCCACAATGAAACCAGGCGGATTCTATGTTTATGTCAACAACAGAGTGCTACGAATTAGGAGATCAATTCATCCAAAACAGTGGCATTACATCCCCACGGACAAAACCCCTGCAGATCATGCAACTAGAGCAGTTGATGCAAGCCGACTAGAGAGCACAACATGGCTCTCAGGTCCCAAACTATTGTACACTGAGGAACATTGTCCAGACACCTTTGAACTGATAGGAGAGGACTCAGATGCTGAAATCTGCCCTCAGGTGTCCACACTTCATACAATGACTTCTGCTATTCAGCTTGGATCCCACAGATTTGACAAATTTTCAAGTTGGAAGTCACTTACTTGAGCCATTACCTGCCTTACTCATATAGCTCGCTCATTCAAGATCATCAGAGCTTGTGACACAGAGAAATGTAAAGGTTGGCATCTCTGCAAAAACACCTATGTTGCCTCTGACTTGGAATCTTCCAGAAACCACATCATCTCCACAGTTCAGAGAGAAACCTTCTCTGTGGAAATCCAATGTCTCATTAACAAAGCTCCAATACCAGCAAGCAGGCCATTGAGAAAACCCGACCCATTCATCGACAACAATGGTCTGCTGAGAGTAGGAGGTTGGCTCAAAGAAGCTAAAATTGAGTTTGAGGAGAAATTCCCTCTTATCATTCCTGGAAAATGTGACGTTGCTTACTTAATCGTACAACACTACCACAATCTGGTCAAACACCAAAGAACACTATTCACAGAAGGAGCCATCAGAACTGCTGGCCTGTGGATTGTCGGTGCAAAGAAACTCACCTGTAGTGTCATCTACAAATGTATTATCTGACGTAAGCTTCGGGGTTCCACTCAAACCCAAAAGATGGCTGACCTACAACCAGATAGACTCAGCTCAGACCCTCCTTTTACCGTTGCTCTCGATGTGCTTGGACCTTGTTCTGTTGTTTCTTGTCACAGGAGAGGCGGACAAGCCAATAGTAAATGTTGGGCCATCATGTTTACCTGTCTGTCAATCAGAGCCGTCCACATAGAGCTCATTGAGTCACTTGACACCTCAAGCTTCATCAATGCCTTTAGACATTTCATTGCCATCCGTGGTCCTATCAAACATATACGTTCAGACAGAGGTACCAACTTCAATAGTGCAGCAAAGGAATTTTTGCATACCTTCAAATCTAGACCATAAGACTCTTGATAGGCTCCTCAGTGACCAAAGTTGCACATGATCATTCAACCCACCTCACTCCTCACACATGGGTGGATCTTGGGAACGAATGATCGGTCTAGTACGAAGAATTCTTGACCCTACTCTTCTTGAGGAAGGAGCTGTGAGACTTAAGGCCACATCACACATAGCGATCTCGCTAGCGAGATCGCTGCTTAGTCACAATTTTTGTGACACAACAGAGATCTCACCAGCGAGATCGCTGTGTGTGACAGCGATAAGCGACCGGCCCCCTGCCAGTATCGCTGATCACTGCAGGAAAGGCCAGGACTTTTTTTTGGTCGCTGGTCTCCCGCTGGCCACCACGCATCGCTGCGTGTGACAGGCGGGAGACCAGCGATCTGCTGGTAACTAATGTACACATCGGGTATCCAAGGGACGTGCGTCCCTTAGATACCCGATGTGTACGTTAGTTACCAGCGTGCTGATGCAGGGAGCTGGTAACTAACGTACACACCGGGTATCTAGGGACGCACGTCCCTTGGATATCCGATGTGTACATTAGTTGCCAGCTTCCTGCATCAGCGCGCTGGTTACTAACATGCACAGCGACGCCGGGCGCTGGGCGTCGCTGTGCTGATCGCTGGTGAAGCTGTCTGTTTGACAGCTCACCAGCGATCACATAGCGATTCACAAGCGATCCTGACACATTGATATCGTTGTCAGGATCGCTGGTGAGTCGCTATGTGTGACTCCAGCCTTACTCACGAAAGCCTAACCACCTTCATGGCAGAAGCCGCAGCTATAATCAACGCAAGGCCCTTGGTTCCAGTTCCTAATGACCCTGAGGAGCCCTTGTTATTGACTCCAGCTACTCTCCTTACCCAGAAAACAGGACTATCCAGTGCCCCTCCAGGAGGATTCCACGCTAAGGACCTCTACAAGCACCAATGGAGACAGGTACAAAGTCTTGCCAATACATTCTGGGACAGGTGGCGCAAACAATATTTGTCTACAGTGCAGCTATGGACAAAGTGGGAATCTACCAGGCCTAATCTTTGTAAATATCTTGTGAAACACATCACACAAAACCCACCGTTGTTGGTGGTATACAACTAAAATGCTGCAGTGGTGGACAATAATATCTGAAATTGCATATACATAAATAATACAACAAGGGGAAAAAAAGGCGAAATAAATCCCCAAAAATAACAAAGCGGTATGTAAAAGTAATATTTATTTAAATAGACAGGAACGCAGAGAGGAGAAGTTACACCTACTAGCACATGTGAAAAAGGACATCAATTCAGATCAATACATTATTTATGTTGTAGCCAAAAAAACTATTTCAAAGATAAGGGGGACAAATAGCAAAAAAATAATACATTGCTAAAAGGTTTGTCAACATTATCAAAAAATGAATGATCGGAGAGCGTCCACCCCTCTCGGATCAGCTCCTGCTCCCGTTATTATACTAGGTAATGTGCTGACTTATATTACTATTATGGGTGCAGTGGCTCTAATGTTGCGTTAATAGGCCAATTGGGGGAATGTGCAATATTTTCTAATTTTGCTACTGCTCTATGTGGCTTTACTATTCATTTTTTGATAATGTTGACAAACCTTTTAGCAATGTATTATTTTTTTGCTATTTGTCCCCCTTATCTTTGAAATCCTTTTTTGGCTACAACATAAATAATGTATTTATCTGAATTGACGTCCTTTTTCACATGTGCCAGGAGGTGTAACTCCTCCTCTCTGCGCACCTGTCTATTTAAATAAATATTATTTTTGCATACTTCTGTTATTTTTGGGGATTTATTTCACCTTTTTTTTCCCTTGTTGTATCAGGCCTAATCTTTGTATTGGTGACCTCGTCCTTGTTAAAGACTGTCAGGCCCATCAAAACCAGTGGCCACTTGGACTAGTGACTGCTACACTCCCGAGTAAAGATGGCATTGTCTGCAAAGTCGAACTCAGGATGGCCAAAGGAGATGAACCTAAGACATTCTCCAGACCAGTGACTGAGCTGGTCCTATTGTTGTCTTCAGAGGTTAGGAATAGTGGCACCCGTTCAATGCCAAACGAGGAGTGTTCTGTCTCCAACATAATTAATGACCCCTGAACTGTCAATTTTGATACCATACAATGATTGCTGTATGTATAGAATGTTCAGATTTCCATAGTTTAATGTTTAGTATTTTTGGCTCCATCTAGTGGCCAAAGTCATAACTGCATGCTATTATGCATTGTATTTCCTGTATTCTTTCCCTCCAATTCACAATGTATTCTGGGTAAGTTTGCAAAGTACCATGGTCTATTCCAGCCCCCTTTTTCTCTTCAGGCTGCCATTTTCTATCAAGTCTGCATACTGGAAGCATCTCATTCCTCTTCTCCCCCTGCGTTACCATCGCCGGTAGGTGACATGTTCCCTCTATATATTCCTATCTCCCACATTAGCCAGCTTAGTTAGTTGCCCTGCTCAGCTATCAGTGCAGACATGTATGTTGCATATGTATGTATTCTTATGAACTTACCACTGAATGTGTTCATGTACACCTACGTTCAATAAACCACAGATTCAACTACAGTCTCCCTTATTGGACCCGGTATAGCGGTTTAGCTGCTTGTTAAGCTATATGAATCATGTTCTTTTAGCTGAAGACAGGACAGCTGTATTTAAACAAAAATGACAGCCAGCCCCAAAAAATAAAACAGTCATAATCTGGCCAAAGTTTGAGCACGCACAGATATGAGCTGGCATGGAGATACCACACCAAAAAATGTGTGGCCTGTACTCCAATTGTACCTGGGGCTAGCTATATATGACTAATAAATCCCATAGGTAGCAGCAGCATCAGTACCAGAACACAGGTAGGGAATGGACCCTCTTGATGTATGCAATGCTCTATATACACACATACAGTGCCTGCAGGCAGGGCTGCCACTTGGAATTTCAGGACACCATGCTGGCAAAATTTTCGGGGCCCCCTTTAGACTCCGCCCAGGCTCTTCCCCAGCCTAGCCTCCACCCTTCAAACTGTCCACAGTCCCATCGCCCTCTCTTGGAAAAACTCCACTTCTTACCAATCACACATTAACAGTTCCCATCACGAGATGACACATATAGCTAGCAGCTTTTGTTTTGGCTAAAAGATTTTTTAAGCCACCATCACAACACTGTAGACACTTTTGGCCGAGCTCTACTCTATGCTAACCTATTAAATATTTCTTAAAATATGCAATACAATTTAGGTATATTTTTATTTATTTTTCAATTTTTAAAATGACCAATAATATCACATACAAGGGACAAATACCATCGCACAATGACCAGACCACATATTACCACCACTGTTATGAATGGGTCACCGAGGAGAAAAAAGCAAAACAAGCTAAGTCACAGAAAACCAGAGAGGTTGGTAACTATGCAGATTGCAGATCCCTGATCCTACCACACAACTAGCAGCAGCCGTGGAGCGTACCTACGATGTTCCTAGACGCTTCGTCACAGCCGGAGGACTAAATAAGCCTGAAGCATGAATTGGGTTCAGCCCACTTCTTTGAAGGCCCTCCAGAAGTTTTTGGGTTTTACTAATTTTTTGTATCGTAAATTTATAGCTAATTTTTCTGGTATTGCCAAACCATTGACTGATTTGACTAAGAAGGGTGCTGATGTGCTGAATTGGTCTCCAGAGGCTGTTTCTTCCTTTCAGGAGCTGAAGCGGAGGTTCACTTCTGCTCCGGTTTTGCGGCAACCTGATGTCTCACTCCCGTTTCACATAGAGGTGGACGCTTCTGAGATTGGTGCAGGAGCTGTTTTGTCCCAAAAAGATCCGGTAACATCTAAAATGAATCCCTGGGCATTCTTTTCCCGAAAGTTCTCTCCATCTGAACGCAACTATGATGTGGGGAATCGGGAACTGTAAGCCATGAAATGGGCATTTGAGGAGTGGAGACATTGGTTGGAGGGAGCTAGACATCAAGTCGTGGTCCTCACTGGCTACAAGAATTTGATTTACCTTGAGTCGGCCAAACGCTTGAATCCTAGACAGGCTAGGTGGGCCTTGTTTTTCACACGTTTTGATTTTGTGGTCTCTTTTCTTCCGGGCACTAAGAATGTCAAGGCAGATGCCCTCTCTAGGAGTTTCTTTGCTGATTTTCCTATTGTGACCAAGCCTTCTACCATCTAAGGTGAGGGGGTAGTTCTTTCTGCAATCTCGCCCGATTTGAGATGTGCTCTGGAGCAGTTTCAGGAGGACAAACCTGAGCGTTGTCCCATTGGAAAATTGCATGTTCCTGACCAGTAAAGGAAGAGAGTAATGTCTGAAGTTCATTGCTCCACATTTGCTGGTCATCCAGGTATTTTTGGTACTAGAGATTTGGTGAGTCGGTCTTTTTGGTGGCCCGCCTTATCTCATGATGTCAGGAATTTTGTGCAGTCCTGTGGGACTTGCTCCCGGTCTAAACCTTGTTCTCGCTCTAGTGGGTTGTTGATGCCTTTGCCGGTGCCCAGGAGGCCATGGAGCCATATTTCAATGGATTTTATTTCTGATCTGCCTGTCTCTCAGAGATTGACTGTTATCTGGGTGATTTGTGATAGATTCTCTAAGATGGTCCATCTTGTACCACTCCCTAAGTTGCCATCTTCCTCAGAGTTGGTGCCCTTGTTTTTGCCACAGGTGCTTCGCTTGCATGGGATTCCTGAGAACATTGTATCTGACAGAGGAGTTCAGTTTGTCTCTAGATTTTGGAGGACTTTTTGTTCTAAGCTGGGAATTCAGTTGTCCTTCTCCTCTGCGTTTCACCCTCAGACCAATGGGCAGATTGAGAGAACAAACCAGACTTTGGAGTCTTATTTGAGATGTTTTATCTCTGCTGATCAGGATGATTGGGTCTCATTTTTGCCCATGGCCGAATTTGCTTTAAATAGTAGAGCTAGTTCTGCCACTTTGATGTCACCTTTTTTTCGTAACTTTGGGTTTCATCCTCGATTCTCTTCAGGGCAGGTGGAGTCTTCTACCTGCCCAGGTGTTGACACTGTGTTGGAGAGAATGCACCAGATTTGGGACCAAGTGGTGGATAAGTTGTCTCTCTCCCAGGAAAAGGCCCAGCGGTTTTCCAACCGGCATAGGACCATTGGTCCCCAGTTTAAGGTGGGTGATATGGTTTGGTTGTCATCAAAGAATATCTCTATGAAGGTGGCTTCTCTAAAGTTTAAACCGAGATTTATTGGACCTTACAAGATTTTGGAGATTCTTAATCCGGTCTCTTTTCGATTGGCTCTTCCTGTTACATTTAAGATCCATAACGTGTTTCATAAGTCTCTGTTGAAGAGGTTTGTTGAGCCAGTGGTTCCTGTGGTGGCACCTCCTGACCCTGTATTGGTTGAAGGTAATGTGGAATATGAGGTTGAGAAGATACTGGATTCTCGTCTGGCTAGATGGAGACTCCAGTATTTGGTTAAGTGGAAGGGTTATGGCCAGGAGGATAATTCTTGGGTCTCTGCATCTGATATTCATGCCGAAAGATTGGTTCGTGCTTTTCATCGGGCCTATCCTGATCGGCCTGGTGGCGTGGATGAAGGTTCGGTGACCCCTCCTCAAGGGTGAGGTACTGTTGTGAGCTCATTTTCTCGTTCACCTTTGATGTCCGATGAACTCCCTCTGCTGGTGAAAGGAGGTGGTGAAACTGATTTGGATGGGAGAAACCTGTCACCTGAACAGGTGGATTGCGATTGGACATCCGGAATCTCTGAGTGGATATAAGGCAGCCGACACCCTGTAGGGTTGCTGGTGATTTCTCTGCTCTGAGCTCTGGCCTCCAGTTCAGCTCCTGTCTTCTAAAGCTAAGTTTTGCTCTGTTATTGTTCCATGAGATTTTGCCTGATTTTCTTAATTTTGTGTTCTGCCAGCCCCGACTGGGGCTCTGCTGAATTTCCATTTTTTGTCCCTGATCGGTTAAATCTCTTTTGCTCTGTCTTCAGAATATATCGGAGTGCTGATTTAGGGATTTTGAAGTCTAGTGACTTCAGGGATGTTTTTCCTAACAGACATGTTGGGTCATGTTTGGTAGGGTTTTTGCGGATTGCAGCCAGCATCTTTTCTGTCCTTTCCTAGCTAGTTAGTTGGGCCCCATCATTTGCTCTGCCTGTCTTTCTGTCTGTGTTTGTGTTTTCATCTGTTTTCAGCAACAAAAAAAGGTTGGGGGCTGTCTATTGCTTTGGGGTCTGCTCTGGGGCAGTTTAGATTTCCCCTTTCTTTCTTTAGGCTTATTTAGTTCTCCGGCTGTGAAGAGGCATCTAGGACCACCGTAGGAATGCTCCACGGCTACTGTTAGTTGTTGTGAATAGGATCAGGGGTCTGCAATCCGCTAGCTACCAACCTCTCCGGTTTTCTGGACTTAGCTTGCATTTTTGTTTTTTCCTCCTCCGGTGACTCATTCATAACAGAAAGACAAATCTGGATCAAATGCAAAAACATTCCAGCAAACAAATAACTTATCTGAACAATGCAGGACCAAGCAGGGGGCAAGCAGACTTCCAAATGCACAGGAAGAATCCAAGTCGCCAGCAACAACTGAAGGAAGCCCGTTCACTTAAATCTTCCCAATCTGTAACACCTGATCTCCAAGCCTCCTCTTCAGGTGATTGACCTCTATCAACTCGACCAGCTCCATTACCCACAGCAACCACCAGTGGCAGCCCAAACTCAGAAGTTAGGTCAAGCGTGTTCACAACAGTGACCTATAATACCACATACAAAGAACAAATAACGCCACACCATCACCAGACCACATATTACTACCACAGTGACTGAATAATATCACATACAAGGAACAAATATCACCATGACCAGACCACATATTACCACCACAAAGTGACCAAATAATGGCACATACAAGGGACAAACACCGCAACACCATGTCCAGACCACATATTACCACCACATAGTGACTGAATTCTACAATGCTGATCAGTAATAAGTGCCATTATACACAGGAGATCTGTGCTTAGTATGCAGTGTATGTGCACAGGTAATACAGTGATCAATGACATTGTACACAGTACATCTGTATATATTATACAGTGTATAGTGTCAGTGTATAGGTAACACACTAACTCACCAATGAAGTCTCTAGGTGATGTCCTTCATCCTTGCTTTTCATCTTTCATCCAGCACAGATCGCCATAACTTCTTCCAGCCAGGGCTCGTCTCTGCAGGAAATAACACAGTTATCTAGAGCTCTGCTTGAAGAACACATTACTTATTTTTTTCTCAACTTCTACATTACATCACATGAAGAAAAAAGGCAACATAGTATCACTCTACACAGTAACAGGACCTTCCCCCATTTAAAACAGTATACTCAAAAAATAAAATAAATAAATCACTGCAGTAATATCCCTTAATTAGCCCCTATGGTAATAATATTCCCCATCCTTGCCCCCGTGTGTCTTATTCCTGGCTTCAGCCATATGTTCTCCCATCCCGCCCTCATGAGTATCCATTGTGCCCCATATGATCTCCCCATCTGTCTCTATCATATCCATCCTGCCCCATGATCCTGTGTCTCCCATTCTGCCCCCTCCTGTGTCTCACATTCTGCCCCTCCTGTGTCTCACTCTCACATTCTGCCCCTTCCTGTGTCTTACTGTCGCATTCTGCCCCATGCCTTAGGCCTCTTTCACACTTCAGTTTTTTGCATCAGTTCAAATCCGCCAAAAAGTCAGTCAGATAAGCGGATCCGTTCTCAACTGATGTGAACGGATGGCACAGGATCCGTTTTCAGACGGATCCTGAAAATGAGGACATTTAAAGGAACCGCTGGCCGGGAAGAGGAGAGAGAGAGAGAGAGAGAGAGAGAGAGAGAGAGAGAGAGAGAGAGAGAGAGACAGAGAGAGAATATATATATTTTTTTTTTTGTCCGGCACCCGGAAAGAATTTCGGGTTAAATGAGTGTCTGGAGGATCCGCCAGAGAAAAAAAGTTGCAAGCTCCGTTTTGAAATCTTTGAGGATGGTGACGGACAGAAACTTTTGGCGGATCCTCAAAAAAAACGGATGCAACGGACAGCAATCCGTCACAATCCGCCATTAATGGAAGTCAATGGGGGAAAAAACGGATCCTCAAAAGAAAATTGAGGATCCGTTTTTTTCAAAACCTGGTGGACTGTGACTGATTGTAAAAAACTGAAGTGTGAAAGAGGCCTTACATTCTGCCCCCTCCTGTGTCTCACTCTGCCCCCATGTCTTGCATTCTGCCCGTGTCTCGCATTCTGCCCCAAGTCCATTCTGCCCCCGTGTCTCGCATTCTGCCCCCATGTCTTGCATTCTGCCCCATCATATCTTGTATTTTGCCCCATCATGTCTTGTATTCTGCCTCAAAATATCTTGCATTCTGCCCCCATGTAGGCATTTTGCCCCCTTGTCTGCATTCTGCCCCCATCATGTCTTGCAATCGGCCCCTATGTCTCACATTCTGCCCCTTGTCCATTCTGCCCCCGTGTCTCACATTCTGCCCCCATGTCTTGCATTCTGCCCCATCATGTCTTGCATTCTGCCCCATCATGCCTGCCTTATGCCCCCATGTCTGTATTCTGCCCCATCATGTCTTGCAATCTGCCCCATGTCTGCATTTTGCCCCCATGTCTGCATTCTGACCCCATGTCTTGCAATCTGCCTCATGTCTGCATTCTGCCCCCATGTCTGCATTCTGCCCCCATGTCGTGCATTCTGCACCATCATGTCTTGCAATCTGCCCCATGTCTGCATTCTGCCCCTATGTCCTGCATTCTGCCCCCATGTCTGCATTCTGCCCCCATGTCTGCATTCTGCCCCCATCATGTCTTGCATTCTGCCCCCATGTCCTGCATTCTGCCCCATGTCTGCATTCTGCCCCATCATGTCTTGCATTCTGCCCCCATCATGTCTCAAATTCTGCCCCATGTCTCGCATTCTGCCCCATGTCTCACATTCTGCCCCATGTCCATTCTGCCCTCGTGTCTCACATTCTGCCCCCATGTCTTGCATTCTGCCTCATCATGTCTTGCATTCTGCCATAATCATGTCTTGCATTCTGCCCCATGTCTGCATTCTGCCCCATCATGTCTTGCATTCTGCCCACATGTCTGCATTCTACCCCATGTCTTGCAATCTGCCCCATGTCTGCATTCTGCAACCATGTCTTGCAATCTGCCCCCATGTCTGCATTCTGCCCATCATGTCTTGCAATCTGCCCCTATGTCTGCATTCTGACCCCATGTCTTGCAATCTGCCTCATGTCTGCATTCTGCCCCCATGTCTGCATCCTGCCCCCATGTTTTGCATTCTGCCCCCATTATGTCTTGCAATCTGCCCCATGTCTGCATTCTGCCCCATGTCTGCATTCTTCCCCCATGTCTTGCATTCTGCCCCCATGTTCTGCATTCTGCCCCCATGTCTTGCATTCTGCCCCATGTCTGCATTCTGCCCCATCATGTCTTGCATTCTGCCCCCATAATGTCCCACATTCTGCCCCCATGTCTCGCATTCTGCCCCCATGTCTCGCATTCTGCCCCATGACCATTCTGCCCTCGTGTCTCACATTCTGCCCCCATGTCTTGCATTCTGCCTCATCATGTCTTGCCTTCTGCCCCATCATGTCATGCATTCTGCCCCATGTCTGAATTCTGCCCCATCATGTCTTGCATTCTGCCCCCATGTCTGCATTCTGCCCCCATGTCTGCATTCTGACCCTATGTCTTGCAATCTGCCCCCATGTCTGCATTCTGCCACCATGTCTGCATTCTGCCACCATATCACAGTCTGACCCGGGCCCCCCGGATTGCAGCTTTCAATAAAAATAAAAAAAACAACAAAAAGCAAGTTCTTCTTACCTGGCCACGCTCCAGCGGCGAAGCTCCCTCCATGCAGCTGAAGCACACACTTGCCGGCTACTGACAATGACGTCAGATGCCGGCGACATGCGAGCTGCGGCTGACTTCAGCTGCCAGCCTTCGATTGGCTGGCGGCTGTTAGCTATTGACATGCGGGCCGGTGGGCCTGCATGTCAATAGCATTCAACTGCCGCACTGGAGTGCCGCTACGGGCCCAGTTTAGCCTGCCGGTAGGGGCCCGGTGAGCAGATAAGATGGGGCACGATGCGGGCCCCCTCTGCACACCAGGCCCCATATGCCAGTCAGGGCAGTAATTTCCTGATGGTGGCCCTGCCTGCATGCCTTGCACTGATGTGTATACTGCGACATACACTACCCTGCCTGCCTAACACTGGAACCTATATACTCCGGAATTAGTCCTTAGAAGGACTGTTGGTTTAGCTGGATGAGAGGATTTAGGTTGGTAGACCCCACACTAACTAATAAATCACCAATTCTGACCCTATATCGGCTGCAGCTCTCCCTACTCTCTCTGATTCCAGATGTGACTGCTCCGAATAGGGCGGTGCCCGGTCTCTTATACCCCTGATGATGTTGTGCAGCCAGCCAATCATTACACGACCACAAAAAAGATGGCTGCGGCGTTTCATAGCCTGGCAGACAATCTCTGCAACGTGATTGGGTCTCTAAAGTCCACCAAAATTGCTGGGTGGAGACCCGAGTTCCCGCCGAGCAATCCCGGAAATGCTCGCTGCTCGCCGAGTAATCCGAGTATAGTGATACTCGGGTGAGTAATGAGTAGTGGCGAACACGTTCACCCATCACTAATTGTAAGGGTAATTCATGTTCCGTTGTCAGTATAAAGTAGTTCCTTGATAAATTGTCTCGTCGTGGTCTTTGTCCTTGTCCGGTGCATTCTGGGAGAGACCACCTTGGTACATGGTCTATAAATGGAGTCGTGGTCAGACATCCAATGTGCCATTCTGTTTTGTAATAGGGATATTCCCTGCTCAGCGGTCTCATCCGCAACGATCAATAAGTTATCTTGCAGATGACTGATAACTTGTTTTTACCGGACAACCCCTTTAATTGCTTTAAAACAGAGATACTGTAGCCAGAGTTTGTTGTTACGAATTTTGGCACCTTGTTGGATCTTCACAGGTTAATCCATATACAGTTTGTGCTATAAGTAAGAAAAAGGAAAAAGATAAAAAACAGACATTCCTTGATACAGGAAGGGTTTATGTTTTTTTTCTGCCCTGCATTTACTTTATTTCTCAATATAAATGGATGTCACTTTTGACTAAATATTTGTGCTAAGGAGAAATATGATTAGAGAAATAGTCCCATACATCCTCCCACCTCTCCCAATTTTACTGAGGTTTGTGAGGTTTTTATTAATGCTGCTTGCAATGCCTTCCAATGTCCTGTGACCTGCAGTCTGCAATAGATCACCTTATCTTATCAGTGTGCCGACATATTTACTCTACTTTGCCAGGTGGGGTTGGGAGCTTTATGAATAATATCAACATTTTCAAGGTCAGTATTTTTATCAAGTTTATGCAATTTACAGTCACAGTAAGAAAAGGGTCTGTAAAAAATTATAGAAAGATGATAAAATATTATATCACTGTGTATAATAAGGTGTAAATGTTAAAAGTGCAAAAATACGTAGAGGAAAAAGCTATACTTTCCAGGCTGGCATTGTAGGATAAAGAATTTCAGTTAAACTCAAATTGCTTCAAGCTCGTCAAGGTGACTTCTGCTATTGATATAACACATTTTTCACAAATTCATCATTTGCTGTCTAAGAAATGGAATTTCAAAAGATTTATTGTACTTGAAAATATCTAACTTGGTAGCTCTAAACTAAGTTCGCAGAGTAACTTCAATTGTATACTTTGCTAAATAAAGGTATAAAAAGTTAATAAGGATCAATGTAACGCCTCCTAGAGTGGACCCTCTTGGTCGTGATACCAAACCTCCCCTGAGTGAGCTGACCTAGTGAGACTGACCCCTATACAGGGAGCGTCAGGGGCAGGCCCAGGGGAGTTAAGTACCACGATGGCCGGTACCAAGGGGGGAGACTCGTAGGAGACTGAGGAAACAAAGAGTGGATCTGAGAAGACAGAGGGCACAGGGGAACAAGAAAAAATTACCAGGGGCTGGCAGGAAGAGACAGGGCAGGATTCAAGGACCATCAGGCACCCAGGCAAAGACTGGCACTGAAAGAGAGAATGAGCAGACCAGGATAAAGCCTAAGCAGAATAAGTGAACTGGAAAGCACACAGGGACCTGAGTACAGACAAGCACCAGAAGAAGCACCTGACCTGGCACTAGAGCAGGCATTAACGTAATAATCAAGTGCTTCCTCTAGCAGGAAGCAGCCTGATATACTTGTTACATACTGCCATGACAGGTCGGCGCTTCCGCATCAGGAGATCCTGGCTGCATAAAGCGCCGGAGAAGCACGCGGCCGCAAATGAGGCGCCCCCAGGAGTATGGTCACCACAATGGCATTGTCTTCCTCCTAGGGAGTGTGTTGTCATGCTTGGAAGCAATAAAGGATCTCTCTATCAGTTAATCACAACACACAGAACAGTTCCCACTCCAGGCCAGCAGAGGGAGCTCTGAACCAAAATTGGGGGAAAAGCTGCTCTCTGGGGGCCAGGAAGGGGAAATTAGGAGTTCGTGTGAGGAGGGCAACGTGTGTGGATGTGGAGGACAAGAGCTGGAAGATTGTGTAGAGAGTTCAGGCTCATTCCCAGCTATAGCGCATGATCTGGAGCCCGGTTTCCAAGGCTGTACAGACACTGATGGTCCTGCAACAGAAACCGGAGGAATAGGGAGCTGTGCTCTATTCCCACATAAGACTCGGAGGCACAACAGTGACGTGTGAGCCAGAAAAGTAAGGCTACAGCTGTCTGCCATACGAGGGAGTTCTAAAGAGAATAAGCAAGTGGAACTTCAGTGTAATACAGTACTGCAAGTACCTAAAAATAAGCGCTAGGAAGGAGACTACACAACCCATCTGCATAGAGAGACTCCTAAGTTGCTTCCAGGCTAGCCAGCTCCTGTGCCATCTGTAATCTGGACCCTGGACTGCATTTGCCAAGCAAAGTAAAGGTAAAGAAACTGCTCCCTGTTGTGTCCTTGCCTTCTTCCTGCAACCCCATCAGCACTGCTTCATCCCTGTACCAGGCACTGCACCCTCTTCTTCAACACCTATCCTCACTGCCCTGGGATTACTGCCCTCCCTGTGGAAGGCCACAACATCATAGCTGCACCACACCATCTGTCCCACGGGATCTGTCCGCAGCGTCGGCTTAACATCTTCACTGCCGAACACCACAGTTGGCGTCACGAATCATTCACTCATAAACTTTATTCCATCACTTCATCCCTTTTACATGGGTGCCCAGGGCTATGGACTGGGTCACCGCTGCTGTGACATTCCCCTCTGAGAGACTGGCCCGGTACTGAGTACCCCACAGGGAGGGCAACCCATTTTGGCATCACGAACAGGATAACGGAGCCCGGTGTCCCGGGTCCTGTGTGCCAGAGACTGTGTTGTGTGCCACAGACTGCCAGCGCATTCGCCGCCATTATCCCGCTGCTTGGCGCGTGTGGGAAACCAGAGGGGCGGGCCGTCGTGGGCGGAGCCAGCCGAAAAGCGCAGAAAAGTGAAGTGTTGGCGGGAAGAGGCCAGCAAGCGGGAAGTGAGAAGCGGAGTCCTGCAGTTCCGGCGTCCCCTGATCATCCAGCCTGCAGAGCGGCAGCCAGTAAGCCAGCGCAACCCAGGGCCTGGCCAAACGTTAACTGGGGGGGAAGAGAATGTCTGAAGGAAGAACAGACGCAGCGGTGGACGCCACTGCAAGCCCCACAGTGCCACAAGCTGCAGGCTCCCATAGCGCCACTGCATCCAGCAGCCAGCGCTGCCTCCAGAGCACCGCAAGAATAAGCGCCCACTGCAGCAGTCCCCATAATGCCGCTGTCCATGCCCTATATACCGAGAGCTGCCTGGCTACCGCAGTACTCAGGGGAGTCACATACCCTGAGCGAATTTAAAGAGAGACTGTGCAGTTTGTTTGATTGTTTGAGGTGTATCCTCTGTCTGAAAGCCAGAAAGTGAACATCCTTATTGGGCAGCTAACGGGTGCAGCGCAAAGGGAAGTAAAAGCCTGGCAGGACACGGATAAAGAGACTGTTAAAAAGATCCTGGCTAAGCTATGAAGCACCTTTGACACCCGCACTGCAGCTGAAATAAAATTGAGATTCTTTGGGTGTAAGCAGAGAGTGCAGGACAGTATACGGGACTATGCTCTCAACTTGCAGGAGGCGTTGTGAGCCATCAAGCAGATTGATCCAGACAGTGTGAAAGATGCAGACAGACTGTTAAAGGAGCAATTTATTGAGGGCCTCTTATCCAGTACCCACATAGCACAACTGCACATCATAGCCCTACAGAACCCTGACCTAGACTTTGCAGACTTCAAAGACAGGGCTATCCGGGTGCTGCATGAACCAAATGTCAGCTGTCCAGCGTCCCCTAGGCGCCCAGCGATCACATACCATCAAGAAGCAGCATCTTTCCCTTTCAGCCCGGTGGAGGCTGATGCACAGACTCTGGACAAAGACCCTTCTGCCGAACTGCGTCTTCAGGTCCAGGAGCTGACCAAAAATATGGCTGCACTTGCCAAAACTGTGCAGTCCCTGCAGGTGTCATCCAAGGTGAAGATCCAGCTGGCCTCCAGTCCAGAGGATGTCCCATGGCTACAGAAGAAGAGTATCCCGCCATGCCGAGGGAGAGACAATGATTGCTATGACCAGAACGGACGTCCCATCTGTCGTCACTGCCACAAGGCAGGCCACATTGCAAGGTTCTGTTATTTAAATGAGCAACCCCTGGGGCAGAGAGCCAACCCCCAGGAGTAGGACAACAAGGCCCAAAGAACTGGCGAGCCAAGTATGTTGGAGGGCGACCGGTCCTCCCAGTGGTGATTGACGGCATCCCCATGAATGCTTTGTTGGACACTGGCTCTCAGGTGACAACTATGCCATACATCCTTTACAAGCGGTATTGGGCTGACTCCGAACTTACTCGCGGCCCAAGTGATGAACTGACAGTAGTTGCCAGCAATGGTCAGTCTTTGCCGCAAGTAGGATGTAAAGAGATTACTATTAAAGTGGGGCGAGTAGAGTTAAAATCTCAAGGTCTGATAGTTGTAGACATTGATCGACGAGAATGTATCCCAATGATGACCCATGGTACTAATGTGATTGAAAATTGTCTTGCCGAGGTTATTGTTTTGTTGCAACAGGTAGCCGAGACTGCTAGTTCCAGTGAACAACGAGTCCTGCAGAAGGAGATGAAGGCCCTGATGCAAAGACAGCAGGTAGAACTGTCTGGCGGAGAAATTGGCAGCGTCAGAGTGAGTGATTCTTTCCCCATAGCGATACCCCCCAGATGTGAAATGTTAATTTGGTGTCGGGCAGCCATCAGCCTCAGAGGAAAAGATTACCAAGCACTGGTAGAGCCAGTGTACTCTGATAGCCGGCCCACTGTCCTGACAGCCAGAGGGGTAGTTGATGTTCGCAGAGGGAGAGTACCTGTACGCCTCTTGAATTGTGGGGAGGAGGAGGCCACAATACCTCGGTATGCCACAGTTGCTAAGCTGCTTACTGTCAGTAACAATGCAATACGGGCAGCAGAGCCCTTGGTCTCATCCGACCAGGTGGATGACAATGGCTCTGTAAAGCAGCTGGAGAAGTGGTGTCAGCAGCTGCAAGTGGGAACTGACTCCACTCCTTCATACCAAAAGAGTGGGGTTTACCGAGTGACTCAGGAGTATGAGCGGGTATTTAGTAAACACCTCCTAGACATTGGGAAGGCAAAAGGGGTTCAACACCATATCCCCACTGGAGATCATCCACCCATTAAAGAAAGGTACCGGCCTATACCCCCAACACAATATCAATGTGCCAAAAGTATGTTGCGGGAAATGAAGGAAGCTGGGGTGATCAGAGACAGTTGTAGCCCTGGGCAGCCCCAATAGTCTTTGTGATAAAGAAAGATGGTACTATGAGAATGTGTGTTGATTACTGAAAAATTAACAGCATTACACATAAGGATGCCTATCCATTACCCAGAATTGAAGAGTCATTAGCTGCACTTAAAACTGCTAACTATTTTTCCACCTTAGATCTCACTAGTGGGTATTGACAGGTTCCCGTGGCAGAGGCAGACAAGGGGGAAAACAGCATTTACTACACCAATGGGTCTCTGCGAGTTCAACTACATGCAGTTCGGGCTCTGCACCACCCCAGTAACATTTCAATGGCTAATGGAGTGCTGTCTTGGACACAAGAAGTTCGAGACAGTCCTGTTGTACCTTGATGATGTCATTGTTTTCTTCAAGACTTATGAAGACCATATGAAGCACCTGGCTGAGGTGTTTGAAGCCTTGTCCAACTTTGGCCTGAAGGTATAGCCATCCAAATGCCACCTCCTGAAGCCCAAGGTACAGTACCTCGGTCATGTAGTGAGTGCAGAAGGTGTGGCACCGGATCCAGACAAAGTCACTGTCACTCGAGACTGGCAGAAGCCCAGCAACCTCCATGAGGTACGTCAATTCCTCGGGTTAGTAGGCTACTACCGAAGGTTCATCAAAGGCTTCACTGAGACAGCCACGCCTATGCAAAATCTTCTGGTGGGCCAGCCCAAGAAAGCCAGAAAGAAGAGTCCTACATTTGAATGGAATGAGGAACTGGAATGTTCCTTCACACGACTGAAGATGGCTCTCACAGGAGATGAAGTTCTGGCCTACCCAGATTACGACCAACCATTTGCATTGTATACTGATGCCAGCAACATGGGACTGGGAGCAGTACTGTCACAGGTACAGAATGGCAAAGAAAGAGTGATCTCCTACGCCAGCAGGAAGCTTCGTCCCACGGAAAGGAACCCTGACAACTACAGTTCCTTCAAACTGGAGTTCCTCGCCATAGTCTGGGCTGTGACTGAACGATTCAAGCATTACCTAGCTTCAGCCAGGTTTACCATCTTCACAGGCAACAACCCGTTGACTCACTTGGAAACTGCCAAACTAGGTGCCCTGGAGCAGTGATGGATGGCCCGGCTGTCTAACTATGAATTTACCATCAAGTACTGAGCGGGGCACAAGAATGCCAATGCTGATGCGCTGTCCAGAATGCCTAATCTGCCAGATGCAGGAGAAGACCCTGAGGCACTCGAAGAAATAGAGTTAGCTGCCTTCCACCGGCCAACTGCAGCCCAATGTGCCCAAGGAGTGAGAAACAGACGGTCTATTGTGAAAGAGGCCACCCTAAATCTATTGCCTCATCATGACTGGGCAGAAACGCAGGATAGCGACCCCGCAGTCCGCCTGGTAAAGGAGCTACTGTCACAAGCTGACTCACGCCCAGATCCAGATGCTCCTGAAGAAACCCAGCAGTTGTGGAAGGAAAGAGGCTGGCTGTTCATCTATGAGGGAAAGCTGTGTCGGAGGAGTATCAATGCCCGCACTCATGAGCTGGTCTGGCAAGTGGTAGTCCCAAAGAGGGAGGCATCAATGATCTTGGAAGCATACCACAATGGAGCTGGACACTTTGGATGGAAGAAATTGGAGGCCTTGCTCCGGGAGAGATTTTACTGGGCTGGTATGAGGAAGGCCATTGAAAATTGGTGTCGGGAGTGTGGACAATGCAACAGGAAGGACCGTAACAGCCAGCGAGCTCCTTTGCAGCCAATAATAACTAAACAGCCACTCGAGTTGGTAGCCCTGGACCATGTGAAGCTGGTTCCAAGCCGTTCAGGCTACGTTTATGCTCTTACCATCGTTGACCACTACTCGAGATTCCTGGTAGTCGTGCCTGTCAAGGATCAAACAGCCAGGACAACAGCCAGATCATTCCAACAGCACGTTTGTCGACCACACGGATATCCCGAGCGAGTTCTTACAGATCAAGGTCCAGCCTTTGAGGCAGAAGTGTTCCAGGAATTCTGTAACTTGTACAGTTGCAAGAAGATCAGGACAACACCGTACCATCCACAGACCAATGGCATGTGTGAAAAGATGAATCAGGTGGTGATCGATCTACTGAAGACCTTGCCTTTGGAAGAGAGGAATCTGTGGCCAGAAAAGTTGAGAGATCTGGTAGACCTCTACAATCACATTCATGTGAATTCCACCAACTGCACTCCAGCCTACCTAATGACAGCGAAGCTTGGCAAGCTGCCTATTGATTTGGATATGGGAGTCCTTAGACCTGAGGTGACATCACCAGATGCTGACTGGGATACAGAACGGCAGCAACAGTACCGTAGATTACAAGAGTACGTAGAAAAGAGTCTAGCTCAGGTGAGACAAAAACAGGAAAAGAACTACAATCAACATGCACCTGCAGTTCCCTTGTCACCAGGAGAACAAGTCCTAAAGAGGAAAAGAAGGATGCATAAATTGGATGACCAATGGGAAGCTGAACCCTACACCGTCTTACCATCAAACTTCGACAACACCAAAGTGTGCCTTATCAGTAAGGATGGAGGAGAAACCTCATCAGCAGTATCGATAGATCATCTGAAACTGTGCCCTGACCAGCTAAAGGAAAGGATGGAAGAACAAAACAACCTTCAACCGATTGAAGAAGAAGAAGAAAAGGTCAACACTGTACTCGGAGAATTTCCTGCAAATTGGACAAGAATGGATCAAGCCATCGTAGTTCCTGTCCTAATCTTTCCCCAGC
Organism: Dendrobates tinctorius; assembly: GCF_039654945.1. NCBI lineage: Eukaryota > Metazoa > Chordata > Amphibia > Anura > Dendrobatidae > Dendrobates > Dendrobates tinctorius. Next base: position 10,558,663 of record NW_027361793.1, read on the forward strand.
CTACTGCAACTGAAGTAGCAGAGACTCAAGAGAACTCTGGAAATCAGGAAGTTCAGGCAGGCAGCGGATGTTGCACCAGCAGTGGAGCAAGAGAACCGTTGCCCTGCCAGTGGTGAATCTGTCATGCCCATGGTGAGTCTAAGAGTTCGCAGACGGTTACTACCTAGTTTACCCACACCAGTGCTACGTAGGTCTGTCCATAGTACCCAAAGTATTCCACCCCTAAGGTTCCGTATATAGATAAGTTTTGTAAATGTTAATCTGTAAATATGCAACGTTTCAAGTTTTGTGCCTACAGAGACTCTGTAAGACTTTTTGGATATTTTCTTTTGTTTCAATGGACAATTGGACCTCAGGACTATGTGTGGTCAAAACTCTACTTGTAAATAGTTTTGCCAACTTGCTCAGGAATTGGACCATGGACATCAACGCATGGACTAATCATCACAAGGACTATTTTTGAGCTTTGGTTTTTGTAATTTTTCATTTTTTTTAAATTTTGTTACAGTTACAATTGTTCATTTGTTAATATGTTTTTGCATGTTTTCTTCTGTCCGGGAGTACTGAATTGCACTAGGGGGGAATGTGGCACCCCCAGGAGTATGGTCGCCACAATGGCATTGCCTTCCTCCTAGGGAGTGTGATGTCATGCTTGGAAGCAATAAAGGATCCCCCTATCAGTTAATCACAACACACAGCACAGTTCCCACTCCAGGCCAGCAGAGGGAGCTCTGAACCAATATTGGGGGAAGAGCTGCTCTCTGGGGGTCAGGAAGGGGAAATTAGGAGTTCGTGTGAGGAGGGCAACGTGTGTGGACATGGAGGAGAAGAGTTGGGAGATTGAGCAGAGAGTTCAGGCTCATTCCCAGCTATAGCGCATGATCTGGAGCCCGGTCTCCAAGGCTGTACGGACACTGATGTTCCTGCAACAGAGACCGGAGGAATAGGGAGCTGTAAATGCTCTATTCCCACATAATGAGAAAATGGAAACGGTCTTAGGAGCGCAGGAAAGAGACTCAGATAAGAGATGGGGTTAAACCACAACGCGTTTCGACGGATGATCCGTCTTCATCAGGTGGAAGTTTATTAATGACAAAGGGGATGTGGTATTTAAATGGGAGGCAGCCAATCACAGCAGTCAAAACAGTCACATGTTATGATAGTCACATGTTACGTCAAGATGACATCATATATTATAAAAGAAAAAAAAAGAAGTAAAAGCAAAGTAAAGAAGTAAGTAAAGAAACTGTAAAGTAAGTAAAGAAACTGCACCCTGTTGTGTCCTTGCCTTCTTCCTGCAACCCCATCAGCACTGCTTCATCCCTGTGCCAGGCACCACACCCTCTTCCTCAACACCTATCCTCACTGCCCTGAGATCACTGCCCTACCTGTGGAGGGCCACAACATCATAGCTGCACCACACCATCTGTCCCAGGGGATCTGTCCGCAGCGTCGGCTTAACATCTTCATTGCCGAACACCACAGTTGGCGTCACGAATCATTCACTCATAAACTTTATTCCATCACTTCATCCCTTTTTCATGGGGGCCCAGGGCCACGGACCGGGTCACCGCTGCAGTGACATTCCCCTCTGAGAGACCGGCCTGGTACCGAGTACCCCACTGCCCTGGGAGGGCGACCCACAACCTAAGCTGCCCAGGGCACATGCATGGGCAGCAGGATCCCTGAGAAACTGGAAGTGCCGGAGAGACGCGGCGAGGGCCCCGCTCAGCAGCACGCTGGGAAGTGAGAGGAATGGGGTGAGTATCGCGGGACTGGACGGCCGCAGCTGTGACTGTACCCCCTCCCTTATACCCCTTCTTCTAAAGGCCGGAAAGAAACCTCCCAAGAATACGGGGTGCATTGATGTTCTCCCGTAGTTCCCATGACCTCTCCTCTGGATCAAAACCCATCCAATCAATCAAAAAGAAGGTTTTCCCTGTAACCTTCTTCATGGCAGGTACATACCTCATCTCAAACACATTTTCAGAGGTAACAGGTCGAGTTGTGTGACAGGGAGAAGAAAAAAAGTGGTTAAGTATCACAGGTTTAAGGAGGGACACATGGAAGATGTTGGGGATACGTAGCGAGGAAGACAACTTCAACGTTATTAATTTGCCCCAGGATCTCAAAGGAACCGATGTAGCGTGGACCCAATTTGTAGGAAGGAATCTTAAGTCTGATATACTTGGATGGGAGCCAAACCTTATCACCTGGATGATAAAGAGGAGAGTCCAAGCGCCTTTTATCAGCATGTCTCTTCATCCTGTCACAAGCTTTTTCAAGCGCACCCTTGGTCTCCTCCCAAATCTTAGAAAATTCCAGGGACAGAGAGTGGGCTGCTGGCACACCTGAGACAGGAGGGACCGGAAGAGGCATGCTAGGATGTTGCCTAGAGACAATGATAAAAGGAGACTTGATAAAAGACTCGGTGGAGTGATTGTTATATGCAAACTCCGTCCAAGGTAGAATACTGACCCAATCGTCCTGGTGAGCATTAGAAAAATGTCAAAGATATGACTTTAGGACCCGGTTAATTCGTTCCACCTGACCATTGGTCCTGGGATAGTAGGCAGAGGGGAAGTCCTGAGTCACATTCAAAAGTTTGCATAGAGCTCTCCAGAACTGGGAAGTGACTTGAACTCCTCTGTCAAACAAGATATGTTGCGGGAATCCATGAATTCTGAAGATATAGCTAATGAAAATCCTTGCCAACTCAGGAGCAGAAGGCAAGCCAGGTAGAGGAACAAAGTGAGCCATTTTAGAGAAATGATCCACGACCACCAGAATAAGTGTACAACCTGAGGAACGGGGAAAGTCAGTGATAAAATCAATGGCTATATGCTGCAAAGGAGCCGATGTTTCCAGGAAGAGGGTGCAGGGGCCCGGAGGGTAGTTGTCTTGGAATCTTGTTTTGGTGCAGGATAGACATGAAGCTGTAAAATCCTTAATGTCTTGGTGAAGAGAAGGCTACCAATAGTTGTGAGAGATAAGAGAGAGGGTCTTCTTAGTTCCAGCATGACCGGCAAATTTAGAAGAATGCTCCCAGAGTAACACATTCTCTCTGTCGTTCTCCGCAATGAATGTCTTACCCGGAGGTAGGTTAGCAAGATTTAGGGGAGCCACTGTGATAATCTTGGAAGGGTCGATAATGTGTGATGGATCCTCCTCTACATCAGCCAACTGGGAGGACCTTGACAGTGCATCAGCCTTGACGTTTTTATTGCCTGGACGGAAGTGAAGTTCAAAGTCGAAACGGGAGAAGAACAGAGACCACTTGGCTTGCCAGTGGTTGAGCCTTTGAGCAGACCTAATATAAGCCAGATTTTTGTGGTCAGTGAAAAATATGAAAGGATGTACTGCTTCTTCGAGTAGGTATTGCCATTCCTCTAATGCCAACTTTGTGGCCAGTAACTCTCTGTCTACAATGGAGTAATTGCACTCGGATGTAGAAAACACCTTGGAGAAAAAAACGCAGGTGACAAACCGACCGGAAGAAGACCTCTGAGAAAGCATTGCACCGGCTCCATGGAGGAGGCGTCCACCTAGAGAATGAATGGTCTACTTGCCTCTGGATGATGAAGTACAGGGGCTGCTGCAAAGGCTTGCTTCAGGGTCAAAAAGGCGTTCTCAGCCTCTGAAGACCAAACATTGGGATTAGCTCCTTTGCGGATAAGAGACGAGATAGGCATGGTAGAGCACAAAAAGAGAAAGGGAATAAGCTATTGAATGGGGGATCACCATAGACAAATAATTGACATTTAGAAAGGCAATTTTTATTGACATGTATAAACCACAAAACAACTATAAAAACACTAAAAAGTCACACATGTGACATAACAGCAGCAATCAATGGCTCATAATGAAGCCTACACCCTGTAATTACACTCCACAATGGTAGGTGACCAGATACCTGCCTATATAAACAGCATACCATCTGATAACTGGATGTGTTGAAGTAAATGCCTCCAAAGAAATAAGAGTGCAGGTGGACTAAGATGGCACCCACTGTGCCCAATATGGAGGGAAAGACCCCAGAAGGACTGTATGTAAATCAGAGGTCAAAAATATTACAAACACTGAATAGAAGCAATGAATAAAATTAAAAACTGGTCACCCCGGCCAACAATGCCTATGATAAGGGTCATACATAAACATAAGACAGGATGAATGAATACATTCTGAGACCCAGCAACGGCGATATAGGCACACAAGCTATAATGAACAAAATCAATCACCCATATATTATGGCCTGAAATGCTGGCGTCAGGTGGCAGAACCCATGTGGTGTGAGAGCAGGGAGAAGAAATGCCCGACGCGTGTCGCCACCCACAGTGGCTTCGTCAGGGGTAGTGAATGCAGCCTTAACAAGTCCTTATATACATGGAGTTGAGTAGATCATGGTGCACAGCTGCACCACTTACCAGGCAAGCATTGGGATAGATTAGTATCCAGAGAGGTGTGTATCAGTGACCCACCATGATCAGCAATACTGCGCATGCGCCAGTGTTCAGTGACAGGAAACTCGTCATAACTCACGGTTGCCATAGAGGCCAGTACATAGAGATATTACGTGTGCTCCAGTTAAGCAATACAGTGCATGTGCCAGCGTTCAGTGACAGGAGGCAAGTCATGACTCACAGTTGCCATGGAAGCCAATACACAAAGATACTTCGCGTGCCCCAGGTCAGCCACTGCTTGTCCATAAAGAAGCAAGATGCGGCGGCCAGGAAGTAGGTCATAGCGCCGACAAAACCTTGTAGAAACCAATCACATGATTGAATACGAGTACTCCGATCAATCATAACACGCATATAAGTGAATTCAAAACAGCGTGTACATACGAATCGCCAATATGTATAGCGATGCAGTGGATAGTGCCAGTACACTGGAGATATTTAAGATAGAAAAAAACGGGCCTAACTATAAGCCCAAACATACTTTTATTATCAATATAATGCGCATGCGCTTAGTCCACAAATGAACAAAAGGCATATCAAAATGCAGGGTTTCCCACAAATGCGTCATGATGAAAGGAAACCATGGAAGTCAAAACGCTGATCATCTGCAAATAATGCGTGACAGTTAGAGCGCGCATACAGATGAACATGATACGGTGTGCACATACTGCTCCAAAATACTCAGTATGCCAGGTAAGCAACCAGCTTAAATAGCAACGCAGTACAGTACTTAGAAACAGAGAGTAAGTCCACTGTTGCCAAGTGAGCGACCAGCTTCAATAGCGACGCAGTACAATGTTCTGAGGAAGAGAATACGCCAACTATTTGAATAAAAGGAGGACGGGTATATACAAGTAAGCGACCAGCATAAGTAGCGACGCAGTACAGTATTTAGAAACAGAGAATAAGCCCACTGTTGCCAGGTGAGCGACCAGCTTCAATAGCGATACAGTGCAGTGTTCTGAGGGAGAGGAAACACCCACTATTTGAATAAAAGGAGGACAGGTATATACAGGAGGCCAGGACTTAGTCGGATATGCATGCCCCGGCCACCATGTGTCAAGTAGCATGTGCCGATCCAGAATAAACATAGGGACCCATAACCGTTCCGCTGCACATATTCCTGAGATACACGCTAATGGAGCAAATTGCAAAGGCGCATGTAGTTAGCTAGTCATCTAAGCGATCAACTGGTACAATGAAAAATCGCATGGTGGCGTGACAAAAAGTCCATACATTACCGAATACACGGAATGTTATGGCACATGTGCTGCAAATTTATGCATCAAGCAGCAATCTAAATCTTCAGATGAAAGGTACAAACAAACGGTCCCCAACGCCATTGGCTGGATCAAAACCAAGAGGAAGCGGAATGCAACTGTATGGCGACCCATCAGCGTCACTGAAGATGTATCACCGAGGACTCATACCGAGAATCTGCAATCTCAGCTAACTGAAGGCACGAGTTGCAAGAGACTGATATAGAAATGAAGAAACCATCATCCATGGTTAGTATGCAGACAATAAATAAACAAGTGTTTGTAAGAGAATTCATGAAGACACATATTTATTCATTCATTCAGAAAGATAATAATGGCTCCTTTAAAAAATGGTAGAACTATACAAAACTTGCTGTTTAGATGGGCTATACAGCCTTCGAGATAATAAAGATCTATATTGGACATGGTGTAGTCCTTAAAGCAATATGAGAACCCACATCCACCCACACAATGAGCGCTTCCGTACACTTGCCTGGTAAATGGCGCAGCTGTGCGCATGATCTACTCAACTCCATGTATATAAGGACTTGTTAAGGCTGCATTCTCTACCCCTGATGAAGCCACTGTGGGTGGCGACATGCGTCGGGCAATTCTTCTCCCTGCTCTCACTCCACATGGGTTCTGCCACCTGACGCCAGCATTTCAGGCCATAATATATGGGTGATTGATTTTGTTCATTATAGCTTGTGCGCCTATATCGCCATTGCTTGGTCTCAGAATGTATTCATTCATCCTGTCTTATGTTTATGTATGACCCTTATCATAGGCATTGTTGGTCGGGGTGACCAGTTTTTAATTTTATTCATGGCTTCTATTCAGTGCTTGTAATATTTTTGACCTCTGATTTACATACAGTCCTTCTGGGGTCTTTCCCTCCATATTGGGCACAGTGGGTGCCATCTTAGTTCACCTGCACTCATTTCTTTGGAGGCATTTAATTCAACACATCCAGTTATCAGATGTATGCTGATTATATAGACAGGTATCTGGTCACCTACCATTGTGGAGTGTAATTACAGGGTGTAGGCTTCATTATGAGCCATTGATTGCTGCTGTTATGTCACATGTGTGACTTTTTAATGTTTTTATAGTTGTTTTGTGGTTTATACATGTCAATAAAAATTGCCTTTCTAAATGTCAATTATTTGTCTATGGTGATCACCCATTCAGTAGCTTATTCCCTTTCTCTTTTTGTGCTCTACACGGTCAATTTGAATAAGCTGGGGTTGGATCCCACTTAATCATTTATTGTGGTGCCCCTGCTTTCTGATTTATACGAGATAGGCATTGATAACGAGGAAAAATGAGGATTGAACTGTTTGTAATAGTTCGTAAAGCCAAGGAATTGTTGGATTGCCCAAACCCCGATTGGTCGCAGCCAGTTGAGGATGGCAAACACTTTCTTGGGATCCATCTAAGCTGGAGTCAGAGATAATGCACCCCAAAAATGGTAAGGATGTCTGCTCAAAAATACACTTTCTCAAACTTGGCATAGAAACGATTCTCCCTCAATCGTAGCAACACTTAACAAACGTTTTGTCAATGAGAAGGCAGATCGGAAGAGAAAACAAGAATGTCATCCAGGTACACCACTACGCAGGAGTATAAGAGATCACGGAAGACGTCGTTAACAAACTCCTGAAATACTGCGGGAGCATCGTAGAGGCTAAAGGGCATGACCAAATATTCGTAATGTCCATCCCACTTGTTAAACGTGGTCTTCCACTCATCCCCAGAGCGTTTGGTGAAGATTCAAGCCTCCCTCAACTGATCAAAGAGCTCCGGGATAAGCGGCAGAGGGTATTTGTTCTTGACTGTGATATCATTCAGACCTCTATAGTCTATACAGGGATGAAGGGAGCCGTCCTTCTTTTTAACAATGAAGAATCCTGAGCCTGTGGGAGAGGAATACTTCAGAATAAAGCCCCTGGCCAGATTCTCCTTGACATATTCCGACATGGCTTGGGTCTCAGCTGAAGACAGCAGGTAAATTCTGCCCCTTGGAGGGGTAGAGCCAGGAATGAGCTCAAGCGGACAGTCATACGGCCGATGTGGGGAAGACTCTCCACCTCCTTTTTGTTGAAGACATCCGCGAAAGACCAATAGGCAGATGGTAACCCAACGGGAGCATAAGTGGGCCATGAAGAACCAACTGGATGGACTGACAGCAGACACCATTCCTGGCAAAACTGTCCCCAACGAAGTATGTCATCTGAACGCCAGGTGAGGATTGGCTCATGCGCCCTTAGTTAGGGGAGACCAAACAGAAATGAGTGAGACAGATTAGACAGAACATAGAAAGCTATCTTCTCCTGATGCAGGGCTCCCACCTGTAAAACCACCTCTTCGGTAACATTAGTGATGGTCTCCTGCAAGGTTTGTCATCCACTAAAGCAATCAACCGAGGATTCTCCAGGATTTTAACTGGAATCCAGTACTTATCAACTTTCTCAAGCCTAATGAAGTTCCCTGCCATGCCCGAATCCACATAAGCCACCTTAGAGTAGTGTTTAGGACCCAAGATCATCTGGACAGACAGGGTTAGAGGTAGAAAGGAATCACATGCACCTAGGGAGGCCTCTCTTACCTGTCCTAGGTAGAGGAGTTTCCTGGATGCTCAGGACAGGAATGGAGCAAGTGAGAACCACTTCCGTAGTAGAAGCAAAGACCATGTGCGAGTCTCTCTCTTCGGCGTTGTTCTGCCATTTTGAGCCTATCCACTTGCATCAGTTCAGGTGCAGTAGCAGAGGTAGACACCGTGGGTCATGGACTGAGCAGCCTATGGATGGAAGGAGATGGTCGATTAGGTCTTCTCTCCCGAGCAGCGAGAACGTTCCTGGAAATGTCGGTCAATACGTTTGGCGAGAGAGATTAGATCCTCAAGAGAAGTTGGAGTATATGGCCCGCAAGTTCATCCTTAATTCTGCCCGACAGCCCCAGCCAGAACGCACCGACCAGCTCCTCATTATTCCACCCCAAATCAGAGGATAAGGTGCGGAAGTGAATAGCATATTGGCCGACTTTAACAGAACCTTGGTGGAGATTGAAGAGGGACTCTGTTGCAGAGACCAGACAACTCGGTTCATCAAACACTCTACAAAAGGTCTCCAGAAAGGTTGGCAGCTGACAAACTATGGGATCATCAGTGGATTGGATTTACCCAAGCCAGAGCCTCCCCCTCCAAGTGTGAGACCACGAACTCCACCTTAGCCTGATCGGTGGGATATTGCTGAGGTAACAGCTCAAAGTGAAGGTGACACTGATTCAGGAAGCTTCTGCAAAGCTTGGGATTGCCATTATACCTGGGTGGCTTTCCCAGGCGAGGAGGGGGGTGAGGTACGGAGACAGAATCAGGATCACGGGATAGGACCTGAGCCGAGGCTGTGGCAGCGGATTGAAGATTATACAAACAGTCATCCACTGAGGCCATATAACTTAGCATGCGGGACTGTGTGTGACGCTTCTGGGAAAGTTCCTGCTGGAGACTTGCAAGCTGAGTTGCATTTACCGGGTCAGAGACCTGCAATGAAGTCAGTCAAGACTCCATGGACTGCATAAACGGCATAATGTGGTTTTGATTCTCACATAAAAATGCCAACTCCTTTGGAGCAGAAAAAGAGACACCAGCGGGGTCCATAGCCTGATTATTGCGTAACGCCTCCTAGAGTGGACCCTCTGCGTCGTAATTCCAAACCTCCTCTGAGTACGCTGACCTAGTCAGACCGACCCTTGTAGAGGGAGCATCAGGGACAGGCCCAGGGGAGTTAAATACCACGACGGCCGGTACCAAGGGGCGGCTCATAGGAGACTGAGGAAACTAAGAGTAGATCTGAGAAGACAGAAGGCACTGGGGGACAAGGAAAAACGACCAGGGGCTGACAGGGATGCAGTATCCAGTGGTGGGAGGCAGAGGTGCTGGAACAGGATCCGAGGACCAGAGACCAAAGAGACAGGGCAGGATTCAAGGACCATCAGGCACCCAGGCGAAGACTGGCACTGAAAGAGAGTATGAGCAGACCAGGATAAAGCCTAAGCAGAATAAGTGCACTGGAAAGCACACAGGGACCTGAGTACAGACAAACACTAGAACAAGAACAAGAACTGGCACCAGAGCAGGCACTATTGTAATAATCAGGCGCCTCCTCTAGCAGGAAGCAGCCTGATATACTCGGTACATACCGCCATGACAGGACGGCGCTTCTGGGTCAGGACATCCTGGCTGCACAAAGCGGCCGAGAAAACGGAAGTGCCGGAGAGACGCGGCAAGGGAGACGCAACGAGAGCCCAACTCAGCAGCATGCCGGGAAGCGAGAGGAATGGGGTGAGTATCACGGGACCGGGCGGCCTCAGCTGTGACAATCAAATTGCAAACCTGGAGGAAGCAATGCATTGGTACAATTTCTTTGAGCAGTCGTCATCTTTACCACCACACATAGTGGTCAACTGTCCAGCAGCATCTAGGCTTTTGCTACCTCTGCATCCTCCATAGTTGTTGAATGACAAGGATAACACACAATGGTACTACAAAGAGTCATCTCCAGGCACACATTTATGCCATATCCACAACATTAGATGTGGGTCTCAAGTCTGGGACTTTCACTTGTCTACAGAACAATGATCCCTTGTGATGACTGCTACTGACCTGCATTGACAGAAGGCGTGGCCTTGCTTGTGTTAAGAGGTGGGAACAGAATCTATTAGACATTTATGGCATACCCAATGTCATGAGGCAACCCCTTTAAGGCCCCCATACAGATTAAATTAAAGTGAATTTCAGCATGACCAGCTGACCATCTGATGTGTATGGAGGTCTCACAACTCTCCCCCGACTGATAATATGCCCAATCTTTTTGTTCTTCATAGTTAGATAACCCAATTGCCGGAGATGTCCAGCAGTATTTTACCCTGCTCTCTCTTCATTTTTAAAAAAAAACAGCATTTATATGTATGGGAAATTCAGAAGAGACAGGTATATAAGGTATATATCCACCTTAAAAAGTTTTATGGAACCATATGGAACCATAATGTTGCACTCATAAAAATATATGAACCCATACTCTTCCTTCTTGTGCTGCTATAAAGGCTTTGCAAACATAATTCTGTTATGCGCACAATGCCTAACGCTGCAGGTAGAGATGAGCGACTTTGCCTTTTTTCGGGTCGAGTCGGGTTTCATGAAACCCAACTTTCGCAAAAGTCAGGTTGAACGAAATCGGCCGATTATCGTGAAAAGTCGAAGGCCGACTGAAACACAAAACCCAATGTAAGTCAAATGGGGAAGAAAAGTCGGCAGTGAGTGGAGGACAGGAAACCCACCTACAGTGCCCATTTTAATGCCAAAAACATCAATTCTTATTACTTAAGCTAGTCAACCTTAATTTACTTTATAATAATAGTTAGGCATTGAAAACTGGGGGTTATTTGGCTAAAGTTGTGGGAGGGGGGTGTAGGGCTGGCTCCAGATTTTCGTGGGCCCAGGGCCAAAGAATGTCACTGGGCTCCTTTAACACATGCCACAATTCATGATCCTCTGATATGGCAGAGAAATAGCGGTATAGTACAATGAAAAATACTTCACGTCTTACATCACATGACTGATATCCATTTTAAATTCTCCAGTAGCTCCAAAAACGGACAGTATATTAATCCATACAGTATTATGGCCACCGCATAGTGCGCCATACAGAGTAATGAGGCCCATATATTTCTCCATATAGAATCATTGGTCCCATATAATGTTTGTCGTAGCTGTTTTCGTTCTGACCAAAGTCAGTTCTGCCAGATCACCAGTGAGTCCGAATTGTGAAGTTTTTCGCCCTTCTGATGACAAGCACTTGGAGACAAAAAGACTCGACACACAAGCCGTGGTCAAATCAGTTTATCTGACGTAATGAAATACAAGGAATGTTTTTATACCATTTACAGCAATATGTGACTCTATGGAGCTCATTTGGCCCCCACCATCACCTCAGGGTCGTACCTTATTTACAATGTACCCAGAACACGTTGTTGAGAACACATATGATAACAAGTATAGTTTCCTTGAAGACAGAGACTAGTAGTCTACATAAGAATAACACATAGCAATAATAAGGCAAAAGGCAATTGAAGTCTTAAAGGCAATTAAAGGGATATAAAGGGAAACCATTAACTCTTCTATATCAATTTCCCCCTTTTGTAAATGGTATAACCTTTGCCACAGGGTCAGCTGATGTCCACAAAGGAGCTACTGTCTCATGGGTCTAGAACCCATAAGGGGGCTTCCTACCTGCTTCGCCCATCCACCCTCAGTGTGGACACTCACTTTCCCCATCAGCAATGGCCACCTGGGGTCTATGATACACTACAGAAGGTTCAGCCTTAGATTTTTTTTTTCACACATACATTATTCAGTAGTTTAAGTAATGCATATATTAGCGCTTTTACGGCTACATAAAACAATAAGCAAAACAACAATATTTGCATACAAGTCTGTACAATGCCAATAATCTATCCTGCTAAGCCATTAAACCAATTTGCTGGATTTAGAAAACAGAATGTGTTACCCCACCAGGAGTTCAATTTTGTGAGCACGGCCCCTTAGGGTCCGATTTGGTGGGCTGGGCCCCTCAGGGTCTGATTTGGTGGGCGGGGCCCCTCATGGTTTGATTTGGTGGGCGGGGGCCACTCTGGGTCTGATTTGGTGAGCGGGGCCCCTCAGGGTCCGATTTTGTGGTTGGGGTCCCTCATGGTCTGATTTTGTGGGTCGGGACCCTCAGGGTCCGATTTTGTGTCCGGGGCCCCTCAGGGTCCGATTTTGTTGTTGGGGCCCCCTCAGAATCCGATTTGGTGGGCGGGGCCCCTCAGGGTCCAATTTGGTGAGCGGAGTCCCTCAGAGTTCGATTTGGTGAGCGGGGCCTCTCAGGGTCCAATTTGGTGGGTGGAGCCCCTCAGGGTCCGATTTGGTGGGCGGGGCCCCTCAGGGTCCGATTTTGTGGGTGGGGGCCCTCAGGGTCCGATTTTGTGGCTGGGGCTCCTCAGGGTCCGAATTTGTGGCCGGGACCCCTCAGGGTCTGATTTTGTGGCCGGGTCTACTCAGGGTCCGATTTTGAGGGCGGGGCCTCTTATGGTCCTATTTTCTGGTTGGGGGCCCTCAGGGTCCGATTTTGTGGGTGGGGCCCCTCAGAGTCCGATTTGGTTGGCAGGGCCCCTCAGGGTCCAATTTGGTGGGCGGGGCCTCTCAGGGTCCGATTTTGAGGGCGGGGCCCCTCAGGGTCCGATTTTGTGGGCGGGGCCCCTCAGGGCCTTGGGTCACTCAGCTTTCGATTTGGCGCGCCGGCCCTTTAAGACTCATTTTGGTGCGCCGGCTCTTTAAGAATCACTTTGGCGCGTCGGCCCTTTAAGAGCCAGGGTGGCTCACTGGGCTTCTAAATCCACTTTGGCGCACATTCTCTCTCAGGGGCATACGTCATGTGATGAAGCTAGATTTGCATTTGTGCTGTGGGTTTTGCTTTAAGAGCTGATATTATGTGGCAGAAGCTCTGTCTTGGAGAGGTCATGTGACTTTCGTAGGCGTTGGCATAGTAACTGGGTCTGCCTGCGCATATCAATGAGCTTAACTGCCATTTCAATCGCCTCAGGGCATGTTTTGCCATTTCCCATTCAAATGCATTGAGACAGTGCATTCCAATGACGGGAAAAAAAAATTTCAAATGCAAATTGCGCAAAAATTACAAATCCGATCGACACAAAAAATACTTAGCACACCTCTCATGGACGCTGGCTTTGAAACGACACCTCAACGGAGTCTGTGCGTGTAGCGGTTCGGGCCGTATTAATTGCGGAAATCAACTTAATAATAATAATAATAACTAGATGTGTATTTCCTGAAGGAAGTACAGATAGTGGTTTGAAATGGTGCCCGGGCTGCCCCTTTAAGAGAGACTTGACTGCTGCCCCTTCAAGACTTTCAACTCAGGATCCGTTTTAACTGTGGGTGCCTCTCAGGGGCCACTTTGGCCTCAGGGTCCGATTTTGTGGGTGGGGCCACTCAGGGTCCGATTTTGTGGCCGGGGCACCTCAGGGTCCGATTTGGTGGGTGGGGCCCCTCAGGGTCCGATTTGGTGGGCGGGGCCCCTCAGGGTCCGATTTGGTGAGTGGGGCCCCTCAGGGTCCGATTTGGTCAGCGGGGCCCCTCAGGGTCTGATTTGGTGGGTGGGGCCCCTCAGGGTCCGATTTGGTGGGTGGGGCCCCTCAGGGTCCGATTTTGTGCCCGGGGCCTCTCAGAGTCCAATTTTGTGGTTGGGGCCTTTCAGAATCCGATTTGGTGGGCGGGGCCCCTCAGGATCCGATTTGGTGGTCGGGGCCCTTCAGGGTCCGATTTGGTGGGCGGGGCCCCTCAGGGTCCTATTTGGTGGGCGGGGCCCCTCAGGGTCCGATTTGGTGGGCGGGGCCCCTCAGGGTCCGATTTGGTGGGCAGGGCCCTTCAGGGTCCAATTTGGTGGGCGGGGCCCTTCAGGGTCCAATTTGGTGGGCGGGGACACTGAGTCCGATTTGGTGGGCTGTGCCACTCTGGGTCCGTTTTGGTGGGCGGGGCCACTCAGGGTCTGATTTTTTTAGCGGGGCCACGCTGGGTTCGATTTGGAGGCCAGGGTGGATCAGCCTCCAATTTGGAGGTCGGGGTGGCTCAGCCTCCGATTTGGAGCCTGGGGTCACTCAGCTTTTGATTTGGCGCGCCGGCCCTTTAAGACTCATTTCGGTGCGTCGGCCCTTTAAGAATCACTTTGGCGCGTTGGCCCTTTAAGAGCCAGTTTGGCTCACTGGGCTTCTAAATCCACTTTGGCGCACATTCTCTCTCAGTGGCATGGGTCATGGGCAGCACGGTGGCTCTGTGGTTAGCCATGGGTCATGGGTTCGAATCCCACCAAGGACAACATCTGCAAGGAGTTTGTATGTTCTCCCCGTGTTTGCGTGGGTTTCCTCCGGGCACTCCGGTTTCCTCCCACATTCTAAAGACATACTGATAGGGAATTTAGATTGTGAGCCCCATCGGGGACAGTGATGAAAATGTGTGCAAACTGTAAAGCGCTGCGGAATATGTTAGCGCTATATAAAAATAAAGATTATTATTATTATTATGTGATGAAGCTAGATTTGCATTTATGCTGTTGGTTTCTCTTTAAGAGCTGAAATTATCTGCCAGAAACGCTGTCCTAGAGAGGTCATGTGAAGTTCGTAGGCGTTGGCATAGTAACTGGGTGAGCCTGCGCATATCAATGAGCTTAACTGCCACCTCACGACTGTCCCATGTTTTCCCTATGGTAACATTTTCCCATTGAAATGCATAGAGGAAAATGTTTTTTCAAATGCAAATTGCGCAAAAACTCCAAATCCGATCTACATGAAAAATACTTAGCACACCACTCGTGGACGCTGGCTTCGAAACGAGGCCTCAACGGAGTCTGTGCGTGTAGCGGTTCGGGCCGCATTAATTGCGGAAATCAACTGAATTGTAATAATAATACTAGATGTGTATTTCCTGAAGGAAGTACAGATAGTGGTTTGAAATGGTGCCCGGTCTGCCCCTTTAAGATAGACTTGCCTGCTGCCCCTGCAAGACTTTCAACTCAGGATCCGTTTTAAATGTGGGTGCCTCTCAGGGGCCACTTTGGCCTCAGGGTCTGATTTGGTGGGTGGGGCCCCTCAGGATCCGATTCGGTGGCCTGGGCTCCTCAGGATTTGAATTAGTTGCCGGGATTCCTCAGGGTCCAATTTTGTGGGTGTGGCCCCTCAGGGTCGTATTTTGTGGGTGCTTGCCCCTCAGGGTCCGATTTTGTGGGTGGGTCCCCTCAGGGTCCGATTTTATGGGTGGGGACCCTCAGGGTCCGATTTTGTGGGTGGGGCCCCTCACGGTCTGATTTTGTGGGTGGGGACCCTCAGGGTATGATTTTGTGTCCGGGGCCCCTCAGGGTCCGATTTTATGGCCGGGGCCCCTCAGGGTCTGATTTTATGGCCGGGGCCCCTCAGGGTCTGATTTTGTGGTTGGGGCCCCTCAGGGTCCGATTTTGTGATTGGGGGCCCTCAGTGTCCGATTTTGTGGGTGGGGTCCCTCAAAGTCCGATTTGTTTGGCGGGGCCCCTCAGGGTCCGATTTGGTGGGCGGTGCCTCTCACTGTCCGATTTTGAGGGCGGGGCCCCTCAGGGTCCAATTTTGTGGGTGGGGCACCTCTGGGTTCGATTTTGTGGCCGGGTCTCTCACTGTCCGATTTTGTGGCTGGGTCCCCTCAGGATCCGATTTTGTGGCTGGGGCCCCCAGGGTCCAATTTTGTGGGTTAGGCCCCTCTGGGTTCGATTTTGTGGCCGGGTTCTCTCAGGGTCCGATTTTGTGGTTGAGGCCCCTCAGGGTCCGATTTTGTGGTTGGGGCCCCTCAGGGTTCAATTTTGTAGGTGGGGTCCCTCAGGGTCTGATTTTGTGACCGGGGCCCCTCAGGGTCCGATTTTGTGGCCAGGGCCCGTCAAGGTCCGATTTTGTGGCCGGGGCCAGTCAGGGTCCGATTTTGTGGTTGGGGCCCCTCAGGGTCCGGTTTTGTGGGTGGGGCCTCTCAGGGTCCGATTTTGTGGGTGGGGCCCCTCAGGGTCCGATTTTGTGGTTGGGGCCCTTAGGGTCCGATTTTGTGGGTGGGGCTCCTCAGGGTCCAATTTGGTGGGCGGGGCCACTCTGGATCTGATTTGGTGGGCGGGGCCACTCTGGGTCCGATTTGGATGCCAGGGTTGCTCTGCCTCCTTTTTGTAGGCCAGGGTCTATCAGCCTCCGATTTGGAGCCTTGGGTCACTCAGCTTTCGATTTGGCGCGCCGGCTCTTTAAGACTCATTTTGGTGCGCCTGCTCTTTAAGAATCACTTTGGCGCGTCGGCCCTTTAAGAGCCAGGGTGGCTCACTGGGCTTCTAAATCCACTTTGGCGCACACATTCTCTCTCAGGGGCATGCGTCATGTGATGAAGCTAGATTTGCATTTGTGCTGTGGGTTTTGCTTTAAGAGCTGATATTATGTGGCAGAAGCTCTCTCCTGGGGTCGTCATGTGACGTTCGTAGGCGTTGGCATAGTAACTGGTTGTGCCTGCGCATATTAATGAGCTCAACTGCCATTTCAATCGCCTCAGGGCACGTTTTAAGCTTCCCATTGAAAAGCATTGGAGACAGTGCATTCCAATGACGGGAAAAAAAATGTTCAAACGCAAATTGCGCAAAAACTACAAATCCGATCGACACGAAAAATACTTAGCACACCTCTCATGGACGCTGGCTTCGAAACGACACCTCAACGGAGTCTGTGCGTGTAGCGGTTCGGGCCGCATTAATTGCGGAAATCAACTGAGTAATAATAACTAGATGTGTATTTCCTGAAGGAAGTACAGATAGTGGTTTGAAATGGTGCCCGGGCTGCTCCTTTAAGAGAGACTTGCCTGCTGCCCCTGCAAGACTTTCAACTCAGGATACGATTTAACTGTGGGTGCCTCTCAGGGGCCACTTTGGCCTCACGGTCTGATTTTGTGGGTGGGGCCCCTCAGGGCCTGATTTTGTGGGTGGGGCCCCTCAGAGTCCGATTTTTTGGGTGGGGCCACTCAGGGTCCGATTTGGTGGCCGGGGCCACTCAGGGTCCGATTTGGAGGCCGGGGTGGCTCAGCCTCCGATTTGGAGGCCGGGGTGGCTCAGCCTCCTATTTGGAGGCCGGGGTGGCTCAGCCTCCGAATTGGAGGCCGGGGTGGATCAGCCTTCGATTTGGAGGCCGGGTTGGCTCAGCCTCCGATTTGGAGGCCGGGGTGGCTCATTGTCCGATTTGGAGGCCGGGGTCGATCAGCCTCCGATTTGGAGGCCGGGGTGGATCAGCCTCCTATTTGGAGGCCGGGGTGACTCAGCCTCCGATTTGGAGGCCGGGGTGGCTCAGCCTCCGATTTGGAGGCCGGGGTGGCTCAGCCTCCGACTTGGAGGCCTGGATCGATCAGCCTCCGATTTGGAGGCCTGGGTCGATCAGCCTCCGATTTGGAGGCCTGGGTCGATCAGCCTCCGATTTGGAGGCCTGGGTCGATCAGCCTCCGATTTGGAGGCCGGGGTGGATCAGCCTCCGATTTGGAGGCCGGGGTGGATCAGCCTCCGATTTGGAGGCCGGGGTGGATCAGCCTCCGATTTGGAGGCCGGGGTGGCTCAGCCTCCGATTTGGAGGCCGGGGTCGCTCAGCCTCCGATTTGGAGGCCGGGGTGGCTCAGCCTCCGATTTGGAGGCCGGGGTGGCTCAGCCTCCGATTTGGAGGCCGGGGTGGCTCAGCCTCCGATTTGGAGGCCGGGGTGGCTCAGCCTCCGATTTGGAGGCCGGGGTGGCTCAGCCTCCTATTTGGAGGCCGGGGTGGCTCAGCCTCCGATTTGGAGGCCGGGGTGGCTCAGCCTCCTATTTGGAGGCCGGGGTGGCTCAGCCTCCTATTTGGAGGCCGGGGTGGCTCAGCCTCCGATTTGGAGGCTGGGGTGGCTCAGCCTCCGATTTGGAGGGCGGGGTGGATCAGCCTCCGATTTGGAGGCCGGGGTGGATCAGCCTCCGATTTGGAGGCCGGGGTGGCTCAGCGTCCGATTTGGAGGCTGGGGTGGATCAGCCTCCGATTTGGAGGCCGGGGTGGCTCAGCATCCGATTTGGAGGCCGGGGTGGCTCAGCCTCCGATTTGGAGGCCGGGGTGGCTCAGCCTCCGATTTGGAGGCCGGGGTGGCTCAGCCTCCGATTTGGAGGCCGGGGTGGCTCTGTCTCCGATTTGGTGTGTCGGCCCTTTAATACTCATTTGAGTGCGCTGGCCCTTTAACAATCACTTTGGCGCGTTGGCCCTTTAAGAGCTAGTTTGGCTCACTGGGCTTCTTTTAAATCCACTTTGGCGCACACATTCTCTCTCAGGGGCATGTGTCATGTGATGAAGCTAGATTTGCATTTGTGCTGTGGGTTTCGCTTTAAGAGCTGATATTATGTGGCAGAAGCACTGTGCTGGGGTTCAAGTGAAGTTCGTAGGCGTTGGCATAGTAACTGGGTCTGCCTGCGCATATCAATGAGCTCAACTGACATTTCAATTGCCTCAGGGCACGTTTTGCCATTTCCTATTGAAAAGCATTGGAGACAGTGCATTCCAATGACGGGAAAAAAAATTTTCAAACGCAAATTGCGCAAAAACCACAAATCCGATCGACACGAAAAATACTTAGCACACCTCTCATGGACGCTGGCTTCGAAACGACACCTCAACGGAGTCTGTGCGTGTAGCGGTTCGGGCCGCATTAATTGCGGAAATCAACTTAATAATAAGAAGAAGAAGAATAAGTTAGCAGCGTTCGGATTACAATATAGTGGTTTTTTCAAACCACTATAATAATACTAGATGTGTATTTCCTGAAGGAAGTACAGATAGTGGTTTGAAATGGTGCCCGGGTTGCCCCTTTAAGAGAGACTTGCCTGCTGCCCCAGCAAGATTTTCAACTCAGGATCCGTTTTAAGTGTGAGTGCCTCTCAGGGGCCACTTTGGCCTCAGGGTCTGATTTGGTGGGTGGGGCCCCTCAGGATCCGATTTGGTGGCCTGGGCTCCTTAGGGTTTGAATTGGTGGCCGGGATCCCTCAGGGTCCAATTTTGTTGGTGTGGCCCCTCAGGGTCCGATTTTGTGGGTGGGGCCCCTCATGGTCTGATTTGCTGGGTGGGGACCCTCAGGGTCCTATTTGGTGGGCGGGGCCCCTCAGGGTCAGATTTGGTGGGTGGGACCACTCAGGGTCCGATTTCGTGGTTGGGGCCTTTCAGAATCCGATTTGGTGGGCGGGGCCCCTCAGGGTCCGATTTGGTGAGCGGGGCCCCTCAGGGCCTGATTTGGTGGGCGGAGCCCCTCAGGGACCGATTTGGTGGGCGGAGCCACTCAGGGTCCGATTTGGTGGGCGGGGCCACTCAGGGTCCGATTTGGAGGACGGGGCCCCTCAGGGTCCGATTTGATCGGCGGGCCCCCCAGGGTCTGATTTGGTGGGCGGGGGCCATTCTGGTTCTGATTTTGTGGCCGGGGCTCCTCAGGGTCTGATTTTGTGGCCGGGGCCCCTCAGGGTCTGATTTTGTGGCCGGGGCCAATCAGGGTCTGATTTTGTGGCCGGGGCCAATCAGGGTCTGATTTTGTGGCCGGGGCCAATCAGGGTCTGATTTTGTGGCCGGGGCCAATCAGGGTCTGATTTTGTGGCCGGGGCCAATCAGGGTCTGATTTTGTGGCCGGGGCCAATCAGGGTCTGATTTTGTAGTTGGGGCCCCTCAGGGTCTGATTTTGTGGCCGGGTCAACTCGGGGTCCGATTTTGAGGGCGGGGCCCCTCAGGGTCCGATTTGGTGGGCGGGGCCCCTCAGGGTCCGATTTGGTGGGCGGGGCCCCCAGGGTTCAATTTTGTGGGTGGGGCCCCTCTGGGTTCGATTTTGTGGCCGGGGTCTCTCAGGGTCCGATTTTGTGGCCGGGGCCCCTCAGGGTCCGATTTTGTGGTTGGGGCCCCTCAGGGTCCGATTTTGTGATTGGGGGCCCTCAGGGTCCGATTTTGTGGGTGGGGCCCTTCAGCATCCGATTTGGTTGGCGGGGCCCCTCAGCGTCCGATTTGGTGGGCGGGGCCTCTCAGGGTCCGATTTGGTGGGCGGGGACACTGAGTCTGATTTGGTGGGTGGGGCCCCTCAGGGTCTGATTTGGTGGGCTGTGCCACTCTGGGTCCGTTTTGGTGGGCGGGGCCACTCGGTGTCTGATTTTTTTAGCGGGGCTACGCTGGGTCCGATTTGGAGGCCAGGGTGGATCAGCCTCTGATTTGGAGGTCGGGGTAGCTCAGCCTCCGATTTGGAGCCTGGGGTCACTCAGCTTTCGATTTGGCGCGCCGGCCCTTTAAGACTCATTTTGGTGCGCCGGCCCTTTAAGAATCACTTTGGCGCGTCGGCCCTTTAAGAGCCAGTTTGGCTCACTGGGCTTCTAATGCGCACATTCTCTCTCAGTGGCATGCGTCATGTGATTATTATTATTATTTATTGTTATAGCGCCATTTATTCCATGGCGCTTTACATGTGAGGAGGGGTATACATAAAAACAAGTACAATAATCTTAAACAATACAAGTCATAACTGGTACAGGAGGAGAGAGGACCCTGCCCGCGAGGGCTCACAATCTTCAAGGGATGGGTGATAATACAGTAGGCGAGGGTAGAGCTGGTCGTGCAGCGGTTTGGTCGATCGGTGGTTACTGCAGGTTATAGGCTTGTCGGAAGAGGTGGGTCTTCAGGCTCTTTTTGAAGGTTTTGATGGTAGGTGAGAGTCTGATATGTTGTGGTAGAGAGTTCCAGAGTAGGGGTGATGCGCGAGAGAAATCTTGTATGCGATTGTGGGAAGAGGAGATAAGAGGGGAGTAAAGAAGGAGATCTTGTGAGGATCGGAGGTTGCGTGCAGGAAAGTACCGGGAGACGAGGTCACAGATGTATGGAGGAGACAGGTTGTGGATTGCTTTGTATGTCATGGTTAGGGTTTTGTAATGGAGTCTCTGGGCAATTGGGAGCCAGTGAAGGGATTGACAGAGGGGAGAAGCTGGGGAATAGCGGGGGGACAGGTGGATTAGTCGGGCAGCAGAGTTTAGAATAGATTGGAGGGGTGCGAGAGTGTTTGAGGGGAGGCCACAGAGCATGAGGTTGCAGTAGTCAAGGCGAGAGATGATGAGGGCATGGACTAGGGTTTTTGCAGATTCTTGGGTGAGGAATGAACGGATGCGTGAAATATTTTTGAGTTGAAGTCGGCAGGAAGTGGAAAGGGTTTGGATATGTGGTTTGAAGGAGAGATCAGCGTCAAGGATTACTCCGAGGCAGCGAGCTTGTGGGACTGGGGAGAGTGGGCAGTCATTTACTGTAATTGATAGGTTCGTAGGGGGGGTCACGTGAGATGGGGGAAAGATGATGAATTCTGTTTTGTCCATGTTGAGTTTCAGATATCTAGTGGAGAAGAAGGATGAAATAGTGGACAGACATTGAGGGATTCTGGTTAGTAGGGAGGTGATATCTGGTCCAGAGATGTAGATCTGTGTGTCATCAGCATAAAGATGATACTGAAAGCCATGAGATTCTATGAGCTGTCCCAGGCCAAAGGTGTAAATAGAGAACAGCAGGGGCCCAAGGACTGAACCTTGTGGGACTCCGACAGATAGGGGGCGAGGTGAGGAGGTGGTGTGTGAGTGGGAGACGCTGAATGTCCGGTCTGTTAGGTATGATGAGATCCAGGAGAGGGCCAAGTCTGTGATGCCGAGGGATGAGAGGGTCTGTAATAATAGGGAATGGTCCACTGTGTCAAAGGCAGCCGACAGGTCCAGGAGGAGGAGGACAGAGTAGTGTCGCTTGCTCTTGGCAGTTAAGAGGTCATTGGTGACCTTAGTAAGGGCAGTTTCAGTGGAGTGGTGTGACCGGAAGCCAGATTGTAAGCGGTCGAAGAGGGAGCAAGAAGAGAGATGGGAGGACAGTTCAAGGTAGACGTGTTGTTCCAGTAGCTTGGAGGCGTATGGGAGAAGTGATATAGGGCGATAGCTAGATACAGAGGATGGGTCAAGAGAGGGCTTTTTGAGGATAGGTGTGATGGAGGCATGTTTAAAGCTTGAGGGGAAAACACCAGTTGTTAGTGACAGGTTGAAGAGATGGGTTAGGGTTGGGATGAAGACTGTGGTGAGGTTTGGGATGAAGTGGGATGGGATCGGGTCGAGTGCACAGGTGGTGAGATGTGATCTTGAGAGTAGAGTGGAGAGTCGATCTTCTGTAATGGTGGAGAAGTTGGTTTTGAAGGTGGAGGGCTGGGAAGTCGGGAGGAAGGGCTCTGGGGGTTGTTGACCAAAACTGTCCCTGATGTTATCAATTTTCTGCTTGAAAAATGAGGCAAAGTCTTCAGCTGAGATGAGTGGGGAGGGAGGAGGTGCTGGGGGGCGGAGGAGAGAATTGAAGGTGTTGAATAACTGTTTAGGGTTGTGAGACAGGGAGGATATGAGAGATGAGAAGTAGGTTTGTTTAGCTGTGGCGAGTGTGGTCTTGAAAGTAGTGAGGGACTGTTTGAATGCGATGAAGTGCTTGTTGGAGTGGGATCTTTTCCATCTGCGCTCAGCAGCCCTGGAAGCTCGCCTCAGCTCTTTGGTCAGGCTGGTGTGCCAGGGCTGTCTGTTGATTTTGCGAGTTTTGGTATGTGTAAGTGGGGCAGCGGATTCCAAAGCTACAGCTATTGTGGTGTTATATAGAGCGGCAGCGTCATCCGCATTGTGTAAGGAACTTATATCTGTAAGAGGGAGGAGGGATTCAGAGAATGAGTGTAGGTCAAGGTGTTTAAGATTCCTGCGAGGGTGTGAAAGTTTGTGGGGTGGGGATTGTAGACATGGAGTGAAGAGGGAAGAGAATGTGAGCAGGTTGTGGTCAGAGAGAGGAAGAGGTGAGTTAGAGAGGTTAGATAGGGAGCAGAGGCGGGTGAAGATGAGGTCCAGTGTGTGGCCATCTTTGTGGGTGGCTGTAGAAGACCATTGAGTGAGGCCGAAGGAGGAAGTGAGAGATAGAAGTTTAGTGGCAGCTGATGAAGCTAGATGATGTGATGAAGCTAGATTTGCATTTATGCTGTTGGTTTCGCTTTAAGAGCTGAAATTATCTGCCAGAAACGCTGTCCTAGAGAGGTCATGTGAAGTTCGTAGGCGTTGGCATAGTAACTGGGTGAGCCTGCGGATATCAATGAGCTTAACTGCCACCTCACGACTGTCCCATGTTTTCCCTATGGCAACATTTTCCCATTGAAATGCATTGAGGAAAATGTTTTTTCAAATGCAAATTGCGCAAAAACTCCAAATCCGATCTACATGAAAAATACTTAGCACACCTCTCGTGGACGCTGGCTTCGAAACGAGGCCTCAATGGAGTCTGTGCGTGTAGCAGTTCGGGCCGCATTAATTGCGGAAATCAACTGAATAGTAATAATAATACTAGATGTGTATTTCCTGAAGGAAGTACAGATAGTGGTTTGAAAGGTGCCCGGGCTGCCCCTTTAAGAGAGTCTTGCCTGCTGCCCCTGCAAGACTTTCAACTCAGGATCCATTTTAACTGTGGGTGCCTCTCAGGGGCCACTTTGGCCACTATTATCTGGCAGAAACTGTGTCCTGCTGGGGTCATGTAAAGTTCGTATTCGTTGGCATAGTAACTGGGTGTGCCTGCGCCAGGGCCGACTCCAGGTTTTTGAGGGCCCCGGGCGAAAAAGTCTCAGTGGGCCCCCCTTAACACATACCACGACTCATGCCGTGTGACATCCGCCAAAAACGGACTTGTCTCCGTGTGGATCACACGGACATGCATGTGATCCACACGGACACTCGCTCTGTGGCAAAACACGTTCATGTGAAGGCGGCTACTGATTAGTAGTGTACGCATGAAAGAAAGAAGAGAGAGAAAGAACAGAGAGAGAACAGAAAGAAAGAAAGAGGGGAAATAAAGAACAGAGAAAGAAAGAGATAAAGAATGGAAGGAAGAACAGAGAGAGAAAGATACAGAGAGCGAGAGAAAGAAAGAACATAGAAAGAACGAACAGAGAAAGAAAGAGAAAGAAAGAAAGAAAATAAAAAACAAAGAGAAAGAAAGGAAAAACAGAGAGAGAAAGAGAAAGAAAAGAACAGAGAGAAAGAGAAAGAAATAGGGTAAAGAAAGAAAGAACAGATAGAGAAAGAGGGGAAAGAAAGAACAAAGAGAAAGAAAGAGTGGACAGAATAAAAGAACAGAGAGAGAAAGAAAGAAAGAGGGGAAAAAAAGAACAGAGAGGGAGGGAGAGAGAAAAAAAAGAGGGGAAGAAAGAACGGAGAGAGAAAGAACACAGAGAAAAAGCGTCGACAGAGAAAAAGAACAGGGAGAGAGAGAAAGAAGGAGGGGAAAGAAAGAACAGAGAGGTAGAGAGAAAAAGAAAGAGGGGAAAGAACAGATAGAAAGAAAGAGGGGAAAGAAAGATCAGAGAGAGAGAAAGAAAAAGAGGAAAGAGAGAACAGAGAGAGAGAAAGAACAGAGACAGAAAGAAAGAAAGAAAGAAAGAAAGAGAACAGAGAGAGAGAAAGAACAGAGAGAGAGAAAAAAACAAGATTAGAGAGAAAGAACAGAGAGAGAAAGAAAAAGAGAAAGAAAAATTCTATAAAGATACTATAGCAGCCCAGCTCCCATTGTAGTGCCCACCTGAGCCTCCTGGTGCAGGACATATCATGATCCGCTCACATGCCTGACATCCCCGATTCCAAGGTGATCCCGCTGTCCGCTCTGTCAGAGGAGGACACGGTGATGGATCTGAAGCATTTCCTGAAGTGCCTCCATGGTTCCGTCAAAATCTCCTACTAAAATTACCTCATTTCTGGTCAGCTTCCAGCACGTCACTTCCGGCAGAACGTTACGTGCAAGTTTTAAATTGCTCCTTGGGGCTCCGCTGTGTACTCCTGTGTCCCGCGGGGAAAGTATGCTCACGGCTGGGGCAGTCTCTCTCTCAAAATCGGGACTGTCTCGCTGGATCCGGGACGGTTGGGACTCAGGAGGTATAAATGCTCCCCACCATACACCTCGTACACACACGGCTCCGCTCCGTACACCCCCGGCTCTGCTCCGCTCCATAAACACACGGCTCAGCTCCGTACACACAGGGCTCCGTTCCGTACATCTCGTACACACACGGCTCTGCTCCACACACCTCGTACACACACGGCTTCGCTCCGTACACATCGTACACACACGGCTCTGCTCCGTACACCTCGTACACACACGGCTCTGCTCCGTACACCTCGTACACACACGGCTCTGCTCCGTACAGCTTTTATACCCCTCCTGACCCCACCAAAGAACACACACGGCTCTGCTACATCCACCTTGTAAACCCCTCCTGACCCCACACAAGTACACACACGGCTCTGCTACATCCACCATGTAAAACCCCTCCCTGACACCACACAAGTACACACACGGCTCTGCTACATTCACCTTGTAAAACCCCTCCCTGACCCCACACAAGTACACACACGGCTCTGCTACATCCACCTTGTAAACCCCTCCTGACCCCACACAAGTACACACACGGCTCTGCTACATCCACCATGTAAAACCCCTCCCTGACACCACACAAGTACACACACGGCTCTGCTACATTCACCTTGTAAAACCCCTCCCTGACCCCACACAAGTACACACACGGCTCTGCTACATCCACCTTGTAAACCCCTCCTGACCCCACACAAGTACACACACGGCTCTGCTACATCCACCTTGTAAACCCCTCCTGACCCCACACAAGTACACACACGGCTCTGCTATATCCATCTTGAAAAACACCTCCTGACCCCAGACAAGTAGACACGGCTCTGCTACATCCACCTTGTAAACCCCTCCTGACCCCACACAAGTACACACACGGCTCTGCTACATCCACCTTGTAAACCCCTCCTGACCCCACACAAGTACACGCACGGCTCTGCTACATCCACCTTGTAAACCCCTCCCTGACCCCACACAAGTACACACATGGCTCTGCTACATCCACCTTGTAAACCCCTCCCTGACCCCACACAAGTACACACACGGCTCTGCTACATCCACCTTGTAAAACCCCTCCCTGACCCCACACAAGTACACACACGGCTCTGCTCCATACACCTCGTACACACACGGCTTCGATCCGTACACATCGTACACACACGGCTCTGCTCCGTACACCTCGTACACACACGGCTCTGCTCCGTACACCTCGTACACACACGGCTCTGCTCCGTACACCTTGTAAACCCCTCCTAACCCCACCAAAGAACACACACGGCTCTGCTACATCCACCTTGTAAACCCCTCCCTGACCCCACACAAGTACACGCATGGCTCTGCTACATCCACCTTGTAAACCCCTCCCTGACCCCACACAAGTACACACACGGCTCTGCTACATCCACCTTGTAAACCCCTCCCTGACCCCACACAAGTACACGCACGGCTCTGCTACATCCACCTTGTAAACCCCTCCTGACCGCACACAAGTACACACAAGGCTCTGCTACATCCACCTTGTAAAACACCTCCTGACCCCACACAAGTACACGTACGGCTCTGCTACATCCACCTTGTAAACCCCTCCTGACCCCACACAAGTACACACACGGCTCTGCTACATCCACCTTGTAAACCCCTCCTGACCCCACACAAGTACACACACGGCTCTGCTACATCCACCTTGTAAACCCCTCCTGACCCCACACAAGTACACGCACGGCCCTGCTACATCCACCTTGTAAACCCCTCCCTGACCCCATACAAGTACACGCACGGCTCTGCTACATCCACCTTGTAAACCCCTCCCTGACCCCACTGTCCCACACATAAACGTTACCTCATCCATCCAGACCAGCACCATAATGAAAAGCGACCAGCACTGCAGAGTCCTGCAGCCACCCTGATCATGTGACTCCTGACACCTCCCCTCCTGTGACCTCATCACAGGTCCTGTGTCAACACCGCACACAAGATTACAGTCGAAGGAAGCGATGATCATTGCTGGCTGTAAGGGGCTGCGTCACTGCGTGGGTCCCTCGCGGAGGGCGCAGGATGGGGTCAGTACATGGGGGTCGTGGCGGCGGCCGGCGGGTATCCCAGACAGTGTGAGTGGGCCCTCCCATCTCGCCAGGGCCCCAGCACTTGCCCGAGTGCGCCGGGTGCTGACGCCGGCCCTGCCCTGTGCATATCAATGAGCTTAACTGCCATCTCACGACTGCCCCATGTTTTCCCTATGGCAACATTTTCCCATTAAAATGCATTGAGTCAGTGCATTCCAATGACAGGAAAATGTTTTTTCAAACGCAAATTGTGCAAAAACTACAAATCCGATCGACACAAAAAATACTTAGCACATCTCTCATGGACGCTGGCTTCGAAACGACACCTCAACGGAGTCTGTGTGTGTAGCGGTTCGGGTCGCATTAATTGCGGAAATCAACTGAATAGTAATAATAATACTAGATGTGTATTTCCTGAAGGAAGTACAGATAGTGGTTTGAAATGGTGCCCGGTCTGCCCCTTTAAGAGAGACTTGCCTGCTGCCCCTGCAAGACTTTCAACTCAGGATCCGTTTTAAATGTGGGTGCCTCTCAGGGGCCACTTTGGCCTCAGGGTCTGATTTGGTGGGTGGGGCCCCTCAGGATCCGATTCGGTGGCCTGGGCTCCTCAGGATTTGAATTAGTTGCAGGGATTCCTCAGGGTCCAATTTTGTGGGTGTGGCCCCTCAGGGTCGGATTTTGTGGGTGTTTGCCCCTCAGGGTCCGATTTTGTGGGTGGGTCCCCTCAGGGTCCGATTTTATGGGTGGGGACCCTCAGGGTCTGATTTTGTGGGTGGGGCCCCTCATGGTCTGATTTTGTGGGTGGGGCCCCTCAGGGTATGATTTTGTGTCCGGGGCCCCTC
This sequence comes from Dendrobates tinctorius, assembly GCF_039654945.1. NCBI lineage: Eukaryota > Metazoa > Chordata > Amphibia > Anura > Dendrobatidae > Dendrobates > Dendrobates tinctorius. The sequence goes on from NW_027361793.1 coordinate 10,586,856, forward strand.
AGGGTCCGATTTTATGGCCGGGGCCCCTCAGGGTCTGATTTTGTTGGGGCCCCTCAGGGTCTGATTTTGTGGCCGGGGCCCCTCAGGGTCTGATTTTGTGGGTGGGGCCCCATAGGGTCTGATTTTGTGGGCGGAGCCCCTCTGGGTCCATTAATTGCGGAAATCAACTGAATAAAAAGAAAAAGTTAGCAGCGTTCGGATTACATCATTAATACTAGATGTGTATTTCCTGAAGGAAGTACAGATAGTGGTTTGAAATGGTGCCCGGGCTGCCCCTTTAAGAGAGACTTGCCTGCTGCCCCTGCTAGACTTTGAACTCAAGATCCGTTTTAACTGTGGGTGCCTCTCAGGGGCCACTTTGGCCTCAGGGTCCGATTTTGTGGGTGGGGCCCCTCAGGGCCCGATTTTGTGGCCGGGGCCCCTCAGGGTCCGATTTTGTGGCCGGGGCACCTCAGGGTCCGATTTGGTGGGTGGGGCCCCTCAGAGTCTGATTTGGTGGCCGAGGCCCCTCAGGGGCCGATTTGGTGGGTGGGGCCCCTCAGAGTCTGATTTGGTGGCCGAGGCCCCTCAGGGGCTGATTTGGTGGGTGGGGCCTCTCAGGGTCCGATTTTGTGGCCGGGGCCCCTCAGGGTCTGATTTGGTGGTTGGGGCCCCTCAGGGTCCGATTTTGTGGCCGGGGCCCCTCAGGGTCTGATTTGGTGGTTGGGGCCCCTCAGGGTCCGATTTTGTGGCCGGGGCCCCTCAGGGTCCGATTTTGTGGCCGGAACCCTTCAGGGTCCGATTTTCTGGGTGGGGCCCCTCAGGGTCCGATTTTGTGGGTGGGGCCCCTCAGGGTCTGATTTGGTGGGCGGGGCCCCTCAGGGTCCGATTTTGTGGTTGGGACCCATAAGGGTCCAATTTTGTGGTTGGGGCCCCGTAGGGTCCGATTTTGTGGCCGGTGCCCCTCAGGGTCTGATTTTGTGGTTGGGGCCACTCTGGGTCTGATTTGGTGGGCGGGGCCTCTCAGGGTCCGATTTTCTAGCCGGGGCCCCTCAGGCTTCGATTTTGTGGGTTGGGCCCCTCAGGGTCTAATTTTGTGGCCGGGGCCCCTCAGGGTCCGATTTTGTGGTTGGGACCCCTCAGGGTCCGATTTTGTGGTTGGGGCCCCATAGGGTCCGATTTTGTGGCCGGTGCCCCTCAGGGTCCGATTTTGTGACCGGGGCCCATCAGGGTCCGATTTTGTGGCCGATGCCCCTCAGGGTCTGATTTTGTTTGGGCCCCTCAGGGTCTGATTTTGTGGCCGGGGCCCCTCAGAGTCCGATTTTGTGGCCGGGGCCCCTCAGAGTCCGATTTTGTGGGTGGGGCCCTTAGGGTCTGATTTTGTGGCCGGGGCCCCTCAGAGTCCGATTTTGTGGGTGGGGCCCTTAGGGTCTGATTTTGTGGGCAGAGCCCCTCTGGGTCCAATTTGGTGGGCGGGACCACTTTGGGTCCATTTTGGTAAGCGGAACCACTCTTGGTCCAATTTGGTGGGCGGGGCCACTCGGGGGCCGATTTGGTGGGCGGGGCCACTCGGGGGTTGATTTGGTGGGCGGGGCCACTCGGGGGTCGATTTGGTGGGCGGGGCCACTCGGGGGCCGATTTGGTGGGTGGGGCCACTCGGGGCCCGATGTGGTGGGTGGGGCCACTCGGGGGCCGACATAGTGGGCGGGGCCACTCTGGGCCGATTTGGTGGGCGGGGCCACTTGGGGGCCGATTTGGTGGGCGGGGTCACTTGGGGGCGATTTGGTGGGCGGGGCTACTCTGGGTCCGATTTCCTGGGCTGGGCCACTCTGGGTCTGATTTGGTGAGCGGAGCCCCTTTGGGTCCGATTTCTTGAGCGGGGCCACGCTGGGTCTGATTTGGAGGCCCGGGTCGATCAGCCTCCAATTTGGAGGCCGGGGTGGCTAAGCCTCCGATTTGGAGCCTGGGGTCACTCAGTTTTCGATTTGGCGCGCTGGCCCTTTAAGAATCACTTTTGCGCGTCGGCCGTTTTAGAGACAGGGTGGCTCACTGGGCTTCTAAATCCACTTTGGCGCACATTCTCTCTCAGGGTCATGCTTCATGTGATGAATCTAGATTTGCATTTGTGATGTGGGCTTTGCTTTAAGAGCTGATATTATGTGCCAGAAGCTCTGTCCTGGGGGTGTCATGTGATGTTCGTAGGCGTTGGCAAAGTAAATGGGTGTGCCTGCGCATATCAATGAGCTTTACTGCCATTTGAATTGCCTCAGGGCACGTTTTAAGTTGCCCATTGAAAAGCATTGAGACATGCATTCCAATGACGGGAAAAAAAATTTTCAAACGCAAATTGCGCAAAACCTACAAATCCGATCGACACGAAAAATACTTAGCACACCTCTCGTGGACGCTGGCTTCGAAACGACACCTCAACGGAGTCTGTGCGTGTTGCGGTTCGGGCTGTATTAATTGCGGAAATCAACTTAATAATAATAACTAGATGTGTATTTCCTGAAGGAAGTACAGATAGTGGTTTGAAAATTGTGCCCGGGCTACCCCTTTAAGAGATACTTGCCTGCTGCCGCTGCAAGACTTTCAACTCAGGATCCGTTTTAACTGTGGGTGCCTCTCAAGGGCCACTTTGGCTTCAGGGTCTGATTTTGTGGGTGGGGCCACTCAGGAGCTGATTTGGTGTGGGGCCCCTCAGGGTCCGATTTGATGGGCGGGGCCCCTCAGGGTCCGATTTGGTGGGCGGGGCACCTCTGGGTCCGATTTGGTGGGCGGGGCCACTCTGGGTCCGATTTGGTGGGCGGGGCCACTCTGGGTCCGATTTGGTGGGCGGGGCCACTCTGGGTCCGATTTGGTGGGCGGGGCCACTCTGGGTCCGATTTGGTGGGCGGGGCCACTCTGGGTCCGGTTTGGAGGCCAGGGTCGATCAGCCTCCGATTTGGAGCCTGGGGTCACTCAGCTTTCGATTTGGCGCGCCGGCCCTTTAAGAATCACTTAGGCGCGTCGCCGTTAAAGAGCCAGTTTGGCGCACTGGGCTTTTAAATCCACTTTGGCGCACATTCTCTCTCAGGGGCATGCGTCATGTGATGAAGCTAGATTTGCATTTGTGCTCTGGGTTTCGCTTTAAGAGCTGATATTATCTGCCAGAAACTCTGTCTTGGAGGGGTCATGAAAAGTTTGTATGCGTTGGCATAGTAACTGGGTGTGACTGCGCATATCAATGAGCTTAACTGCTATTTGAATCGCCTCACGACTGCCCCATGTTTTCCCTATGGCAAAATTTTCCATTTGAAATGCATTGAGACAGTGCATTCCAATGACAGGAAAATGTTTTTTCAAATGCAAATTGTACAAAAACTATAAATCTGATCGACACGAAAAATACTTAGCACACCTCTCGTGAACGCTGGCTTCGAAACGACACCTCAACGGAGTCTGTGCGTGTAGCGGTTCGGGCCGCATTAATTGCGGAAATCAACTGAATAGTAATAATAATACTAGATGTGTATTTCCTGAAGGAAGTACAGATAGTGGTTTGAAATGGTGCCCGGGCTGCCCCTTTAAGAGAGACTTGCCTGCTGCCCCTGCAAGACTTTCAACTCAGGATCCGATTTAACTGGGTGCCTCTCAGGGGCCACTTTGGCCTCAGGGTCCGATTTTGTGGGTGGGACCCCTCAGGGCCCGATTTTGTGGGTGGGGCCCCTCTGGGTCCGATTTTGTGGCCGGGGAACCTCAGGGTCCAATTTTGTGGGTGGGGCCCATAGGGTCCGATTTGGTGGACGGGGCCACTCAGGGTCCGACTTGGTGGGCGGGGCCACTCAGGGTCCGATTTGGTGAGTGGGGCCCCTCAGAGTTCAATTTGGTCAGCGGGGCCCCTCAGGGTCCGATTTTGTGGTTGGGGCCTTTCAGAATCTGATTTAGTGGGTGGGGCCCCTCCGGGTCTGAATTGGTGGGCGGTGCCCCTCAGTGTCCGATTTGGTGGGCGGGGCCCCTCAGGGTCCGATTTGGTGGGTTGGGCCCCTCAGGGTTCGATTTTGTGGGTTGGGCCCCTCAGGGTCCGATTTTGTGTCCGGGGCCCCTCAGGGTCCGATTTTGTGGCCGGTGCCTCTCAGGGTCCGATAATGTGGTTGGGGCCCCTCAGGGTCCGATTTTGTGTCCGGAGCCTCTCAGGGTCCGATTTTGTGGTTGGGGCCCCTCAGGATCCGATTTTGTGGCCGGGGTCCCTCAGGGTCCGATTTTGTGGCCGGGGCCCCTCAGGGTCCGATTTTGTGGGTGGGGCCCCTCAGGGTCCAATTTTTTGGCCGGGGAGCCTCAGGGTCCAATTTTGTGGTTGGGGCCCCTCAGGGATCGATTTTGTGGTTGGGGCCCCTCAGGATCCAATTTTGTGACCGGGCCCCTCAGGGTCTGATTTTGTGGGTGGGGCCCCTCAGGGTCCGATATTGTGGGTGGGGCCCCTCAGGATCCGATTTTGTGGGTGGGCCCCCTCAGGATCTGATTTTGTGGTTGGGGCCTCTCAGGGTTCAATTTTGTAGGCGGGGCCCCTCAGGGTCTGATTTTGTGGCCGGGGCCCCTCATGGTCCGATTTTGTGGGTGGGGCCCCTTAGGGTCCGATTTGGTGGACGGGGCCACTCAGGGTCCGATTTGGTGGGCGGGGCCACTCAGGGTCCGATTTGGTGAGTGGGGCCCCTCAGAGTTCAATTTGGTCAGCGGGGCCCCTCAGGGTCCGATTTTGTGGGTGGGGCCCCTCAGGGTCCGATTTTGTGGTTGGGGCCTTTCAGAATCTGATTTAGTGGGTGGGGCCCCTCCGGGTCTGAATTGGTGGGCGGGGCCCCTCAGTGTCTGATTTGGTGGGCGGGGCCCCTCAGGGTCCGATTTGGTGGGTTGGGCCCCTCAGGGTCCGATTTTGTGGGTTGGGCCCCTCAGGGTCCGATTTTGTGTCCGGGGCCCCTCAGGGTCCGATTTTGTGGCCGGTGCCTCTCAGGGTCCGATTTTGTTGTTGGGCCCCCTCAGGGTCCGATTTTGTGTCCGGAGCCTCTCAGGGTCTGATTTTGTGGTTGGGGCCCCTCAAGATCCGATTTTGTGGCCGGGGTCCGTCAGGGTCCGATTTTGTGGCCGAGGCCCCTCAGGGTCCAATTTTGTGGGTGGGGCCCCTCAGGGTCCAATTTTTTGGCCGGGGCCCCTCAGGGTCCAATTTTGTGGGTGGGGCCCCTCAGGGTCCAATTTTGTGGGTGGGGCCCCTCAGGGTCCAATTTTGTGGGTGGGGCCCCTCAGGGTCCAATTTTGTGGGTGGGGCCCCTCAGGGATCGATTTTGTGGTTGGGGCCCCTCAGGATCCAATTTTGTGACCGGGGGCCTTCAGGGTCTGATTTTGTGGGTGGGGCCCCTCAGGGTCCGATATTGTGGGTGGGGCCCTTCAGGATCCGATTTTGTGGGTGGGCCCCCTCAGGATCTGATTTTGTGGTTGGGGCCCCTCAGGGTTCAATTTTGTAGGCGGGGCCCCGCAGGGTCTGATTTTGTGGTTGGGGCCCCTCAAGATCCGATTTTGTGGCCGGGGTCCCTCAGGGTCCGATTTTGTGGCCGGGGCCCCTCAGGGTCCAATTTTGTGGGTGGGGCCCCTCAGGGTCCAATTTTTTGGCCGGGGCCCCTCAGTGTCCAATTTTGTGGGTGGAGCCCCTCAGGGTCCAATTTTGTGGGTGGGGCCCCTCAGGGTCCAATTTTGTGGGTGGGGCCCCTCAGGGTCCAATTTTGTGGTTGGGGCCCCTCAGGGATCGATTTTGTGGTTGGGGCCCCTCAGGATCCAATTTTGTGACCGGGGCCCTCAGGGTCTGATTTTGTTGGTGGGGCCCCTCAGGGTCCGATATTGTGGGTGGGGCCCCTCAGGATCCGATTTTGTGGGTGGGCCCCCTCAGGATCTGATTTTGTGGTTGGGGCCCCTCAGGGTTCAATTTTGTAGGCGGGGCCCCGCAGGGTCTGATTTTGTGGCCGGGGCCCCTCAAGGTCCGATTTTGTGGGTGGGGCCCCTTAGGGTCCGATTTGGTGGACGGGGCCACTCAGGGTCCGATTTGGTGGGCGGGGCCACTCAGAGTCCGATTTGGTGAGTGGGGCCCCTCAGAGTTCAATTTGGTCAGCGGGGCCCCTCAGGGTCCGATTTTGTGGGTGGGGCCCCTCAGGGTCCGATTTTGTGGTTGGGGCCTTTCAGAATCTGATTTAGTGGGCGGGGCCCCTCCGGGTCTGAATTGGTGGGCGGGGCCCCTCAGTGTCCGATTTGGTGGGCGGGGCCCCTCAGGGTCCGATTTGGTGGGTTGGGCCCCTCAGGGTCCGATTTTGTGGGTTGGGCCCCTCAGGGTCCGATTTTGTGTCCGGGGCCCCTCAGGGTCCGATTTTGTGGCCGGTGCCTCTCAGGATCCGATTTTGTGGTTGGGCCCCCTCAGGGTCCGATTTTGTGGCCGGGGCCCCTCAGGGTCCAATTTTGTGGGTGGGGCCCCTCAGGGTCCAATTTTTTGGCCGGGGCCCCTCAGGGTCCGATATTGTGGGTGGGGCCCCTCAGGATCCGATTTTGTGGGTGGGGCCCTTCAGGATCTGATTTTGTGGTTGGGGCCCCTCAGGGTTCAATTTTGTAGGCTGGGCCCCTCAGGGTCCGATTTTGTGGCCGGGGCCCGTGAGGGTCCGATTTTGTGGCCGGGGCCCCTCAGGGTCCGATTTTGTGGTTGGGGCCCCTCAGTGTCCGATTTTGTGATTGGGGCCCCTCAGGGTCTGATTTTGTGAGTGGGGCCCCTCAGGGTCCGATGTTGTGGCCGGGGCCCCTCAGGGTCTGATTTTGTGGCCGGATCCCCTCAGGGTCCGATTTTGTGGGTGGGTCCCCTCAGGGTCTGATTTTGTGGCCGGGGTCCCTCAGGGTCCGATTTTGTGGGTGGGGCCCCTTAGGGTCCGATTTGGTGGACGGGGCCACTCAGGGTCCGATTTGGTGGGCGGGGCCACTCAGGGTCCGATTTGGTGAGTGGGGCCCCTCAGAGTTCAATTTGGTCAGCGGGGCCCCTCAGGGTCCGATTTTGTGGGTGGGGCCCCTCAGGGTCCGATTTTGTGGTTGGGGCCTTTCAGAATCTGATTTAGTGGGTGGGGCCCCTCCGGGTCTGAATTGGTGGGCGGGGCCCCTCAGTGTCTGATTTGGTGGGCGGGGCCCCTCAGGGTCCGATTTGGTGGGTTGGGCCCCTCAGGGTCCGATTTTGTGGGTTGGGCCCCTCAGGGTCCGATTTTGTGTCCGGGGCCCCTCAGGGTCCGATTTTGTGGCCGGTGCCTCTCAGGGTCCGATTTTGTTGTTGGGCCCCCTCAGGGTCCGATTTTGTGTCCGGAGCCTCTCAGGGTCTGATTTTGTGGTTGGGGCCCCTCAAGATCCGATTTTGTGGCCGGGGTCCGTCAGGGTCCGATTTTGTGGCCGAGGCCCCTCAGGGTCCAATTTTGTGGGTGGGGCCCCTCAGGGTCCAATTTTTTGGCCAGGGCCCCTCAGGGTCCAATTTTGTGGGTGGGGCCCCTCAGGGTCCAATTTTGTGGGTGGGGCCCCTCAGGGTCCAATTTTGTGGGTGGGGCCCCTCAGGGTCCAATTTTGTGGGTGGGGCCCCTCAGGGATCGATTTTGTGGTTGGGGCCCCTCAGGATCCAATTTTGTGACCGGGGCCTTCAGGGTCTGATTTTGTGGGTGGGGCCCCTCAGGGTCCGATATTGTGGGTGTGGCCCCTCAGGATCCGATTTTGTGGGTGGGCCCCCTCAGGATCTGATTTTGTGGTTGGGGCCCCTCAGGGTTCAATTTTGTAGGCTGGGCCCCTCAGGGTCCGATTTTGTGGCAGGGGCCCCTCAGGGTCCGATTTTGTGGCCGGGGCCCGTGAGGGTCCGATTTTGTGGCCGGGGCCCCTCAGGGTCCGATTTTGTGGTTGGGGCCCCTCAGTGTCCGATTTTGTGATTGGGGCCCCTCAGGGTCTGATTTTGTGAGTGGGGCCCCTCAGGGTCCGATGTTGTGGCCGGGGCCCCTCAGGGTCTGATTTTGTGGCCGGATTCCCTCAGGGTCCGATTTTGTGGGTGGGTCCCCTCAGGGTCTGATTTTGTGGCCGGGGTCCCTCAGGGTCCGATTTTGTGGCCGGGGCCCCTCAGGGTCCAATTTTGTGGGTGGGGCCCCTCAGGGTTCAATTTTTTGGCCGGGGCCCCTCAGGGTCCAATTTTGTGGGTGGGGCCCCTCAGGGTCCAATTTTGTGGGTGGGGCCCCTCAAGGTCCAATTTTGTCGGTGGGGCCCCTCAGGGTACGATTTTGTGATTGGGGCTCCTCAGGGATCGATTTTGTGGTTGGGGCCCCTCAGGATCCAATTTTGTGACCGGGGCCCTCAGGGTCTGATTTTGTGGGTGGGGCCCCTCAGGGTCCGATATTGTGGGTGGGGCCCCTCAGGATCCGATTTTGTGGGTGGGGCCCCTCAGGATCCGATATTGTGGGTGGGGCCCCTCAGGGTCCAATTTTGTGGCCGGGGCCCGTGAGGGTCCGATTTTGTGGCCGGGGCCCGTGAGGGTCCGATTTTGTGGCCGGGGCCCCTCAGGGTCCGATTTTGTGGCCGGGGCCCCTCAGGGTCCGATTTTGTGGTTGGGGCCCCTCAGGGTCCAATTTTGTGAGTGGGGCCCCTCAGGGTCCGATGTTGTGGCCGGGGCCCCTCAGGGTCTGATTTTGTGGCCGGATCCCCTCAGGGTCCGATTTTGTGGGTGGGGCCCCTCAGGGTCCGATTTTGTGGCCGGGGTCCCTCAGGGTCCGATTTTGTGGCCGGGGCCCCTCAGGGTCCAATTTTGTGGGTGGGGCCCCTCAGGGTCCAATTTTTTGGCCGGGGCCCCTCAGGGTCCAACTCTGTGGGTGGGGCCCCTCAGGGTCCAATTTTGTGGGTGGGGCCCCTCAGGGTCCAATTTTGTCGGTGGGGCCCGTCAGGGTCCGATTTTGTGGTTGGGGCCCCTCAGGGATCGATTTTGTGGTTGGGTCCCCTCAGGATCCAATTTTGTGACCGGGGCCCTCAGGGTCCGATTTTGTGGGTGGGGCCCCTCAGGGTCCGATATTGTGGGTGGGGCCCCTCAGGATCCGATTTTGTGGGTGGGGCCCCTCAGGATCCGATTTTGTGGTTGGGGCCCCTCAGGGTTCAATTTTGTAGGCGGGGCCCCTCAGGGTCCGATTTTGTGGCCGGGGCCCCTCAGGGTCCGATTTTGTGGCCGGAGCCCGTGAGGGTCCGATTTTGTGGCCGGGGCCCCTCAGGGTCCGATTTTGTGGCCAGGGCCCCTCAGTGTCCAATTTTGTGGTAGGGGCCCCTTAGGGTCCGATTTTGTGGTTGGGGCCCTCAGGGTCCGATTTTGTGAGTGGGGCCCCTCAGGGTCCGATGTTGTGGCCGGGGCCCCTCAGGGTCTGATTTTGTGGCCGGATCCCCTCAGGGTCCGATTTTGTGGGAGGGGCCCCTCAGGGTCCGATTTTGTGGCCGGGGTCCCTCAGGGTCTCATTTTGTGGCCGGGGCCCCTCAGGGTCCAATTTTGTGGGTGGGGCCCCTCAGGGTCCAGTTTTGTGTGTCGGGCCCCTCAGGGTCCGATTTTGTGGTTGGGGCCCCTCAGGGATCGATTTTGTGGTTGGAGCCCCTCAGGATCCAATTTTGTGACCGGGGCCCTCAGGGTCTGATTTTGTGGGTGGGGACCCTCAGGGTCCGATATTGTGGGTGGGGCCCCTCAGGATCCGATTTTTTAGGTGGGGCCCCTCAGTATCTGATTTTGTGGTTGGGTCCCCTCAGGGTTCAATTTTGTAGGCGGGGCCCCTCAGGGTCCGATTTTGTGGCCGGGGCCCCTCAGGGTCCGATTTTGTGGTTGGGGCCCCTCAGGGTCCGATATTGTGGTTGGGGCCCCTCAGGGTCCGATTTTGTGAGTGGGGCCTCTCAGGGTCCGATGTTGTGGCCGGGGCCCCTCAGGGTCTGATTTTGTGGCCGGATCCCCTCAGGGTCCGATTTTGTGGGTGGGGTCCCTCAGGGTCCGATTTTGTGGCCGGGGTCCCTCAGGGTCTGATTTTGTGGCCGGGGCCCCTCAGGGTCCAATTTTGTGGGTGGGGCCCCTCAGGGTCCAATTTTGTGGGTGGGGCCCCTCAGGGTCCAATTTTGTGGGTGGGGCCCCTCAGGGTCCGATTTTGTGGTTGGGGCCCCTCATGGATCGATTTTGTGGTTGGGGCCCCTCAGGATCCAATTTTGTGACCGGGCCCTCAGGGTCTGATTTTGTGGGTGGGCCCCCTCAGGGTCCGATATTGTGGGTGGGGCCCCTCAGGATCCGATTTTGTGGGTGGGGCCCCTCAGGATCTAATTTTGTGGTTGGGGCCCCTCAGGGTTCAATTTTGTAGGCGGGGCCCCTCAGGGTCCAATTTTGTGGGTGGGGCCCCTCAGGGTCCGATTTTGTGGTTGGGGCCCCTCATGGATCGATTTTGTGGTTGGGGCCCCTCAGGATCCAATTTTGTGACCGGGCCCTCACGGTCTGATTTTGTGGGTGGGCCCCCTCAGGGTCCGATATTGTGGGTGGGGCCCCTCAGGATCCGATTTTGTGGGTGGGGCCCCTCAGGATCTGATTTTGTGGTTGGGGCCCCTCAGGGTTCAATTTTGTAGGCGGGGCCCCTCAGGGTCCGATTTTGTGGCCGGGGCCCCTCAGGGTCCGATTTTGTGGGTGGGGCCCCTCAGGGTCCGATTTGGTGGGTGGGGCCACTCTGGGTCCGATTTGGTGGGCGGGGCTACTCAGGGTCCAATTTGGTGGGCGGGGTCCCTCAGGGTCCGATTTGGTGGGCGGAGCCCCCAGGGTCCGATTTGGCGGGCGGGGACCCTCAGGGTCCGATTTGGTGGGCGGGGCCCCTCAGGGTCCAATTTGGTGGGCGGAGCCCCTCAGGGTCCAATTTGGTGGGCGGGACCCTCAGGGTCCGATTTTCTGGCCGGGGCCCCTCAGGGTCCGATTTTGTGGGTTGGGCCCCTCAGGGTCCGATTTTCTGGCCGGGGCCCCTCAGGGTCCGATTTTGTGTCCGGGGACTCAAAGGGTCCGATTTTGTGGTTGGGGCCACTCAGGATCCGATTTTGTGGCCGGGGCCACTCTCGGTCCGATTTAGTGGGCGTTGCCCCTCAGGGTCTGATTTGGTGGGCGGGGCCACTAATAGTCTGATATGGTGGGCGGGGCCCCTCAGGGTCTGATTTGGTGGGCGGGATCCCTCAGGGTCCGATTTGGTGGGCGGGGCCCCTCAGGGTTCGATTTGGTAAGCGGGGCCCCTCAGGGTCTGATTTGGTGGGCGGGGCCCCTCAGGGTCTGATTTGGTGGACAGGGCCCCTCAGGGTCTGATATGGTGGGGGGCCCTCAGGGTCTGATTTGGTGGGCGGGGCCCCTCAGGGTTCAATTTGGTGGGAGGGGCCCCTCAGGGTCCGATTTGGTGGGCGGGGCCCCTCAGGGTCCGATTTGGTGAGTGGGGCCCCTCAGAGTTCAATTTGGTGAGCAGGGCCCCTCAGGGTCCGATTTGGTGAGCGGGGCCCCTCAGGGTCTGATTTCGTGGGCGGGATCTCTCAGAGTCTGATTTGGTGGGCGGGGCCCCTCAGTGTCCGATTTGGTGGGCAGGGGCGCACTTTGGCGCACATTCTCTCTCAGGGGCATGCGTCATGTGATGAAGGTAGATTTGCATTTGTGCTGTGGGTTTCGCTTTAAGAGCTGATATTATGTAGCAGAAGCTCTGTCCTGGGGGCGTCATGTGACGTTCATAGGCGTTGGCATAGTAACTGGGTGTGCCTGCGCATATCAATGAGCTTTACTGCCATTTCAATCGCCTCAGGGCATGTTTTGCCATTTCTCATTGAAAAGCATTGGAGACAGCGCATTCCAAGGACGGGAAAAAAAAATTTCAAACGCAAATTGCGCAAAAACTACAAATCCGATTGACTTGAAAAATACTTAGCACACCTCTCGTGGACGCTGGCTTCGAAACGACACCTCAACGGAGTCTGTGCGTGTAGCGGTTCGGGCCGCATTAATTGCGGAAATCAACTGAATAACTTGTGATTGACGCATTATAATTGTAATACTAGATGTGTATTTCCTGAAGGAAGTACAGATAGTGGTTTGAAATGGTGCCCGGGCTGCCCCTTTAAGAGAGACTTGCCTGCTGCCCCTGCAAGACTTTCAACTCAGGATACGATTTAACTGTGGGTGCCTCTCAGGGGCCACTTTGGCCTCATGGTCTGATTTTGTGGGTGGGGCCCCTCAGGGCCTGATTTTGTGGGTGGGGCCCCTCAGGGTCTGATTTTTTGGGTGGGGCCCCTCAGGGTCCGATTTGGTGGCCGGGGCCCCTCAGGGTCTGATTTGGTGGGTGGGGCCCCTCAAGGTCCGATTTTGTGGCTGTGGCCCCTCAGGGTCCGATTTTGTGGCCGGGGCCAATCAGGATCCGATTTTTGTGGCCGGAACCCCTCAGGGTCCAATTTTGCAGGTGGGGCCCCTCAGGGTCCGATTTTGTGGCCGGGTCCCGTCAGGGTACGATTTTGTGGGTGGGACCTCTCATGGTCCGATTTGGTGGGCGGGGCCCCTCAGGGTCCAATTTGGTGGGCAGGGCCCCTCAGGGTCCGATTTTGTGGGTTTGGCCCCTCAGGGTCCGATTTTGTGGCCGGGGCCCCTCAGGGTCCGATTTTGTGTCAGGGGCCCCTCAGGGTCCGATTTTGTGGTTGGGTCCCCTCAGGGTCCGATTTTGTGGTTGGGGCCCCTCAGGGTCCGATTTTGTGGCCGCGGCCCCTCAGGGTCTGATTTTGTGGCCGCGGCCCCTCAGGGTCCGATTTTGTGGCAGGGGCCCCTCTGGGTCCGATCTTGTGGGTGGGGCCCCTCTGGGTCCAATTTGGTGGGCGGGACCACTCTGGGTCCAATTTGGTGGGCGGGGCCTCTCAAGGTCCGATTTTGTGGTTGGGTCCCCTCAGGGTCCGATTTTGTGGTTGGGGCCCCTCAGGGTCCAATTTTGTGGCCGGGGCCTATCAGGGTCCAATTTTGTGACTGGGGCCCATCAGGGTCCGATTTTGTGGCCGCAGCCCCTCAGGGTCTGATTTTGTGGCAGGGGCCCCTCTGGGTCTGATTTTGTGGGCGGAGCCCCTCTGGGTCCAATTTGGTGGGCGGGACCACTCTGGGTCCAATTTGGTGGGCGGGACCACTCTGGGTCCGATTTGGTGGGCGGGGCCTCTCAGGGTCCGATTTGGTGGGCGGGGCCCCACATTGTCCGATTTGGTGGGCGGGGCCACTCTGGGTAAGATTTGGAGGCTGGGGTCGCTCAGCCTCCAATTTGGAGGCCGGGGTTGTTGAGCTTCCGATTTGGAGGCCGAGGTCAAAAAGCCTCTGATTTGGAGGCCGGGGTCGATGAGCCTCCGATTTGGAGGCCGGGGTGGCTCAGCCTCCGATTTGGAGGCCGGGGTGGCTCAGCCTCCGATTTGGAGGCCGGGGTGGCTCAGCCTCCGATTTGGAGGCCGGGGTGGATCAGCCTCCGATTTGTAGGCCGGGGTGGATCAGCCTCCGATTTGGAGGCCGGGGTCGCTCAGCCTCCGATTTGGAGGCCGGGGTGGCTCAGCCTCCTATTTGGAGGCCGAGGTGGCTCAGCCTCCGATTTGGAGGCCGGGGTCGATCAGCCTCCGATTTGGAGGCCGGGGTCGATCAGCCTCCGATTTGGAGGCCGGGGTCGATCAGCCTCCGATTTGGAGGCCGGGGTGGATCAGCCTCCGATTTGGAGGCCGGGGTGGATCAGCCTCCGATTTGGAGGCCGGGGTGGATCAGCCTCCGATTTGGAGGCCGGGGTGGCTCAGACTCCGATTTGGAGGCCGGGGTGGCTCAGACTCTGATTTGGAGGCCGGGGTGGCTCAGACTCCGATTTGGAGGCCGGGGTGGCTCAGCGTCCGATTTGGAGGCCGGGGTGGCTCAGCGTCCGATTTGGAGGCCGGGGTGGCTCAGCCTCCGATTTGGAGGCGGGGGTGGCTCAGCCTCCGATTTGGAGGCCGGGGTGGCTCATTCTCCGATTTGGTGTGTCGGCCCTTTAAGACTCATTTGGGTGCGCTGGCCCTTTAACAATCACTTTGGCGCGTTGGCCCTTTAAGAGCTAGTTTGGCTCACTGGGCTTCTTTTAAATCCACTTTGGCGCCCACATTCTCTCTCAGGGGCATGTGTCATGTGATGAAGCTAGATTTGCATTTGTGCTGTGGGTTTCGCTTTAAGAGCTGATATTATGTGGCAGAGGCTCTGTGCTGGGGTTCAAGTGAAGTTCGTAGGCGTTGGCATAGTAACTGGGTCTGCCTGCGCATATCAATGAGCTCAACTGTCATTTCAATCGCCTCAGGGCACGTTTTGCCATTTCCTATTGAAAAGCATTGGAGACAGTGCATTCCAATGACGGGAAAAAAAATTTTCAAACGCAAATTGCGCAAAAACTACAAATCCGATCGACACGAAAAATACTTAGCACACCTCTCATGGACGCTGGCTTCGAAACCACACCTCAACGGAGTCTGTGCGTGTAGCGGTTCGGGCCGCATTAATTGCGGAAATCAACTTAATAATAAGAAGAAGAATAAGTTAGCAGCGTTCGGATTACAATATAGTGGTTTTTTCAAACCACTATAATAAGTTAGCAGCGTTCGGATTACAATATAGTGGTTTTTTCAAACCACTATAATAATAATAAGAACTAGATGTGTATTTCCTGAAGGAAGTACAGATAGTGGTTTGAAATAGTGCCTGGGCTGCCCCTTTAAGAGAGACTTGGCTGCTGCCCCTGCAAGACTTTCAACTCAGGATCCGTTTTAAATGTGGGTGCCTCTCAGGGGCCACTTTGGCCTCAGGGTCTGATTTGGTGGGTGGGGCCCCTCAGGATCCGATTCGGTGGCCTGGGCTCCTCAAGATTTGAATTAGTGGCCGGGATTCCTCAGGGTCCAATTTTGTGGGTGGGGCCCCACAGGGTCTGATTTTGTGGGTGTGGCCTCTCAGGGTCCGATTTTGTGGGTGTGGCCCCTCAGGGTCCGATTTTGTGGGTGGGTCCCCTCAGGGTCCGATTTTATTGGTGGGGCCCCTCAGGGTCCGATTTTGTGGGTGGGGCCCCTCAGGGTCCGATTTTGTGGGTGGGGCCCCTCAGGGTACGATTTTGTGGGTGTGGCCTCTCAGTGTCCGATTTTGTGGGTGGGGCCCCCTCAGGGTCCGATTTTGTGGGTGGGGCCCCCTCAGGGTCCGATTTTATGGGTGGGGCCCCTCAGGGTCTGTTTTTGTGGGTGGGGCCCCTCAGGGTCCGATTTTGTGGCCGGGGCCCCTCAGGGTCCGATTTTGTGGCCGGGGCCCCTCAGGGTCTGATTTTATGGCCGGGGCCCCTCAGGGTCTGATTTTGTGGGTGGGGCTCCTCAGGGTCCGATTTTGTGGCCGGAACCCCTCAGGGTCCGAATTTGTGGCCGGGGCCCCTCAGAGTCCGATTTTGTGGCCGGGGCCCCTCAGGGTCCGATTTTGCGGTTGGGGCCCCTCAGGGTCTGATTTTGTGGCTGGGTCTACTCAGGGTCTGAGTTTGAGGGCGGGGCCCCTAAGGGTCAGATTTTGTGGTTGGGGGCCCGCAGGGTCTGATTTTGTGGGTGGGGCCCCTCAGGGTCCGATTTGGTGGGCGGTCTCAGGGTCCGATTTTGAGGGCGGGGCCCCTCAGGGTCCGATTTTGTGAGTGGGGCCCCTCAGGGTCCGATGTTGTGGCCGGATCCCCTCAGGGTCCGATTTTGTGGGTGGGGCCCCTCAGGGTCCGATTTTGTGGCCGGGGTCCCTCGGGCCGATTTTGTGGCCGTGGCCCCTCAGGGTCCGATTTTGTGGTTGGGGCCCCTCAGGGTCTGATATTGTGTGTGGGGCCCCTCAGGATCCGATTTTGTGGTTGGGGCCCCTCAGGGTTCAATTTTGTAGGCGGGGCCCCTCAGGATCTGATTTTGTGGTTGGGGCCCCTCAGGGTTCAATTTTGTAGGCGGGGCCCCTCAGGGTCCGATTTTGTGGCCGGGGCCCCTCAGGGTCCGATTTTGTGGGTGGGGCCCCTCAGGGTCCGATTTGGTGGGTGGGGCCACTCTGGGTCCGATTTGGTGGGCGGGGCTACTCAGGGTCCAATTTGGTGGGCGGGGTCCCTCAGGGTCCGATTTGGTGGGCGGAGCCCCCAGGGTCCGATTTGGCGGGCGGGGACCCTCAGGGTCCGATTTGGTGGGCGGGGCCCCTCAGGGTCCAATTTGGTGGGCGGAGCCCCTCAGGGTCCAATTTGGTGGGCGGGACCCTCAGGGTCCGATTTTCTGGCCGGGGCCCCTCAGGGTCCGATTTTGTGGGTTGGGCCCCTCAGGGTCCGATTTTCTGGCCGGGGCCCCTCAGGGTCCGATTTTGTGTCCGGGGACTCAAAGGGTCCGATTTTGTGGTTGGGGCCACTCAGGATCTGATTTTGTGGCCGGGGCCACTCTCGGTCCGATTTAGTGGGCGTTGCCCCTCAGGGTCTGATTTGGTGGGCGGGGCCACTAATAGTCTGATATGGTGGGCGGGGCCCCTCAGGGTCTGATTTGGTGGGCGGGATCCCTCAGGGTCCGATTTGGTGGGCGGGGCCCCTCAGGGTTCGATTTGGTAAGCGGGGCCCCTCAGGGTCTGATTTGGTGGGCGGGGCCCCTCAGGGTCTGATTTGGTGGACAGGGCCCCTCAGGGTCTGATATGGTGGGGGGCCCTCAGGGTCTGATTTGGTGGGCGGGGCCCCTCAGGGTTCAATTTGGTGAGCAGGGCCCCTCAGGGTCCGATTTGGTGAGCGGGGCCCCTCAGGGTCTGATTTCGTGGGCGGGATCTCTCAGAGTCTGATTTGGTGGGCGGGGCCCCTCAGTGTCCGATTTGGTGGGCAGGGGCGCACTTTGGCGCACATTCTCTCTCAGGGGCATGCGTCATGTGATGAAGGTAGATTTGCATTTGTGCTGTGGGTTTCGCTTTAAGAGCTGATATTATGTAGCAGAAGCTCTGTCCTGGGGGCGTCATGTGACGTTCATAGGCGTTGGCATAGTAACTGGGTGTGCCTGCGCATATCAATGAGCTTTACTGCCATTTCAATCGCCTCAGGGCATGTTTTGCCATTTCTCATTGAAAAGCATTGGAGACAGCGCATTCCAAGGACGGGAAAAAAAAATTTCAAACGCAAATTGCGCAAAAACTACAAATCCGATTGACTTGAAAAATACTTAGCACACCTCTCGTGGACGCTGGCTTCGAAACGACACCTCAACGGAGTCTGTGCGTGTAGCGGTTCGGGCCGCATTAATTGCGGAAATCAACTGAATAACTTGTGATTGACGCATTATAATTGTAATACTAGATGTGTATTTCCTGAAGGAAGTACAGATAGTGGTTTGAAATGGTGCCCGGGCTGCCCCTTTAAGAGAGACTTGCCTGCTGCCCCTGCAAGACTTTCAACTCAGGATACGATTTAACTGTGGGTGCCTCTCAGGGGCCACTTTGGCCTCATGGTCTGATTTTGTGGGTGGGGCCCCTCAGGGCCTGATTTTGTGGGTGGGGCCCCTCAGGGTCCGATTTGGTGGCCGGGGCCCCTCAGGGTCTGATTTGGTGGGTGGGGCCCCTCAAGGTCCGATTTTGTGGCTGTGGCCCCTCAGGGTCCGATTTTGTGGCCGGGGCCAATCAGGATCCGATTTTTGTGGCCGGAACCCCTCAGGGTCCAATTTTGCAGGTGGGGCCCCTCAGGGTCCGATTTTGTGGCCGGGTCCCGTCAGGGTACGATTTTGTGGGTGGGACCTCTCATGGTCCGATTTGGTGGGCGGGGCCCCTCAGGGTCCAATTTGGTGGGCAGGGCCCCTCAGGGTCCGATTTTGTGGGTTTGGCCCCTCAGGGTCCGATTTTGTGGCCGGGGCCCCTCAGGGTCCGATTTTGTGTCAGGGGCCCCTCAGGGTCCGATTTTGTGGTTGGGTCCCCTCAGGGTCCGATTTTGTGGTTGGGGCCCCTCAGGGTCCGATTTTGTGGCCGCGGCCCCTCAGGGTCTGATTTTGTGGCCGCGGCCCCTCAGGGTCCGATTTTGTGGCAGGGGCCCCTCTGGGTCCGATCTTGTGGGTGGGGCCCCTCTGGGTCCAATTTGGTGGGCGGGACCACTCTGGGTCCAATTTGGTGGGCGGGGCCTCTCAAGGTCCGATTTTGTGGTTGGGTCCCCTCAGGGTCCGATTTTGTGGTTGGGGCCCCTCAGGGTCCAATTTTGTGGCCGGGGCCTATCAGGGTCCAATTTTGTGACTGGGGCCCATCAGGGTCCGATTTTGTGGCCGCAGCCCCTCAGGGTCTGATTTTGTGGCAGGGGCCCCTCTGGGTCTGATTTTGTGGGCGGAGCCCCTCTGGGTCCAATTTGGTGGGCGGGACCACTCTGGGTCCAATTTGGTGGGCGGGACCACTCTGGGTCCGATTTGGTGGGCGGGGCCTCTCAGGGTCCGATTTGGTGGGCGGGGCCCCACATTGTCCGATTTGGTGGGCAGGGCCACTCTGGGTAAGATTTGGAGGCTGGGGTCGCTCAGCCTCCAATTTGGAGGCCGGGGTTGTTGAGCTTCCGATTTGGAGGCCGAGGTCAAAAAGCCTCTGATTTGGAGGCCGGGGTCGATGAGCCTCCGATTTGGAGGCCGGGGTGGCTCAGCCTCCGATTTGGAGGCCGGGGTGGCTCAGCCTCCGATTTGGAGGCCGGGGTGGCTCAGCCTCCGATTTGGAGGCCGGGGTGGCTCAGCCTCCGATTTGGAGGCCGGGGTGGATCAGCCTCCGATTTGTAGGCCGGGGTGGATCAGCCTCCGATTTGGAGGCCGGGGTCGCTCAGCCTCCGATTTGGAGGCCGGGGTGGCTCAGCCTCCTATTTGGAGGCCGAGGTGGCTCAGCCTCCGATTTGGAGGCCGGGGTCGATCAGCCTCCGATTTGGAGGCCGGGGTCGATCAGCCTCCGATTTGGAGGCCGGGGTCGATCAGCCTCCGATTTGGAGGCCGGGGTGGATCAGCCTCCGATTTGGAGGCCGGGGTGGATCAGCCTCCGATTTGGAGGCCGGGGTGGATCAGCCTCCGATTTGGAGGCCGGGGTGGATCAGCCTCCGATTTGGAGGCCGGGGTGGATCAGACTCCGATTTGGAGGCCGGGGTGGCTCAGACTCTGATTTGGAGGCCGGGGTGGCTCAGACTCCGATTTGGAGGCCGGGGTGGATCAGCCTCCGATTTGGAGGCCGGGGTGGCTCAGACTCCGATTTGGAGGCCGGGGTGGCTCAGACTCTGATTTGGAGGCCGGGGTGGCTCAGACTCCGATTTGGAGGCCGGGGTGGCTCAGCGTCCGATTTGGAGGCCGGGGTGGCTCAGCGTCCGATTTGGAGGCCGGGGTGGCTCAGCCTCCGATTTGGAGGCGGGGGTGGCTCAGCCTCCGATTTGGAGGCCGGGGTGGCTCAGTCTCCGATTTGGTGTGTCGGCCCTTTAAGACTCATTTGGGTGCGCTGGCCCTTTAACAATCACTTTGGCGCGTTGGCCCTTTAAGAGCTAGTTTGGCTCACTGGGCTTCTTTTAAATCCACTTTGGCGCCCACATTCTCTCTCAGGGGCATGTGTCATGTGATGAAGCTAGATTTGCATTTGTGCTGTGGGTTTCGCTTTAAGAGCTGATATTATGTGGCAGAGGCTCTGTGCTGGGGTTCAAGTGAAGTTCGTAGGCGTTGGCATAGTAACTGGGTCTGCCTGCGCATATCAATGAGCTCAACTGTCATTTCAATCGCCTCAGGGCACGTTTTGCCATTTCCTATTGAAAAGCATTGGAGACAGTGCATTCCAATGACGGGAAAAAAAATTTTCAAACGCAAATTGCGCAAAAACTACAAATCCGATCGACACGAAAAATACTTAGCACACCTCTCATGGACGCTGGCTTCGAAACCACACCTCAACGGAGTCTGTGCGTGTAGCGGTTCGGGCCGCATTAATTGCGGAAATCAACTTAATAATAAGAAGAAGAATAAGTTAGCAGCGTTCGGATTACAATATAGTGGTTTTTTCAAACCACTATAATAAGTTAGCAGCGTTCGGATTACAATATAGTGGTTTTTTCAAACCACTATAATAATAATAAGAACTAGATGTGTATTTCCTGAAGGAAGTACAGATAGTGGTTTGAAATAGTGCCTGGGCTGCCCCTTTAAGAGAGACTTGGCTGCTGCCCCTGCAAGACTTTCAACTCAGGATCCGTTTTAAATGTGGGTGCCTCTCAGGGGCCACTTTGGCCTCAGGGTCTGATTTGGTGGGTGGGGCCCCTCAGGATCCGATTCGGTGGCCTGGGCTCCTCAAGATTTGAATTAGTGGCCGGGATTCCTCAGGGTCCAATTTTGTGGGTGGGGCCCCACAGGGTCTGATTTTGTGGGTGTGGCCTCTCAGGGTCCGATTTTGTGGGTGTGGCCCCTCAGGGTCCGATTTTGTGGGTGGGTCCCCTCAGGGTCCGATTTTATTGGTGGGGCCCCTCAGGGTCCGATTTTGTGGGTGGGGCCCCTCAAGGTCCGATTTTGTGGGTGGGGCCCCTCAGGGTACGATTTTGTGGGTGTGGCCTCTCAGTGTCCGATTTTGTGGGTGGGGCCCCCTCAGGGTCCGATTTTGTGGGTGGGGCCCCCTCAGGGTCCGATTTTATGGGTGGGGCCCCTCAGGGTCTGTTTTTGTGGGTGGGGCCCCTCAGGGTCCGATTTTGTGGCCGGGGCCCCTCAGGGTCCGATTTTGTGGCCGGGGCGCCTCAGGGTCTGATTTTATGGCCGGGGCCCCTCAGGGTCTGATTTTGTGGGTGGGGCTCCTCAGGGTCCGATTTTGTGGCCGGAACCCCTCAGGGTCCGAATTTGTGGCCGGGGCCCCTCAGAGTCCGATTTTGTGGCCGGGGCCCCTCAGGGTCCGATTTTGCGGTTGGGGCCCCTCAGGGTCTGATTTTGTGGCTGGGTCTACTCAGGGTCTGAGTTTGAGGGCGGGGCCCCTAAGGGTCAGATTTTGTGGTTGGGGGCCCGCAGGGTCTGATTTTGTGGGTGGGGCCCCTCAGGGTCCGATTTGGTGGGCGGTCTCAGGGTCCGATTTTGAGGGCGGGGCCCCTCAGGGTCCGATTTTGTGAGTGGGGCCCCTCAGGGTCCGATGTTGTGGCCGGATCCCCTCAGGGTCCGATTTTGTGGGTGGGGCCCCTCAGGGTCCGATTTTGTGGCCGGGGTCCCTCGGGCCGATTTTGTGGCCGTGGCCCCTCAGGGTCCGATTTTGTGGTTGGGGCCCCTCAGGGTCTGATATTGTGTGTGGGGCCCCTCAGGATCCGATTTTGTGGGTGGGGCCCCTCAGGGTCCGATTTTGTGGCCGGGGCCCCTCAGGGTCCAATTTTGTGGGTGGGGCCCCTCAGGGTCCAATTTTTTGGCCAGGGCCCCTCAGGGTCCAATTTTGTGGGTGGGGCCCCTCAAGGTCCAATTTTGTGGGTGGGGCCCCTCAGAGTCCAATTTTGTCGGTGGGGCCCCTCAGGGTCCGATTTTGTGGTTGGGGCCCCTCAGGGATCGATTTTGTGGTTGGGGCCCCTCTGGATCCAATTTTGTGACCGGTGCCCTCAGGGTCTGATTTTGTGGGTGGGGCCCCTCAGGGTCCGATATTGTGGGTGGGGCCCCTCAGGATCCGATTTTGTGGGTGGGGCCCCTCAGGATCCGATTTTGTGGTTGGGGCCCCTCAGGGTTCAATTTTGTAGGCGGGGCCCCTCAGGGTCCGATTTTGTGGCCGGGGCCCGTGAGAGTCCGATTTTGTGGCCGGGGCCCCTCAGGGTCCGATTTTGTGGTTGGGGCCCCTCAGGGTCCGATATTGTGTGTGGGGCCCCTCAGGATCCGATTTTGTGGATGGGGCCCCTCAGGATCTGATTTTGTGGTTGGGGCCCCTCAGGGTTCAATTTTGTAGGCGGGGCCCCTCAGGGTCTGATTTTGTGGCCGGGGCCCCTCAGGGTCCGATTTTGTGGTTGGGGCCCCTCAGGGTCCGATTTTGTGGTTGGGGCCCCTCAGGGTCCGATGTTGTGGCCGGGGCCCCTCAGGGTCCGATGTTGTGGCCGGGGCCCCTCAGGGTCCGATTTTGTGGGTGGGGCCCCTCAGGGTCCGATTTTGTGGCCGTGTCCCTCAGGGTCTGATTTTGTGGCCGGGGCCCCTCAGGGTCCAATTTTGTGGGTGGGGCCCCTAAGGGTCCAATTTTTTGGCCGGGGCCCCTCAGGGTCCAATTTTGTGGGTGGGTCCCCTCAGGGTCCAATTTTGTGGGTGGGGCCCCTCAGGGTCCAATTTTGTGGGCGGGGCCCCTCAGGGTCCGATTTTGTGGGTGGGGCCCCTCAGGGTCCAATTTTGTGGGTGGGGCCCCTCAGGGTCCAATTTTTTGGCCAGGGCCCCTCAGGGTCCAATTTTGTGGGTGGGGCCCCTCAAGGTCCAATTTTGTGGGTGGGGCCCCTCAGAGTCCAATTTTGTCGGTGGGGCCCCTCAGGGTCCGATTTTGTGGTTGGGGCCCCTCAGGGATCGATTTTGTGGTTGGGGCCCCTCTGGATCCAATTTTGTGACCGGGGCCCTCAGGGTCTGATTTTGTGGGTGGGGCCCCTCAGGGTCCGATATTGTGGGTGGGGCCCCTCAGGATCCGATTTTGTGGGTGGGGCCCCTCAGGATCCGATTTTGTGGTTGGGGCCCCTCAGGGTTCAATTTTGTAGGCGGGGCCCCTCAGGGTCCGATTTTGTGGCCGGGGCCCGTGAGGGTCCGATTTTGTGGCCGGGGCCCCTCAGGGTCCGATTTTGTGGTTGGGGCCCCTCAGGATCCGATTTTGTGGGTGGGGCCCCTCAGGATCTGATTTTGTGGTTGGGGCCCCTCAGGGTTCAATTTTGTAGGCGGGGCCCCTCAGGGTCTGATTTTGTGGCCGGGGCCCCTCAGGGTCCGATTTTGTGGTTGGGGCCCCTCAGGGTCCGATTTTGTGGTTGGGGCCCCTCAGGGTCCGATGTTGTAGCCGGGGCCCCTCAGGGTCCGATGTTGTGGCCGGGGCCCCTCAGGGTCCGATTTTGTGGGTGGGGCCCCTCAGGGTCCGATTTTGTGGCCGTGTCCCTCAGGGTCTGATTTTGTGGCCGGGGCCCCTCAGGGTCCAATTTTGTGGGTGGGGACCCTAAGGGTCCAATTTTTTGGCCGGGGCCCCTCAGGGTCCAATTTTGTGGGTGGGTCCCCTCAGGGTCCAATTTTGTGGGTGGGGCCCCTCAGGGTCCAATTTTGTGGGCGGGGCCCCTCAGGGTCCGATTTTGTGGTTGGGGCCCCTCAGGGATCGATTTTGTGGTTGGGGCCCCTCAGGATCCAATTTTGTGACCGGGGCCCTCAGGGTCTGATTTTGTGGGTGGGGCCCCTCAGTGTCCGATATTGTGGGTGGGGCCCCTCAGGATCCGATTTTGTGGGTGGGGCCCCTCAGGGATCGATTTTGTGGTTGGGGCCCCTCAGGATCCAATTTTGTGACCGGGGCCCTCAGGGTCTGATTTTGTGGGTGGGGCCCCTCAGTGTCCGATATTGTGGGTGGGGCCCCTCAGGATCCGATTTTGTGGGTGGGGCCCCTCAGGGTCTGATTTTGTGGGTGGGGCCCCTCAGGGTCCAATTTGGTGGGTGGGACCACTCTGGGTCTGATTTGGTGGGCGG
The DNA here is from genome assembly GCF_039654945.1 of Dendrobates tinctorius. Taxonomy (NCBI): domain Eukaryota; kingdom Metazoa; phylum Chordata; class Amphibia; order Anura; family Dendrobatidae; genus Dendrobates; species Dendrobates tinctorius. The sequence goes on from NW_027361793.1 coordinate 10,610,532, forward strand.
GGCCACTCTGGGTCCAATTTGGATGCCAGGGTGGCTCAGCCTCCTTTTTGTAGGCCAGGGTCTATCAGCCTCCGATTGGAGCCTTGGGTCACTCAGCTTTCGATTTGGCGCGCCGGCCCTTAAAGACTCATTTTGGTGCGCCGGCTCTTTAAGAGTCACTTTGGCGCGTCGGCCCTTTAAGAGCCAGGGTGGCTCACTGGGCTTCTAAATCCACTTTGGCACACATTCTCTCTCAGGGGCAAGTGTCATGTGATGAAGCTAGATTTGCATTTGTGGTGTGGGTTTTGCTTTAAGAGCTGATATTATGTGGCAGAAGCTCTGTCTTGGAGAGGGCATGTGACGTTCGTAGGCGTTGGCATAGTAACTGGGTCTGCCTGCGCATATCAATGAGCTTAACTGCCATTTCAATCGCCTCAGGGCACGTTTTGCCATTACCCATTGAAAAGCATTGGAGACAGTGCATTCCAATGACGGCAAAAAAAATTTTCAAACGCAAATTGCGCAAAAACTAGTATTACATCTAGTTATAGTGGTTTGAAAAAACCACTATATTGTAATCCGAACGCTGCTAACTTATTATAGTGGTTTGAAAAAACCACTATATTATAATCCGAACGCTGCTAACTTATTCTTCTTCTTATTATTAAGTTGATTTCCGCAATTAATGCGGCCCGAACCGCTACACGCACAGACTCCGTTGAGGTGTCGTTTCGAAGCCAGCGTCCATGAGAGGTGTGCTAAGTATTTTTCGTGTCGATCGGATTTGTAGTTTTTGCGCAATTTGCGTTTGAAAATTTTTTTTCCCGTCATTGGAATGCACTGTCTCCAATGCTTTTCAATAGGAAATGGCAAAACGTGCCCTGAGGCGATTGAAATGACAGTTGAGCTCATTGATATGCGCAGGCAGACCCAGTTACTATGCCAACGCCTACGAACTTCACTTGAACCCCAGCACAGAGCCTCTGCCACATAATATCAGCTCTTAAAGCGAAACCCACAGCACAAATGCAAATCTAGCTTCATCACATGACACATGCCCCTGAGAGAGAATGTGTGCGCCAAAGTGGATTTAAAAGAAGCCCAGTCAGCCAAACTAGCTCTTAAAGGGCCAACGCTCCTAAGTGATTGTTAAAGGGCCAGCGCACCCAAATGAGTCTTAAAGGGCCGACACACCAAATCGGAGGCTGAGCCACCCCGGCCTCCAAATCGGAGGCTGAGCCACCCCGGCCTCCAAATCGGAGGCTGATCCACCCCGGCCTCCAAATCGGAGGCTGATCCACCCCGGCCTCCAAATCGGAGGCTGATCCACCCCGGCCTCCAAATCGGAGGCTGAGCCACCCCGGCCTCCAAATCGGAGGCTGAGCCACCCCGGCCTCCAAATCGGAGGCTGAGCCACCCCGGCCTCCAAATCGGAGACTCATCAACCCCGGCCTCCAAATCGGAAGCTCAACGACCCCGGCCTCCAAATTGGAGGCTGAGCGACCCCAGCCTCCAAATCTTACCCAGAGTGGCCCCACCCACCAAATCAGACCCAGAGAGGCCCTGCCCTCCAAATCGGACCCTGAGGGGCCCCGCCCACCAAATCGGACCCTGAGAGGCCCCGCCCACCAAATTGGACCCAGAGTGGTCCCGCCCACCAAATTGGACCCAGAGTGGTCCCACCCACCATATTGGACCCAGTGGGGCTCCGCCCACAAAATCAGACCCAGAGGGGCCCCTGCCACAAAATCAGACCCTGAGGGGCCCCGGCCACAAAATCGGACCCTGAGGGGCCCCGGCCACAAAATCGGACCCTGAGGGGCCCCACCCACAAAATCAGGCCCTGAGGGGCCCCACCCACAAAATCAGACCCTGAGGCCAAAGTGGCCCCTGAGAGGCACCCACAGTTAAATCGTATCCTGAGTTGAAAGTCTTGCAGGGGCAGCAGGTAAAGTCTCTTAAAGGGGCAGCCCGGGCACCATTTCAAACCACTATCTGTACTTCCTTCAGGAAATACACATCTAGTATTAATGTTGTAATCCGAACGCTGCTAACTTATTCTTATTATTAAGTTGATTTCCGCAATTAATACGGCCCAAACCGCTACACGCACAGACTCCGTTAAGGTGTCTATCGAAGCCAGCGTCCATGAGAGGTGTGCTAAGTATTTTTTCGTGTCGATCGGATTTGTTGTTTTTGCGCAATTTGCGTTAGAAATTTTTTTTTCCCGTCTTTGGAATGCATTTTCTCAATGCATTTGAATGGGGAAATTTTGCCATAGACAAAACATGACCTGAGGCGATTGAAATGGCAGTTAAGCTCATTGATATGCGCAGGCAGACCCAGTTACTATGCCAACGCCTACGAACTTCACATGACCTCTCCAGGACAAAGATTCTGCCCCATAATATCAGCTCTTAAAGCGAAACCCACAGCACAAATGCAAATCTAGCTTCATCACATGACGCATGCCCCTAAGAGAGAATATGCGCCAAGGTGGATTTAGAAGCCCAGTGAGCCAAACTGGCTCTTAAAGGGCCGACGCACCAAAGTGATTCTTAAAGGGCTGGCGCACTGAAATGAGTCTTAAAGGGCCGGCGCGCCAAATTGAAAGCTGAGTGATCCCATGCTCCAAATCGGAAATTGGAGGCTGAGCCACACCGGCCTCCAAATCGGAGGCTGACCCTCCCTCGCCTCCAAATCGGACCCTGAGGGGCCCCGGCCTCAAAATCGAACCCTGAGGGACCCCACCCACAAAATCGGATCCTGAGGGGACCCAACCACAAAATCGGATCCTGAGGGCCCCGTACACCAAATCGGACCCTGAGGGGCCCCAAAGGCCAAAGTGGCCCCTGAGAGGCACCCACAGTTAAAACGGATCCTGAGTTGAAAGTCTTGCAGGGGCAGCAGGCAAGTCTCTCATAAAGGGGCAGCCAGGGCACCATTTCAAACCACTATCTGTAATTCCTTCAGGAAGTACACATCTAGTTATTATTATTAAGTTGATTTCCGCAATTAATGCGGCCCGAACCGCTACACGCACAGACTCTGTTGAGGTGTCGTTTCGAAGCCAGCGTCCATGAGAGGTGTGCTAAGTATTTTTCATGTCGATCGGATTTGTAGTTTTTGCGCAATTTGCGTTTGAAAATTTTTTTTCCCGTCATTGGAATGCACTGTCTCCAATGCTTTTCAATAGGAAATGGCAAAACGTGCCCTGAGGCGATTGAAATGACAGTTGAGCTCATTGATATGCGCAGGCAGACCCAGTTACTATATAAACTCATATATTAAATCCCTAAAACGATACTTTATTGTTTAAAAACCACAAATGTGGTACACACCAGAAAAAATGTGACAGAAGTTGAAAATTAGTGTTCAAACATAGCCCACACTAAGGTAACCCCTACGAGTCCCTAATTCGTTACTGAGCTGTACCCTGCCTGGCTGCGGAGGTTGGCACCCTAAGGGGGGGACGTTGTGGCGCCCCCGCTCACGATGGCTATCCCTGGGGGCCCTAACAAACCCTACAGCCACTAGTGGTCCCTTCTACCCGATACAAGGGAACCCCTAATTCTAAACAGAGATCAAACCTACTCTATAGAGGACCCTGTGTCCCAAGAAAAGAGGTTAAAATAAATTTTAGAACACACATGGCATTAGGTGGTCATATTAAAGTCCCACAAAAAAGCAGACAGCCATAAGGCAACCCAGTGGGATAACTCAGTTCAAATAATGCCTAAATCTTGTACAAAAGATTCATAACCAGGAGAGGCATCTTTTACATTGACTCAATAATAAGCCATAGCCCAAAAAGATGATTGAAAAATGACTATAAAGGCCATCAACAGTCTCCCTCTGTTAGAAATATATAGGGAACGCAGAGCTGCAACAGCGGTACTTATCTGCGTTTGTCGCCACCTGCCATCAAATAGTTAATGCCTCAACGCGTTTCGCCTTCCAGGGCTCATCAGGAGGCCTGATGCTGCGATAATTCGTGTCCCATAAAGGTGCAAATAGCTTACCGATGTTCCATACTGCTCCACTCTTAAAGCCTGCCGCGCAGAGCCTAAGCTCCGCCCACTCCAATCCCATTGCATCTCTGAGCACCACCCATTTACTGCTGCCCCAATCGGCTAACGGATCTCTAATGCACCGTCATGATGACCAATCACGTGTCCTCACACACAGGGTTCCCCAGAGCTCTCCAGTCATCCTGGCTTAGATTGGTTACTGCACCTGGCGTGCATACAGCGTCACTGCTGATCCACCAGTCACATGTCCTTAGACAGAGAGTCTCACGGCAATCACCAATCACTGCACCCCAGACATATTGTCATCTCTGAGGTTTAACCCCATACACACAGTAAACGCTCCACTGACCAGGCATATATATCCACATCGCTATATTTGACCTAAAGAGCTCATGCCTGACGATCTCATTTAATATGTTACCTACATTACATTGATAGTTAGCGTTTTGCTCGGTATATAAAACCGCATCATAACCTTCAGCAATGTGAGCAGGCGTCTATAAATAGCTACCTCGATATATGTAATCAACATATGACATATAATCCCATGTTAGACAGTCTGCTTATGATATGGTAACTGTATTAAACTCATACTTCGCACAGAGCTAGATATAAATCGCGTCCAAATCGGAGGCTGATCGACCCCGGCCTCCAAATCGGAGGCTGATCGACCCCGGCCTCCAAATAGGAGGCTGATCGACCCCGGCCTCCAAATCAGAGGCTGAACCACCCCGGCCTCCAAATCGGAGGCTGAGCCACCCCGGCCTCCAAATCGGAGGCTGAGCCACCCCGGCCTCCAAATCGGAGGCTGATCCACCCCGGCCTCCAAATCGGAGACTGATCCACCCCGGCCTACAAATCGGAGGCTGAGCCACCCCGGCCTCCAAATCGGAGGCTGAGCCACCCCAGCCTCCAAATCGGAGGCTGAGCGACCACGGCCTCCAAATCGGAGGCTGAGAGACCCCGGCCTCCAAATCGGAGGCTGAGCCACCCCGGCCTCCAAATCGGAGGCTGAGCCACCCCGGCCTCCAAATAGGAGGCTGAGCCACCCCGGCCTCCAAATAGGAGGCTGAGCCACCCCGGCCTCCAAATCGGAGGCTGATCCACCCCGGCCTCCAAATCGGAGGCTGATCCACCCCGGCCTCCAAATCGGAGGCTGAGCCACCCCGGCCTCCAAATCGGAGGCTGAGCCACCCCGGCCTCCAAATCGGAGGCTCATCGACCCCGGCCTCCAAATCGGAAGTTCATCGACCCCAGCCTCCAAATCAGAGGCTCTTTGACCTCGGCCTCCAAATCGGAAGCTCAACGACCCCGGCCTCCAAATTGGAGGCTGAGCGACCACAGCCTCCAAATCTTACCCAGAGTGGCCCCGCCCACCAAATCGGACCCTGTGGGGCCCCGCCCACCAAATCGGACCCTGTGGGGCCCCGCCCACCAAATCGGACCCTGAGAGGCCTCGCCCACCAAATCCGACCCAGATTGGTCCCGCCCACCAAATTGGACCCAGAGTGGTCCCGCCCACCAAATTGGACCCAGAGGGGCTCCGCCCACAAAATCAGACCCAGAGGGGCCCCTGCCACAAAATCAGACCCTGAGGGGCCGCGGCCACAAAATCGGACCCTGATGGGCCCCAGTCACAAAATTGGACCCAGAGGGGCCCCACCCACAAAATCGGACCCAGAGGGGCCCCTGCCACAAAAACGGACCCAGAGGGGCCCCGGCCACAAAATCGGACCCTGAGGGGCCGCGGCCACAAAATCGGACCCTGAGGGGACCCAACCACAAAATCGGACCCTGAGGGGACCCAACCACAAAATCGGACCCTGAGGGGACCCAACCACAAAATCGGACCCTGAGGGGCCCCACCCACAAAATCAGGCCCTGAGGGGCCCCACCCACAAAATCAGACCATGAGGCCAAAGTGGCCCCTGAGAGGCACCCACAGTTAAATCGTATCCTGAGTTGAAAGTCTTGCAGGGGCAGCAGGCAAGTCTCTCTTAAAGAGGCAGCCCGGGCACCATTTCAAACCACTATCTGTACTTCCTTCAGGAAATACACATCTAGTTATTATTATTATTCAGTTGATTTCCGCAATTAATGTGGCCCAAACCGCTACACGCACAGACGCCGTTGAGGTGTCGTTTCGAATCCAGCGTCCATGAGAGGTGTGCTAAGTATTTTTCGTGTCGATCGGATTTGTAGTTTTGGCGCAATTTGCGTTTTAAATTTTTTTTTCCCGTCAGTGGAATGCACTGTCTCCAATGTTTGTCAATGGGAAATGGCAAAACGTGCCCTGAGGCGATTGAAATGACAGTTGAGCTCATTGATATGCGCAGGCAGACCCAGTTACTATGCCAACGCCTTCGAACGTCACATGACGCCCCAAGAACAGAGCTTGTGCCACATAATATCAGCTCTTAAAGCGAAACCCACAGCACAAATGCAAATCTAGCTTCATCACATGACACATGCCCCTGAGAGAGAATGTGCACCAAAGTGGATTTAGAAGCCCAGTGAGCCACCCTGGCTCTTAAAGGGCCGACATGCCAAAATGATTCTTAAAGGGCCGGCGCACCGAAATGAGTCTTAAAGGGCCGGCGCGTCAAATCGAAAGCTGAGCGACCCCGGCCTCCAAATCGGAGGCTGAGCCACCCCGGCCTCCAAATCGGAGGCTGAACCACCCCAGCCTCCAAATCGGAGGCTGAGCCACCCTGGCCTCCAAATCGGACCCAGTGTGGCCCCGCTCAAAAAATCAGACCCAGAGTGGCACAGCCCACCAAATCGGATCCTGAGGGGCCCCGCCCACCAAATCAGACTCCGAGTGGCCCCGCTCACCAAATCGTACCCTGAAGGGCCCCGTCCACCAAATCGGACCCTGAGGAGCCCCACCCACCAAATCGGACCCTGAGGAGCCCCGCCCACCAAATCGGACCCTGAGGAGCCCCGCCTACCAAATCGG